>NC_080787.1:60729239-61377850 GCF_028018385.1 Neofelis nebulosa | reverse complement strand
ATGGGGCACCTAGGTGGCTCAGTTGGTTAAACATCAGACTACTGATATCAGTTCACATCATGATCTCACAGCTGTGGGATCAAGCCCCACATGGAGCTGTAAGCTGATGGAGCTCCAAGCTGAGCAAGGGGCCTCCCTGGGATTCTCTTCTGACCCTCCCTGACTTGTGGGTGCACACACTCTCTAAATAAGTAAACATTAAAAAAAGATTGTTAAAAAAATCTATGTACTTACATATATGTCTAAAGTTGATTATTAAGTGAAGAGAGAAAGATGAATAAGGCTACTTATTGCATTATTTTTTAAAAACTTTTTAATGTTCATTTATTTTTGAGAGAGAGCGAAAGAAAGGGGTGGGAGAGGGGCAGAGAGACAGGGAGACAGAGAACCCAAAGCAGGCTCCATGCTGTCAGCCCAAAGTCGACTGTGGGGCTTGAACCCACAAACTGTGAGATCATGACCTGAGCCACCCAGGCATCCCCATTATTTTATTTTAAAAAATAAAACTAAGGCTATATAAATATTTGGGTGTGTGTGTGTATATATATATATATATATACACACACACACCACACATGATAGAAAAGAATACCTCAAAGTGGGATGAAAGAATGAGCTGGAGAAAGGGAAAATATTTCTTTTTTTATTGATTTTTTAATTTTTTATGAAAGACAAATAAAAATTATAATACAAATAAGTAACGATAATAATAAACCAAGTTCTGTAGTACTCAACAGGTGCCAGAGACTTTTATTATTTTATTTAATTATCACAATAATTCTAATAATTACTGCTCTCTTCATCCCATTATAGTATATGAGGAAACTGAGGCTCAGGATAAGATCATCTTGCTATTAAGAACAGAGGCAGAAGTTAACAGAAGTTAATTTCATGTGAAGTTAAATGCTGTTAATGCCATGCTAGTCTCAGCCTGTGAAAAATAATGTATATTTCTGATATAGTATTACTACATTGAATAGTTATCTAATAATACTCCTAGCCATCTCACTAAGTCATTAGTCCTAGGGGACAAAAGATTGTGTTTTTTGAAAGAATGATTGTAATTGAATAAAACATAAGTAAAATCACTAATTTCATGGAATATTTGTTTTTTTAAAGGTAGTGAGAAAAATACCGGACAACAGTTTCTTCATTTATTTCTCATGGATGGAAGGCCCACAGTTAAATATGGATGCGGGAGTTCTCACAATATCTTGACTCTTTCTGCTAATTATAGCATTAACACAAATGCGTTCATCCCTATCACAATACGGTAAGTCTTCCACAGTAGTTCTTTGAATTATACTGCTGAAACTTATTTTTTCAATGTTATTTATATGTATAATAGCCACCCAAATATGAAAAGAAGGACAGAAAGGTCCATCTGAAAGTAGTCTCACTAATCAGTGTTTTCAGTTTGATGGATAAAGTATAAATTAAACTAAGGTATAATATGATACCATCCAGTGGCAATCCAATTACATACAGAATGAATTTCTTTGAAAAATACCATGGAGCTAATATAGGTTAAAGAATCCTGTGGTCCACTTGAAATTAAGATCCAGTAGTTGTTCAAGAAAATATCTATTGAATGAAAATAGCCATTCAGAACTGGGGAGCTGGGGCAGGTGGCCATTGACTCTGCACAGAAAAAGAAAATCCAGTTGGAAAAAAAAATGAATATTAGATGGAAATGCTTTCTGGGGCATATAAACTTTTGGAAGGCAGTCTTGGAATTAATTCATACTTCAGAATTAGGACATCTCAGAAGAGAGAGATGACTAAATATGATGGTCACATCCCAAGGGTATTACTGAACAAAATTTAAGTGTAGCAGCCAAGAATTTAAAATTCTTTATCAGTATAGCAATCTAGTGATAATGGTCTCTAAAGTTACTCTGTGTCAGTTAAAAATAACATTTTGTGCCTGAGTTTGTATGTTAGATGACAATTGGATACGTTAGTCTGATTAGCTGGAATCTTGGCTAACCTGTGAAGGTTATATAAATCAAATAAGCTTTCCCAGAGTCTGTATCAGTCTGAAAATAAAATCAAGGAAATTGACACCAATCTGAAAATGGAAACTCCTTACAGGCAGGGACAGCATCTTACTCATTTTTAATGCAGTTTGCAGGACATCTGACAGAAAGATGCTCAGTAAATGTTTGAATGAAGAAAGGAGAGTGTCTGGGGCTGGGCAGATCAATTGGTTATGACAAGAAGGCAATAAAATTACCCTAAGGTAATGAAATTATTATTCACAGATTAGGAAGACCCTTTTGGAAAAGAGAGTTGTGTGTAGACAAAGCAAATTTTCAGAGCAATGGACTTAACCATCTCTCTGACAAAAGTTGCAGTTGCTCACACAAAAAAAGAGCCAGATGAGAAAGTGAATAACTTAAAAACCAATTTAAAAGGCATTTTGATTGATAACACCCTCATTTTATACAGTGTAATCATTTCACACAAACAATGGCACATTTGATCACATATGAAGTAATTTCTGTTTTGGTCAAACTTACTTAAAGGGATGATTTTATTTCTTGCCTTTAAGTAATGAATACTTAACTAGGCAGTCCTCAAACCACTCAGAGCCTTAGGTAGCCTGAAGGTGAAACCATCCTTTAAAAAAATATTGATACTCCTAGTGAAACTAAAAACCAAGGACTTTCCAAGTCCTTCAATTATTTTTATCCAAAATTTAGGAAGTGAAAAAGAGATATCTCCACTGACACGAAAATGCAAATCTGCTTTGTCTTAAGCGCAGTATCCTGCCAGACAATAGATTACATTAAGGGCTGACCCTAGGACTATATTGTATATTGTGTATTATATATTATATAAATTATTTAAGAGTATACAGTATAAATAACAAGTATATTCTAGACAATTCTTGAGAACTTTTACTGTGAAGGTATAAAAAGAGGTAAGGTGGTAACTAGAGGGAGGTGAGGAGTCAAAAGGGAAAAAATGTAGGATGAGAGATTTCAGCATGTTTAATTTGGGATTTAATTCCACTCAACATGCTAGTTGAGTGGAATGTGTTAATACATAGAAAAATAATGAACAATTGAGAACATAAAGTCCCTTAGAAGTTTAAACTGATGAGATACAACCTACATGAGAGAAGATTCCTACCAGAGGGAAGTGAAAATGGAAAAAGAGACTTTTGATCTTCTGTCTGTGTACATATCTTGGTCTATGACTACCTTTTGCTTTACCCCATCTGTTCAGTTGTTTATGTCACCTTCTCTTTCTGTCTTGCCTTCTCTGCTCTCCACTCTTATTTCTCCATCCTTATTGGTGACAAGTTAAAATTAAAAGGGTCTTTTGTGGGGGTGTCGGGGTAGCTCAGTCGGTTGAGCATCCTACTTTTGATCTCTGCTCAGGTCATGATTTCATGGTTTGTGAGTTCAAGCCCCATGCCAGGCTCTGCACTGACAGTGCAGTAGTGTGGAGCCTGCTTGGTATTCTCTCTCTCTTTCCTTCTGTGTCTGTCTGTCTCTCTCTCTCTCTCTCTGAAAATAAGTAAATAAACCTTAAAAAAAAAAAGTACATATTAAAAGGGTCTGTTTGTACAGCTCTTTTTAATTGTCTCTGACAGGACACTTGTTATGCAAATTCAAAACAAATTTGTCCCTAAAAAGCATGTGAATTAAGTTCCTTTTTAATTATATGAATGTTGTTGGAATTTCATCTGTATTTAAGGGTTCTTGACAATAAAATACCATAGCATGATTGGTAAGAATTTACTTTAAAAAATTAGTGGAATGAGCTCAAAGGTAAACATGTAAAATATGACTTGGATTTTTATTTTGATATTAGCCACAGAGAATAAACATGTATTTCCTCCTACTAAATCTGCATTGTACCTGTAGGATAGATGACAGAAGTACAGCAAACTTGAATAAGCCACTTGTAGTGATTGAGGTCAATTCAGTATCAAGATAGAAGTTCTTCTTAAATGAAATGGAGCGGAGATCACAGCTCTACAGATAGATTGTAATTCATACTCATGCACAGTTTGTCTTTCATTTCAACAAATTTTGAAAGGGATCACATAGAGTCTTAGTTTTCACAAGGGTTATTCTCCTTTGGGGAAGTTCAGAAAAATTGTCTTACTATATATATACTTTTTAAAGTTTCTGAAGTTTAAATTTTTCTGGCACCTTTTGTGTCTGTCCTGAACAAAAGCTGACTCTTTATTCAGCATTTGTTCTGTAAAGAAACCCTGTGTCCTTTCCTCTGAGTAATTTACTGTGTTATTATCTGCATATTTTAAATCCACACAGCCTATTCTACCATAGAATCCTCAAGGACTTATCCTGATGTGTATTATCCATGTATATCTGAGGCATACTCCAATATCTAGTGATTTATTTTGGTTAACAAACTGTTAGGTAGCCAAACCCGAGTGGATATTGACCAAGAATTGCATGACTGCCAGAACCACACATCCCGATCAGCCACTTTTTAGTAGCTGGCCAGTGTAAAGGAATGCATGCAGGGTTTGATATTAATTGAACAGAAGCTGGAAAAGTTACTAATGGTTGGGCAGCAAGAACCTTAGAACTTGCTCAAACCCAAACATCACATAAAACCACTGCAAGCATTTTCAACACATCATCTTGTTAGATATTTGGTCCAGAAAACAAAATAACAAAAACTGCTGTTGAGTTTTGTAAATGGACTGATTTTTACCTCCTGTTTGATCTTACAAATTTCTATGAAATAAAAACCTCTTGTTAGGTGTATGTATATGTGTGTGTGTGTGTGTGTGTGTGTGTGTGTGTGTGTGTGTACATGCGTTAGTACATATCTGTGCAAATTACTTTTTATTAAGAAAGTAGAAAAAAAAGAAAGGGACACCTGGGTAGCTCAGTTGGTTAAGCATTCAATTCATGATTTTTGATAGCATGGAGCCTGCTTGGGACTCTTTCTCTCCCTCTCTCTCTGCCCCTTGTCTGCTCTCTCATTCTGTCTCTCAAAATAAATAAATAAGGGTGCCTGGGTGGCTTAGTCAGTTAAGCATCTGACTCTGGATGTTGGCTTAGGTCATGATCAGACAGTGCTAAGATGAAGCCCTGTGTCAGCCCTGTGTGTTGAAGGCATGGAGCCTGCTTGAGATTCTCTTTCTTCTCTTTCTGCTCCTCCCCCAGCTCTCTCGTGCTCTCTCACTCTCTCTCTCTCTCTCTCAGAATAAACATTTAAAATAAATAAATATTTTAAAAAGCAGAAAATAAATTTATATAATGCAAAACTAGCATTAAAACCTTCAAGACTGGGAAATAAAAAGGATTCTGAGCAGGATTGCTTTTAACTATATCAAATGAAGAGATTTAGTGGTAAATAATTTATGAAAATTAAGAAAGGAACAAATGACAACTTCTTATAATACCTATATATAATTTGTCAATGGCCTTTCAGGCAACTCTGCTCAAAATCAGCTTCAAGTGCTTTGCCATTTTCCCCACATAAATTTTCGGTATTACAAGTTGTTTCCTGTTGTCCTATAACTCCATGGCATTTGACCTGTAACTGCATACAGAGAATGATAAGGAAACTACTCAAGTTTATGTAATAAGAAAGAATATCCATAACGTATTATCAGCTCTAATCTTGAGAGTAACTCAAAATGTCCTTTATGTCTCTGATTTTCTAAAATATAAAGGTTTTTCACACGTTCTTGATAGTTAATATTATGTGAGCTATGGATTACATGCCTTTAGTCTTAGAGCCCAGAAACTATGTAATAGCAACAATCTTCACTTCTTGAAGCAGATGGTGACTTTTGAACTGTGCTAAATCTATAAGATATTAGATTTATTCATAAAACGTTGCCATGTCAATATGGAAAGTTTGGCAGTCTTTTCATCTTAAAAAGGTCAAACTTCATCACTTCAATATTAATTTCTGTATCTTTTCCATCAACACTTCCATCTGGTATTTCTTAGAGGAAGTGTAGGAAAACTATAGCTAAATATGTGAAATATGGCATAGTACTTTATCATTACATTGACTTGTACATAAATACATAAATCTAAACATTGATCTTGCTCCCTTATCCATACATAACACAGTAATCATACATAACATGCCCGGTACTAGTGAACAACAACTTACAATATAGTTTATTTGTATTGAATTGAAAATATCCACTACAAAACTAAAATTTATTTCATTAAATAAGATTAAATCTTTTAGAGGTTTGTGGGTCTAGAAGTTGGTGATTTTAGTACTGTTTAGGATTATTGGGTAGAGTCTTCTGCTAGCATGTGTAGTTGTGTCTAAAATTCGCAAATATCTTGAGAAACAAGGAAGTGTCAGTTTGGTGTTGAATGAGGCAGAAATAGAAGGGAGAGCTTTCTAAATAAAGACATTGCTATCTAAATGTGAGGCTGAGTCTACACTGTGTTCACTGAATAATATGTCAGCTATGGACTCAACCAACCAGTGATATAAAAAAATAATTTCAAGTGATTGACTATATAGTCACATGCTTGCTTCTTTTAATTATGCAATTCAGTTCAAGTTGTCCAAATGGAATGGCTTTTATCAAAGTTAAAAAAGTAAAGATTCAAGTCCTTAGTCCCTCATCTTCTGGTGTGCTGAGATACCAAGACAGCCAGAGAACTGATTGACCCTTAAGGCCTCAGAGCAACCGCAAAGACTCTACTAAGAAAGGGACTTAACAGTTGAAAAGTGTATCTATAACATAAGAAATAAACTGGATTTTGAAAAAAGATTAGAAATTTACCAGAGGGACAGCAGGTGGAAGAGGATAAGCAATGACATCATGGTGAAGATTAACACATGCAAGAAATTGTATGGAGATTGAGTATGACAGGAACATCAAGTTTGAGATGAAAGGATATTTAGTTCTTCAGCAAATCATCATCAAACATTGTAATTTCTAATGCAGAAAATTACAATAAACTAAAATAAACGTGAAGAAATTCTTTTGAGAACCAGCAATGTATGCTGAAGAAAGCCACACATGTTCTTCATTCTTTAATGTTAATGGTAGATTTCTACTACAACTGTCAGGGTTATTGAGGAAGTTGGAGGTATTCTTGTGTGGTGCAGAATATATGGTGACATGAACTTCAATCCCTAAAAGCCTCTTCTCTCTGTAATTCTAAAAGGCATGTATACTATCATCTTTAAGACAAGATTACATAAGAAAGTAACAGGAAGGAAATGAAGACTTAGGGGCAAACTAAATAATCAGAATTTTTTCAGAACAGCAATAATTGATAAAGTCAGAGAACAGTCTGCCTCACAGGAAAGTTAAAGGGATTGAACATGTTAAAAAATAAGATTCATGAGGAAGTGCCAAGGGATTCTTTGTTTATTAAGAGTGGTGGGGGGCGCCTGGGTGGCTCAGTCGGTTAAGCGGCCGACTTCGGCTCAGGTCACGATCTCACGGTCCGTGAGTTCGAGCCCCGCGTCGGGCTCTGGGCTGATGGCTCAGAGCCTGGAGCCTGTTTCCGATTCTGTGTCTCCCTCTCTCTCTGCCCCTCCCCCATTCATGCTCTGTCTCTCTCTGTCTCAAAAATAAATAAAACGTTAAAAAAAAATTAAAAAAAATAAATAAATAAAAAAAAAAAAAAAAAAAAGAGTGGTGGTTTAACATTACAGATTTAAATCCCATGTATTTTCCAACTTGATTCTATAGGACCCACAGCTATTCCTAATTGAGATCCATCATCATGGTTAGAGGATATTTGATTACTGCCTTGAAACAACTGTAAGAAATATTTTACTGTGAAAGTCCTTTAAGTTCTATTCTTAGTCGTAGGCTTCAATCCTTGACAACATATTTATCTTAATTAACTTCTATAGAACAATTCGCACAGAGTGGACTCAAAATATAGACAATCTTATTTATTTAAAAAAATGGCCAGCCACCTAACTTTCTAAATGAAGCTAAAAGAAGCTATGTGAGCTTCTTCCTCGACAAATTGACCTTGACTTCATCAATATACTGAATAAAAAAAAGATATATATTGAGATAAATTGTTTTAGAACTTAACATCTGTTAACTCTGTTCTACCTAACACAAATTCATTTAAGAATAGTGTAAGACTTTTCAAAAGATATACTAAATTTTTAAAATTGAAAGCTGGTTTCATAGGCAGATACTGGTACTAAGCCAAAGTGTTTGAACTCAATAAATATAGAACAAAGACCTTTAATGCTTCGTCAGATAATTTGTTTTTTTCTTTTAAGATTTTATTTAAATTCAAGTTAGTTAACGTATAGTATAGTATTGGTTTCAGGAGTAGAATTTAGGGATTCATCACTTACATATAACATCCAGTGCTTATCACAAATGCTCTCCTTAATGCCTGTCACCCATTTAGCCCATCCTTCCACCCAACACCCACCCCCAGCAACCCTCAGTTTGTTCTCTATAGTTAAGAGTCTCTTCTGATTTGCCTCCATCTCTGTTTTTATCTTACTGTATTTTTCCTTCCCTTCTCCTGTGTTCATCTGTTTTGTTTCTTAAATTCCATATGAGTGAAATCATATGATATTCATCTTTCTCTGACTGACTTATTTCATTTAGCATAAAACACTCTAGTTTCCTCCAGGTCAAAATGGCTAAAATGAACAACCCAGGAAACAACAGATGTTGGCAAAGATGTAAAGAAAGGGAACCCTCTTACACTGTTGGTGGGTATGCAAATTGGTGCAGTCACTCTTGAAAACAGTGTGGAGGTTCCTCAGAAAGTTAAAGATAGAGCTGCCTATGACCCGGCAACTGCACTACTAGGTATTTAGCCAGAGGATACAAAAATACTGATTCAAAGGGGCACATGCACCCCAATGTTATAGCAGTGCTATCAACAATAGCCAAATTATGGAAAGAGCCCTAATGTCCATCCGCTGATAAATGGACAAAGTTGTGGTGTGTGTGTGTGTATGTGTGTGTGTGTGTGTGTATAGGATATTACTCAGCCATCAAAAAGAATGAAATCTTGACATTTTCAGGGACACAGATAATTTATTCTAATGCCATCATAAGACACAGCAAATTCCTGTTTTATAGTATTTGATACAGAATTTTGTCTTGGTCCCTCCTACTTTTTGACTTAGTTGGCTTAATTCTAATTTCTAGCAATATTTGAACCCCAATTTTGCCTTCAAAGACAGGATGTTACAAAGATAAAAAGGAGTAGATTCCAAAACAAAGCCCTATAGCCAATAGCATAAAAATTCACATAGGAGCGTAGTAGACACCTCAGTAAAGCTCCCATCATTTGGAAAACAGAAATTTCCAATATTATGTGATAGACTGGGATGAACTCAACCATACCCTGAGAATCTCCTCCCAACTCCCAAATGAATAAAATAGCAAAACGCATTCTCCTGCTTGTATTGTACTAGCCATGACTCTCATTTTGGCCCCTAGAGTACAGTAGCAGAGACTGCTCTGAAAGAAAATTTTAGCTCCTCTAGTATATAAACCTCAGAGAAGGTGATGGAAACACAATTCCAGCTTAGCATAGCCTCTATGGAGAATTTGTGGAATAAGAAGAAATGAAGTTTTAGATTGGTTCCACAGAAATCACCAATGAGTAGTCTGATCCTTGAATGAACATGTGCAAGCTGTCCTGAGGATTCCTAAAAATATTTGGAGATGGAGATTCTATAATGGACTATAATTCCCGCAGTTAAGTCTTAGCCACTGATACTTAATAACTAGTACCTTAGGTCAGGTTCTTTGGAACTAGACAGTAGGGATTTGCATGCAGGAAGCTTATTAGGGAGTGCTCTTGGTACCAACTGCCAGAAGTCAGTGGGAGAAGCAGCACTGAGAAGAGGTAGAAGTTGAATTGCAGAGCAGTTGTGAAAGAGGCTTCAGCTGACCCTAAGCGAAGCTCTGGAGTAGGGATGTTCATAGTTTACTGAATTGAGTCAAGGGGACCTGGACCTTTTTCCCATCACCAGGAGACTCAAGGCAATATACCACAGCATCAACTACAACTGGTGAGGCTCATGGTAACATCATCACTGAATGGCTGATGAAGTCCACAACTCTTGGGTTTGATTTACACATAAACTAATGTTGTTTTTAGATAAATTAGACACTTATCACTCCCTGTAACCTCCATGGGACTGAGTTTCCCCATGTTAATGGCATGGTTCTACTCAATCTTGCCAGGACTCACCCGAAGAAGTTAGTGACTATTAGGAAGAGTAGTTCAATACTAATCACATCAAACCCCCAAATTCCAACGCTATAGATGTGGATCAGCACGGACATAGATAACCACAAATAATGCCATTCTGTGATTTATCATTAGACCATTGACCACTGCCCAAGTAGGGTATACTGGGTTCAGGGCACAAGGATAGATCTTTATATGTTCATTGTGATTCAAAGTGAAAGCGCAGGGCACCTAAAGGGCACCTGGAAACAGAGAAGTGAGGAAACAAAGCATCCTGTCTATAACTACAGAGAAGTCTTTTACCTGTCTGTTCCTTTCTTTGGAACATAAAGATAATAACACTCATTTTCTGCGATATAGTCTCCTATGAGTGTAATCTGTATGAAAGTTCTTTGAAAAGCATCAAGTGTCCCTCAAATGAATAGTATTATTATTATGGTTTATCATCCATGTAAGTCTATTTCTTCTATTGCTGCCCTAGGACCAGAGAAATTGCTCACTATATTTTTTATTTTATAGCATCTCATTAAAAACACTTCATAAAAACTTTAATGAAGTTTTCTACAGATATTTCTCCTTCCAATTAAGTAAACTTATTTCCTCATGGTTTTGTTCTATAAGCATTTAATTATTTTAGGCACTATTTTCTGGATGTCCTCCAAAGTTTTCCACAGCTTTATCAGTTGAATTTTATAAGCTGACTCTTTTCTTTTTTTTAATTTTTTTTAATGTTTATTTTTGAGAGAGAGAGACAGAGCATGAGTGGGGGAGGGGCAGAGAGAGAGGGAGACACAGATCGGAAGCAGGCTCCATGCTCCGAGCTGTCAGCACAGAGCCCAACGCGGGGCTCGAACCCACCAACCATGAGATCATGACCTGAGCCGAAGTTGGACGCTCAACCAACTGAGCCACCCAGGC
Source organism: Neofelis nebulosa (assembly GCF_028018385.1). Lineage (NCBI taxonomy): Eukaryota > Metazoa > Chordata > Mammalia > Carnivora > Felidae > Neofelis > Neofelis nebulosa. Next base: position 61,366,754 of record NC_080787.1, on the reverse strand, counting down.
GCCCCCAGGTGTGTCTGTTTCATTGATTGGCTGCCCGTCAGATCAGAATCTGATCTGCCTCTTTGACAAACCCTGTCTTTCCCAGTAGGCTTTCATTAGTTAAGCAAGTGGTGTATGCCTCTTAATCTTGCACTGCACCACAGAAGCATCCTCCCCGACCACCTTCAAATTAATATGATCCTTGTTCTCAGTCTTGACTCCTTCCTTCAGCTTTTCATCAGCCATGGTGAGGGCATAAGTCTCCTCAGCTACCACTTCACAAAAGAGGTACCAGGTCCTCATGGAATGAGCACACAACACACACCAAAAACTCCCTAACTTTTCAATTCTAAAAGATGCTTCATCAAATTAGTGAACATAGCAGTTTTGAAAACTCCCCTGATAATTGTAAAAATTAAAAGTATATGAGTCTAAAACTTTTCTTCATTTTCTATTTTCAATTTTGCCTTATGCAATTACCATTTTCTCTCAGGGAATTTCACAAAATAAAATTTAGTGAAAATTATGTTCTAATTGTGATGCTATATTGAAAGAAAAATAGAATCAGTATACCATCTGTCAATTCTGGATATAACAAAGGGGTAGATGGAATTATTTTTACTTAGCCTACATAAGTATGGTAAAGTTAAAGATATTTTAAAGATGGTTATGAATTATATGCTGCTATACTTACTGCAAGTCAAATTTTTAATGTATTTGCTATTATGAAGAAGCCATGGCATTCTGTTACTTAAAATTCATTAGGCTATAATTATTAGGTATTGTACAAAAAGCTTTTAGAAAGGATACTTTTATCCTTGAAAATTACTTAGGTCAATTATATTCTATCATAGACACTTTTTTTTAAGTTCCTAAAAGCAGGAAAGTTCAACACAATTTCCTCCTGTCTAATAAGAGGAGGGATGTTATATTAGAATGAATATTTCTAATTAAAAGATTTACACAGACTAATATATTATTTTCCAGATTTTTCTCAAGCAAAGATATCATAGTCTTTAGATATGCACTGTCTCTAGAATCACCAGTTTTGTTTAAAAGGATCTAGGACATTCATTTCATAGAATAGAACAGAAGAATATGAACTACAGTAATATTTATTATTTGAGAGAATAATTGCTTCAAAATAGCATATGGGAGTTGATCAAAAATATGTCTCAGTGCTTATTAAATGAGTTTTCATTGCTGGATTTATTGCTAGATTCAGGAATCAGAAGAGTCATATTTTGATTATATGAGGTAGTTTTAATTGAACCATTGAAAAGATGTCAATTTTATTTCTAAAAGTTTACCTTAATGATCCAAAATACTTAATTATACATCCTTACAAAAAATATATTTAATGCTTTCTAAATCATTCTGCTGTCAGCACTTCAAATCCTCTGTTCCTCTTTCTTTGCTCCCCCCTGCTCTCTCTCTCTGTCTCGCTCTAAAATAAATAAACATTTTAAAAAAGAAATGAAAAAAAAAAAACATAATATAGTTCAACCTCTCATTTTTCTGCTGAGGAAACTCTATGCCTAAGGGAAAAATGGACTTTCTTGGAGTCACATGACTGAAGGAAATATACCAAAGTTAAAACTAGAGTCCATGTTTGGCACTCTTTCTCTGGCACCCATCTCTGTGTCTACTTTTATAGGTAAAATACTGCTACCTTACCTTTTTCCTTTATATTTTACTTCCTATTACATATGGAGAAAAGAGTTATCAGTTGTTTATCCATTATGGCAGACCCCCAGAACTCTTTACCCTTTCCTTTGTGAAAGGAGCAAGAAATCCAAACCAAATGGCTCTTTTTTTCTAAGCTTGACCTGAAGCACTTCTTTTTACAAGAACTATCATGCTCATTTCTCTGGTCATCATAAGTGAAAATTTGTGATCTTGACTAACAAAGAATCGTAGATCTTAGAGAATCTGTGGGCAAGTCTCTGCTTCTTACCTCAATGCATATGGATTCTCATCTACAGCCACACTGAACCTTGATAGTTTGACTAAATATTGCAAACAATGAGAACTTATTATCCCAGAAAGCATTTTCTTCCATGTTTGCAGACTATCTTGATGTTTGAGATTTACTTTAAGTAAATATATTTTTCATGCAATTTTTCATGCATTGGCCCTCTATATGCTCTTTTAAGAAAAAGAAAAAGCATAAATCCATAAATCCATAAGTCTACTCCTTTTTCTACTTAATAGTAGTCCTTAAGTAGTTCCTTAACCATGAAGTCTAAGCTCTTTGTGAACAGGACTATTTTTGTTTTTAATCACTATTTTTTCCCAGAACTTAACTTTGAACTAGCATGTAGTATATATTCAGGAGATATTTTTCTAATGAATGAAATAAGCTTATTTATCTTCGCTAATTCTTTTCTGCTGTAAGGTAAATATTCCCAGCCCTTAAACCATTCCCCAACTGATATGACTTGAGACAGCCTCACTATCCTGATTATTCTCTACACACTTCATCATATCAGCTACCTTATAAGCTGTCACAGACAGTAGAACTCAGCATTCCCTGTATAAGTGATCCAAATGCACTCAAAGAAGAATGAATCAGCTTTTCTCAGTTTTCAGACCATTCAGATTAGACCTTTAGTCAACTAAATCCTTAGGTCTTTTTTGCACAAAGTGCCTAAAATTATTTAAGTTGCTTAGTCACATTGTCAAAAGTTTACCACTCTTGTAATACACAAACATCCTCAGGAGGTTTAACACATTAAGTTAGGTTCTCAATCATTCACAGCTTGTGGTCAATTTCTTCCATCAGATATAATTTTCTCCTAACCTCTAGCTGAGAGCAGCATGCTAAACAAATGGGAGTTTTCAGAGATGGGATAGATAGTATGTAAATTGTGGCAGTGTCCAAAAAGTCAAGTCTGAGTGAAACTCCAAGTCAAGGGGCCAAGGTAAATAGCAGTATTAGGAAATGCACAAGGAAGAGGGCCAGGGTGGGGGCCAAATACAACAAGGACATTTAGAATAACACTGGAACATTTTTTTTTCTCTGTTCATGTATTTTCAGTATATATGATTCAGTAAATTTAATTAGGAGTCTTCTGTGGATCAGGTACTCTGATATCCTCTAATTATACAGGAGAAAAGGAATATGTGGTTTTACCATTATAAATGTTTAGTCTACTATGGTGGAAAGGTAAGAAATAAGTAAACAAATATGTAGTTAGTAATTGTGATGTGTCCCAGATGAAATAGAGTGCAGAGATAGAGTATAATGGGATAAATGGGCCTCCTTTTTAAATAAAATATTCAGAAGGAACTCTCCAAAGAGGATGATCAGAGATACATGGATGAGAAGAAGCCTGTCAGTTGAAGAATGAGGGGATGTATTGTGGATATAAATATACATATAGATGTGGATACGGATATAGATATAAATATACCTCAGTTACAGGAAGAAGTCTGGGTGAATAATGACTTCTGTAATGACATATTTTAAAAGGAGCTACCAAATCTGAGAAGCACTATATTTCCCCTAGTAAGATGTCAGAAGCTTACTACTTGCACATGTTCAGGAGAACAGCCTCCTCACAGATCTATCTGCTTGGTCTCAAATTGTCTATTTGAAGCATGTGCTGCTCTGTAAAGGAGTTGAAGCTTCTCCCAGCTGGGTACACTGGGGAAGACTTCCACAGATTGCTGCGTGTGAACCCACTTTTTAGCCTTTCATGCCTATTTTATCACCTCATTTCAATATCTTTTGATAAACTAGATTGTCCCTCTTTTGCCTCTTAAGCACACAGAAGAGCAGCACTCATGTTAGAACTTCAGTCAGTCAGATGGTGGCCTATCTGATCTCTCAGCCAACTGCCTCCTGAAAGTTTGCCTGAACATTCCCCTATGTTATATTTGACAGGTCACAAGTTGGGCTAGTACAAACTACATGTAGGTGATCTCTTCTACAACTCCATGAAACACACCCACCTATATATGCTTCTGAGGCTCCAGAGACTATTTACCTTGGCTTCCATAGTATTAGTTTCTAATGGATTTCAAAGTGATGTCTAAATTCAACCCAATGTGAATAAATTAATTTTCTATGATATGGTCAATACTCTGCTGCATACTATGGAGTATAGAAATGTTAATGACAAGAATACCATAAAAAAATATTCACTCTAGTTAGTGATAAACATGCTAAAGTGTTAGAGGTGAAATACACTGATTTCTGCAACTTATTTTGTAATGTCTCACAAAAAACTAAGGTAAAATGGTGGATGGATGGATGGGTGGAGGAATATATATGTGATAAAGCAAATATAGCAAAATGTTAATTGTAGGATCTAGGTGGGTATATGATGGTTCACACTGTTAAATTTCCTTAACTTTTTTAAGTTAACTTTTGATAATGAAATATTGGAGGAGAAGCAATCACTGTGTACCTGAATCTTACCATTCAGGTAGGAGTTAAACACCCACACATGAAATAATTGCTATACTGTTGAAGTGCTGATTGTAAGAGCAATAGGAATTCAGAGAGAAGTCAACATGGATTGGCATAAAAGGAAAGAGGACCACTTGAGACTTAAAGGTGTAGGATTTTGAAAGATGAAGTGGAAGATGGAGAGCATTTCAAGTGGAAGAAACAGCATGAGCAAACACATGTAGGATGGAACAGAAAAGCAGGTGTTCAAGAAAACAAAACAACTGAATCTGGTGGGGAATAGTCAAAAATAACTTTGGATACACATAGCAAAGCTAGAATATGGCAGGTCATGATAGGTAGAAAAAGACATCACCTCTTCTCTTAAGTAGTCAATAATATTTGGGCATAATAAGATGAAATATAGTTCAGCTTTACAAACAGAATTTTCAGCCAATCTTGTAAAAATTTACAAAGAAAGTTAAAAGGTGAACATAGGCGCTCAAATGAATGCTACAGACCCTACAGGTAATTATTACTCTGATAACACAAAATAATTGGATGAAAAACATTTGGGGCCACCTTTGTCAGCATGGTTTAATTGTACTAGGGAAGCCAAGTCTCATGTCTGTACGGGACCATTCAAATCCTCCCTTTCCCAAGACAAAGAATTCTACCACATTAGCTTTTCCTGGACCAGTTCAGAATTAGCAAAAGCAACCTTGGCACTGTTCCCACCAGTGCATGCTAGTCCCCTCACCCGATCAGAGAGCAATGCTGGACCAAATGGAAATGACAGAATATATTGGAAAGGTATGGGGTAGCTGAAGAGTTAAAATAAAGCTCAAGAACCAGTCTTAGCATAGAAACCAGGGTATGTACCAGGGATTCAGGTCACCCTCTTCAGGGTTCAATGTGGATAAATTCCAAGAGTTCTTATAACCATTTAAAATTCAAAATCAGGGGCACCTGGGTGGCTCAGTTGGTTAAGCGCCAAACTTCAGCTCAGGTCATGATCTCATGGCTTGCGAGTTTGAGCCCCAAGTCTGTTTTAGGTTCTGTGTCTCCCTCTCTCTTTCTCTACCCCGGCCCTGTTCACACTCTGTCTCTCTCTGTCTCTCAAAAATGAATAAATGTTAAAAAAAAAAAAATTTTAATTCAAAATCAAGGAAGAATGCTTCTCAGGAAACCAGCTTATGTTGCAATCAACCCTTAGCCAGAGGAGGGTAGTCACCACAAAGAGAGTCTCACCAAGTCTGTATTCAGTGAGGACATGTAGTTTCTCCAAAAAAGTGACTTAACCTTAAGAAATACACATGAAAAGGGAATAATAGTAGTATGCATGTTTTAGGATTGTGCAAGGACCAACTGAGATAAAAATAATAAAAAAGAACTCATGTAGTTTTACTATATGGTAAACACTGTGCTAAAGATTTCACAAATTTTAAATAATCGAACACTTATAACTTCTCTTTGAGATTACATAATTGTGCAGCTCATATTTCAAAATTTAATTCAAAATGGACAAGAAACACTTGGTTTGCCATGCATTTTTCTGCCTAGATTCTGAATGCTCAAGTGTGTATCTTTTGAAATACATCCACTTGAAAATCTGAGCCTTGTCTTCTCAGTTCTCATTTTTGTAAAGATTCTCTCATTTACCCTTTTCCCTGCAGAATGTTGATATCCTCAATTTTTGTGTTGTTTTTTTAATATTGGTGTTCCAGGTGTTCTTCTTCCCTTGCCTAAAGATTCTCCTTACTGGGGCACCTAAATGGCTCATTTGGTTACGCATCTGACTCTTGATCTGGGCTCAGATCATTATCTCACAATTTGTGAGATCAAGCCCTGCGACCTCTCTCTCCCTCTCTCTGAGCCCCTCCCCCACTCGTGTGCTCTCTCTCTCTCGCTCTCTCGCTCTCTCAAATAAATAAACTTTAAAAAAAAGAAAAAGAAGAAAAGAAGACTATCCTTACTAACAATTTGGATCCCTTAGTGGAATAATTGAATTATTACCCATTTCCCCCAAAATATTTCATCATAATATCATTCCTCCAATTTTGTACCTAATGACATACTTTAAAACTAGAGATGGGAATTGAAAATGCCTTTACCTGGGGAAATAGGTGCCTAAATGTAACACTTGGCTAATTTCAAATATAGAATAATGAGAAGGAAAAAAGCCATTAGGTGAGATGTCCTCAGTGCTGTGGTCAGGGCATCTAGTTAGGTGCCCCATGTTATCACTGACACCCACCATGCATTGCTGCAAGAAAAAAGGAAATTTGCAGTGACTGGCAAGCTAAGCCTGACCTCTGCCCTACAACCTTCAAAGAGAATAGAAAATGTAAAGAGCCACTGAAATCATGACCTCTTGACAGACTATACCTCATTTGTGGTGTGAATCTGGGGGTTATAAATACAGAAACAATTTTTCAGGCAAAGAAAAATTGTGATGATTAAAAAAATACATATACCACAATCAAATGCAAATGTCCATGTGTGACATGCTGATTTTATAGATGAAGTTTGTAAGGAGAAAAGGCAGGGCTTACAATTCACTTGTTCCTTGTTTTTAAGGAAGCTTAAGCAGTTTTTTGAAAGTACTACTCTCCCAAGAGGGGACTTTTTTTCCTGAGTAAAAGGAAAGGAAATAAGTTCTGCTGTTCTTCTGTTTGCAGAAAAAGAGATTAATATTTGAGCCCCTTTCAACTCAGATTCATACTTCTGAATTAAATTTAGATGGAGACGAGGGTAGGTACCAACTAGCATGTGTCCTCTTGCCTTGTTGCAAGATGCTCATGGAGATGACTATTTTCTGTCTCTGGTGAATCCAAATGGATAGATTGATGTAGATAAAAAACAGATGAATGGATGGATGGATGGATGGATAGATAGATAAGCATTCTTAAAAGTTCTGAAATATCAAACCACATTTTAAAATTTTCTTTCCCTTAGATTCCTTTTATACTTCAGCTCTGAAATCTAGCCCTTCATATTGTCACTGTTTGCTGCTAGGCAGGCATGGAAAATTCAAGGCCCGATTTTCAACTTCAAGGAGCTAATGTTCTCAGTTATATTTAAAATATCTAATATACATTACATATATGTGTATAGTATTAAATACATACAGTATTTAACTGTTGCTACTAACTTCTTTTGCCCAAACATTAAAAAAAGGTACTCTGAGTAAAAAACAGAAATTTAAAAATATTTACATGTCAACAATCCTAAAATATTTACATTCACCATTTTAAAGTTTTCATGTAAAAGATTTTGCATTGTTAAAAAGTAAATATTAGGCAGAACTTTTATTATCAGTTGGAGGCTAGATTACTATAACCTGGCTCTTGGCATTTTTTAGTCCATTTCAAAAATATTTTCAAATATCTATGGACAAAGAATGCTCACATAGTCAGAGATGATTTCATTGTGCCACCAGTAGCTGCTGGGCTAAAAATAATGTTGTTCCTATGAATACCCTATGTACTCACAGAGGGAGGTTGCTGAGTGAGGGAACTCCTCTTCCACTGGATTGATTCCAATGAAACATTTTCTGCCAAAGATCATCTCAATTTCCTATATACAATGTTCTACATACTGCTAATCCCTGTGGGATTTAAGAGACTAAATTTAGTCTCAGCCGCTTTATTGTACATTTTTCAAGAGTTAACATTTGTCATTTGGCTTCTGGGATCTCCTATCTGGTCTAAACTGTTCACTTCTACCTTTTATTTTCTTGCTCATCTGCAAGCTAAATCAACAAAACAGCTTGGCACACTAAATCATATGTTCTCACCATGGAGTTCTATCACATTTTTTAAAGTAAAAAGTCACTTGAAATAGTCTATATCAACAATAAAAAAAAAAAAGAAAAATAAACATTTTTTTCCCTAAAAGGAATAGAAGGAATGTGAAGTACTCAAAGAGATAAACGGTGAATGTCAAAAGACCAAAGGACCAATACATTTTCATAGCTACATTAACTAACAGATGAAGCTGCACAGAATTATTCAGCTAAAATTCAAACTGAGTTGAACAATGCCAGGGTGCGGTCATTCACCTTACATGAATGTTTTGCCTTATAAGCGAACTTACATTCCACCTGAAGAGTTCCTTGCTCTCTGCCATTTTGATATCAGCTTTCATTGCATTTCTAACCAGAAAGCCTTTGCCTTTAATCATCTTAAGGTAATATTGGTGGGCAGAAAGCCAGTAATGGAAGAAGTTTAGCATATCTGTATGTGAACAAAAAGCAGATCAAAATCATTTAACCAATGACCAAAGCTATTAATTAATGGAGATATTTTGAAGCATAGTCCCCATTCAGTGTAGGAACTATAATGGCAGCATGGAAGGAAAATAGAGAAGGTGTGCTTCACAAAAGCAAGTCTTTTTTGGCTGTAAAGACCCTTGAAAGTACCTGGGATCATAATTTTAAGAAAATGTAGGAATATGACATATATTCAGGGAAGAAGGTTTCATAAATAAGACTAACTGAACTTGTGCCTCATTAGCATAACTGATGAAACCACTCCTCAGGACCAGGGGCTACAGGGCAAGGTCTTCATTAAAAAGTTCTTTGTGTATGCCTGGAGTATAAAGTAACAATAAACAATAGGTTTGCTTTGTATTTTCCCCCTTTATATTGTAAGGGACATAATACTGGTGGAATATTAAAGCAATGTATTTTTATTTCCCCTTTAAGTCTCTTAGTCATTCATCTCTGATGCTGAGGCTTCTTGCCCCATGAAAAAGAATAAACAGCTTTGGCCTCCAACTTCTTTGACTCTGTAGCAAAACAGTCTTGGAAGGAGAGAAAGGAGACTTTCAAACTCCTTCAGACTCTGTTAACATAACAAGTGTCAGGCCTATCAGGGTAGATCTTAGATTTTTACTGTATGCTTAAGGTAGAGAGAATTCAAGACATAGCAGGAAGAGAAAGCCTGTGGCTGTGTGGACATAATAAGGTATGGAGTAGATCGGTGAAGTGATTCCCAGGGTCTTCTGCTTCCCCACAGCCTCAGAGACAAGTCCATTACTTGAGTATGGGAGATGGTACTATAGAAGCAGTCAAAAAATGAGGAACTAGAGGTTAATGGGCATCTTTATGACAGAGTTTCTAGGCATCCAAGAAAACTCCAACTTTGAACTCAGTTTCAGATCCAGTATGGTATAGGTGGGATGTCACAGAGGTAATGGTTGGGAGATGGCTAATGAAGTAAACAGGAAGCAGCAGTCTTGGCTTGTCATGACCTGTATGTGGCATACAAACAATCCAGATGTTCCCATGTTCCTCAGCAAGGCACTCAGTGAATATCCATTCTAGAGCTATGATAATTCCCAAATGCTACACATCTATACATAGAGTACTAAGCTATACAGCAGTGCATTTTTTTATTGTACTCAAAGGCTGCACTGGTTACACTCCTTCTAGCAGTGTCAGTTTTTTCCACAGCCTCACCAGCACTAGATGTTTGCAGTATTCTTAATTTGCTAAATTATTAAGTAGAAATGCTATTTTGTCACTATTTTTGAAGATTTCTATTTAGCATGTAGGTCATAGGCCTTTCTTAGGCTAATTTAAAAAAAAATGCTTATGTGACTCAGGGAACTCAGATGGCAGCACAGGATGCCCCTGAACTTCCTTCTTCCCATGCTATGAATATACAGCTACATGAAGCAATTCCTGCCGAAAGAAATGCAGAAACTAGCTGAGCGACTCCTACATGTCCACGAATGCACTGAAATGCATAAGAAAAGCCGAGACACAACCTATACATAAACCGCACCTCTGGCATAGCACCATAAAATCAGAAAGGAACCCTCAATTCCCAACTTCTCACTGAAAAGCTGAAGATTTAGAAATCACATCTAGTACCCCAAGTTTTAAGGCTCCCATCATCAAATGGTCCCCCAAAACATCTAATTCTAAAAGCCGGAGAGACTTGTGTCTACAAGACACATCAGGACTATAGAAAACAAAGGACTTCTTAATGTTTATTTATTTTTGAGACAGAGAGAGACAGAGCATGAACAGGGGAGGGGCAGAGAGAGAGAGGGAGACACACAGTCTGAAGCAGGCTCTAGGCTCCAGGCTCTGAGCTGTCAGCACAGAGCCCGACGCGGGGCTGGAACTCACGGACCATGAGATCATGACCTGAGCCGAAGTCGGACGCTCAACCGACTGAGCCACCCAGGCGCCCCGAAAACAAAGGACTTCTTAATGGCATATGAGCACTTGCCCCAACTGCTAACCCCCTAGGACTCAGTGCAGAGGAAGTGGGCAAAAATAACTGTCTTCCAGTCTTCCCTGAAAGGGGTTTGACTGTATACTATACTAGCTGCTACCTAAGGGCCCAGCTTCCATTTTGTACACATCTAGGGCTGGCTGTGATCCTTTACAGAGTCCAAAGGGTCTGAAGGGCATATTTCTTTAGGATTTATTTACTTATTTTGAGAGAGGGACAGAGAGAGTGAGCAGGCAGGGAAGAGGCATAGAAAGAGGGAGAGAGAATCCCAAGGAAGCTCCACACTGTCAGCATGGAGCCCAACATGGGGCTCAAACTCACAAACATTGAGATCATGACCTGAGCCGACTGAGCTACCCACACGCCTCCTGAAGGGCATTTCTTTTTCTGGTGTACTCCAACAATAAAAACACATTGCCACTATCTCTTTGGAAGAAGTTTGTACACATGCTGATACCACATTTTACAGCTGCTGACTAAGGAACAGACACCCAAATCATATTGTTTTGGTAGTCAGTGGGTCCTGCATTCACAAGTCCCAGAGAACTATAGTGATTTTTTAAAAAGTGCAAGAGCACTTCCCCGTGACTGTACACTCAAGCTCAGCACAGAGGGAGAAGATTAAAACACCCATCCCTTAGCTTTTCCCTAGAAGGGGCTTAATTACCTAATTTTGCAGCTGCTGTCTGGCTTCTAATCAGCCTGCAGTTACTTGCCAACTGTGATCCTTCCCTTGGGACACTGATGAGCCTTGGCACAACCTCAACTACTAGGAGCCACTAAGAATAAAGAAGGTGGCTTGGACAATCACAAGAGTTTGAGAGACAACCAGAAACTCAGGCCAGGTTTATTGACAGGCTTCATCTCTTACACAAGACTACTCTTTGAAGACTGGCAGTGGTGACTGTCTTATCTAATGCGCAGAAACCAACACAGTCAAGAAAATGAAAAAATGGGGAACTGTTCCTAACAAAAGAGCAATATAAATCAGAAACTAATGTTAATGAAACAGAAATAAGTGATTGACCTAATAGAGGTCAAAGTAACAGTTATAAATGTGCTCACTGAGGTCAAGAGCGTAATGCAGGAAGAAAGTGTAAATTTCCACAAAGATAATAGAAAAACATTTTTAAAAAGAACCAAACAGAAATCACAGAGCTAAAGAATACAATTACTAAACTGGAAAGTAGTAGAAAATAACTGAACTAGAAGTAGAAGAAAGAATCAGTCAACTCAATTGGAATTAATCCAATCAGAGGAGCAAAAAAAAAAAAAGTTATGAAAAAGAGTGAAGATAACTTAAGCAAACTACAAGCAGACCAATCAATATACACATTACAGGGGGTCCTAGAAGAAGAGAGAGAAAGGGGCTGAAAACATAGCAAAGAAGTAATGGCTGAAAACTTCCCTAACCTGAGGAAAGAAATATATATCCAGATCCAGGAAGCACAAAGAGTACCAAAAAAGAAGACTCTAAGAGATCCACATAGAGACACATTGTAATTAAATTGTCAAAAGTTATAGACAAAGAGAATCTTAAAAGCAATAAGAAAAAAAAGCAACTTATTACATACAAAGGAACATCATAAGACTATAAGCAGGTTTTTCAGCAGAAATTTTACAGAACAGAAGGGAGTGGGATAATATATTCAAAGTGCTGAAAGAAAAAATAACTGCCAACCATGAATACTCTTCCTAGCAAAGCTGTCCTTCAGAATTGAAGGAGATATAGTTTTCCTGACAAACAAAAGTTGGAGTTCACCCCTAGACCAGCCTTATAAGAAATGTTACAGGGAGTCCCTTAAGCTAAATGAAAGGATGACAATTAATCATTTTAAAACATAATAATATAAAACTCACTGATAAATATATAAATCTAGAATACCTAATATAGTAATGGTGACAGATAACTTAGTTGTAACTCTAATATAAAGATTAAAGCACAAATGTATTACAAACTAAATAATTTGTTAATTGCACAGTATAAAAATATGTAAATTGTGACATCAAAAACATAAAATGTGATGAGAAATATAAAAACATAAGTTTTTATAAAGATTCAAAGTTAATTTTTTATCACTTTAAAATAAATTTTTATAACTATTAGATGTTTTATGTAAGCCTCAAGGTAACCGTAAGACCAAAATCTTAGTAGATACAAAAAAGATAAAGAAATCAACATATACTTCTACAGAAAATCATTAAATCAAAAGGTAAGACAACAAGAATGGAAATAAAGAACAAAGGACCTATAAAATGGCCAGAAAACAGTTAACAAAATGGCAATAGTAAATCCATACCTATCAATAATTAATTTAAATGTAAAAAGACTAAATTCTTTAATCAAAAGCTAAAATAGCTAAAAATCAAGATAAAAAGGATACAAGATAAAAACATGATTAAAAAAACAAGGCCTAATTAATTATATTTTGCTATAAGAGACTTGCCTTAGCTTTGAAGATACACATACACTGAAAATGAAAGGATGAAAAAAGATATTTCATGCAAGTGGAAACCAAAAGAAAGCAGAGGTAACTATATATATAACAGACAAGATGACTTTAAGCCAAATACTATAATAAGAGACAAAGGAGGTCAATATATAATGATAAAATAGACAATTCATCAAGAGGATATAACAATTGTAAATATTTATGCACACCACATTAGACTACCTTAATATATTAAGCAAATATTAATAGGTCTATAGGGAGAAATACATAGCAATAATAGTACATGACTTCAATACCCTACATTCAAAAATGGATAGATCATACAGACAGAAAATCAATAAGGGAGCAATGAGCTTAAACTACATGTTAGATCAGACCTAAAAGACGTACACAGAACATTTATCAACAGCAGCAGAATACATATTCTTCTGAAGTGCACATGGAACATTCACCAACATGCATCATATGTTAGGCCAAGACAAGTCTTAATATTTTAAGATTAGGGGCACCTGGATGGCTCAGCCAGTTGATCATCTGACTTCAGGTCATGATTTCACAGTTCATTAGTTCGAGCCCTACATTGGGCTTGCTGCTGTCAGCACAGAGTCTGCTTGAGATCTCCTGGCCCCCTCTATCTGTCCCTTCCCTGCTTGTGCTCTCTCAAAAAGTAGATTAAAAAACATTTTAAAATTAATTAATTAATATTAAAATCATATCAAGCATCTTTTCTGACCACATTGGTAGAAACAAGAAATCAATTATAAGAAGAAAATTGGAAAATTGACAAATATGTGGAGATTAAACAACATGTTACTGAACAATAAGTGGGTCAAAAAAAAACAAATAGAGAAATCAAAACATACCTTGAGACAAATGAAAATGGAAACACAATTTTACAAAACTTATGGGATGCAGCAAAAGCATTTCTAAGAAGAAAGTTTATAGAGATAAATGCCACAATAAAAAAAGATTTCAAAAAAAATATTACACGTCAAAGTATTAGAACAAAATTATTTTAGTGCAAAGTGAGTGGAAGAAAAGAAATAGTAAAGATCAGATTAGAAATAAATGAAATAGAGATTTAAAAGGCGGGTGCTGGGGCACCTGGGTGGCTCAGTCGGTAAAGTGTCCAACTTCCCCTCAGGTCATGATCTCGCAGTTTGTGTTTTCAAGCCCCATGTCGGGCTCTGTGCTGACAGCTCAGAGCCTGGAGCCTGTTTCGGATTCTGTGTCTCCCCTCTCTCTGCCCTTCCCATGTTCATGCTCTGTCTGTCTCTGTCTCTCAATAATAAATAAATGTGAAAAAAAAATTTTTTTAAAGGTGGGGTGCCTGGATGGCTCAGTACCTGACTCCTGTTTTCAGCTCAGGCCATGATCTCATGGTTCGTGAGTTCAAGCCCCACATTGAGCTCTGTGCTGAAAGCGCAGAAACCTGCTTGGGTTTCTCTCTCTGTGGCACTCCCACACTTGCATGCATTCTTGCATTCTCTCTGTCTCTGTCTCTCTCTCTCAAAAATGAATAAACTTTATTTTAAAATAAATAAAAGAGAAAAAATCAATGAATAACACTAAGAGCTGGTTTTCTTAAAAGATAAACAAATTGACAAACTTTTATCTACTTTAACTACACTAATTTAAAAAAGAGAGGAGTCCAACCAAATCAGAAATGAGAGAGAATTTGTAATTGGCACCACAGAAATACAAAGGATCATAAGAAACTACAATGAACAATTATATACCAACAAATTAGATAACCTAGAGGAATGGATAAATTCCAAGAAACATGCAACCTACCAAGACTGAATCATGAAGAAATAGAATATCTGAAAAGATCAATTATTAGTAAGGAGATTGAATCAGTAATCATAAACTTGCAATAAGAAATGTCCTGGACCATATAGCTTCACTGGTGTATTCTGCTAAACATTTAAAGAAGAATTAATACCAATTCTTCTCAAACTCTTCCAAAAATTAGAAGAGGAAGGAACACTTCTAAACTCATTTTATGAGGCCAGCATTACTCTGAGACCAAAACTAAACTAGGACACTATAAGAAATTAAAATTACAGGCCAATATTGCTGATGAACATAGATGCAAAAATTCTCAATAAAATACTGGCAAACTGAATTAAACAACACATTAAAAAGATCATACACCATGATCATGTGAGATTTATTCCAGGGATACAAGGATGGTTCAGCATCTGCAAATGAATTGATGTTAACAGAATGAAGGTTAACAATCATGATCATCTCAATAGATACAGAAAAAGAATTTGAAAAAATTCAACTTTCATGATAAAAACTATTAATAAACCGGGTATGGAAGGAACATACTTTAACATAATAAAAACACACAGCCAACTTCATACACAATGGCAAAAGGAAGCACTCACTGGCTTGAACTGTTGAAACCACTTGTATTTTGCATTTTGGCCTGTTTCTTTTTCAAAGTCTTCTCTATCTTCTCCTCTTGTTTACTCCATTTTGCTCTTTCCCGTGGAGTACATCTACCTAATCAAGAGGTTGCCTTTTAGTTGAATGACCCTGAAGAGTTATGGTTATACATTTCCAAGATGAACTCTGCAGAGTGGGTACTTTGACAGTATTTAGGGTTTCTGGTGGCAAACTGGTGCAAGAACTGACCTTTCCCCTTGTTTCTGGAAAAGAAACCCATTCCCCCCACCTCTTGACCAACTCATATTTATAAGTACTGAGAAGGCCTCTTTTTTTTTTTTGTAAGTTTTTATTTATTTATTTTTCAATATATGAAATTTATTGTCAAATTGGTTTCCATACAACACCCAGTGCTCATCCCAAAAGGTGCCCTCCTCAATACCCATCACCCACCCTCCCCGCCCTCCCACCCCCCATCAACCTTCAGTTTGTTCTCAGTTTTTAAGAGTCTCTTATGCTTTGGCTCTCTCCCACTCTAACCTCTTTTTTTTTTCCTTCCCCTCCCCCATGGGTTTCTGTTAAGTTTCTCAGGATCCACATAAGAGTGAAACCATATGGTATCTGTCTTTCTCTGTATGGCTTATTTCACTTAGCATTACACTCTCCGGTTCCATCCATGTTGCTACAAAGGGCCATATTTCGTTCTTTCTCATTGCCATGTAGTACTCCATTGTGTATAAAAACCACAATTTCTTTATCCATTCATCAGTTGATGGACATTTAGGCTCTTTCCATAATTTGGCTATTGTTGAGAGTGCTGCTATAAATATTGGGGTACAAGTGCCCCTATGCATCAGTACTCCTGTATCCCTTGGGTAAATTCCTAGCAGTGCTATTGCTGGGTCATAGGGTAGGTCTATTTTTAATTTTCTGAGGAACCTCCACACTGCTTTCCAGAGTGCTGAGAAGGCCTCTTGATCTAAACAGATGTTAGAGCTCTACTGAACAAAGTTATTTAGAGATTTTGTTTCTTAGTGATGAAAATTGAGAATGCAGCATTGGGGAACCCGAGGTGAAGAGGGCTAAGAAGAGGGTCTCTGTGCCTGATGTCTGTGCCTCATCCATAACTTGTTCAGACCAGTGCTGCTGTGTGCAGGAGTCAGACAAAGATGGGGAAGGGAAGAAAAACTGTATAGGCACATGAAAAAATGAAACTGGACCTCTATCTTACACCATACATAAACATCAACTAAAAATGGATTAAGACTTGAATATAAGACCTGATACGTTAAAACTTTAAAACATAGTAAGCATCTTGACATTGGTATTGATAATAATTTCTTAGATTTGACACCAAAAGCAAAGGCAACAAAGCAAAAATAAACAAGTGAAACTGGATCAAACTAAAAAGCTTCTGCCATCAAAGGAAATCAGCAACAAAAGGAAAAGGCAACATGTGAAATAGGAAATATTTGAAAACCACATTTTTAATAAAGAGCTACTATCCAAAATATACTAGAATCTCATACATAACTCAATTGCAAAGAAAAAAACCCAAATAATCCAGTTTTTTAAATGGGCAAAGCAGCTGAATAGACATTTTTCCAAAGAAGACATAAAAGTGGCCAACAGGTACCTGAAAAGGTACAGAACATCATTACTCATCAGGGAAATACACATCAAAACCACAAGGAGATATCATCCCACACTTATCAGGATGGCTATTATCAAAAAGACCAGAGATAACAAATTGCTGGTGAGGATGTAGAGAAAAGGAAACACTTGTGCACTGTTGGTGAAAATGTAAATTGGTATAGCCGCTGTAGAAAACAGTATGGAGCTTCGTCAAGAAACTAAAAATAGAACTACCATATGATTTACTTCTAGATGTATATTCAAAGTTAACAAAATCAGTATCTCAAAGAGATATCCATATTTGCATGTTCATTTCACCATTATTCACATTAGTCAAAGTATGAAATCAACCTTTGTCTGTTGATGGATAAAGAAAATCTACACATGCACCAGCAAACACACAATGGAATATTATTCAGCATTAAAAAAGGAAGGAAATTCTGCAATTTATGACAACATGGGTGAACCCAGAGGCCCTATGCTAATTATAAACCAGACAAACAGAGAAAAACAAATACTGCATGGTATAACTTATATGTGGAATTGTTGAGGGAATAAAATCAAATTTATAGAAACAGAGAGTAGAATGGTGGTTGTCAGGAGATGAGAGCAGGGTGGGAAATAGGGAGATACTGGTTAAAGAGTACAGACTTGTTGTTATGGAATGAATAAGGTCTGAGGACTAATGTATGATATAGCGACTACAATTGATAATATTGTATTGCATAATTTGTTTGCTAAGAAAGTAGAACTTAAGTGTTCTCACCAAAAATGGGGGAAAAAATGTATGTATGTGAGGTGATGGAGGTGTTAATTAATTCAATGGTGGGAGTCCCTTTACCATGTGTACATATATCAAATGATCCCACTGTACACTTTTAATATATTACAATTTGCCAATTATATTAGAAAAACTGGAAAAATCTTTAAAGAGAAAACCGATTCCTAAATACTTACTTACTGTATCCCCAGCACTATTTCAAATCTTTTACTTGTATTTAGTCATCTTAACAATCCTATAAGAAAAGTGCTACTATCATCGCCAATTTTAAAAAGAGGAAATTGAGCACAGAGATGTTAATTTGTTCAAGGTCACCCAGCTAACTAGGAGACAAGCCCAGGCAGTCTGGCTCCAGATCTTGCACTCTGTGTTATTATGAAAACTAATTTAAAAGAAAACTAAACAGCATGGGGAAAGTCAAGTGGAGGTACTTAAAGATAATTGATACTGACATAGAGTCTTTTAAGGTTCCTGGATCCAGTTCCAACGTGTTTGAGTGTGGAGGGTTCTCCATGCATAACACCAAGCAGTTCTCAGTTACTGGCAGGGTATCCAAAAATTCAACTCAATTCTCACACTGTCTACCCAGAAATAGTATCATATTCCACAGGGTAAATTTTCAGCCCTACCATACCATATCACTTTCTCCAACCCCCTAGTTCAGATGCCAGTCACAAGCTCCAGGCAGTTATCTGTGCGTCAGACTGACTGGCTATAGATAGGAGATTCCAACAACCTCTTCCTTCAGTTCAGTTTGCTAGAGTGGCTCACAGAACTCAAGGAAAAACACTTACACTTACAACTTTATTAAAGGATACAATAAAGGATTTGAATCAAACCAGATGAAGAAATACATAGGTCAAGGTCCTGAACAAAGGAGCTTCTACCCTTGTGGCTCTTGGGACCCAGCTCAGTGGCACATGAAAGTGTTTTGGTTCCCCAAACATGGAAGCTCTCACAAAAAGGGTCAAAAGCTTTCTTCTCTTGTGTTTTTATGAAGACTTAATTACATAGTCATGATTGACTAAGTCATTGGCAATAACTGGCTGATTCAGCCTTCAGGCCCTCTCCCTTCCCTGGAGTTGGGAGAGTAAAACTAAAAGTTCCATCCCTCTAATTACATGGTTAGTCCTCCTGGCAACCAGCCCCTACCCTTGGGTGGGGTCCAAAAGTCACCTCCATTAATAATAAGACACCTGTTTCACCTTTATAACTCTGAAGATTTTTCAGGAACTGTGGATGAAGACCATAGATATACTTCGTATAAATCATTCTGTCACATGGAGCTGCACAAGTCAGCCAGAGGAAGGTGTTAATTGACTGGAGGCAATTCATCTGAGAAAAGCTTGAAAGCAAACATCAGGAAGAGTAAAGTGGTAGGTGCCCAATGACCAAAAACATGTAGAAAGAACAAATCTGATAAAGAAGTTCAGGGAGAAATAGAAAGAACCCACTAAATTACTCAAGTGGTAGACTAGTTTTGATTCAGTCCCAAGGAGCATATCTGGAGAGGTGAAGAGGGAACTGCATGGCAGGCTACTCTGTGTGGACAAAATGGACAAGGAGCTTCCTTCCTGGATCACTGTCTGGGCTGTTCATAGGAGGTTTGTTGTTCTTAGTCTTCTGAACATTGAAGAAATTGTCCTGACTCTACTATAAAAATTAATCCCAAGGTTACATGCTTTTGAAATAAAGGAATACACCTTTAGTCCCCATTTTGAAGTCACCAACTATATTTTTTCCTGAGGTGGTATACCAAAGAGTTAAATCTTATTACTAAAAGAAAAGAAGTCTTTTCATGAACATTTAGATAAAGGTCCACAGGAAACTTTTGCAGTCATGGAACTATTATTATTTCCTGGTTCTGACCAAGTCCCCACATTAAACCTACAAATGACCCCAAGTCCAATCCATCAATAACCAAGAAAATGACCTGCTGCTTTATAATTCTTTTTTTAATGAAATTTATTGTCAAATTGGTTTCCATACAACACCCAGTGCTCATCCCAACAGGTGCCCTCCTCAATGCCCATCACCAAGTCCTCCCCCACCCCCCATCAACCCTCAGTTCTCAGTATTTAAGAGTCTCTTATGGTTTGCCTCCTTCCCTCTCTGTAACTTTTTTTCCCCCTTACCCCCACCCCCGGTCTTCTGTTGAGTTTTTCAGGATCCACATATGAGTGAAAACATATGGTATCTGTCCTTCTCTGCCTGACTTATTTCACTTAGCATAACACTCTCCTTACTTTTATGATTACAAGGAAATTTCTGCTCTTACTCATCATTAATATGTTAAATTATATGTTGATGAACTTTCTAAAAGACAGGTTTTTCTAACAGCTTTTTACCTTTTTCTCACTTATGCTGGCATTGTAGACACTAAAAGACAGCCATGCAGAGGAGAGTTGGTGAGTTTCAACTATGAAAAGAAAAGAGGTAAACATGAAGAGAGTGAAAGGAAACTAAAATGCTTTGAACATTAAAAAAAAAAGAAATGATTATGTTTATTTTGGATTCCAGCTGAGATACAGACCCATATTTTTTTTCTTTCTGCTTTAGATATCAAATTATAGCTAAAACTATTAAGATCTCCAATTAACATGTGGACAGCACAAATTCAAAGTAAGGAAAAATTAAAGAGAGGCAGAGACATTTCTTTATTCCTCTTCAGTATTTTCTCTCACAGTTTCTCCAGTTTCCATCCCACGGAGGGAAATTGATGTGTACTGAAGATTGTTATTGCCTTCTGAACATGTAAGAGCTGTGACACAAAAGGAACTTTGGGGCTTTATGATTTATTGCTTTATCATTTTTAGTGCCATCTCTGTTCATCCTCAAATCCAGGGCAGGCTACAGGACATATTAAAAGGGCAGCATTCTCTGTATTTCCTTTTTAAAGGGCAAAGCACTTACCATTTTGTACATACAAAGCACTTATCTTTTAGCTCACTATTTGATGAGCCACATTGAAGCCTCCTTTTCAGACCTCTTTAATAGAGGAGAATACATTTTCCCCATTCTCAACCAACTTTTGAATTTTTATGCAGCATGACTCTTATTTTCCTGAAAATTGTAGCTATTTTAGCCAACATTATCATTTTAAGGAAATAGGCTTTTTCATTCATACACCATACACACACACACACACACACACACACACACACACACACACACCCCACACACACATTTCAAACTGTGCAGGTCTATATAATCCTCTGTCAGCATCATTGGAGCCCATCACCCCCTATCTTAAGAAGCAAAAGTAAGCTCAGGCACCACCCAACTCTAAGGGACTAGAAAGCTTAAAGTCACTGGTCATTTAGAATTACCAGTATAGTACCCATGTACTTAGTAAATGACCATGGTTGAACGGCAAAAGTCGACAAATACCTGCTCTTAGATCTATTTTCTAAATATTCTTTATTTTCATTTCTGTGGACCAAAATTTGATTCCAGATTTTGATACGAATACTTCTATTTACACTAAGTTATGTTTTTTTTTCTTTTATTTCCTCCTTACCATAGTTCTCTTAACTATTCTTTGTCATAGACCATCATGAAGCTCAAAATCCAGCTTTACATGAAGTATAAGGCAGGGATTGACAAGTAAAGGGCCAGATAGTAAATATTTAGACTTTCGGTCCATACAGTCTATGTTGCTGCTACTCAGTTCTACTGTTGTGGCTCCAAGAGCCACCATCAAAAGTATGCAAATAAGTGGATATAGCTGTGTTCCAATAATTTTATGCATGACATAGTTGGCTTTCAGTCCTTATTTTGTAATTCCCTCTTCTACAGGTGCAAACTAATATCTTTTATCTTAGTTATGCACTACATTAAAATTTCCAAAAGAAATTTAACATGTCAGAGAATAAAATTGAACTTAACAGTCAAAAATAGACATATGTGCCAAATCCTATAAATTTTAAAATTCCACCTAAATGCTTACTTAAGACAATTTTAAAGCCCATTAATTTTCAAAAAATTGATTATTTTCAGAAGTAATGAGTTAACAAATATACACTCAAAATTAAATGAAAACACACTTCAATTACAACTTCATAATCCACATTACATCTAAGTAATTTTCGTTCCTTCACTTCCCCCACACCATAATGTTACAAGTAATTCTGAGGCATCTTCCATGCATCACCATCTTAAAACAAGCACAGAGGATAGAAACAAAGTTTTAATGCAAATACCCACATTTTTTACTAGATTTAAATATAGCATATGCAAACTCCCAATTTGTATACTATAGTAATTTCAAAGATAAAGCGGCTATTTAAAAAGGATACCTTCCCCCAAAAAACTTTAGTTTACCAAAAATATGTTTTCCATTTCTAATTTGGAACCTGATAAGAAATTGCCAACTAAGAAAAATTAACTTTGCAAGTTCTGTCACACCATATGTCTACATTATCTCTTTGTTTTATTTTCAGTAATAATGTTTATTATCCAAAAATCTCAAAATAGAAAACATTTACAACCTAACTGTAAACTGTATGAAAAATTTTTTAATAAAAGCAGTTATTTTCTAGCCCTTCTTCTCCATTTAGAAGTCATAGATATCAAGATAAGAATCTTAAATAACAAGAAAAAAAAGGAAGAAAAATCCTTTCCAAAATGTTTTCCCTGGAGAATTTGTGGATCACAACAATACTGGGGCTCTTTCCATTTAAGGATTTTTTTCTCCCATCCCTTTCAGTCCCAGTGCTATGAAGTTACCTTTCTAAGAACAAATCTAAGTCTGAAATGTGGATGTAAGGAACTCAGAAATAGCCCCTATTTTATTAGCATTAACACTTAACCCTGCACATCAGAATCTTTAATACTGTAGATAATCCCAAAATAAGAAAATTTATAGCTCCTTAATTTTTTAATCTTATAGCTCGAACTCCTACCCAGTAGGCAGCAGCTACACACCTGCTTCACAAATCAATTTCAGAAAAATATTCTTTCCATTTAAATAAACTTTAAGGCCCTGATCCATACCTTTATCTCAGTTGGTTCCTAGTATACTTGCACAAATTCCAGAATGTCAAACCCAAAATGTTTTGTCAGGGAATCTATTTAAAAGTAGAATTAGTCAGAGAAAGACAAATACCATATGGTTTCACTCATACGTGGAATTTAAGGGAAAAAAAACAAATGAGCAAAGTGTGTGTCGGGGGGGGGGGGGGGGTTGGGGAAGGGAAAGGGAGGCAAACCAAGAAAGAGACTCTTAACCATAGAGCATAAACTGATGGTTACCAGAGAGAAGGGGGGTTGAGGGATGGGTTAGGTGATGGGGACTAAGGAGGGCACTTGCTGTTAATGAGCACCAGGTGGTAACAGTGTTAACTAAATGGAATTTAAATAAAAACTTTTAAAAAAGAATACAGAGGGTAAAAAAGTATAATTACTCATAAACAACAGTTTTAACTTGAAAAGAACTTCCCCTGTCATTTCTCTTTCTAAAATGTTTACTGAAGTCCATTTTTCCCAAATGTATTCTCACTCTACCATTTCTAATAGTTTTCACTTGTTTCACAATGCTTTTGTCTCTATTTAAAAGTTATCTCTTGGGGCACCTGGGTGGCTTAGTGAGTTAAATGTCTGACTTCAGCTCAGGTCAGGATCTCACAGCTTGTGGATTCAAGCCCCACATCAGGCTCTGTGCTGACAGCTCAGAGCCTGGAACCTGCTTTGGATTCTGTGTGTCCCTCTCTCTCCCTACCCACTCCCCTCTCTCTCTCTCAAAAATAAACAAACATTTAAAAAAAATTAAATAAAAAAATTAAAAGTTATCTCTTATTTCCTGATAAAAGAAGATTCCATATGCAGAAGGGTCAGACTAATTCCCTAGTGTCTGTAAATCCTATTCATTGTTCCTGTCTTAAGAACTGGTAACCCTAAACCCCCAAAAAGAATTGGATTCTAAAAGTAAAAGAAACTCTAAACTTCAAACTGGAAAGTTGTCTCCTTCATACAAGTAACCATTTCGGGCCTCCATAATTTGTCATCTGGAACCCACCAATTAGATGGGTTCACAAGTGGGCAAGACCCAGTAACAGGAAATCTACATCTCATTCATCATGGCCTCCACATGTCACCATCATTTTTCTAACTTGGCAACAAGAAAAACAGGAAAGACTTCTCTGTTATTAGTCAAGAATATCTGAAATTTGGAGTCAGAAGTAGTCTTCTGACCAATAAGACAAGAAACTTAACCTTTCTGAACTTCAACTTTTTCATCTATGAAATGGGGGTAATAATTCCTGTTTTGTAAATATAGATATTAAGATCATGTATTCAAATTTCCTGTTTTAGTTCTAAGAACAGAGTAGACAGTCAATAAAAACGTTGTTACAGCTATTAAACTGAGACATATAAAATTGTATTTTTATGTGCTAAAAATGTTATACTCACAATTTCATGTAGTTCAACCTAATATAACCTAATATATTTTTACTTTTACTTGATGAAGAGCTGTGGTGTTATTTTAGGCATCTTTATATTGAAATAATGACTAAAGGATTGTAAAAGTCAGTGTCTCTTACAGATATTCTAACCCCAATCTGGTGCTATTGATATTGTCCTTAAAAGAGGGCATGAAGGAGATAGCAGAGAAGAGAGATTTCATTATGATTCAGGTGTTTGTTGTACCGTTGGGTCCAAGTGACTTTTTCAAATAAAATTATATATGAGTTTTGGAGTTTAGTCCCAAAAAAGTAAATTAAGGCAGTTGCCAGTTTATTCTAATGCAGATTATGAGTAAATGAACTATAAAGCCAATTGAAAACTGCAAAATGGGGGCACCAGGCTGACTCAGTCAGAAGAGAGTGTGACGCTTAATCTTAAGGTTGTGAGTTTGAGCCCCACATTGAGTGTACAGATTATGGGAAAATAAACTTTAGCCCTTTTCTTTCGGCATGCCACTGAAGATCCTGGTGTCACCATGGGCCGCCACTCCACTTGGTGTTACCAGTATTGTAAGAACAAGCCATATCCAAAGGCTCACTTCTTACAAAGTTGTCCTTGATGCCAAGATCTACATCTTTGACCTGGCGTGGAAAAAGGCAAAAGTGGATGAGTTCCCACTATGTGGTCACGTGGTGTCATAAATATGAGCAGCTCTCCTCTGAAGCCCTGGAGCCTGCCCATATTTGTGCCAACAAGTATATACATGGTGAAAAGCTATGGTAAAGAAGGTTTTCACAACCGACTGTCTCTCCACCTTTCCATGTCATCCATATCAACAAGATGTTGTTCTGTGCTGGGGCTGACAGTCTCCAAACAGGTATGCAGGGTGCCTTTGGAAAGCCCCAGGGTGTGCTCGCTTCGGCAGCACATATACTAAAATTGGAAAGCCCCAGGGCACAGCAGCCAGCATCCACATTGACCAATTCAGCATGTCCATCCATACCAAGCTGCAGAACAAGGAGCATGTGATTGAGGCCTTATGAAGGGCCAAGTTCAAGTTCCCTGGCTACTAGAAGATCCGCATTTACAAGAAGTGGGGATTTACTAGGTTGAATGTGGACAAATTTGAAGACATGGTAGCTGAAAGGTGGCTCATTGCAGATGGCTGTGGAGTCAAATACATCCCTAATAGTGGCCTCTTGATAAATGGCAGGCTCCGCACTCATGAGAACTGGCACTGCCCCCTCCTTCTTCATGCCCACTAATAAACCCTACTTCCTGTCTAAAAATAAAAATGAAAATTAATTGGGATGCCTGGGTGGCTCAGTTGGTTAAGTGTCTGACTTTGGTTTGGGTCATGATCTCGAGGTTCATGAGTTCATGCCCCACATCAGGCTCTGCAGTGACAGTGAAGAACCTGATTCAGATCCTCTGTTTCCCTCTCTCTCTCTGCCCCTTCCCTACTCGTGCTCCCTCTCTCTCAAAAAATAAATAAACATTAAAAAAAATTTTAGTTAAAAAATTTAAAAATTAAAAATAAACTTAAACTTTAAAAATTTGTCAAATGAATTATATGATTGTAAACAATATAACTCATTGCTTTTTGGGGTAAAAAAATGCATAACATAAAATTTGCCACCTTAACCCCTTCTAAGTGTACACTATTACTATATTGTGTTAACTATATGCCCATAATTCATTGTTTTTGTAAAAATTTTTCCAGTAAGTGTTATATCTTATATTCCTAGAGTTCCACAAAAATATCAGTAAATAAGATCAAATTTAATACTTTCGATTACAATTCCAAAACTCAAGCTGTATGTGTATAAAGAAAAGAGGAAAGAAATTTTCATTTTCAGTAATATTAGAAAATGGCAATAATCATACCCTGTACATAATAAATAATGGGCATTTATTTTTTTAAGTTTATTTTGAGAGAGAAAGAGAGAGTGGGGGAGGAGCAGAGAGAGAGGGAAAGAGAGAGAGAATCTTAAGCAGGATCCATGCTGTCTGCCCAGTGAGGGGCTCAATCTCACACACTGTGAGATCCTGACCTGACCTGAAATCAAGAGTTGGACACTCAATTGACTAAGCCACCCAGGCACCCCTAACGGGCATTTAAAACTTAAAGCAAACCAAAGGAAGACAAGTAAAGTTGACATACACTTCCCCAGATATAAGACATGGTGTAGATTTCTCCATGTGCAAGAGGATCCTACATTGCTTAATCAATGCTATATTTCAGATTAGGAGAACCAGTAGTTCATTAAATCCAACAAGCCTTTTTCCTATTGATTTGAAGAGATTTTACTCTTTGTGAATGTTTTGTAATTTTTTTCACAACCAAAGTCACAACCAACTGTGACTCTGCCAGAAATATCTTAGTAGATTTTATGGTTACTATTCAGGTAACAGGGATCAATTTGATGTTTTTCAAAACTGCATTAGTCTAGTAATGATAGCAGCAGAAACTTTACTGTTCCCCAAGCACTTGACTCAGGTTAGATTACTATCCAAAAGAGTTCATCTTTCTTTTTTAGTAATTATCACAATAATACTTAAGTAAAGTACAGATAAATGAATGAATGATCTATTAAAAATTTTGATTGTATAGATTAAAGTACCCAGCTGATTTGATCCCTTCATTTGTCCATCAGGTATTTTGAAATCAGGTAAGATAAAGTAAATAAATCAAACCACTAAAAATGTTCTACTTCATGAAAATAGCTCCATGAATAAGGAGTAGTTTCATATAGTTTAATAAAAATGGGGGGGGGGGGATTGCCTCTGATTAATCTTACATGAGGAAATTTTAAGCTATCACTAATCAGAAAAAGTCAATTTTATCTAAAATGAATTTTGGTTCATTTAGGATGTTTATTCAATTTTATTCAGATACACTGAAACTTTACTCAGTGTCTAAATTATAATTTAAGCATCTATATGATGAATGTTCCCACACAGTTTTAGAAAATGAAATGCCACGTTTCAACTCATCTGAACTAATGAAATACCACTCAATAAATTAAATCCTGATGTGTTTTGTATCAGGCATACAATTCACATTGACTACATGTACCCTATTAATGATTTTAGGACAAGGTAAAAAAAATCAGAAATAATGACAGATGGGAATTTCTAGCAAATCCACAGCAACCTACAGTCTTATCTGGATGTGTGTGTTTGTTCATTGTTTCATAGTTTACTAATGATTCATGTTCACCAAATATGATCTTGTTAAGATGCTGCCAAAGGGAGCACGTTATTCAAAACCTCATTCCTTCATTAAGAAATCTATTTCTCATAATCTGAGCCTATCTTCTTTCTTCCATGGATGTTTTACATTTTAACATTTTTTAAAGTGACTAAAGCAATCCATCTTGTTTGGAAATAGCAATTCCACAAAAGAATGAATTGTACATTTTGTGATACAAACTCAAGTACATTACATTTGTCTGGTTTTCTATTAATATTCATGAAATTTTTTGCACTATTTGTTTTCTAGACTGTGTTTAACTTAGTTCCCACTTTTCTAGTAAATGTGGTTGAATAAAAGCTCAAATTGCTATTTTGTGAAGTGTACTGAAGTGTTAATGTGTAATATAGTTAAAAATGACTAATGAAAAAGTTAATAGGACCTTTTTCCACAGTCTGTTTCCCAATATGTTCTATAGAATGCTTGCATTATCACTGGTCTTTTTACATTGGGACATACTATATAAATATTTGCCATTGTCATCATTGTAAAATCTAATAAGCTAGAGTATAATATAGGAGGGTAGTATAAAACCAAATTTAAAAATTCCAATCATTTAGTTGCCTACTATATGATCTAGCTGTTCCATAACCATCTCAGGCTCCACGTTTCCAAAACATAATGCTTTGTCTTACCTAACATCACAAATATCCTCTTATTCCTGTATTATGCACCCTAGTTATTGAGAAAAGTTGAAAGCATGTGCGCTGACATTAGATGATCCTAGGTTCAAATCCTGGCTTTGCAGCTTTTCTTTGTATGGTCTTGGGCAAGTTGCTTAACCCAAGTGTCTTCATCTGCAGAATGTAGATAATAATTTTTACATCATAGACTAAAAGAGATGATATAGATAAAGTGTTTCCTCAGCATCCTAAATCAGTAATCTTAGAGTTTTTACTTAGTCTCCTTCTTTACTACCTCCTTTACAGCCAATCCAGGCTCATGTTTCCTTATTCCTTGACTATCTGCCCCCTTCCTCTTTATTCCCACTGTACCATCCTTAGTGAACACCCTCCTTGCTCCCCTGAATGATTTCTGTGTTCTTCTCAATGGTTTCCCTCTCTCAACTCTAAGCCCCTCCAATCCTTCTTCCACAAGACTTCCAAAATAATGTCACTAAACATCTGGAATAATGTCACTACAACACAAATCTGATTATTTTACTTTCCCAAATTAAGCTTTCAGTAGCCTAAACCCAAACTCTTTCATATGATTTTTAAAGCTCTCCCTGATCTGAGATGTATCTACTGCTCTTATGTCAACATTATCTCTCACTACTCCTCATTCTCCACCCCAGATCTAGCACACTTAACCGATGTATTATCTTTGCATGTCTAGAATAAAAGAAAAGCAACAAACATACCTCTCTGTATAGTTCGAAGTTGTCAGTTTTCATTACTGTGTTATACAACAGAATTAGCTATGTAAAATCCCTTAAAAGATTACTTATTTTGTTGTTACAGAAATAACAAGTAGAAATCAGAATTCTCATTCAAAATCTTCTCAGACATGCAACACTGTTTTTCTTTTATTGCTAATACAAACTAATGCCTTCAATAACATCAGAGGTAGAGCTTTCCAAATCAAAACTTTAGAGGTGAGCCTAGAATCCAATTTTAATAGGATATGCTACAGTGAATTTCTTAGAATTTATAATCAGGTTTCCTAATAATCACTTTTTTAATATAATGTTAAATGTATTAGAATTTAAAGAGATGAATATTTAACATTTTAAAAAGCAATACAGTGAAAAGTTTTTTAAAGAAAAAATGCAATGCCATGAAAATGCAATTAGTACACAGTAAGAAAAAAAATTAGAAGTGTCAATTTGAGCATTATCCTCTTACTGGAATTAGTAATGTGTAAAATTTCCCTTACACATTTTTGGTGATCCAGTATGTCTCACGTGATTCTTTTTTTTTTTTTTTGTCACATGATTCTTTACCCCAAATTCATAGAAGATATATCACAATTTTATGGACAGGCAAAAATAAACAGATTCTAGGCTCAAAATTACCATCTTCAGAGTACTAGCAATTCCTGTTTCTGGTTTTCTCATTCAGTGGCCTGAACATATTTGATATGTCACAGTTCCAAATCTAGTACTGCCTAGTTAGTTCCCTTCTCCTCTCTGTGAATCACACATGTTTAAGGCTGTAACTGCACTTGACTCTCATAATTTGAGGTTATCAAATTCATCTTTTTTTATTTTCTCCATGGTAGTATAGCTTGCAGGATCTCAGAGCTTGTTAAGTCTAACACTGTTATGCAGATCTGTCTCACTGATTGAATAAATATAAATTAACCACAATCCTGGATAAAGGATGATTAAATATACTTAATCTCTTTACTGTCCCTATAATTGAAAGAAAATGGCCATTAGTCAAGAGCTTCTTAAACTAGGCACCTTGACCCTTTGGCCCAGATAAGTGCTGTGAGAGCTTGTTCTGTGTGTTGTAAGATGTTTAGCAACATCTCCAGCCTCAACATACTAGATGTGCGTAACACAGTATGTCTGTCCCCCACCCCAGGTGACAACCAAAAATGTCTCCAGACATTGACAAACATTCCCTGAAAAAGAACAAAATCACCCCTGGCTTAGAACCAAAGCATTAGATTGTGCTATTTTTGAAATGCAGTATCTAATCAGGGGTTGGCAGACCACAAACAAGGAGCCAATCTGGCCACAGTCTATTTTCATACAGCCCATGGCTAAGAATGGTTTTCACATTTTTAAAGGATGGCAAAGAGGAGGAAGAGGAGGAGGAGGAAGGAGAAGAAGGTATGT
This sequence comes from Neofelis nebulosa, assembly GCF_028018385.1. Taxonomy (NCBI): domain Eukaryota; kingdom Metazoa; phylum Chordata; class Mammalia; order Carnivora; family Felidae; genus Neofelis; species Neofelis nebulosa. The sequence goes on along the minus strand of NC_080787.1, from coordinate 61,336,413 downwards.
AAGAGACTGTAGGTAGCCTGCAAAGTTTAAAAATATTGCTATCTGGCACTGTACAGTAAAAGTCTGACAATCCTTGAGATAAATAAACTGAGGGTAAATAAAGTGACCTGCTCAATTTCACACATTCTTACATCATTTCTAGTTCTTTCATTATTCTCAACTTTGAATAGTTCTGCAATGTATGTGACACATGACAATGAGCATTCATAATTAGGTTCCAGATAAACAGCAAGGAAAAACATGATTCTCTTACATATGTTTGAGTTTGTAGTTGATGTTCCCTTTTCTGACTTCCTGTTTGGTTTGTACTAGGAATCCATGCAACATGCATTCTAGTTTCATATATACAACCCATTTGGGGGAAAAAGTAAAACATTATTTTTGTATATCTCAAGTATTAGAATAAGGATTTTGCCTACTTGCCTTTAGAGAATATCATAAACTTTGTACTATTATTACACATTGAAATACAGAGAATGGTAAGAATCTTTGAATTGTCTATTTGTTTCTTCTAAGATTTTATTTAAATTCAAGTTAGGTAACATGTAGTAAAGTACTGGTTTCAGGAGTAGAATTTAGTGATCCATTACTTACATGTAACACCCAGTGCTCATCACAATTGCCCTCCTTAATGCCCCTCACCCATTTAGCCCATCTCCCAACCACCTCCCCTCCAGCAACCATCAATTTGTTCTCCATAGTTAAGAGTCTCTTATGGTTCACCTCCATCTCTGTTTTTACTTATTTTATTTTTCCTTCCCTTCACCTATATTCATCTGTTTTGTTTCTTAAATTCCATATATGAGTGAAATCATATACTTGTCTTTCTCTGACTGATTTATTTCACTTGGCATAATCACTCTAGTGTCATCCACATGATTGCACATGACAAGATTTCATTCTTTTTAAGTTTATTTATTTTGAGAGAGAGAGAGAGAGAGAGAGAGAGAGAGTGTGTGTGTGTGTGTGTGTGTGTGTGTGTGTGTGTGTGTGCATGAGTTGGAGAGGGGTATATAGAGAAGGGGAGAGAGAGAATACCAATCAGGTTCCACATTGTCAGCATGGAGCCGGACGTGGGGCTCAAATTCATGAACAGTGAGATCGTGACCTGAGCCAAAAGCAAGAGCCAGATGCCTAACCAACTAAGGCACCCAGGAACCCCAAGATTTCATTCTTTTTGATGGCTAATATTCCAGTGTGTGTGTGTGTGTGTGTGTGTGTGTGTGTGTGTGTGTGTGTGTGTGTATGGCTGTATCTTCTTTATCCATTCATCAGTCGATGGACATTTGGGCTCTTTCCATAATTTGGCTACTGTTGATAGTCCTGCTATAAACATTGGGGTGTGTGTGTCCCTTTGAATCAGCACTTTTGTATCCTTTGGATAAATACCTAGTACTACAATTGCTATGTCATAGGGTAGCTCTATTTTTAAATTTCTGAGGAACCTCCACCCTGTTTTCCAGAGTGGCTGCACCAGTTTGCATTCCCACCAACCGTGTAAGAGAGTTCCCCTTTTCTCTGCATCTTTGGCAACATCTGTTGTTTCCTGAGTTTATTTTAGCTATTCTGACAGGTGTGAGGTGGTATCTCATTATGGCTTTGATTTGTATTTCCCTGATGATGAGTGATGTTGAGCATCTTTTCGTGTGTCTGTTAGCCATTTGTATGTCTTCTTGGGAGAAATGTCTATTAATGTCTCCTGCCCATTTCTTAACTGGATTGTTCATTAATTGGATGTTGAGTTTGCTAAGTTCCTTATAGATTTTGGATACTAACCCTTTATCAGATATGTCATTTGCAAATTTCTTCTCCCATTCCATTGGTTGCCTTTTAGTTCTGCTGATTGTTTCCTTCACTGTGTAGAAGTTTTTCATCTTGATGAAGTCCCAGTAGTTCATTTTTGCTTTGTTTCCCAACCTCCAGAGACATGTCTAGTAAGAAAATGCTACAGCAGAGTTCAAAGAGGTTGTTGCCTATGTTCTCCTCTAGGATTTTGATGGTTTCCTGTCTCACATTTAGGTCTTTCATCCATTTTGAATTTATTTTTGTGTATGGTGTCAGAAAGTGGGCCAGCTTCATTCTTCTGCATGTCACTGCCAGTTTTCCCAGCACCATTTGTTGAAGAGACTATTTTTTTTCCCATTGGATATTCTTTCCTGCTTTGTCAAAGTTGAATTGACCATATAATTGTAGGTCCACTTCTGAGTCCTCTATTCTATTCCATTGATCTATGTGTCTGTTTTTGTGCCAGTGCCATACTGTCCTAATGATTACAGCTTTGTAATACAGCTTAAAATTCAGAATTGTGATGCTTCCAACTTTGCTTTGCTTTTCAACATTACTTTGGCTGTTCAGGGTCTTTTCTGGTTCCATTCAAATTTTAGAATTGTCGTGCTCGCTTCGGCAGCACATATACAAATTTTAGAATTGTCTATCTATTGCCTGTTTCTCAACATAATACCACTTTCATTCCAAATAAAGAGCAGACACCCTTTTCTTTAAAATGCTTATTACCTCATGTTGTTTTGGTAAGTAGAATATTAATACTCAAGATACCCAATTTCATCTTGCTTCAGCTTAAACTCTTTTTTTTTTTCTTTAGTGGTATAAGAATGTCATGTGTTATTTGTTGTGGTTCATTTTATGTTTAAGATTATCCCTTCTCCTTAATGCTTCAGTTGTAGGTTTTCTGCTTGATAATTCTGGTTTCTTTGATTTCCATGATTTAAGGCTACCTAGGATTCCCAACTTTGTCTGCACACTAGAATCACCTGTGTAGCTTCAAAAAATACATGTGCCTGTGTTCCATCCCTAGAGATTGGGAATTAGTTGATTGGGGTTATGGCCTGATCATTGTAATTTTTGTAGGACACCCAGGAGTTGTCAATGTGGAAATAAGTTTGGGGACCACTGATAAAAGAGTTAGGTATTTAGATTCAGAGCCAGTCTATTTGGGTCCATATCCTGGATCTTCTCCTTGTGAGGTTGGACAAATCACTTACAATCCCATGCTTCCATTCTCTTATCTGTAAAATGGACACTATAAGATTGCCTACTTGTGGAGGTTATGGTGAGTTAATATATGTAGTATATAGAAGCACTTGTTACTTGGCATTTAGTAAATCTTATTCAATCAATTATTATCAATTAATAGTGGTAGTAGTATCAGTAGTAGTGTTGGTGATGTCATTACTTTGTATTGTCTTCAATCTTTCTCTTCAAATTTTTGTTGTTATTGTTGATTTAACATTTAATGGACCCAGGATTTTGTCTACCATTTAATTTGAATACACTTCTGTTGTAAACCATTACAAAATACAGGCCTGATCAATGACAATATATTAGGAATCTAGAACCTTTTTATTTCCATTTACGTTGTTGAATTTATATTGATTAAATCAAGGTTCCTAACATATTAAGTTGCATTGTGAAAATGTTCAAGAGGAAAGATACTATTGCTTTATGATTTTTTTCTCAGCTACTCAACAGCTAAATATTTGTTAAAGCCAAGTCATTTGGATTATCTGTACATATTAAAAGTCCACTCACAATTTAGTGTATACATATTCTTTTTCTTAAGTTTGTTTTATTTATTGTTTACTTAAAAACATACAAGTTCAGTGCAGGGCTTGAACTCACGACCCTGAGATCAAGACCTGAGCTGTGATCAACAATCAGCTGCTTAACCAACTGAGCCACTCGGGCACCCCTATACATATTCTGATCTCATTTGTGTCTAAATTACTTTTTAGCTATTTAATTTACATACATAAAACACTATCAGTATAATTTGGAGGGTTCTAGAAAACTTAAAATTTCTAATTTTTCCAGTGATTAGATTTGTTTCGTTACCTTTTAGTCACACCTAATCTGAATGTAATTAAATTAACCTACAATATGTTTCCAAAGTGAATTTGAATAGACAACAAATTTTGACAGTTTGTGTAGACTTTTTGCCTAGGTTTGTATAATTTGTTTAAAAATATCTGCAAAAGAATTTGTGACCCATTATAGATAATTAACCTTTTTATTAGAGTTATCATTGCTTGCTTATGAATGTATTTACAAATATTCTTTCTCAAATTTAGAGGTAAGATTATCCCTTGAAAAATTTACCTAAAATATTTTAGGAAATAAAATCCTTGATACTTTTCACCATTATCTTAATCCTCTTGAAAAGGTAAATTATGCCTTGCCAGAATTGGGCAGGAAACCAAATTTAATGGTTATGTGCCTATTAGAGTAAAAGGATTCTGTCTTCTCTCAAGGAAGCAGACTTATGATGAATGGGTGAAAATTAATTTGAGTAAGGTTTTGATTCAGGGTACGAGGAGGAACAATAAACAATAAAAGACAAACAATATAAAGACAGACAACCCAATTTTAAAATAGGCAAAGAACCTGGCATTAAAATAGGTAAAGAACAGACATTTCTCCAAAGAAGACATATAAAAGGTCAATAGGCCTATGAAGACATGCTCAAAATCATTAGTTATTAGGGGAATGCAAATCAAAACCATGAGATACCACTGTATACCTACTACAATGGCTATAATTTTATTTTCAAAATGAAAAATAACAAATGTTATTTGCAAGGGTGTGAAAAAATTGGAATCCTAGTACAATGCTGGTGGGAATCTAAAATAGTCTAGTCACTATGGAGAACAATTTGATGGTTCCTTAAAAAGTTAAATGTAACATTACTATATGACCCAGCAATTACGCTCCTAGGTACATACTCAAAAGAACTAAAAACAGGGACTCAAACAGATTCTTATATTCCAGTATGCATAGCAGCATTGTTCACAGTAGCCAAAAGCTGTGAACAAATATATGTCTATCAAGAGATAGATAAAATGCCTTAAAAAAGGAATGAAATTCTAATACATGTTACAACATGGATGGGCCTTGAAAACTTCATGCTAAGGTGAAATAAGCCAGACACAAAAGAACAAATACTATATGATTCCACCTACATGAAATGTCTGGAATAGACAAATTCATGGACACAAATTAGATTCAAGGCTATTGAGGGGAGGCTGAATGGGGAACTATTGTTTAATAATTAGAGTTTCACCCATTTGGTGTGATGAAAAATTTTGGAAATAGTGGTGACCGTCACACAATATTGTAAATATACTTAATGCCACTTAATTTTACACTTAATATGGTTAAAAGGGTAAACTTTATGTTATATATGTTTTACCACAATTAAAAGCAGGTTTAAAAAAAAACCTTGTGGGCAGATTCTGAATAGTTGAGTCCTGAGAACATGATAGGAACAAAATACTGTCTGGTGTACCAACCTTTTTATTTATTCCTAGAAAGTTTTTGATGAGAAGGTATAAACAGTGAGAGAAAATTTTAAAAGTTACAAAATGGAAACAGGTACAACTTTAATGCAGGGTAATTTGGAAAATAGCCAATAAAAATTACAAACACAAACTTTCTTCTTTGGTAATTCTACTTGTCGAATCTACTTGTAGAAAAAAATGAAAATATATCCATAGAGGGAGGAGAGGTTACATAAAGTACAGTGAAATCCATACAATGAAATACTCTACCACCTTAAAAAGAAACATGGAAACTCTTTGTGTCATGCTAGAACATAATCTCTAAAATGGATTAAATAATAAAAACACCATGGGAAGAATGTATATAGTATTTGTGTCCACATGTGTCTGTGTATGTGTGCATTTACAGATGCATAGAGGACTTCTGGATAAATAAACAAGAAATTGGTAACACTGGTTCCTCGATGGACAGGACTTGGGTAGTCCAGGTGTGGGGTAGGAGAAAGATTTTACACTATATCCATATCTTTGCATACCTTTTGAATCTTGAGTCATGTGAATATGTTGCATGAAAATAACAAAATGTTTTAAAGTAATATTTTTAGGGGCGCATTGGTGGCTCAGTTGGTTAAGCAGCCAACTTTGGCTCAGGTCAAGATTTCACAGCTCATGAGGTTCATGAGTTTCAGCCCAGCATCGAGCTCTGTGCTTACAGACAGCTCAAAGCCTGGAGCCTGCTTCAGATTGTCTCCATCTCTCCCCTGCACGGTCTCTCTCCCTCTCTCTCAAATATAAATAAGCATCTAAAAAAAACTCTAAAATAATCTTTTTATAATCCTTCATTGTAGAAAATAGTGCTGTATTACAGGGGGAAAAAAACATGTTCCTTTGCCCCTCGTTTTTATAACAAGACCTACCATTTATTTAGCTAGTGAACATTCACTCTGTTTTTACTTCAAATCAGAGTTTTGCAAGATGAACATTGTTGATAATTTAGGGATATATATGCTTTGTTGTTAGGGGCTGCCCTGTGCATTATAAGATGTTTAGCAGCATTGGTGACCTCTTCCTACTAAATGTCAGTGGCATCCTCCTCTTGCTGTTGTGACAAAGATTTCTCCAGACATTGCCATATACTCCCTGGAGGTAAATGGGGCAAAAAGGAAACCCAGATTGAGAAACACTGCCTTGATATAATCCATGTATGGTGTTGAACCCAGTATCTGGTTTAAGAAAATCTTCAATAAAGGGTACCTAACACACACACATCACGGGGTCTCACACACACACACACACACACACGCGCGCACACACACACAGAATGGCTTTTATACAAATAGTGGCAAAACTGTTAAACAATGAAGAAATGGCTTCGTGACATAATGAGCCTTCTTTCATTTGAATATTCAAACAGGTTGAAATTCATCTTTTACAAAGCCTTTACAAAGTGTCTTCCTTTAAGTAGGAGAATGGACTATGCATCTCAAGTCTTTCCTACCACTAAGACTCCTGGGTTCTGAGTACAGTTGACCCTGTTCCAGTTTGCATTTATAGGTATATAACTGTTAATGTGAGAAATTCTTCTTTATAAAGTTTGTCTGATTATTTTATTCTGCTGGTAAAAAGTGCATGGAACTGTGTTGTATTATGATGCTCTACAAAAAGACCATAAAGAGAAAAGGGGAGGAGGATCATTTTTTCTCTTCTAAGTACTAGAAAGGAAAGTAGCTTGATCCTTACAACCCTATACTTATATAATCACTCAGAATGAAACAATCATGTGTGTATTTTAATATTCCTATTACATCTAGTGCTTTTTTTTCTTTGAAAACTATCACTTCAGGAAATTCTAGGCTCTGGCTGAGGTATTAGCAAAATGAGAACCCCTTCTCAATTCAGAAAATGCTTTTGAGTAGAGAAAATATTCAAAGATTCTTTAATAAGGTTGGTAAGTTTCCTCATTTGTGGATACTTCTTTGTTCTCCCCTTTACAATTCACAATGTAATATAGAATTGCTTCTGTGGTGGCATAAAACTTTGATTCCCTGGAAAGTCTTTGAGTAGAAAGACAAGCTTTCTCCACCCATCTACAGCACCACCACTGAGAACTTTCTTTGGCCTAAAGAACTTATGATTTCAAAATTTGTATTATTCTCCCCAAGATTAAGACACTTGATTCTCAGTTGGTTGAAGGTTAAAGTAAACCACTGTGGAAATGTTTGCTATATTGGTTGTCAACAAAACATCTGCAATTGATAAAAAGCTTTGAATATAAACATTTCCTTTTACTATAGATAGCAAATATAATCCCACCCCCTAAAGGTAATTAAAAACAAACCAAAGGGAAATGTGTTTTAGATTTCAAAGTATCAAATAGTAAAGGACTGTAAATTGCTGAATATATTTTTGCCATTGCTTTTCCAGTTACTACTATGACTGTGTTCACCCTTAGTGTTTAGTGAATTAGTGAGCACAGTCCCCTTTGCGCTTTAAAGAGGTCTGTTAGAATGTTTTTATTACTCTATTTGAATTGCAATAAATGCAGGTACTAGATTTAGGTATCTGTAATAGATTTGTGTTTATTACATCAGTGTTTCCTGTCAAATTTAACTACACTGTGAAAATGTTAAAAAAGAGATACACTGTTGCTTTCTGATCTTTTTCATAACCACTCCACAACTGAGATATTTGTTAAACCCAAATCTTTTAGATTATCTGTATACCTTAATAAGGTGTCCACTTATAATTCAATATATACACATTCTAATCTCATTTATGTCTGAATTCCATTTTAATTATTGAACACTGCTAATATTCTAATCCTTGCCTCTAATTTTTAACATTGTTTCATTAAAAAAAGAAAAACTTCTGCTCTGTATTTGCTTATTGTGGCTGCTGTAACCTAATTGCCATAAAATTGATGGCTTAAAACAATAGAAATTTACTTTCTCATAGTTCTGGAGTCCAGAACTATGAAGTCACGGTGTCAGTAAAACCACCCTGCCTTCAGAGGCTTGAGGGAAGATTTGTTCCTCGCCTCTTCTATCTTTGAGTCATTGGCAGCATTTTGGTGTTTCTGGAATTCACTTCAATCTCTGCTTCCATCTTCACATCAAAACCCAGCTATGTCAGTTAGGTACTAGGGGACCGCAGATAGTTAGCCCCTCAGGTACTCAACTTCCTGATCTTTAAATGGAAAAAAAACCCAACATGTTTCTGCTTAATTCGTGGGGAGGATGATGTTGAGTATTTTAAAGTCCTTGGGGAGGGGCACCTGGCTGGCTCAGTCACTACAGTATAGGACTCTTAATCTGGGGATGGTGAGTTCAAGCCCCACATTGGGCATAGAGCTTACTTTTTAAAAAAGAATTTAAAGGTAAAATACTTGAGGAAAATAAAATGCTTGGTTCATAATGATATACAAATGTTTATTAAATAAAGCAAACTATCCCATTATAAGAGGCCATTGCTATAATAACAATGTATACACAATGAAGGTATCTCTGTCACTTTCAAATGATGTATTCCAGTGTGTCCTCTCATTGGTCAAGCATTGCTTACAATGGATAGAAGATAAGACAGAGCAGCATGAAAGCATGAGATACTGGACTGGGGCTCTTTAAAGAAGAGCAAAAAAAGCTAAAGATTAGGAAAAAAATATTCTCCTTTTTGTTTGTTTTCTATAATCAGTAAAGATAGGCACTCTTTGAACTCCCTATTTTCATTTTTGCCTCATGAGCCTGGCAATCACAAGCTCCCAGTTTGTATCTCTGAGTAAAATCTTCCCAGCATCACTTGCTCACTGAGTTTGAGTGAGACTTGAAGACCAAGCACAGATCTGTCAGCTCCCATTAACACTAACCTACACTGCCAATACTGGTGTGCTGGCCCTGATTCCTCTGGTTTTGGTGAAAATTGACCTCTCAAAGAATGGTAGTGTCTTTCTTGTCTACCCTCTATGAAGACCTTCAGAAGACAACTGCTTTATCTACCTCCACCTCCCCACCACCTACTAGTTTCTTACATAATAGGGATTCATTTGTTTATTGAATGAATAGATCCATTTTAAGTTGTATAAGATAATTTTCCTGAACACTAATTTATTTTATGCTTTATTTCCCTACACAGATTTTCCCTTTTTCTTCTATTTCCTACTATTTTCCCTCATATGAAAAACTAGTGTAGACTCAGTCCTATAATAGAATAACGAACAAATTTTAGTATGAACAAATGTACATGGGTTTTTAATTTTTTTAATGTTTATTTATTTTGAGAGAGAGAGAAGACAGAGTGCAGCCAAGGAGGGGCAGAGAGACAGGGAGACACAGAATCCGCAGCAGGCTCCAGGCTCTGAGCTGTCAGCACAGAGCCTGATATGGGGCTAGAACCCACGAACTCATGGGATGTGGAATTGGGAAGGAACTTCAGGTCAGAACATGACCTAAGCCGAAGTCAGACACTTAATGACTAAACCACCCAGGCGCCCCTGAACAAATGTACATGTTTTAAGATAAAATGAAGTATTAGAGTTTAAAGGTAACTACCTTAAATCATTTGGATCAAGATTACATAAATAAAATTAACTGAGATTATGTATTTAGAGCTTATTAAATTTCTTCATCATTGTGGGCTTATAGGCCTCACAGTAATTTAGTTTTCTATTTGTATCAAGTAATATAAAATTTTGAAACCATCTCTATCAGCAATTTTACTTTGCACATGACATGACACGGATTTTGGTCTACTTGGTGTATTTCATTTGTCATCTTCTGGAACACTTCTAAAAGGTTAATGTAATTGTTTTTCTTATCATAAACAACTCCAGAAGTATGTTGTCTCTATTGTAAGGGTGAAAGACAAAGCATTTTTTCATCATCCTAATCATTTATTTAATTACATTTTTCTCAGTTTTTAAATTCAGAGTGCTTTCATGGGAGCTATTAATAAGAAACAGACCCTAAATTAAGGAGGGGCTTGTAATGCTTCTTCAAGCATTAAGCCTAGATTACATATATTCATTGATTGCATCTATTTTTATATTGATTGAATTTCTAAAATTTTACTTGTCTGGCTATCTCCAAATTGAAAGTTTGCTTGGGGTATGAACTTTACTTTTCTTCTCTCCATATCAGAAGTTTCAAAGATGGGGAAGCCACGTTTGGCAAAGGTGTATAGGAAGGACAATTGGGGGGGAAGTGGCATGCATTAAAACCTTAGAAACCATAAAGAAAAAAGTTATATATAAGAATGAGAAATAGATGGACTTTCCCAGAGAAAATTGAATAAGCTGAGACAAGGGACACTTAGATGGCGTGCCAGCTGACAAAGAAATATGAAACCAAAGAGGTATTGATCCTGAGGCACGGCTCGCTGGATCACACTACAGCCTTTTTACATTTAGAGTGATGAGAATATTTACAAGTTTGGCTTCGAGAGTGCTTGTGAAATTTAAATCCTTTGCATCTCTATTAATCTCTCTCTTCATATTTTTAATAAAAGCTAGATTAATAAATTGGATTAAAAATGGTACAGTATAAATATTTTAGCATCGAAATATTATTTTTTAAAATAAATCTCAAAATACACAGGCAGGAAAATCAATCATATGCTACAAATAATACTAATCATGCAAAACCCAGTATTTAGAAGACAGGTAAACCGCACGTTTATTATTTAGGTAAGGCAATTTTGTAAGAATCAGCCATCACTCACTGTAATACTTCTAAAAAATGACAGGGACGCACATGGTTTTTTCCTAAGGGAAAGTGGTCTTTGGTTTCACCCCTAAGCTAACGGAAGTGAATCTCTCTACATACCCATATCATCAGAATGGCTTTTTGTTCAAATTGGGTGAAATAATCTATTATTAAATTGATTTTTTTCAAATGCTATTTCAACTTGGGAAACTTTAGTAGCTCAAAATATGTGTATATGAGAGTTTAGGGGTTGAAGAGGAAAGGATCAGAAATGAGTATTTTCAACTCCTGAGTTTTGACTGTTTACTTAGTGGACTGGATACAAACATACCCCAAGATTGCTAAAAACAAATGAATTGAGTAATAAGTATTAGACTTGAAGGGTAAAACTAAGTACTAATTGGCATTTATAAACTGTGTATGTGTAGGTTTTAGGGGTAATATTCTTAAAACCCCCATTTATCAGCAGAGTAAACTGATCCAACCTAGAGCTATGAACAGAGTATGAATAAAACAGATTTCCTATTGAAGTTCCAAATTCAATGCCAACAATGAAGCTAAGCTTTGCAACTTAATGCCCTTGTTCTAAGTGAATACTTAAATCCTACTAGGAAATATTCAAGAATCTCCATGGATTCAAGATCTTAGAGGAAAAAGGGGAGGATAAAGGGTTGAATGATTTGTAGCTTTGCCAATTTACCAGGCATAAATACTCCCACCATGGTCAATTTCAAATTACCAACATGAATTCACAGATGTGTGAATTGAGAAAGAATGCACAAAACCAGCTCTTGTGAGTCAGTACTAGCCTTCTCCAGCACACCATTGAAGCTTCTTACCATGATATTCAGATAGATTAAAGCCAGATGTCAGGTCAAAAAACACAATATTTCTGAATACAAATTTCAATTTGTGTAATTGTAATAGTCATTATGTGGATGTTTTTACTGGGCAAAGAAAACAAGGGTATTCTGGCCGTCTATACTTTTATAGGTGCTACCGGGAGACCATGAAATCTCTGGTCTGTATATGCTGTAGGTCCCAGTGCACATGAATTGGATAGTGTAGTCAGAAGTAAAATCACAGTTTTTGGAATATCTGTGATATCTCATGACAGCTGGTTGGCTGTTCCCTTGACGACTGCTCTGGCTAATCAAGGGTGTAAATGAAGTTCCTGCTCCAGCAGTCTTCAGGAATCATTGCAGATTCTTTCTTTAGTATCAGTGCTTCACAGGATAATGGCTCGGTTTTCTCAGTAATTTATTATTCAGGATATTTGGGCTATCTGTCAGTCAGAGAAAAGGCTAAATAAAATAACCTAAAGCCAATGACCATCTCATGACAATCATCTAGAGGCAGGAAGTCCTTGTAACAATCACCTATCAGACAGAGGTCAGGCAGCATTCCTTGTACAAACTGTTTGTGTGGCCATCCTGGCCAGCTCTTTGGTGCTCTAAATAAAAAGGCATGCTTCAAGGTGCCTTTGGTGTGTTTACATTGCTTTTATTTGGCAAAGGGCCTAACAGTGATTTTTGTGTCTGATCTTTTTTTTACATTCATTTAACATATAGATTGTGCTGAGTCACATTAACAACCTCAAACAGTATGGCTGTGTTGATTGGGCTGTATGAAACCTTCGTGGTCGTAAACAGCATCTTCTTAAATTTGCCCACACAGCCATGACAGTCACATTAGATACATGACCGGTAAGGAAAACTGTATGTCTCTGGACAGTTTCATCCATACTGCCTGATGTATAATCTTTTAAATATATTTTCCCCTGTTTTCCTGTTGCAAACAGGGACCTAAAACAATCACACTGTCAATTAGATCCTATCTGTGGGGATCAGATGCCTTTCAGTGCCTCCATCTCTGCCATGTACCTTTACTGCCATCTGCCGATCCGAGTCTCCCATCTCAGCTATTCATATGCAGAGCTAACTCTCACAACTCCAGTGAAACTGAGCGGAATGTGGAGATCGTAGCAGCTAACATTGAGGTTAATCTCTCTCAGTCCTAAATCTAGCCAGAAAGATTCTTTTAATGGAAGTTCCAAGCTGGAGCTTAATGTGAATGTTATCTATTCATTTCAGAGTAATACTTAACATGTGGTAAACATTAAGGCTGGTTATTTTTGGTCATAATAGTTACTATCTTGGAGATTCACTTAACTGCTATCTATATTAAAGGTTATCCATATAGAGAACTTGTTTTTACATTCATTTTTAAAGTCTAATTTAGGTAAATAAAGAAATAAAGCCAGCAAAGTTAATTCATGTCCAAAATTTAAAATAGACAAGCTAGGGGCGCCTGGGTGGCTCAGTCGGTTGAGCGTCCTACTTCGACTCAGGTCATGATCTCACAGCTTTTGAGTTTGAGCCCTGCGTTGGGCTCTGTGCTGACAGCTCAGAGCCTGGACCTGCTTCTGCTTCTGTGTCTCCCTCTCACTGCCCCTAACCCACTCACATTCTGTCTCTGTCTCTCTCAAAAAATAAATAAACATTTAAAAAAAGAATAATAAATAAAATAGACAAGCTAGAATCATTGCTGTATAATAACCAAACCTAGTGAGTGATAAGAGAAAAGAACATATTTTGCACCTGTGGAAGGATTCAGTATTGCCATCAACTTTGCAATATTCCCTAGACACAGTTGGTGCTGTTCAGTTATGTTACTTTTATATCATGGCTTAAAATTCTATAGCTACTACAATTATGCATGAGCTATGTTTTGTGAGCCTTCAGCATAGCACTACATTGGCCTTTTAAAGCATTTAATTTCATTATGGTATAATGCCAGCGACTCATATAACTCCAAGATTTGACAAATCAAACATAAGTACCTTAAAGAAGAAAAAAATCCATACTTCCTATTTCTCTCTGGAAGAAAGACAAACCACTTTACTTATGTGCTTTTGAAATCTGCCACTGAAGAAAAACATGAGACAGATGCATTGAAATGTGAAAGCGCACGCACACACACACACACACACACACACACAACCCGAGATGGAAAAAGCCAAAGAAATTATTCTTTCCAAATTTAAAAGCCTGCAAAATTATAAAGGCACCTCCAATGTGCTTAATTTTCCTTCATTCCACCCCTCACAGATTAAAGATAACTTTCTATTTACATGGCCCTTCAAAAGTTAGGGCTCAGGGCACCTGGGTGGCTCAGTTGGTTAAGCATCTGGCTCTTGATTTCAGCTCAGGTCATGATCATATGGTTCAGTTCATGAGATCAAGCCCTGCATTGGGCTCTACAGTGACATTGCAGAGTCTGCTTGAGAGTCTGTTCCTCTCTCTATCCCCACATGTGCGTGCTCTCCCTCCCTCTCTCTCTCATAATAAATAAGCATTAAAAAAGTTATAACTCAATTTTATCTTTATTGTTGTTTTTTCTTATTGTAAAAAAAAAGTGAGACTTCTGGTCAAGATGACTGTAACATCACACTTTGACGTTCCTCCTTAGTGTCAAACACATAGCAACAATATAGAAAATTTTAAAATACACAACTGAAAATACAAAAGCGAATTCAAAAACAAGATAGACATCTTCCCAGACAAGAAACCGACAAAACTGCAAAGCATCAAGAGCTAAGACTGCAGGCCTGCCAAGATCTAGGTCTAAAAACAGGGATGCTCAGCTCCTATAAGGGAATTTAAATTAGTCATTCAAGTATACATGTGATATTTCTATCATTTATCTACCTATCTACCCACAGAGAAAAAGAGAGACTGTCCTCTGGGATTCTGACTTTTAGCAAACTGCCAGCCTACAAAGAACAGAGACAACCAAAGCATCATGAGCAGAACTGTACCAAGCAATCTTTTCAGCTCTGAATGGACCAAAGGATACCTTCAATATCACCATAGAACAGAACTGCCGAATATACATTATCCAAGATTCAGGTTTAGATGCTCTGAAGATCAGGTAGGGTTCTCATTCGGCAAGCAGACATGGGTTACATCAGATGAGCACAACAAGGAAAATGGAAGTGAGGGGAAAGAGAAAAAAAAAAACTAAAAATGAAGCTGCACAGCACAGTATCAGAACACATGGCAACACTGAGAAAGGAACAAAGGAAATCAACAAGTGGAACATGAATCACTCTAGATAAAATCATTTTTATGGAAAAATCTGACAAAAACTTTTAAGTAAATATTTCTGGGATGCTAGAAAACATTAGTGAAAGAATAACTTGTCTTAAAGGAGAATCTATAAAGGAAAATCAGGCATAAATTATATAAAATTGATGCAAAAGATTCAAAATCCTGGGGAATAAAATATTCATTAAAATTTAAAATTTATTAAAATTCTGTCAATAGAATAAATAGTCCTAGAGACTGCTGCAGAAAAAATTGGTGCCTAGGAAGAATACAGGACAGGGAAATTAAGAAAGTATTTTAAAGATGTGAAAGCAAGATTAAGAAATTTAGAGAACAGTTTAATAGTCTTCTGAAAAGTGTCTAACATAAATTCTAGAAGAAGATATTTCAGAGGCTGTCAGAAAGCAATACAGTTGACCCTTGAACAACATGGGTCTCAACTGTGTGGGTCCACTTATATGCAGATTTTTTTTTTTATAAATACAGTACAGTACTATAAATGCTATTTCCTCTTTTATGATTTTCTTGATAACATTTTCTTTTCTCTAGCTTAGTTTAGTGTAAGAATACAGTATATAACATATATAACATATAAAACGTGTTAATTGACTGTTCATGTTGGTTATTGGTCAGACTTTTGGTCAACAGAAGGCTATTGGCTAACTTTTAAAAGTTGTATGTGTATTTTCAAGTATGCAGGGCAGGGGTGGTCACCCCTAACCCCTGTGTTGTTCAAGAGTTAACATACCTAACATGAAGATAGTTTACCTAGAAAGAAAGCATGAAATCTAGGAAAACAAAAATGTCAATAAATTATTTTTGTTTTTATATAAATAAAAACAATTTATTTTTATTTTTTTTTATTTTTTTAATTTTTTTTTTTTAACATTTATTTATTTTTGAGACAGAGAGAGACAGAGCATGAACGGGGGAGGGGCAGAGAGAGAGGGAGACACAGATTTGGAAGCAGGCTCCAGGCTCTGAGCCATCAGCCCAGAGCCTGATGCGGGGCTCGAACTCACAGACCGCGAGATCGTGACCTGAGCCGAAGTCGGACGCTCAACCGACTGAGCCACCCAGACGCCCCAAAAACTGAATTTTTTTTATAAAACTGAATTTTTCTTTTAAGAGGTGAAATTTAAAATTATTGTATGTTCCATGTCCAAAATATGGAAAATACAAATAAGCAAAAGAGACCAATTAAAAATCATCTTCATTCTCAGCATGCACAGATAGCCACTGTTAATATTAGCGAGAGTAGATCAAGTATAATCTCTATGCATATTTTTTTATAAAAATGGTATATCACTCAAATTGTCTATCCTTTTTCTATTCTATACAAATATTTTTCTATGCCATTAGTTAATATTCTAACTCCTGTTTAAGAGCTGCATAGCATTCAATTATATAAAAATACTTGATTGAACAATCCGCTCTCCATTGTTTACATTTGTACAACCCTTCCCTTGGTTTTGGATACCCTGAACTTCCACTTTGAGCAAGCTCTTCTAAAAATTTAAAAATAAATTATCTTGCCAAATCAGAATTTTCTGCCAAATTGTTTAGCCTATCTAAAGACTGTAAATATAAAGAACAAGAATGTTACAGACACTGGAAAAAATGTTTCTTTCATCAAATTTTAGTTTTCAAGGTAATGCAACCTGAGTATTTGATTTTGAATCCCATTATAGGTAATATTAGTAGAAGTAGATGAACACTTCATCTTGACTGTGTAATTTATTTTCATAAAAATCTCTTTAGAGATCCCTGTCTAGTCAGCAAATAATTGCTTTAACTTTGGATTTTAATATTAGCACTGAATGATTTATGTACATTAAATAATGTGATTCTCACTAACCATTTATGAACCAAGAATGATTATCTCCCTTCTGTGGATAACCACACTTTAGGGAAGACAGGTTAAGTGGTTTGCCTAGGATCACTCAGCTAGTCAATGGATTATATCAAAATATGATCCTTAAGTCTTTAAATCATTAGACTTGGCTGGCCTCAGCAATACTTGAGAGGCATACGGGATACATATGCCTCAAATGATTTATGTGGCATAATGTCTAAATTTGTTTATAGAGCATTTTTTCATTGCCTATCATACAGTTTGGTCTGTAAGCAAAAATGAGATATTATAAAAATGAACATGATAAGAATCTACATGTAGAAAAATCTCTGGTGAAATTAGAGCATCAATTTCCAAAATGGTACATAAACCAAGCAGACAATAGAATCAACCATTTAGTGGAAGGGCCAGGGGAAGAAAAGAAGGAGGTAACAGAAAGTAAATAGGGTAAAGTAGCTTCCTTCTATAGCACTGAAGTTTATGGTTAGATTTTAACAAGCTCTGAATGAAACAAACAAAACGAGATCTTACTATGTCTTAATAAGGACATGTGCATTCCCTGAGAACTATTTCCTGAATTTCCAGAATAAAGCATCTGTACAGGTCTACCTTCCCATTTCAACTATAATGACAAATGTGCTTCATATATCACCACAATTTACAATTCACACAAATGTGACACTCTAGAGGTTATTTGTGGAATTTAAACATTTTCAACAGTGATCTGATCAGAATTAGAAGTGTCCTTGGTAAACTGGAGCAGGGGCCCAAAAAGTAGTGTGATAATGTATTAAAAGGGCTATATCAGATTTGTATTTCTAGGTAAAGGAGAAGAGAAAACCAGCATGACCACTATCCCTTTTTGGAGCAAGGGGGTGAGGGTGGGGGGGTGGGGAAAGGAAGTTCTGGTTTGCTTTTTCCATTCAACTTAGACCCCAAAGTTGATTTTAAGAAAAATATTGATAAGTGATTTAACTAATGATTTTTAATAAAACTGACTTTTTCTTTTAAAAGTAGAATTACCAACTGATCCTGATGTACGAGGCACTTACCTTGTTTTAGCACTGAGAAATCCTGCATCCTGGAAAATGTTTTAGTCATGTGCAAACTGGGGCAGTAGGTCAAAATTAAAAATAAAAATTAGGTGTGATCATTGTCTAAAATTTAGAAAATACAAAAAAGCAAAAGTGAGCATTAAGATCATACTTTCAGTATGCAGAAATAGCCACTGTTAATATTAGTAAATGAATTTCTGATATCTCTATGGAATAGACTTAAAAAGACAAGTTACTATTATTACATGTGGCAAGTGACAGGGTACTATCATTTAAATTGCCTTTTAAAATTCTATTTAATTTTTTGCCAAGTACTTTAGTATGTGTACCTTTTTATCTGATTGTATCACTTTATAAACTGTGATAAATTTTCAATTGTGTATTGGTCATTTCTGCTATTCATTCTACAAATTCCCTTAACCTTATACTTTTCTTTATCTCTGAGACACAGTACCAGCCAGTACATTAGCAGCATGCTTTCTGAGTTCCGATAACTATATCACTTGTAATCTCACTGTTCAAGGGTATGCAGCCTTTCATTTCTTATTCCATTTCTATTTCCCCTGGAGGCCAGGGAGGGGAAATTTCTACCTAGGCAGGTTTGCATCATTTAACATTGCTGTTACTTGTCCAACAGTCTCCTACATGAGTGAGACCATATGTCCACCACTGTTAGCACTTAAAATTTATTATTAGCTACTTATACAGAAAGCTCTTTTGGTTTTGTGGGGGTTTAACTTTCTGAAAGCATTTCAAGTCCTGATTTAGAGATAGAAAGAGAAGGCAAATAAAATTTCAGCATAAGAAAAGAAATATATCTTTCATCTATCCTAAAATGTTCACACTTGGTTGAGGCCATATTTCAGGATTATTATGATCCAGAAAGTACCTCTCTCATTGAAGAAGTACTTACCATCCATGTGTGAAGTTACCCTGTTCTTGCCAGTAATACATGCAATAATGGCCTCTTCTGTTTTGTTTCTAGCTACACAATCCCTGTGGGCAGCTCTCAGAGTGTGTGTATGATTGAAGTGACTGCAGATGGAAAACCTCCAATACTGAAGAAAGACACAGAGATATCCCATATGTCTCAGGTAGTTATGCAAATATCCAGCTCCAGACATTACTAAGTGTGCCCTCAATATTTCAAATAACTATTTATTTTTAAGTTACTAAATACACATCATATTTCTTTATTGAACATATTCCTTGTAAAAGCTCTCAACAAAACACCAGAATAATCATCCCTGATACTTTAGGTACAATTAAATATATTTAATACTGCCTGTCGCTATAAAAGTTTTATTAAATTTAACAAGAAATTGATCTTCGTCTCACACTTTGCATATAATATGTTATGCTTGATGAAAAACACAGCACAGGAATGGGTAAAGATTAGCAAGATGTGGGGCACCTGGGTGGCTCAGTTGGTTAAGCGTCCAAGTTCAGCTCAGGTCATGATCTCACTGTCTGTGAGTTCGAGCCCTGCATCCAGCTCTATGCTGACAGCTCAGAGCCTGGAGTCTGCTTCCGATTTTGTGTCCCCCTCTCTCTCTGCCCCTCCCCTGCTCATGCTCTGTCTCTCTCTGTCTCAAAAATAAATAAAAACATTAAAAAAAAAAAGATTAGCAAGATACAAAACAGTAATTAAAAACGCATTTTATAGGCTATGGTAGTGCTTGTACTGTGCTGTTAAAAAGTCCCTTCTCAGAGAATTTTTCTTAGAAACATTGAATGAAGCAAAATTTAGAGAAGAGAGGATGGATGGTTGTCCTTCCAGAGACCAGGCAATTCGCTGAATTCTTTTTAATGATGTGGTTGGTTACATGCTTCTTAGTATGACTTTATAGAAATACATTTAAGATAAAGAATTCCTGGTTCATTTGATCATCATGGAGAGTTAATCTGTATAATTAGAGCTCCAAAGTGCTAATTTTAGTGCACTTTAAAGCTGGCAGTGTGGAGGGCCCTAATGAATTGGAAATTTCATTTTATTTCCATTTTTTTCTACGTAGTTTTTTTTCTCATATTGAGCATATACAAGCATCTTAAAGAAGCACATAAGAATAGCTAACATTTGCATGAGCACATTACATTTTCCGAATTATGGCTATATATTTTATCTCATTGGATCTTCACAAGAACTCTCCAAAGTAAGAATTATTATCTCTTTTACAAGATAGTATCTTATAAAACTGAGTATCAGATGTCCAAAATTTCATAGTGATAAGGAAAGAGACTTGATCCCAGATTTTCTGATTCCCATGCTTTGTTGTTGTTGTTGTTCCTTTTATAATACACTTAATTTCCTGCTGCAACAGATTCAACACTGTCTAGTGGATTATGATGGTAAGAATAAAATTGGCTTTTGTTTTGAAGAAAAAAAGAGACAAACAAACAAACGAACAAAAATAAACACAGACTCTTGAATACAAAGAACAACCTAGAGGTTGCCAGGAGGGGAGGCAGGTGAGTGAATGGGTGAAACAGATAAAGGGGATTAAGAGTACACTTTTCATGAAGAGCTCTGACTAGTGTACAGGATTGTTGGATCATTGTATTTTACATTACATTACATTATTTTTTTAATGTTTTTATTTATTTCTGAGAGAGAGACAGAGAGAGACAGAGCATGAACAGGGGAGGGGCAGAAAGAGAGGGAGACACAGAATCCGAAGCAGGCTCCAGGCTCCGAGCTGTCAGCACAGAGCCTGATGCTGAGCTCGAACCCACATACCATGAGATCATGACCTGAGCCGAAGTCAGCCAGTTAACCAACTGAGCCACCCAAGCACCCTATCTTTTCAATAAATACTCATTAGTGGAATTGCTGCATCATATGATACTTCCATTTTTAATTTTTTGAGGAACCTCCATACTGTTGTATATAGCAAGTGCACAATTTTACATTCCCACCCACAGTGCACGAAGGTTCCAGTTTCTTCACATCTTTTTCAACACTTGCTATATTCTGTTATTTTTTTATGACTACCCTAACAAATGTGAGATGGTTTTTAATTACGATTTTAATTCGCATTTCCCTGATGATTAGTGATGTTAAACATCTTTATTACATATCTTTTGGTTATTTATATGTCTTTGGAGAAATGTCTATTCAAGTCTCGTGTCAGTTTTTTAACCACCCTATTTGTTTTCGCTTTGGAGGCGTAGGAGTTTCTTATATTTTTTTTAATATTAACCCCATATCAGCTATGTGGTTTGCAAATTCTTTCTCTCATTCTATAGATTTCCTTTTCATTTCATTGATTGTTTCCTCTGCAGTGCAGAAGCTTTTTCATTTGACCTAGTCCCCCTTGTCTTTTGTTGCTTTTGTTGCTTGTGATTTTGGTGCTGTATCCAAGAAATCATTTGTTCTACAGTGTTGTTCAAGTCCTCTGTTACCTTGTTATCTTCTCTCTGGATGTTCTAGCCATTGTTGAAAAAAGGATATTAAAATCTCATACTATCATTGAGCTGCTATTTCTCTCTTTGGTTTTGTCAATGTTTCATATATTTGAGCGTTCTGATGTTGAATGCATACACATTTATAATTGTTATATCTTCCTGGTCAGTTGACCCAGATAATCATTATATAATTATCATTCTTTGTCTCTTATGACAAGTTGACTTGTCTATTTTGTCTGAAAACCTGTAGGCATTCATTTTCTTTTTTGGTTACCATTTGCATGGAATATCTCTTTCCTTTCTTTCACTTTCAGCCTATATGTGTCCTTAAATCAAAAGTGAGTCTATTATAGACAGAATATGTTAGATATTGGTTTTTTTTTTAATCTTTTTTTATCCACCCAGTCACTTTATGTTTTTTGATTGAGGGTTTGCATTTACATTTAAAGTAATTATTGATAAGTAATAAATTGCTATTTCCATTAATTATTTTCTGTCTTATAACTCTTTTGTCTCTGGTTTTCTCCCTTGCTCTCTTCCTTTGTGTTTCATTGATTTTTGTATGTGTGTGTGTGTGTGTGTGTGTGTGTATGTGTGTGTGTGTATGTGTATGAACCATACTTTGATGCCTTTCTCATTTTCTTTTTTGTATCTTATATGTATAGTGTCTTTGTGGTTATCATAGGGCTTACATACAACATCTTACAACTATAATAATGTATTTTAAGCTAATAGCATCTTAACTTCAGTTGATTGATCTTCGAGCTCTAATCTATATATACACCATTCCCAAAAAGCTTTATATTTTCATATGCTTTCATGTTGCTGTTTAGTGCCTTTTCATTTCAACTTGAAGGACTCCCTTTAGCATTTCTTGTAAGGTAGATCTAGTATTGATAAGCTTCCTCGGCTTTTGTGTATTTGGTTTGTTTTCATTGTTTTTTAATGTTATTTTAGAGAGAGAGCACATGATCAGGGGAGAGGGGCAGAAAGAGAGAGAGAGAGAGAGAGAGAGAGAGAGAGAGAGAGAGAGGATCTCAAGCAGGCTCCATGCTCACCATGGAGCCAGATATGGGGCTTGATTCCACAACCGTGGGATCATGGCCTGAGCTGAAATCAAGAGCTGGACACTCAACTGAATGAGCCATCCAGGTGCCCCTCTGCTTCATCTTTAAAGGACAGTTTTGCCAGATATAGTGTTCTTATTTGGCAGTTTGGGGTTGGGGGAGGGAGTTGAGCACTTTGTGTATATCATCCCACTCCCTCTGGCCTTGAATGTTTCTGGTAAGAAATCCATTGATAGTCCTATGGGCCTTCCTTTTATGTGACAAGTCAGAATTCTGCTTTCAGAATTCTCTGTCTTTGACTTTTGACAATTTGATTATGTGTCTTGGTGTAGACTTCTTTGAGTTCTTTCTTGTGGTAGTTTCTGGGCTTCTTAAATCTAGATGTCCATTTTTAACCCCAGATTTGGGAAATTTTCAGTATCTTTTTATTTTTTTTTAATTCAGCTATAAATTTTTATCTTCATTCCAACTAAAAGAATCAAGTAAGAAAATGTTTGAATAAGTAAAGTTAAAATTCTCATGTTTATTAACAGTCATTGTATCTTCAAGTAAGTATTCTGCCCCTCTCTTTCTTCTCCTTGTGAGACTCCCATAATGCATATATTGCTCTATTTGATAGCATCTTATACGACCCTTAGGCTTTCCTCACTCTTCTTCAATCTTTTTTTTTTCCTTTTGCTACTCTAACTGAATAATTTCAAAGAAACCTATCTTTGAGGTTTGAGTTTGAGTTTGCTTATTCTTTCCTTCTGCTTGATCAAGTCTTTTGATGAAACCCCTCTGATAAAGTTTTCAATTTAGTTTTCTATTTTCAGCTCCAAAATTTCTGCTTGATTCTTTACTATATTTTCTCTTTGTTGATGTTCTCATTTTCTTTATGCTTCATTTTCCTGAGCTCATTGAGCATCTTCACGACTGTGACTTTCATTCTTTCTCAGGTACTTCCATTTCTTTAGGGCTGGTTGCTGGAGACTTCTTTTGTTCCTTTGATTTTTTTCCCCCATTTCTTCCTTTACATTGTAGAATTCGTGATGAGATCTACATTTTAGAAAAAACAGACATCTCTCCCAGTCTTTATGGACTGGCTCTGTATAGGAAAAGATCTTCACCAATCAGCCTGAGAGTCTGGGAACCTCTCAAACCTGTGGATGTATCTTCTCTGGACTTGTGTGTGTAAATTCTCTATTATAGCAATTTGCCAGTTTCCTTTTCCAGGTACTCATAGTGTTTTGCTGCCTCTGGTGTCTGCAGTACTACAGGTTCTCCGGAGCTACCTACCACAAGCCACCTACTTCTCTTTTGTTCTCAGCAGCCCCAGAGTTTCTAGAGTACATGGGTCATGCAGAACTTCCAAGTCAGGCAAAATAGAAACCAGTCACTCAAGAAACCCATAGAAAAGCCATAATGTTAGAAACCTGCTCCACTCTTCTTTACCCTGCCCCCCTGGCTCTGGCCCCTATAAAAGACCACCAAATCATATCAGCCTCAGTCTACTGCATCAGTGGTCCTCTGGAGCAGCAACACAGCATCCGGCCGTCTTCTGTTTTCAGTGATGGCCAGGTCCCATCAAGACAGGGGAGACAAACTCATTCTTCACTCAGCCCCCTGAAAAGACATTATTTTGGGTGCACACTTCAACTCTTGCCACTGCTAGGGAGAAGTCAGGAGTTAGGGGGGTTTTGCCTACCCTTCCCACTGAGCTGCAGGGGACATCTACAGTGAGTGAATTCATGTTATTCCAACCTTTGCGTTTGGTCTCAATAGCGCCACACCTGGCACACTTTCCTGTCAGCACATAGATTCAGACAAAACGGAAACTAGTCCCTTGGTCAGTCTCTGAAAAGTCTGCACGTAGTATATATGTTTCGTTCTTCTATTTCCCTCCCCAGAGAGAAACTAGGAGCTGGAAGTTTTCTTCTAGTTATACCTCACGGAGTCTGGGGGAGAGCTTTGGCCAGTGAGTGCCACAGATTTTCCTGTCATCCTCAATAACAGCTGGTTTCATATTCACCTGGGGTACAAGTGCTTCTTAACTCAGTCTACTCATTTCTCACAAAAGGATTTGGTCTGTGTATTGTTGTTGAATTAGTGTCTCCCTAAAGAAGGAGTAGCTGGAGCTTTTTATTTTGCCATATTCCTGATCTGTATACTATATTTTCTAAATATTTCATTTATTTATGATTTCATTCCCAAGATTACATTAAATTTCCATTTAGACAAAAATAATCCATATCCTTTTCTTTTTTGTATCTCTACTTCCCTATATCACTGTGCTCACAGGGTAGCAACTCAGTTCATTGATTGCTTCACTAAAGTTTGGTTTTTTCTTTGACAAAGGGAGAAGATACTATTTTGAGAACATTCCCTAGCCTGGAAAACCTTAAGAATCAAAGATTTAACTGGAAAGTAAAGAACTAATGAGGATTTCATTGCTATTTATCAAATTAAAAAAAAAACTTCTTGTAAGCTACTTGACATTAATCTCATTGATGAGATTGAAGAATTGAAGAATTCCATATATAGAAATTGAAGAATTTCCATATAAGCACTATTGGGCACTCTATGCTATATATACTAAATATTGAAAGCTATATTAGAATTAAAGTGATATTAATATTCCTTCTTGAGTGGTATCCAGTGAGGATCTCCTGGAGACTGAATCTAGTGAAACAGCAAGGTTATAAGGCAGCATAAAGTAGAAGAAGATGCCTAGAAATTAAACAGGAAACTGTAAACACACACCCACACACACACACACACACACACACACAAACCAGGATTGAGTGTCATAAATCAGGTCATTTGTAAAAACCTATAGTAAACCTCCTATTTATAAGACACTGTTATGGACTCTGAAGGAATCCCAAAATGACCATGTTAGAGACCCTACCCCAAAGGGATTAAAATTAATACAGAAGAGACTGTATGGTCATAGATTATTATGGGGAGGAGAGAGAGAGAGAGAGTGAGTTAGATCTCTTCTAAGATAAATATTGGTTCTGCCTTTTGATCCCCTTTCATTAAATGCCTCTAAAGTTTTTAAAAATTTAAGATAAATCATATGTAAGAAGTAATTTAAATAAATCCTTCTTGCCAAGCACCTCACACAGCATCTCTTATCCCATTCCAAGACTTGATGTTTCTGGTTTTGAATTTGTCTGCATACAATTCAGATAATATTAAAAACAAAAATCTAGTAACAACACCCAAATAAAAGTCAGTGTTTCAATTATAAGTCGTCACATTCTTGAGTAAAGACAAGTACACTCCAGTAGTTAATCTTAAGTAAAAACTACGTTAGTTACCTTCCTATTAACATAAAAGTTATTTAATTTAAGATTTGAGGCTGTAAAACAAAACTAAACATTGAATCAAGATATCATTACAGAAATATATGTAGACTCCAAAGTCTAAATTTAAATTAAAACAGAATAAAGAAGAGATAAAGCAGCTTCTTACCTGTTTCCACCTCTGTAGTTTTTAGAAGTTTGTTCCCTTTTGCCTGTCTTCTTATTTTATTCCTACACATTATAAAAGGGCAACTATATTCTTCCTTTAAAGAGAAAACTCGGGGAGGAAAGGGAATGCTTATTTCACTCTTATCATTTGTGGAGTCCTTTTCCCTCAGTCACCATTCATATTTTTCATTATCTTGATGATTCCTCCTTGATTATCCATGTCTGTTCTCTGTGGTTTTATCTTGTAAGATCATATCTTCATGTCAGACTCTATTCTCCATAGTCTGATTCACAAGAAGTTATTAGAAAAGACTTATTTTAAAGACCTGTCTCCTTAGAAATGATTATACACACAAAAGGCTGCTCCTGGATAATTAAGAGTCTGGGGATAGAGGAAGTCAACCATTTTAATGGTTATCTATGTTCAGTCAATGGCAGCAGCTTTTTCAGACATTTCAGAACTCCAACTAAGCTTGAGCCTCAGATCAGAAGAAATACAAGAGCCATCTACTTTCATTGTTTGGGTGTTTTTTAATGGTCTAATAAATCATAGATAGCTCTATAGACTTTCCCTCAGATCTGACTACTGCTGACAGAAGAGGAGGATATTCTTCCATCCTTTATCAGTTATGTGCTAAAACAGCACACTTGTCAAAGCTGTGAGAGGTTTGCTGTTCCAGGTGTGTGATCAATACACAAAGATGTCAAAGATCCTCGGTGAGAGAAGGTCATGGCCTTGGATTCACTGATTCTACAGGTTCACGGTAGATCCCAGATTGCATTAGCAGTGAGTCACTTATCTTAAATTGATAAAAGAGTTTTTGCTAATAGTTTATTAGAGTAGTAATATAAATGGATTTAGCATATGAGAAAGGATGTGAAAACAAACAGAAATACTCCTGTACTGCAAGAGGGCCTATTATTACACCTTGAGTTTTCCACCCCACTATGCCCAAAGATAGTCATCCTCTGGGTGACTGTATATCTGAATCTTTTATAAAGTACACACACACAAAATTAAGGAATGCCTTTAGAAGCAGAACTCGAGTCACTAAAAAAGAACAAGAGCTCAAATAATAGAGTTAGTTAGATCTATTATGGGTCGTGGAGATGCTTTGATGTTCCTAGAATTGAACATGCTCTGTTCTCTAAAAGTGCATTTGCATCAAACCAGAGCATATTAATGTAAACATTAGGTGACATTACTGAGCATTTCCCATTCTCTCCTCCCCTTAGAGCCCTAACTTAATTATTTGGCTCTAGTTTCAGAATTCTTGCAATGATAGCTTTCCATTTTAGTGGATCTGTAATGTCAATCTGGATACTTTTCAGGTATCAGTTTGGAGTGCATGAATGTGTACTGGGGATAAGGACATCAGAGGCATAAACTGCACAAATGCTGCATGCACCTTTTGTATGCCAACAGCCCTGAAGATCAGTGTCTTGTTACCACTTCATCCAGAATTCACGTGTATCTCATAAATTCCTGTTTGGGAAAGTTACTTTTTATATACATACAAATGATGAGAATTCAATTTATATACGTTACTGAAGGGTGGGAAGAGAGATTAAGTAGCAGTTTACATCGTGCCAGTGATTTTATCATCATTCTGGTCAGCGAGTATAAGCTCTGTTTCCAAATAAGGTCACATTCGGAGCTACTGAGGGTTAGAACTTCCACATAGGAATTTGGGGAAACACAATTCAATCTCTAACAATAGTTAATTAACAAGACTCTATTTTCCTTATCAGTTATTATTTGCTAATATTTACATTAAGATTCAAACACTTCAGTTCCAAAATACATTTCAGAGTAATCAATCAACAAGTTTTATTGAATGCCCTTTTTTTAGAAAAATTAAGATTTCATTATGTATTGTGAGAGCTACAAAAGAAATATAAAATAAGGGCCCTTTCCTAAGGTAACTTATCCTACCACCTAGTAGAGGTGACAAAACTAAGCAACAATTACAACCTGTTTTACACAGAAAGATACATTAAAACATGCCTTACAGAACAAAACATTCTAGGTCTTTCTCGTATAATCTGGCAACACCTGATCAGATATTTTTGTTGTTATTTTTCTTATAGGTGCATTTTGAATCAATGTACCTTGGCCATATCCCAGAAGATGTTAAGATGCATAAGAATGCAGGTCACATTTATGGGTTCAATGGCTGCATTCAAGAGCTTCAAGTAAACAACAAAGAATTCTTCATCATTGATGAAGCACTACGTGGAAAGAACATTGAGAACTGCCATGTCCCATGGTGTGCTCGTCATCTATGCCACAACAATGGCACCTGCATCAGGTTAGTTCTAGCCTCTTGAACTCTAACCTATATTTCTTGTCTCCATTCTTAAAACAACAAAAACCAGCAGCACTGTCATCTGGGTGATGGAAAGGTCTGGAACTTCCAATTTTGTGTATGCATCATCTAGGTGTTTCACACATGTGGTGGATACTTGTTTGTTCAAAGAAAGTTGTATATTGTGGTTCCAATGTCAAGAAATACTTGACCTCTGAAAATAACTAGGTAACTGGACCTGATTTTGGCAATTTCAGATAGATTCAAGCATAATTTACCAAGGTGTTCTGCTTTTGGAATATATAAATGACAGATTTTTATTCATTGATAATTGTTTTGATGCATTCATTTTTATTGCATTTTTTTGCTTCATCTTCAAAAATATAAAAGATCAACTCAGATCTCTAAGATTGAAGATGGAGAAGAATACTTATATCTGTTTCTTCTTTTTATTTGCAATCTGTATGTCAAGGAGGAAAAAGCCTATATACCTTATTTCCCTTGAAATAAAGATTCATCCTGCTCTTATAAGATTAAAAAGATTTTAATTACAATTACTTTCTGCTCCACTAAAATGTCTTAAGTGAATCAACCCTGAGGGAGTCTCATTTGGACAGTGTAGAACATATTCCCAAATTTCTTTAATCCTCTGAGAAATCTTTATTTCAGGGCTACAAATAATGACAGAGAGGATGGTAAAGCATGTACAGATTATATTAACTAAAGTCAAGGAAAAATTGACCAAATCTCACAGGAAATATCTTAATTAATTCACCTCAGTGTTTCTAAGGGGCAAGGTATCAAGTAGGTAATGACTCCACAAAAGTAAACATCTGTATGCATAGTGTGGGAAAGAGAAAATAATTTATCGCAAGAGTAGATAGGAAATGGTAGGCAGAGATGGGCTCTGAAAATAATCACTGGAAAAGGAAATGAAAAACAACATAGAACCACAGACCAAAGACAGGAACAGAGGAATGGGCAGGTATGATAAAGTCAAGGTGATATATTTACCGAACAATCACACTCTGACCTAATATTTGAGGAGAAAGCATAGTTTAGTGGAAAAAGAGGATATCAACTCTTGGGGTGTCTAAACCCTTTGCTTCTGATTAGCTCTGCCCAAGTGTGTGCCTTGATTTACACATTTGTAAAATGACACCAGCAATTAGGACTTATTTCATATAAGAAAAATATAACAGATGAAGTTTCAAAGGACTTGAAAAGAGTGAATTTTGAGTTTGAGTGAAGCTAACTTCCTTGGTCGTGGTTATTTTTCTGAAAGAAACAAAACCAAGGTCTTATTTAATAAGTAGTCTGCTTTATAGTGAACCCACTAATAGCAATTATTTTTAAAACATATAATAATGCAAAAATTATCCAGTAAGATAACCTTCAGGACCCTGAAGGAAAATTAACTGTTGTGTAACTAAGTGAAATAGAAACAGGAAAACAGCTTTTCCTACTGACTTACTAATGTCTGAAATATTTGTGTCATTCAACCTAAATTAAATATTGCCAATGAGGCTTAACCACTGACAGAATTATAAAAGTGACAAGAATTGTGTTTCCTCTCTTTCTATATATGATGAACAGACTCTAACATAGACCCCATTATCCCTCTCCCAGTGTTCATGCCTTTGTATGATTCCCTCTCCTTTAGTGTAGGATCTATGATTTGCTTTGAACCTACAGAATTGGTGAAATCAATTGGTGAACCAACAGAAGGTGGTGAAACGTCAATTATGTCATTAGGTTACGTAAGATTGTAGCTGCATCTTGCAAGGAGACCCTCTCTGTCTTGCTGACTTTGATAAAGCATGAAGCATTTTGGAGAAGGTCCATGTGACAGGGCACTGAGAATAGCCTCCAGCAAACAACCAGTAAGGTGGCCTCTAGCTGACAGCCAGCAAATATTGAAGCCCTCAGTTCTACAACTGCAAGAAACTAAATTTTACCAACAACCACTTCAGCTTGGGAGCAGGTCCTTCCCAGTTGAACCTTGAATAAGATCCCAACCTGACCAACACCTTGACTGAAGCTTATGGGCCTCTTATACAGAGGACCAGTTAAGCCTTTCCTTAAACCCTTGACCCACAGAAAAAATAAGATAATAAATGTGTTTTAAGTTGCTAATTCTGTGGTAATTTTGCCATACAGCAAGAGAAAACAATTATACTCTAATTTTCTACAGAAGTGTCCGCATCACCAACTCGGAGAATAGGTAAGAGTTAGTTTTACTTTGTAACAATAACTCTCAGAGATGTAAGCCAAATACATGCTAAATGAAATAAATCTTTTATTTTCATAAACTAGAGAACCTCACATGACTTCCAGTTTTAGTTATTTAATATGTATTTGAAAAAAAAGTAAAAATAATTATTCTAGTAGGATAGATATAAATAGTCCTAGGTTCATTCTCTTAGATTTATTTCAGCAAACATTGCCTGAAGGCCAACTGAGGGAAAGTACTATGTGAAACGAAGATGTATATTTAAGACACTATCCTGCACACAAGCAGCTTTCAGTTTAGTATGGAAGCTTTATCAGCACTTAAGGCCTTAGAGTGAATTTCCCCCCCCCACACACACAAAAGTATCTGTTTTCCATCATATGCATTATTCTGGCTTTCCATATCAATTTCTCAGTCTTTCAACCTCTCAACCCCTACTCCAGAGAAATCCACTCAAATGACAGCTGATTTTGGCAAGCACTATTTAAGGTCTTCCAGATCTGTATGTGCCTTTTATTGTTAGTAAAATGGAGACTAGCTGGCTGTAACCCCAAATAACACACTCTTCACATCCTCTGAACAACATGATTGCTATCTTGATTACCAATGCTGAACTGCCAGAACTACTCTTTGCGTTATTGCATCCAGGACATGCTGGTCCATGGCAACTACAACTTCCAATCCAGCATCTCCTTATGCACACCAACACCATAATACACTGGAGTTGGCTAATTTCAGAACAACAACAAAAATAGACTTCTCAGAAGGATCATAAGAACAGCCCCTTGGAGGTCAAAAGTTTAATCCAAGAAGAGCACAGATAGCTATAGGGCTACAGGGAAGATGATCAGAATAAGAATGGTATGTTTACTCTTTCCTGTTTTGTCTAAAATACCAATAGTAAACCATAATAGGGCATTCCAGCAGTCTGTGTAGCAACTCATAAGGAGAACCAGAATATGTACTGAAGGAGGACTCCCAGTGAGGCCATGAGCAGCTTCAGTCCATAGAGAAGAACACAGAACAAAGAAATGTCATAAAGAATCCTCACCATGACCAACACACTGCCCCCAGCAGACACATACCCATACTTGGAATACATGGAATGGTATAAAGTTTTCCAACCAAGGAACCTAGAGAAACTCTGCTACTGAGCCCTATCTTGACTTGGACAAAATGGACCTGAACTGGCTTAATGCTTTTGGCAACTCAGTTCCCATCTGTGTTGTTGGCAAAAGCCAAAGATTATTTTCCTGTCCGTGTTGTCGCATCATAAAAAGGATCTCCCCAGGACCTTCCAGACTGTCTTCCAACCCTTGTCACCTTTTGGGTCTGTCAGTGCTATCTGACTTGATGTCATTCCTGAGCCTGCCTACCCAGGCAGACTTCTAAACTCTCCTCTTCTTTTCTCCTGTTTTTTTGTTTGTTTTTGCTTTTTATATATGCAAACAGATATATTCTGGAGGAGAATGTAAAATCAACATGCATTTGAAAACATGAAACTTCAATAATTAAATACCTGTCAAGGGCTGGAAGGATGAGATACTTTGACCCCTAAGGAGTAGGGGCTCATTTTGGATTATTCTAATGGGAAAAAGCTGAATAATTAGAATATTTCATGGTGGTTTGCCTTCTGAAACTATGAGGGTCCTCATGAGTCTGGGTTTGCTTTCCATGGCTTCCTGGCACTAGCAACTATTCTTAGAAATGAAATGCATATTATTCTTATGGATTGGCAATATCAGTGTTTTAGCAAATCAAAACACAAATGTTATGTTTGTAATGATTTCTAATTAGGGCACTATAAATAGCTGGAGTATAAAATAGTCAACCTGGGAAGGAGAGCCATCCACGATCCTCTGTCTTGCTGAGTAACTGGGAGAAATGAGACAACCAGGGAAATCTCAGATTTTCAGAATCCTCAGAAATTATTGAACCTTATACCTCATTTACAATGTCCTTCACTCTGTCCTTGTTTCACTCCTGTCTTTTTGGTATGTCTTTGTTTTTTTCATGTTTATCACATTGTAGTTAGTTAAAAATCCAGTTTGAACTGCCCCCAGCAGATCCTTTTAGTAAACTGACATGAAGAAGTCACTTCAAATCCTGGCTTAGTTGCTTAATAATTATGTGAACTTGGGCAAGTTTGCTAATCTTTTGGAACCCCATTAACTGAGCTAGAAAGTAGAGATGCTTTCTGTATCAGGTAGGAGTCCTTCTGTTACAAATTCTGGGAAACTCATCCCAAACAGAATTTACTGGTTCACACTAAGTGGAAGGCTATGGATTCCCATTTTAGGTATCTTTTGATTCATGACTTAAAGGCCACCCTAGGGCCCAGTTTCTTCTGCTCCCTTTGGACACTTCAGTTTTAACTCCATTCTCAGATTTCAAATATAGCAAAATGGCTATAGGTGCTCCATCACCTACACCCCTCAGGTTTTCTCTCTTCTCCTATTTTCCCAGAAGAGGAGATTGGATTCAAGACAGCTTTCAAAATAGCAGAGCAATTTCAATAAGGTATATCAATATTTAGCCTTTCTGGATTGAAAAGGAATAGACAGAGTGACCTGATAGAATTCTTTTTTGGTCTACAAGTTTATTTTACTTCCAAAGTAACAGACCCTGTATGTTCAGAAAGAAAGAGTCATTATTAGAAGGTCAAGAAGAAAGCTTTTTTACCTCTCAGCTTTTCTGTCTCAAGATATAAAGACACTAATTTTTAAATACTATAGCATGTATGCATGATGGTTTTACTTGAAAATGCAAATAATTTGTCATCACAATTTAATTGATCTAGTCCAGTGACTTTCATCTAGAATTTAAAAAAAAATCTCTCCTAACCTTAAGAGAGAGAAAAGTTTTTTTCAGTACACACGCACACACACACACACACACACACACACACACACACACACTTGTACATCCTAATCCACATCTCCTGGGAATGCTTTTTCCAACATGTAAAGACTAGTGGTTTAATAGGAGATAACCCTTAAAGAAGCATACTTACTCTAAAGAAGAGTAGGATGGTAAGTGAAGAGACATTCAGTACCATAAAGCTATACTTTAGGGTTAATGCAATCAACCCTATTTATAGCTATTTGTAAACAAAATCATCACTCATTGTAGCAGCTTGGTTGATAAAATTCAGTGTTAATAAGTTCTGTCCCTCCATTGTCTATGAAGGTAACCTGCTTACAAGAAGACAAATTTCATGTTGAAAAATATTAAGAGGAGTAACACTTCAGCAGCTTTACCAAGCAAATGTCATTCTGCTTTGAGTACCATCACATGTTTCTGGACAGTATCCAACCTTTTTTCATTTTGTTATAAATCTGTGCTAGAATTTTCAAACCCCTGTGGTTGCTCATTTCAGAGAAACCCAAATTGCATGTAGTGAAATTCAGTTTAGAAAAGTGATACAGAAGGGTTATTCTGAGTATCCAAATCTCTATGGACTTTGAACAAGCTGTTTCCAAAAGGGCATACATAGGAAGGTTAGCAAATTAAACAGATAATATTTAAATCACTTTCTCCTTTCTATGCCAGATGTTTTTAAATAGGTTAAATAATAATTTTAAAGGATCTCAGGTTTGGGAATATAACCTATACAACAAATGTACTAAGAACTCATGTCACTGACATTATAGTAAGTAATTATTGAAATGCAAGTTTTAAACTTAGTCTTAATTTTACCAGGTGCTAAGCCTATAGGAATGTATTTTATCATGCACTGAAAGTCAGTAATTCCCATATGTGAATGAATGTGCTGTCTGTGCCTCTAATTGTTCTCATAGCTTTTATTCATCACTAACCAATGCTACCCTCCATGTGCTGGGGCAGGGGTCAGCAAACTTTTTTGTAAATGTCAAAATAGCAAATATTTCAGACTTTGCATCACAGCGATTCAACTCTGCTATTGTAACTCTAAAGCAGCCTTTGACAACATATAAAAAATGAATGGGCATGGCTGTGTTCCAGTAAAACTTTATTCACACAAATAGATGACTAGCAGGATTTGGCCCAAGGGCCATGGTTTGCAGACCACTGCACTAGGATAAAAGATGGATGAAAGAGTTGTTTTATTCAGTTCACTGACCAAGAAAGTCCAACTCAATTTAATTTTCAGTGTTAAACAATGTTTTCATAGATAGATAGATAGATAGATAGATAGATAGATAGATAGATAGATAGATAGATAGATAGAGGTGCCTGGGTGGCTCAGCTAGTTGAGCATCCAACTCTTGATTTCGGCTCAGGTCATGATCTCACAGTTCCTGAGATCAAGCTCTGCATCACACTCTGTACTGACAGTATGGAGCCAGCTTGGGATTCTCATCTCTCCTTCTTTCTCTGCCCCTCTCCCATTGCTCACAGGTACTCTCTCTCTCTTTCTCTCTCTCAAAATAAATAAATAAACATGTTTTTAAAAGTTATATGGGTATTATAAGGTATTGACTCATGCAGTTATGGAGGCTAGGAAGTTCTGCAATCTGTCAGTCCGCTAGCTAAAAACCCAAGAAAGCTAGTAATGTAGATGCCAGTCTGAGTCTGAAAGCTTGAAAACCAGAAGCGTTGATGGCAGGAGATTGATGTCACAGCTCAACAGTCAGAGAGCAGGGCGCCTGGGTGGCTCAGTCGGTTAAGTGGCCAACTTCAGCTCAGGTCATGATCTCGTGGTCCATGAGTTCAAGCCCCGCGTCGGGCTCTGTGCTGACAGCTCAGAGCCTGGAGCCTGTTTCAGATTCTGTGTCTCCCTCTCTCTGACCCTCCCCCGTTCAGGCTCTGTCTCTCTCTGTTTCAAAAATAAATAAACGTTAAAAAAAATTTTTTTAATAAAAAATAAAAATTAAAAAAAAAAAAACAGCAAATTCTACTTTCCTCTACTTTTTGTTCTGTTCAGATCCCCAAGGGACTGGATGATGCCCATCCAAGTTGGAAAGGGTCATCTGCTTTATTCAGTCTACCAATTCAAATACTGATTTCTTTTAGAAACGCCCTAAGAGATACACCCAGAAATAATGTTTAACCAGCTATTTAGGTATCCTGTAGCCCAGTCAGGTTGACACATAAAATTAACTAAAGTAATCTCCAAAAAAAAAAAAAATTGTATTTCTTACCATTAGGGAACTTTCATTGTTCCCATTGTCCCATGTGAATAGAAGTAAAAATTGGTTTCTTTCATTCTGTTCTTTCAATTCATTTTCCCTTTTCTTTCAATCCATGTTTTCTCATTTCATAGACATCTTTTTTGACATTGTTTGATAAAAAGAACTTTTTTTGTGATTTCTAGGTATTTAGTTTTCAAATCATTTAGCACTTCAAAATGAGGTAGGAGCTGTAAATTGAATTTGAAATTGCAGTAGTAACAACCATTAGAGTACAAAAGATTAGGGTATCATGTCTTAGCATTTCTATCTGTTCTGTAGTGAGTGGCAACACCCCCACAAAATGTTTGCTTGTCTTGTCATTTCATAGTGGTATGTAGCTAGGCATCACCTGCTGAGATCTTTTAGTTATTACTCTATATCCAGGCCAGATTACCCCTAATCTAGCTCAGTGGTCTACTCTCACCTTCTGAATACCGGGGGGGGGGGGCTGAAGAGCCTATTTCAGATCAATTTCTCACCACAAATTTAAACTAATAACATCTTCAAATATTTAATCCTTCTTCTTAGTTGCTACACTTTCTGTCTACAGTCAGCATCCTTGAAATTGTACTCAGAATTTGTGTCTCATGTCGTAGAGGACTAATTTGTATTTGGTTAGATTATTCTCAGCTGTAAAAGTTTGCTACTGAGCATCTAAGCATCTCAATTGTAGGTAGCCCCTATTGCTAGAAATAAGGTGAAAAAAGAAAGTACCCAACCAGGTTTCAGGTAAAAATTTAGGAGTGTATGTGGTCTTCTCCATTTCTCTCATTGTGTTAATTAATTGAGCATTTAAGACATTTATCTATGTATCCTTTCATTAAAGGCAGTTTAAACTTTAGAGGGTTTTAGTTTTCTTTTGTCAGTGATGTCAAGCGTGCTCTGTAGGATTTCTCTTTACTTTTTCTTAATGGAATATCATGCATGTTCCAGAGCTTTCTATTCATGTTGACATATTAAAAGCATGATTCAGCCTACTTCAGTTTAAAACTTCCACCTTACATTTAGTTTAATGGTTCCAGTCCCCTTCCTGGTTGGGTAGACCTGGAGTTCAAGAACTTGAATGGAGAAAGAATGTGATGTTTTCTTCCTGATGCCTTTCTGTCCCTCTTCTGTGTCTAGTTTGTCCATATTTGGGGCTGTGCTGGGGCAGAAGGGATTTGATTGAAATAGATTCAGAGGTTTTCTTCTTAAATGGTGCCATTTTGGTTCCGTATGTTCTCCCTACAACAGAAGCTCAGTGCTGGATCTTGTGACACATATGTATGTGAGTCTTCACCAAAATCTGCACAAGGGGCCACTCCATGGTCCAGTTACCCAAGGGAGGAAAAGATCTCTGGTTTATTCCTCCGAGCCTTATACTTCACAACTCCTTACTTGCTGGTGTGCTCTCCCCCAGTATAGACCTGGTTTACTCTGGAGCAAATGAAGCTAAGAGTCTCCCTCCCCCCACCCTTACACATGTCCTTCTGAGACTTGGGAGTTGCTAGGAATTGCAGTAGGTTATTATAGTTCTCTTTCAGAGGGCAAACTAGCTTGCAATCAAGATTCATTTCCATGTAAGCATTTCCTGGGAAGAGTCTAAAGAGATTTCAGAGAAAGAGGCCCGAATCTCCAAACTTCCTTGTAAGTCACTGAGATTTCTTTTCTCATTGTAAATAAATATTCACTTTTATACACAATTCTGTGTATATACTTTTAAATCCTGTTTGTTATAAAGACCAGTGTCAAAGGTCAATTTTCAAAGAGTTTCAAACCTGACTTTCACACAAGTACATAATGAACACATGCCAAAGATTTAGTTATCTCATTAATGAAGACATGAGCATGATGGTTAAGGCTGCTTCAAAGAGAATCCAAGAGACTGAGGACAGAGTGTCACTGAGTGAATGCTAAAATAAGACTGCTAAGTTAAAGACAAAAGTAGTTAGTACCCTACAAGAGAACAAAATGTAATTTTGTAGTTTTCTTTCCTACCATTTTATGCTTGTTTGCTTCTCCATCAGACAAAAATCTACAAGTTAACATGTAACTTCAGGATCTGGGCCTAATCAATAGTAAATAGTGAGCCACAGAAAAGTGCATTCTTCCAGAGGATTACATAATCTTTAAGCAGACCTGTTAGAAAATACTCTAGTAGGATATTAAAAGAATATGCTCTTGCCCCTTTGTCTTATTTCTGAGCTTTGAGCTTTTTCTGAATACCGGCCATCTTCTGCATTACCAAAAGATGGGAGTCCCAGCTGCTCAGTCCTATGCCTCTGCTTTCCTTAATGTTTAACAAGCTGGAGGTTATCATAAGCAAAAAAGCACTTAGAAAAATAGACCCATTAAAGTCTTCCATGATGTGAAAAACAAATATATCAGTGCTATTATTAGAAGAAAGGAAAAATACAGGCATGTTTTAGCTCCATATTACTGAGATGAAATGTAATGTATCACAACAAAATATTTTGGTAACTTTTTTCTGTTTTTTCCCCTGCAATATCCATATTTAGAAATTATTTTAATACAATCTGTTTGATGAAAATGGGATTTGTGTATCTTTAAGATCATTCATCCATCCCTTCTTTCATACCACAAGCATTTGCAGAGAACCTTTTTTATGTTGAGCAGTGCGATGCATGGGATTTATAAAGAACAATAAGACATGGGATCTTTTTCTACATACTCTTTTACTTATGATAATCTCAGGTTTGTAAAACATTAAGGGCTGCAGAGTAAAATGTGTTTTTTTCAATTATGCATAC
This sequence comes from Neofelis nebulosa, assembly GCF_028018385.1. Classification (NCBI taxonomy): domain Eukaryota; kingdom Metazoa; phylum Chordata; class Mammalia; order Carnivora; family Felidae; genus Neofelis; species Neofelis nebulosa. Next base: position 61,298,029 of record NC_080787.1, on the reverse strand, counting down.
AAGGTTCAGTCTTAGGTTGAAACAGTCTAGGTTGCACAGCCTGTTGTTTATCTTTTTGATCTCATTTCTTTCCCCCATTCTACAAGTGTCAGGTATTGTGAAAATGGATTGATGTGGGGTCATTTATTCTTGCTTGGATAGTCTGACTGAAACTGCAGGGTTCTTAGTTGCTTATAAAAGTGGATCACATATTTGGAAAGCATAACTCTTACCAATGTAAGTGTCACAGGGTTCTTGGTAAAGTACAAATGCAGTTTAAATTGATTTTCTAACCACTTTTATTACTGCTATCCTTGAGTGCAGCAACAAGGGTTGAGCATTTGTTTTTACAGGGCAGAAAGCATTTAGGTCCTCTGCAAATCAGAGTTTCATTAAAGTCGTGATTGCTAATACAATTATATTTAAATGAGAACAAACAAGATTAAACGTGAAGAAATTGTATCATTTACACCAAATTTGAAAAGTCTCAAAGAGTTAAATTTTCAAGGTTTGACTAATAGAAAAGACCACTATCAAATTCCACACATATTTTTTACATCATATTTATGCAGCAAGGTCAAACAAGTAGGGGGAAAAAATCTCATCTTCAATTTTCTCTACCCTTAGGTAATAATACATGGAGAACTCATTTGCCCTGATTGATCTTCCTGGGCATAAGAGACCTCTCTGGCTTAAATCCCATCTGAAAACTATCCTTCCTCTCCTTTTCTTATAGAATTCTAACAGTTTTTTTTTTTTCTCCAAAGAACAAGCAAGCAAAATATGAGCTGCTAATATGTTTTCCTTGACTGTTTTGCTCCCCTTCAAAAACTGTTAATTAATGGGGTTTTAGGAAGAATTTATGTATTAAAACCAGTTTGTTTTGTAACTAGAAATACTTATTCTTGTTTTAAATCTACATGGCTTACTACTTAAAGCTTTCATTTGTATACATGCGCACGCACACACATACACACACAAAAGATTTGGTAAATTGTGTTATGATTTTTATATGTAATTGGATATGCAGCTGTTAAAATTGTGTGGAAAACTTGACAAACAAAATGAAAACAAAGCACAGGTAAAGCTGGAATGAAATGTGAGATATCTAGAATCCCTTGGCTTAGGTTTGCAAAATGCTTAAAACAAGGAGTTTAAATAATTAATTTAGGAAGCAAACAAACCAATCATTTTGGTTCAGTAGTAGACAGAATTCCCAAGCCTTACATTTTGTTCCTGGCCCATTTGCTGCCTATTAGTTACCTTAGGAAAATTGCTTAACCTTTTATACTAGGAAAATGAAGTAAGAATTGTTCCCCCTCCCCTCCTACACAGCAAGTGATTTGGAGAACAAGTTAAAACTTGTTAAAAACCTATGAGTATAAAGACTAGATGGAAAAACACTGGAAAATAAATTTGGTTATTGTTTATTGACATCAAAACACAATAGTGGCTTCAAGCAAGTACTGTCTATAAACACTGCTGATTGCCATTGACCTAGCAATTACCAAGTGCTGTCTTTGTTTTGGAAAACGAGATAGTGGTACTGTTCTGATGTAATTTTATCTGAAAATGATGTTAACGCTTAAAATATCTTTGGGACATAGATTTAGATTTCAGCTTCACAAATGGGAAAATGGGGTATAAGTGAGTTAAGATATTTGTTCAAGTCAACACTGATAATAGAGACAGGATAAATCATACTCTTCTAGACTTTAAGTAAGTGCTTTCTGTCCTAACCTTTGCAATATGAATCAACTATTTGCTCCATTACACAAAAAAAAGTTAGTCGTCCGAAGTTAGTGATTTGGTAGCTATTTTCAGCAGTTCTCTGAGTTGGGAATTATACTTAAAGATGAGGCTATATCTAAAAATTATAGTTTATCGCTTCGGACCAGTCTAACAGGCAAGAGGTCTGTGCCTTCTTCCCCTTACTCTTAAGGATACCACTAACCATTTCTGGAATTTTCACCATTTCAGTAAAGAGGGGATTAAACTAGACTGGAATTTCCAAAACTGTTTTTCAAGATATACTAATAAGCACTCCTTGGGGGAAAAAAGATGAGAGGGGGCAAATTTTTCTAAGACAAATTCATAAAATGTCACATGCCCATTCCCCTCTTTAAGTGTAATGTATTTCAACATGTTAAAGAAGTCGTATGGAAAATAACGCATTCCACTGTACTTAATAGAAGTTTCTAAACTTATTTCACCCAAATAACATTTTTCCAGGAATATGTATTAACATTACACTGAACATTCTGTTTCTCAGAAACAGTATGAGGAAATGCTACACCAGTTGATACAAACAACATCCAGTGAGTACTTTTTTTTTCCACTTTTCAAAGACTTCCAGAGTAGAAGATTGTACAGCAATACCTGGGAATATATGCTGGGTTTGTATGCTTTAATACCAAGAATCCTTTCTTCATACCTGACAAGTTGTCATAGGCTCCAAGATATACACTGTTTTCTTCTCAGTCCTGTATTAATAGGACTTATGACAACAGTTTAAGTTCTATAGAACTGACAGAAAATCATGCCTAAATATTGGAGTTGTGTTGAGGGAGGAAATTATCTGCGCATTGGAACCATGTGGTGAGGTTATCCCTGAACATTCAGCTGACTAATTTCCTTCCCTTTTCCTCCCCTACAAATGCTCTAAGGTTTCTGTATTTGCTTCCTCAATCTACCCATCTACACAGAAACAGAAATTAAAGCCTCAAAACTGTTCTAGTCCTAAATGTGAGTCACAAATATTTATATTCATGATCAGAGGGTGACAGTTTCTGCTCCCAAAGAGACAGGCCTGGACTGGGGAAGGGATGGTGGAGAGGAAGAGTCAAAAGAATAGGGACTAGTTGTTTGGAAAGAAGAAGGACTTTGCCTCAGGACCAGGACAGAGTGAAGTGGACTCAGTGCCCAGCTGGCCTTGAATGTGGACCACCTATTGTCACATTTGGGAATTCCTGACACTTGAAATGTCCCTTGAACAGATGATGAACCAACATGCACCTTTTTCAAGGATGGACATGAATGGATACTTGGTCTCCAAATGAGATGGAACTGCTCAGAACCACTGGGGACTTCCCCCGTGAACCAGAACAATGGTCAGCACTAGGTTCAAATCTCATATCTGCTCTTCTATGTGATATGGGCACATATGCTTCCTGAGCTTTTTTTTTTTTTCTCATTTGACTAAAGATCACCCAGACCTTTCTAATTCTAGATATCTAAGCATCTAAAGGCCCTTCCAATTCTATTGTTTGTCATCTAGAAGTATATCCTCTAATTTAAATATTAAGGGAAATCTAAATGCATGTTGATTTAAATATATTAAAAAATACATTCTAATTTTATGTTCTGCCATTGTGTATATTAAAAATCTATTTCTGTGCATATAGAGGGCAACTGAGAAAACCTTATACTATCATGGTCAGATGAAGTAAAAATCCAGAGAATGTTAGTCTGAGAGAAATAACATTGACAAATAAATCATTCTTAACCTGAACCAGGTTACTTGGATGTACCTGAAGTGAAATTCTCCAGTTTGGGGCTTTACTTTTTATTCTCCGGTCCATTTTACAGCTTTATAGAAGCAGAAGTTAACTTGTAGATTTTTGTCAGATAGAGATGAGAATAATTTCATTCTAATGGAAAAGTACTCTAAATGTTGCAGTTTATTGCCCTGTTGGACATTGACTAGTTTTATATCTAATTGAGCAATCTTAATATTGCTTCTCGAATATTCTTTAAATTAGTTTTGACATCTTACTGATTCCCTCATTAATTACCAAGTTAAATAAAACCTTGACATGCATTCATATTATGTTTGCAGGCACAATTTCACTGGTATAAATTACACTTTATCAAAATTGCATATCCACCTTCCTTTCCTTCATTATTTTTATATGAAAGGAAGTGGATTAAAATGAAGACCAAGTGAGGAAACAGACACAATGGAGAATAAGAAAGGCAGTGTCAACCCTCTTGCCTCAGGATTGAGGTAAGAGCCATCACTTTCTCAGCAGTAATGTTCCCCATCATCCCATACATCATCTGTCCTGGGGACCACAGCCAAGCTTCATGGGTGTGAGGCACTGCGGCTGCACAGGGAATCGTGCTCATAAAAGGCCTTCATTAGAGGCTTAATACTTTGGTACTGCCATATCAAAATTCTTAATACACAGATAATCTTTGATTTTGGCTATTGTTAGTGAAGTGAGATGGGACAATGGAGCTTGTGCCAGGACTTGGAGTCCTGCAGTCCCACCACCTTCCTGTGTCTCCAGGAAAAGTTCTCAGTCACCTGCTCCCCACCCCCACCCAGTGAGCACTGACAGGCCTACCTCTGACAGGGGCCTGGGCATGGGCACAGGAAGAGTCAGGGTCCAGTCCATGACATAGCCACATGCTAAACACAGGGCATGGTCCTGGATGTCTGCATAGGTCTGCATTCACCCTGTGAGTATCCTCATGCCTGAGGCAGGATGGCATTAACTGGCAAGTAAAAAATACAGTAATAGGGGCACCTTGGTGGCTCAGTCAGTTGAGTATCTGACTCTTGATTTTGGCTCAGGTTGAGATCTCAAGGTTTGTGAGCTTGAGCCCCACGTCAGGCTCTGTGCAAATAGCTCAGAGCCTGCTTGGGATTCTCTCTCTCCCTCTCTCCCTGCCCCTCCCCTGCTTGCGCGCTCTCTCTCTCTCTCTCTCTCAAACTAAATATAAACTTATTTTTTTAATAAAAAAAGAGAACACAATAACAGCTTGAGAAAGACTGCTAAAGAAAGTAAGGTTTTTTTTTTTTCCTGCTTTTTGAAGTAGAGGTTCTGCATCTTCATCTTGAACTGGGCACCACAAATTATGTAGCTGGCCCTACGGGGGTGAGGAGTAAGTGTTCTCAAAGACGTGCTGCTTGACGTCCAAGCCTCACATACTTGGAGTGACCACTGCAAATATACTGAACCAAAAAAAGATGTAGGAGACAAAGTTTTCCATTTATCATTGACCCTCAAATCTTTTTTATCATAATGATATGTGCTCAGAGAACAAAATAAATCCCAATGACAGTGCATGAGATTATTTAAGGATCCCATAATAATTACAGAATGTGCAGAATATTTATCACTCTCTATTAGTTAATGCAGACCCGTCAGGATATTCTTTTTGCCCAGAACTTATGCACTAGAAATGTAATAAACAACAACAACAAAAATCTGCATGCTCTCCTTTAAAACCCAAACTCAAAAAAGCCAGGTCAGAAATACCCGAAATTTGTTTTTCTAAGGTTTTCATAGATTTTATATTATGAAATTGTTCTTGGACAAGGAAACATTCATCTTCAGGTCAGTTCAACAGGCATATTTAGAGAGCACCTACCATATGCTAGTCATTTTGTGAGGCATAAAAATAGTGCAGTAAATAAGTCATAAACTCTATGCTCGAGAACTTGAAGGGGAATGAGGATGCCACAATATAATGTATAAGTGCTCATATAAGAACTGTACATATTGATGTACCGCTGAAAAATATATCACTATGAAGCCACAAGCATAGGCACAACATAAACAGAAGTGGAAGCAGAATATATGAACTTCGTATATAACTTACTTCGCAGTAAGTTCAACTTCGATACATTGCATCATTAGGTAAATATTACAATCCAAAAGCACATTTAATGTAATATAGACCTCGTTTTCACATATTCCTACCAAGTTCTCCTGTTTGATTTGCATTACTTACTAAAACATCTAAAACTGCCAAGTAAGGGAAAACTCCAATGAAATTTCTCACCTGCCTACCATGGCTGACTGGAGACTTAATCGTGGTGAACATCATCCTTTCTGAGCCTGTCTTGGGAAGCTTTTTACCGAAAGGAAGACTGAAGTTTATCAGGGGTCATCTGGCAGGAGAGATTTTTATTAGAGTTTTGAGAAACCTCTGAAATATTCTGCCTTCACCTCTGTAGCCTTGTAGAACAGGGGACTGCAGATCTCATAGCTAATATTCAAACTAAAATTGCACCACATAGGTATGAGAAATCAACTTGACATCAAAGGTTATCCATCTTCCCACACTTGCTTCTCTTGCTCCAATCTCAATTCCATAGGTGCTTTTATTTTTTAGTTCATTTTTAAGAAGAAGGAAAAAATGCTTCCACATATACCTCTGCATTTTTCCTCTGTTAGATGCATCTGCAAATCCAGCTGTGATTCTTTTGTTGTTTCTCAGACATAGACAAATAAGCCACAAGCAAGACTACAAAAATAAAGAATTCTATTTGTCCTTGAATGTGGTTTGAGCTACCACATCTTTATTTTAAACTAAAGCTCTTCTCTAAACTTTGCATCCACAATATTTTTCAGATATTTCTGAGTCTTTTTCAGAGAATTTTCCTAGAAAAAGCAGAGAAATGTCAAACTGAAATAGTCTCAAAGAGCAGATATAAATGTAGAAGATAAGTATAGAAGGCAAATACATCTCCATATTAGAAAGGTCTCCTTGTATTATAATTAGTGAAAGCAGAATTTTAAAGTCATAATGTGGCAGTAATTGTAATGGTGCTTGTGACAGCATACTCTTACATAACCTAAAACTAAGCCAACCTTATCAAACACTGCTGAGTAATTTTTTAACTTACTCTGTCACTTAAAATGATGTCATTTGGGGGGAAGTCCCTTCGCCTCCCAAATCTTCAGTTTCTTGCCTATAAAACAGAGAAAGTATTAATGACTGCTGATCCAGCTCTTCAGAACTATATGAGGCTGAAATAAAACTACATGTATGGAAATGCTTTAAATTGCAAAGCACCATCCAAATGCAAGGACATTTTATTATATAGGTGCAGGATGTTGAAAAAAAAAAAAGAATGTAAAGACTCCTTTTGATTTATACAAGTAGTTTCTGTTCATCCCATGAGGATTAATTATAGACTTCCCACATTTCCAAAATATTCAGAGATTTATTCAAATAGGTTCAGAACCTACTGAAACATGTTGAGTTGATCAAAAGCCCCCCCAAAATTTCTCCAGTCCTGCTTAAAACTCACTGGTGCCAGACTCACATTTATGCTTTTGAGGCAAAATCAGAACGAGGTAAATTTCTGTGATCATTGGGGAGCATTTGCAATGTCATTAAGTCACTGCCTCTCTCTCCCTTCCAGGGAAATCCTAGTATGTGGCTGGAGTTTTTAAAACATAGCTTATTGCCCTTTAGCACCACGTGGACTACCTTTATACTCTTTTCACTTAACCCCCATAGGTGGGGGAGGAAATAATAAAAATAGATAGCATCATTAATTTTTTTACAATGTCCTAATCATTCTATATGCATTATCTCAGTTAATCCTCACAATATTGCTATAAGGTTCATGCTCTGATTAACTCCATTGCATAAATAGAAAAATTCAGGCACAAAGAAATTAACCACTAATGGTGGAGGTAGGTTTAAACCTCAGGCAGTCTTCTTAGTCTCTGCTCTACCCCATCACCCTCTACTGCATCCTATGAAATATTCTACTGAAATGACTCTGGTGGCTATTGCTGTTGTTTGAGGCAGCTACATCTTTTTAAATGCTTTATTGTGTTTTGTGGCTGGTATCTCATTAGTTGATGTACATTTTTAAAGTTGACATCACAGCCCCTTTAGGGACGTCACAAAATAAGAAAACTGAAGTTCAAAGAGGTTAAACAACATGTTCAAGTTCACAGAATAAGTGGCATAAGTGACTTGGCTGGGATTTTAGCCCAAGTCTGTTTGAATCCTACATCACATGTCCTTTTAGTAATGTTTTGCTAAATCTCTGTGATCCTTTTCACATGATACACATGGTATTTTCTGTTACAGGTTCTATTCCTCTCTAGCTCCTGGTAATGAGGAAAAAATTCCAGCTATTTTGCCAGATCTTACAAAGACCAATCATGATGGGGTTTTAGAGTGGTGGTGGGGGGGGTCTGGGGCTGATGGCCAAAAAAGAATTCTTGAGATGTCTTTGGTACAAAAAGGTGATTTTATTAAAGCACAGGGACAGGACCTGTGGGCAGAAAAAGCTGCACTGGGGTTGTGAAAAGTGAAAAGTACTAATTATGTACTGTGGAGTTGAGGGAGGTAAAGGCAAAAGAGAGGCCACCAGAAAGATTTTGACTCTGACTTTGATTTCTTCAGAGGACTCTGAAGAAACCAGAGGCCTTGCTGTTGTCAAGCTAAGGTTGTTTTTCCCTCTAGTAAGGCATTAACATTAAGACAGTAGGAAGTTCCTGGAGAAATGTTATATTCTGTATTTGTCTCAAGTGTTTGTCAATGGGCAGGTTATAAAGAAATTTGATGTTATTTACATTTTCTCCTTGCCTTTGTTCCCCACATCATTGTGGAGGGGAGGGTGATTTAGGGTTCCAGGAAACTGAACCTGGGGGTTTCTGGAGATTAGGTTATTGATAAGATTGCCTTTTTCTTGTAATTTACTAAAACATCTGTAAACTGATGGAGACTCCTGCCCTGCATGACTGTGATCTCTATCAGTTAACCGTTTGTTTACCCCTTTCCTTTGTTCCTGGGCAGCCAAGAGTGCCTGAGGAATGTCACAACATATCCCACCTGGGGGTGGAGGGTGGGGGTGGGGGGGGAGGGGCTTGTTGTTAGTTTGTGCTTTGCCCTCAGCTTGCCTTATGCTCCCTTATCACCAAGACAGGTCCAAAAGCTAAACCATGAAGTTACCAATTTTTTTTTATTGAAGTCAAATCAACCAATCCAATCGACACAGCCCCTATTTTCATCTTCCAATTTATGCAGTAATCATTGGAACGAATAGAGGTCCTTACTCATGAACAAGTTGTCATACATTGTCCTGCTTACCCATTATATTACCAGTTGACTCTTGGGAAAGACAGTTTGATACCTAAGCACTCATAGAAGGGTTAGGCTTTTCTTGCTCATCAAAAATAAAATGCATTGTTAATTTTTAAACCATCCTGTTAAAACTGAAAACAATCACTTAAACATAAGAATTGTAACAGTACATAAATATTACCTATTAGATTGGAAAAGCAGGGGTAGAAAATCGTACATTTTCACACATAGGCATCACACTGTCTTTTCTGCCGCCAGCTGCTACAACAAAGAGTAGAAGACCACAGAATTTCTGCCTTCGTGACTCTTGTGGAGGAACAAAGCTTATCATTACTAGGCTATCATATACAAAGAATCCTACTCTCTACATAGTAAATACATGAATAGAAAGGCTCTTGGAGACCAAAAACATTCTGCTCTCACAGGCAAGGTGAAGTTAAGCGTATTCCCCCATGCCTTAAAAAAAAAAAAAAAAAAGCCAACTTAATCTCTGGCCTCAGTCAAATCTTTTTTAGTGGAACCAAAAGCAGATAATAGAAGTATAAGCTGGCTTTCTCCAATAGGAAGATCCATGAAGCTAAGCTAAGCAAAAGTGCAATGTATTCACCATGGTGGAAAGATTGTTTTTATTTAGAAACCTGGCAGTCTCTGTTGGCATAACATGACAGCAATTGCCTCACCTTATTGGCTGTGTTTTCTTTTTTCTATGGCTCTGTCTCCTGTAGCCTGAAATTGTCACTTTACTTGGCTAACTGCTAACTCACAAGCAATAAAGGAGCCAGTTGTTGTTTTAATTGTTCTAACAAGAGGAGAAGTATGAGGGGGAAAATTCATGTTTCACTCTATTTGCCTTACATTTGTGGATCCGGTGTTCTGATTTATAATGTGACTTATGCTGCTTCAAGACTCAGAGCTAAATTATGAAGTCAGTTTTCAGCTTCAACAAATCCTCTCTGGGTCCTGCTGTGTTTCCCTTAATGGCAGGGACTGGTGGATTCCATCTGTAAGGAAGCATGCTTTGCATATGAAAAACCACAGGGCAGAAGACAATGCAGAAAAGAATTGCAGTTCAACAATTCCTTTGCCTTTTGTGTGTGTGGTTGTTTGTTTTGTTTGTTTGTTTCTTTTTAATACTGAAGATGGAAATCATTGAATGATTTGGAAAGAAATCTTTTTTATTACGGAATTGAAAGAATAATTATTTGGCATCCCATATACATATACTTGAAAGCAAAATACCATTGCTTAATATAAATATAACAGCGGGCTTTAAGATCTCAACTAATCTTGCTTAGACACATCACTTTAAGAAACACTGAGTTTCTTGAGCTCTGATTTATACAAAACTCTTTACTCTCTTGTTCTAGGTTTGTTTAGCCTGATGTGAACATAAATTTATCCTAGCTAGACAGTCCACCGAGAATACACAAGAATTTCAATTTTACCTCAAATTAAAAAGGGGGAGGGAATCAAACTTGTATTGAAAAAAAACTTAGTTATTGTTCTTCATATTGGTCCATAGGTAGAACAATATTCTCTTTATATTCTGTTTCTCTAAACTGAATTTAATCTTCCTTCCGCTGGGCAGAGTAAAAAAAAAAAAAAAAAGACAGTAATAACTTACTGCCACCTACAGATAGGAGATAAGGCTTTGAAAGTGTCTCCTGGTAGCAAGAAAGATGAAACTGGGGTTCACACTAAAGACCTACAAGTCACAGAACATAGATCTTATTGGTGCTAGATGCAAGAAATGAATACTTTCCTACCCTCAAAAATTAGAATGCATTTGTAGTTTATGAGATTTAAATGAAATTAGAGCTAACTAAAAAAATAGATTCTCTAATAGTATATTCAAGCCATTTTCTTTTAGTAAAAGTTTCTTCCTACTGGTAGTGAGTTGTCAATTACTGCAGCCTAAGTTTTGAGGAGAGGAGAAAAACCCTTGTGCCAGCCAACATTTGCAATAAGCTGTCACCTCACCCAAAACCTGCACTGGGGGCATGAAGTAATGCCATTTTTGTATTATTATTTCTTGAAGTCGCATACCAGTAACTTTTCTTGAGTCATATTTGAAGTGTCTCAGACCTCCTCTTCCACATTTCTCAGTGTGCAATTAATTGGATGTTTCTTTTCTCCTTATATAGTATTCTTGCACTTATTTCTAAGTCCATTCAGTCATTTTCATAAAAAAAAAGTTCATGTGACTTTGCTATATCACTTGCTGTTCTTGCTTTTAAAAGAAGTATTTATTACATTTTCCAAGTGTATATGTTGATTTGGGAAAAAAATATTAACAGAATACACAGGGAGATATTTTCAAAGAAATGTTACAGCTCATCTAAAAAGTTAGAAGTAATTGCTGTAAACAGAATCACACATACCTAGGTGGGTGATTCTGAAACAAATTATTTAATTTCCTGGTTACATTTTTCTCTGCTGTGAAATGGGAATGATAGTATTACACGCCTAATAGGGCTGCTACTTGGATTAAATGGGTTTAATGTATTTAAACTGCTCAGCATAGTGTTGGGCAGATGGAAAGCACTCAATAAATCTAAACTATAGTTTTTATTAAGAGCTAATCCAAACCAACAAAACTATTGCTGGGATTAAATTTCTTGCTTCGCTCATCCTCACAATATTAATGTGCATAAGCTTTATAAAGAACATCTCAGTAAGGAATTATTTTTAAATAAATATTTTATAATTTTGATTGTTTCTCTCTTAACTCATTGTGACACTATCAGGATGCACCTACAATTTAAAACTAGGGCATAAAGGGGCACCTGGGTGGCTCAGTCGGTTGAGCATCTGACTTTGGCTCAGGTCATGGGTTCAAGCCCCATGTTGGACTCTGTGCTGACAGCTCAAAGCCTGGAGCCTGCTTCAGATTCTGTCTCTGTCTCTCTGCCCCTCCCCTACTCATGCTCTGTCTCTCTCTGCCTCAAATATAAAATAAAACATTTTTAAAAATTTTTAATAAAATAAAACTAGGACATACTGTGTGCTAAACACCATAGTAAGTAAGAGATTTATCTTTACTGTGTCTCCCTCTTCAGTCCTACAACTGAAACCTGGAATTTAACAGATTAAGAAAGCTTGGGGAACTTGCCCTTGGCTAGTAAGTTCCAGCCTTGGGATCTGAGCTCAGATGGACATGACTCCAAAATAGATGATTCTTCTACTAGAACACATTGCTTCTCAGTAGTTCAAGGTAGAGATGAGGCTAGAGCCCAATTTCAGACCCTCAGGCAGTTAGTTGAATCATAAACACTCTTTTGCTTGCATCATGCTGCTTGTTATATTTCTGTTTAATCTTTCCCTGACTATATGCGGCCCTTCTTCTTATTAAACATTGAAGTTCCTCCAAACTACTTGTAGGTCCTCTCTCTCATTATGCCCTACTCTCTTTCCAAAGGTTATCTCATCCGTTCTTATAACCTCAAAAGCTACCTATCAGCTTGTAATACCCATTTTGATCACCCTCATTGTATAAGCCAACTCCCAACTTGTGATGGATGTGTCAAAGGCAGACATGCAGTATTCCCTCCTTAGTGGATAGCAGCACCTTCCTCCCAGCTAACCAAGCCAGAAGCCTAAGAATAATCTTCTATCCCCTCTTTTTCTCTCACCCCCACCACAGTCTAGCAGGAAGTCCATTTTATTCAGTATTCATAATATATTGGGAGTCTTTACACTCTTCACTTTTACTGCCATGAATTAAGCCAAGGTCACTATCTTCTGCCTCAACTACTACAACAGCTCTTAACTAGTCCCCTATGACTCCTCACTTGCCCCCTACCACGAATTTCCCATCCAGCCACCTAAATAGACTCTTTAAATTGTAGTTGAGATAATAATCTTTCTCCTTCTTAACACTCTTTAGTGGCTTTCAAATATACTTAGAAGCAACTACAAATCTCTTACTCTGTCCTGCAAGGCCCTATATGGTCTACCAACGGCCAAATTTCCAGTAGCACTTTGTGTCAACTCCCCTTGCTCACTATGACTATTAGGAAGTTCCTAAAACAAGGCAAGTTTATGGCAACCTCAGAACCTTCCTGCTCGCTATTCCTTGCACCTGAAATAGACTTTCCACAGCTATTCCCATAGAAGGATCATTTTCTTCATTATACTTCAATTCAAAAATCTTCTTCTTAATGAGCCCATCTAACATATGCCCTGTCCTCACTGTAACCATTATTCTCTCCTTCCACTAGACATGCTTTTTCTGTGGTACCCTTCATAATCTGTATTTACATTATTATTTCTCTTTTTATTTGTGGAGTGTATGTCTCTTCTGGTAGACTACTAGCTCCAAGGGGATGGAATCATACCTGTTTTATTCACAATGTATTTCTAGCACATAACACAGCCTGGAACGTTATCAGTGGGTATTTGTCGGTGCTCAATGAATATTTGATGACTAAATAAAAGAATGAATTATATTTGTAGGTGATAATAGATTAGATTCCTCACTTCAGCACATTGGATTGGCTATTAGCTATGGTTATAAGCCACATCACTAGGTCTGTAAACACTTTGAAAAGTTCTGTCTTTGACATAAAGAGAAACAAGCAGAAGGATAAGTGTGGGTCAATTCAGAATCTCTGCTCATTGGGGCACCGGGGTGGCTCAGTCACTTGAGTGTCCGACTTCAGCTCAGGTCATGATCTCACGGTTTGTGGGTTCAAGCCCCACATCAGGCTCTGTGCTGACTGCTTGCTCAGAGCCTGGAGGCTGCTTCAGATTCTATGTCTCCTTCTCTCTCTGCCCTTCCACTGCTCACGCTCTCTCTCACTCTCTCAAAAATAAACAAATGTAAAAAAAAATTTAAATTAAAAAAAAAATCTCTGCTCATTGAAAATCAACCTAAAGTGTATGTGTCTCAGTGGATTGCACTGACTTCTGCTTAAAGGTTAGCATTATCATACAAAAAAAAAAAAAAAAAAAAAAAGTTTCTCCAGATGTCACAATTAGCTTTTATGGTAAGTGTAGGTTATGGATACAATGCCTTTGTTTGTTTCTTTATTAAAAGCAGGACTTTTTCATAGTTTGCACCAGAGAGAGCACCAGAGAGAGCAACTCTAGTTGTTAGTTGCTTCTCTTTCAGAGATGACCCCCATTTATAGATATACCCTATAATTTTGCACACATAAAAAAAATCCTTTACTGTCCTATGGAATGAAGATTGGTTAGACTATGCCTTGAAGAGAGCACTTAAGGATATTGTGAGAAATATGTGTTTTTGCAGTAGCTCATGGTTATTCACCATCATGTGCACACCTCAGCTGAAGCCTTCTTGTTTCAGCTCTCATAATATGAACTGGTGTCTTTTTTGTGGTTTATTTCATGTCACATTTTTTGCATTTTTTGCTTTGTGTTGGTGATTTCACACTTGCAATGTCCTGCAAGCATAGTGCTGACATGTTCTCTGGTGTTCCTAAGTGTAAGAAGGTCATATGTTATTTAAGCTTCATCCAGGCATGAGTTATAGTGCTATTGGCCATGAGTTTTATATTAATGGATCAACACTTTGGTATCTCCAGAAAAAAGAAGGGGAAATTCACTGAGCTGTGTGTGAGGCCTACTCCAGAAAGTGCTAAAGTAACATCTACAGGGTATGATGAAACTATGGAAAAGATATAAAAGCAACTAAATTCAGAAATTAATAAGATATTGACCAATAAAAAGAATGTAGTGAAGAACGTCAGTTTAAGACTGAAAGCCAAAAAATTTAGTCACATTATCCAGGGTCAGGAAAATATTAAACCATTCTCTGCTAGTGTTGACTGGCTTGCATGTTTTAAAAGGTGATACATGTGGAAAATATTAAACTGGAAACCAAAGATGGATTTTTCATATCAGGAGACTATGGAACAATTTTTAAAATACCCACTAAGTGTTATATGGAAAAAGAATGGGTTTTTGTAGAAGAGAAGGTTTTCAACACTGATGAGACTGGGTTGTTTTACAAGGACATTGACTAACAAATATATAGAATACAAATGGTGTTTTGGTTGGTTAAAATATTGTGACCAGAAGCTTGATGGAACCTAACCCTGGATTTCCCCTAGGGGCAATAGTTCAGTATTTGCTAATTTAGTGTTCACAGCAACTGTATAGAACATAAGTGTCAGGAATAACAAGAATCAACTATATGTCTCTTACATATACAAGAAGAATTGACCTCTAAGAGGTCATAGACACAGATAAACACCGTTCTGTTAGAAGGAAAGATCTTAGCAGGCAATTATATAAATAGCATCTATTAGACACATAATATATATTTGTTTAATGAATAAATAAGTGAATAAAAAGGCAATGAAAGAAAAAAGGATAAAGATATATAGATATAGATATAGATATAATCTCCCAAGTTACTGTAGATAACACCTTGTTGTCATTGGATAATTCTGAAAATACAAAACCATAATGAAAGTGCACAGATATACCACAAAGTAAAAAAACAAAAACATGTGTATGTATATGTGTATATGTGTGTATAAATGTCTGCATTAGGAACTGTGGAACACTACTTAGATGCCCAGATACAGTTCTTTAAGCCAGTAAAGAACCTAATCCTAGTCCCTTGACCATTATACACTGTTGTTTCTGTTTGAAACTAAATTAATAGAATGGTCTTGATTGAAAGCTTGATCCAAATTAGTCTTTTTAAAGTGGTTCAGGAGAAAGGAGGCAGGTAAGGATGGAGAGCAGGAGGGAATGAAAGAAAGAGTGAGAGAGGAGAGGAGAGAAAAAGAGATCAGCACCTTGTTGGGGAGCGACTTGGCCTTGGTGTCACTAGCTTGCTACTGGAAGCAGGTGTCAGTGTGGTTGACACTGTAAAGAGAAGCTACATAGTACAGGAAAAGGCACTTGTCTCACATTTCTGAGAAACAAAGAAATGGAGAAGCATGTTCTCCTCCAATGCACAAAAAGCAAAGATAAGTGCACATGCTATGAGGAGCAATTGAGATTGAGAATTCATCTTTTGGGAGAAGAGAGAGGAAAAAGGCATATCCATCTTCACACAATGGCAGCTACTACAAAGAAATGACAGAGCACAAGTGTTCTATGCAGCCAAGTATGATTAATCCTGAAAGTAAAAGCCTAGAAGCTCTAAGCCAGCATAAAAGCAAGACCTTGTCTGCTTTCTTTTAGTATTTCAGATGTTCATATGTGTTCAACATTGTTTTAATCAAATGCTTGATGCATAGTTTGCATAGTTTGCATCACTTAGTTCAGTGCTTTTTACTTGTGAGCCATTAATGCTGTATTTAATACTCCACCTTAATAAAACCTCAGGAGAATGCATTATGAACAAAGAATGTACTTTCAAATGAACATTCTACATAACGCTCATTACTAAAAAAAATTTTTTTAATTAAAATTTTAAAGACTCCTTACTGAAAACCTTGCTATTTTGGCCTAAATAACCAGTAATTTACATCATGACTCTCAGTATGAAGCAGCTCTCTTTTCTCTACAATGATTCGTAGAAAAGAACCATTTAATCAATCTGATAAAACAAATACTTAACATAAAACATAATGGAAGATGGCTTTCTAGGCGAGGACTTTTTTTCCTGATTAATTGCTTGTTGTGCTATTATGACAATACTCCTGCTTGCTATGTGAGCTTTTAACATCCTTATCACTGACTGTTGATTTTCAGGAAGAGTTGATCACAATAGTAAGAAAAATAAGAACTTAGAGCCCTGAATCACATCAAGCAGATCTCAAGAAGCATTAGGGCAAGATTCATAGACCAATCACACACATTTACTCAGTAATAGTAAGCAAATTACTGATCATCTTTTTTTTTCCAGTTTGATTGATAAATAATGGTTGTACATGATTATATAGGTTTAAGGTGTACAGCATGATGGTTTGATATACATACATTTTGAAATGAGTACCACAATAGGTTCATCTAACATCCATCTTCTAAAATAGATACAATAAGAAAAGAAAAAAGGAAAAAACAAATTCTCCTTCTGATGAGGAGATATATGTGTGTATACACACACATATATATGCATATATGCCACAACTTCTTCATCCATTCATTCTTCAATGGACACTTAGCCTGTTTCCATGTCTTACCTATTGTAAATAATGCTTCTATGAACATGGGGAATGGGGTGCAAATATCTTTTTGAGTTAGTATTTTTATTTCCTTCAGATATATTTCCCAGATATAGTCCAGATATATTGCTGGATCATGTAGTAGTTCTATTTTTAATTTTATGAGGAACTACCATACTGTCTTTCATGGTGCCTGCACCAATTTACCTTCCCACCACCAGTGCATAAGGGTTCCCTTTTCTCCACATCCTCACCAACATTTATTTCTTATCTTTTTGATGATAGCCTTTCTAACAGGCAGGTGGTGATACTGTGGTTTTGTTTTGTATTTCCCTAATGACTGGTGATGTTGAGCATCTCTATGTACTTATTGGCCTTTCATATATCTTCTTTCTAGAAATGTCTATTCAGGTAGTTTAGCCTTTTTTAACTGAGTTTTTTTTGGGGGGGTTTCTTTTGCTATTGAATTGTATGAGTTCTTTACGTGTTTTAGATATTGACCCCTTTTCAGATACATGGTTTGCAAATATTTTCCTGTTCTGAAGGGTTTTTTTTTTTATTTTATTCATGGTTTCTTTTGCTGTGCAGAAGTATTTTTAGTTTGATATAGTTGCATGTGTTTATTTTTTATTTTATTGCTTGTGCTTTCAGTGTCATATCCAAAATTTCATTACCAATACCTGTGTCAAGAGCTTTGTTCCTGTGTTTTCTTCCAGGAGTTTCATGATTTCAGGTTCTACACTTAAGTCTTTCATCCCTTTTGAGTTAGTTTTGGTGTGGTGTAAAATATGGGTCCAGTTTCATTCTTTTATATGTGAATATCCAATTATCTCAGTACCATTTATTGAAAAAACTTGTCTTTTCTCCATTGACTATTATTGGATCCCTTGTCAATTATTAGCTAGCCATATATGCTTGGGTTTATTTCTGGTTTCTCACTTCTGTTCCATTGGTCTATATGTTTTTATGCTAGCACCATAGTGTTTTGAGGACTATAGCTTTATAGTATAGCTTGAAATCAAGATGTGTGAGACCTCCTGCTTTGTTCTTCTTTCTCAGGATTTCTTTGGTTATGTGGTTACATGTAAGTTTTAGGAGTGTTTTTTCTATTTCTGGAAAAATGCCGTTGGGATTTTGATAGGGATTTTGAAAAATGCCATTGAACTTATAGATGGCTTTGATAGAATTGTCATTTTAACAATATTAATTCTTCCAATCTATGGACACAGAACACCTTTCCATTTATTTCAGTCCTCTTTGATTTCATTCATCATCTTATAGTTTTCAGCATAGAGATCTTTCACCTGCCTAGTTAAACTTATTCCAAAGTATTTTACTGTTTTTGATGCTATTATAAATGGGCTCAATTTCTGTATTTCTTCTTCAGAAATTTTGTTGTTAGTAGAGAAACACTACTGATTTTTATATGTTCATTTAGTACCCTGCACCATTTCTGAATTCATTAATTAGATCAAATGGTTGTTTTTTTTTTTATGGAATCTTTAGGATTTTCTTTATATATAATCATGTTGTCTGCAAATAGAGACAATTTTACTTCTTTTCTAATTCTGATAATTTTTATTTATTGTTCTTGCCTGATTGTTCTGACTATGACATCCAGTACTATGTTGAATGGAAGTGATGAGACTGGGCATCCTTGTCTTGTTCCTGATCTTAGGGGGGAATGTTTTCATCCATATACATTGAAGTATGAGGTTAGCTGCTAACTTGTCATGTACAGACTTTATTATGTTGAGATATGTTCCTTCTCTGCCTCGTTTGTTAAATTTTTATCATGAATGGCTATTGAATTTTGTCAAATGCTTTTTCTACACCTATTGAAATGACCATACTATTATTTTCTTTAGTTTTATTAATGTGATATATCACATTCATTGATTTGCATATGTTGAATCATCATTGCATCCCAGGGACAGATCCCACTTGAACATGGTAAAGGATCTTTAAATGTGTTTCAGAATTTAGTTTGCTAGTATGTTATTAATAAATTTTGCATCTACATTCATCAAGGATATAGACCTGCACTTTACTTTTCTAGTACAATCTTTTTCTGGTTTTGGTATTAGGATAATGCTGGCCTCATAAAATAAGAGGGAGTGTTCCCTCCTCTTCAGTTTTTTGGAAGAAGCATTGGTGTTAATGTTTCCTGAGATGTTTGGTAAAATTCGGCAGTGAGGCTATCTGGTTCTGAGCTTTTTTTCACGGGCAGATTTTTGATTATTGATTCAATCTCCTTAATCATAATTAGTCTATTCAAACTTCTATTTCCTCCTGATTGAGTATTGGTAAATTATATGTTTCTAAGAATTTTTCCATTTTTTCTAGGTTGTCCAGTTTGTTGGCATACAGTTGTTCATAGAAGCCTCTTATGATCCTTTGAATTTCTATGTTATCAGTTGTAACATCTACTTGTTCATTTAAATTTTGTTGATTTGGATTATTTCCCTTTTTTTCCTTGGTTAGTCTAGCTAAGGATTTGTCAATTTTGTTTATCTTTTCAAAGAGTGAACCCTTAGTTTGGTTAATTCTTTCTATCATTTTTAGTTCTCTATTTCATTTATTTTTGCTTGAATCTTTGTTATTTTCTTTCTTTGCTAACTTTGGGTTCAGCTTGTTCTTCTATTTCTAGTTCCTTAAGACTTAGAATTAGGTTATTTATTTGGTTTCTTTCTTGCTTCTTAATGTAGGCATTTGTTGCTATGATCTTTCCTTTTGAACTGCTTTTGTTGCTTTCCATAAGTTCTAGTATGTTGTGTTTCCATTTTTGTCTATCTCAAGAAACTTTTTTATATCCCCTTTAATATCTTTTTTGATCCATTTATTGTTCAATGGAGTGTTAATTTCCATGTTTTCATAAATTTTCCAGTTTTCCTTTCATTGCTGATTTCTAATTTCATGCTATTGTTGTCAGAGAAGATATTTGGTAAAATTTCAATCTTGAATTTGCTAATATTTGTTTTGTTGCCTAACATATGTTCTATCCTAGAAAATGTTCCATGGGCACTTGAGAAGAATCTGTATTTTGCTGTTGTTAGATGTTTTCTGTATATCTGAGGTATATTTGGCCGACAGTGTTGTTCAAATCAACCGTTTCCTTATTGATTCTCTATCTGAATGACCTATCCATTGTTAAGAGTGTGGTATTAAAATCCCCAAATATTATTGTATTAGTTTGTTTTTTCTTTAATTCTGTTAATTTTTACTTTATATATTTAGGTGCACCAATGATAGGCACATAAATATTTATAATTGTTATTTCTTCTCAATGCATTGACCCCTTTATCATTATATAATGAACTTCTTTTTTTCTTTTTGCCATTTTTAGTTTATCGTCTATTCTTTCTGATGCAATTATAGCTACCCTGCTTTTTCTGGTTGCAATTTGCTTGAGTTGTCTTTTACAGTTCCTTCACTTTCAGTCTATGTGTATCTTCAAGGCTAAAATGAGTCTCCTGTAGGAAGCATATTGTTTGATTTTTTTTTTAATTTAATGTTTATTTATTTATTTTGAGAGAGAGAGAGTGTGTGTGTGCGTGTGTGCACACAAGCAGGGAAGGGACAGAGAGAGAGAGAAAGAGAGAGAATCCCAAGCAGGCTCCACACTGTCAACACAGAGCCTGATGCAGGGCTTGATCTAACAAACCATGAGATCATGACCTGAGCTGAAATCAAGAGTCGGACACATTACCAACCCAGGCACCCCTGTTGGATCTTGTTTTTTAATCCATTTAACCATTCTTTCTTTTGATTGGAGAATTTTATCCAGCTACATTTAAAGTAATTATTGATAGGTAAAGACTTGCTATTGCTATTTTGTTAATTTTTTTCTGATTGTTTCATAGAGCCATTGTTTCTTGTTACTTATCCTGTTTTTGTGTGTGTGTGCTTTCATGTCTTTTGGTCTCAGTATACTTTGACTTCATTATTATATTCTTTTGTGTAATTACTGCAGGATATTCCCCTCTGGTTACCTTGAGGCTTACATAAAATATCTTGAACTTATAACACCATATTTTAAACTGATAACAACTTAACTTTAACACATTTTGTATACTTTATACTTTTATTTCTTCTCTCCTTAACATTTTAGTTTATTGCTATTATAATTTACATGTTTTTTATATTGTGCAGCTAGTAACAGCTTACTGTGTTTATAGTTGTTTTGCTACATTCACTTTTCTTTTTTAACTTTTAAATGACAGTTGTGAGTTATGTACCATTATTACCATATGCAGAATCTATGACTATATATTTACCATTACCAGTGATATTTTTGCTACCTTTTTGTGTTTTTATGACATCATAAAAAATGGTCAATATTTTAACCATGGCAACTCATTCTCCTCCGGCCTGAAAAGTTTCTGCTGAGAAATCTGCTGACAGTCTTATAGGGGTTCCCTTATATGTAACATCTCTCTTTTCTCTTGCTGTTCTTATTATTTCTTTGCTTTTTACTTTTTTTTGGTTTTAAGTAGGTTCCCCATGGACATGGAGCCCAACACGGGGCTTGAACTCATGACCCTGAGATCAAGACCTAAGCTGAGATCAAGGGTTGGACACTTAACTGAGCCACCCAGGTACCCCGTTTTTGACTTTTGACAGTTTAATTACAGTATGTATCAGTATAACCTTATTCAAGTCCAACCTATTTGGAGTCCCCTGGGCCTCATGGATCTGAATGTCCATTTTTATCCCCAGGTCCGGGAAGTTTTCAGCCATTATTGCCTTAAATTTCTTTCTGTCCCTTTCTCTTTCTCTTTTTGTTCTAGAATTCCCATAATGTGAATATGTATTTTTTTATTGTGTCCTATGATTCCCAAAGGCTTTCTTCGATCTTTTTTTTTTTAATTTTACTTATTTATTTTGAGACAGAGAGAGTGGGAGCAGGGTAGGGACAGAGAGAAAGCAAAAGAGAACCCCAATTAGGCTCCATGCTGTCAGAACAGAGCCAGATGTGGCGCTTAAACCCATGATCATGATCTTGAGATCATGACCTGAGCTGAAATCAAGAGACAGATACTTAACTGACTGAGTCACCCAGGCACCCCACTTCTTTACTCATTTTAATTCTCTTTTCTTTTTGCTGTTTTGGATAATTTCCAATG
Organism: Neofelis nebulosa; assembly: GCF_028018385.1. NCBI lineage: Eukaryota > Metazoa > Chordata > Mammalia > Carnivora > Felidae > Neofelis > Neofelis nebulosa. Next base: position 61,275,990 of record NC_080787.1, on the reverse strand, counting down.
TCCTATCCTCTAAATCACTGATTGTTCCTTCTGCATGGTTGAGTCTACTTTTAAACATTTTTTTTTTAACATTTTATTTATTTTTGAGACAGAGACAGAGCGTGAACGGGGGAGGGGCAGAGAGAGAGGGAGACACAGAATCGGAAGCAGGCTCCAGGCTCTGAGCCATCAGCCCAGAGCCCGACGCGGGGCTCGAACTCACAGACCGCGAGATCATGACCTGAGCTGAAGTCGGACGCTTAACCGACTGAGCCACTCAGGCGCCCTGGTTGAGTCTACTTTTAAACTATTGAATTGTGTGGGCACCTGGGTGGCTCAGTTGTTTGAGCGTCCAACTTTGGCTCAAATCATGATCTCGTGGTCTGTGAGTTTGAGCCCTGCATCAGGCTATGTGCTGACAGCTCAGAGCCTGGAGCCTGCTTTGGATTCTGTGTCTCCCTTTCTTCTCTGCCCCTCCCCTGCTCATGCTCTGTCTGTCTGTCTCTCTCTCTCTCTCTCTGTCAAAAATAAATAAACATTCAAAAAAATTTAAACTATTGGGGCGCCTGGGTGGCTCAGTCGGTTAAGCGTCTGACTTCGGCTCAGGTCACGATCTCGCGGTCCATGAGTTCGAGCCCCGTGTTGGGCTCTGTGCTGACTGCTCAGAGCCTGGAGCCTGTTTCAGATCTGTGTCTCCCTCTCTCTCTGACCCTCCCCCGTTCATGCTCTGTCTCTCTCTGTCTCAAAAATAAATAAACGTTAAAAAAAAAATTTAAAAAAAAATTTAAACTATTGAATTCTTCAGTTTTGTTGTATTTTTTTAAATTTTTTTAACGTTTATTCATTTTTGAGAGACAGAGAGAAACAGAACATGAGCAGGGAAGGGGCAGAGAGAGGGAAACATAGAATCTGAAGCAGGCTCCAGGCTCTGAGCTGTCAGCACAGAGCCCTATGTGGGGCTCAGACTCACAAACTGCAAGATTATGACCTGAGCCGAAGTTGGACACTCAACCGACGGAGCCACCCAGGTGCCCCAGTTTTGTTGTATTTTTTAACTCTAGGATTTCTTCTTGGTTTTGGGGGTGGGGGGAGGGTAGTTGTTATTTCCTTGCCAAACTTCTCGTTTTATTCATGCATTGTTTCCCTAATTTTGTTTAATTGTTTGTGTTTTCTTGTAGTTTACTAAACTTCCTGAAGGGAATTGTTATGTCTAACAGTTCATAGATCTCCATTTTTTTAGGGTCAATTATTAGAGCTTTATTAGTTTCCTTTGGGGATTTCATGTTTACCTAATTTGTAATGATCCTTGATTTCTTACATTAGTATCATTACATTTGAGTAATGGAGCACCTCTTCCAACTTTACAGGTTTGCTTTGGCAGAGACAAAATCCAGTTTGAGGTTCTGGGTGTGTTTGCTGTTAATGCCTTTGGGCAGGTGGGACTCTGTGGTTGTCTAAATTCTGTGGTCAGACTTACTAAATGGTTAAGACTAGGTACTTATATTCATTAGTTGGTGGGACTGTTTATTCACTTCCCTGCCCTGTCAGGACAACAGGCCAGGGCCCACAGCCTCTGCAGTTCATTGTTTGGGGACCCAAATCAGGCCTGAGTATACACTGAATTCCCTGGTTAGCAGAGGCCACACTGGTTTTGTTCTACAGATGGGAAAATCTATGTATGCTCTTTGTTCAAGTGCCACCATACGTAGAGCAGTTGAATGAGCTATGCAGCTTCCTGTGTACTCTGGTAAGGTTCCCTGGTTGGAGAGGCTAAAGGTCATATTCGGTGATGAGAGGGGCTACAGATGTGCCCAGGTGCAGTGCGAGAAGCAACTCTAAAACCACTAAAGGTCATTGTTGTCTTAATTCAAACTGACCTATTTCCCAAGTTCCCTGGCCAAACACAGTCACTGGCTTTGTTCTGTAAACTAGCAGCTCTGTATACCTTCGTCTCAGCTCAAGCGCTCCTGGGCCAAAAGCTTTCAGTTTTTGTTTTTGCCAGCCCTTCTGGTCAGATGGGTCCAGAAGACACTCTCCAGAGTGGATAGGGCTAACTATCAGGCACTTGCCTGGGGCAGGAAAAGGAGCGGCCACTCCAGGCTACCATCAATTTCCCCAACAGGCTCTCTGGTTGGGAGGGGCTAGGAGCTACTCTCAGCCTTGGTTATCAATTAATTAATTAATCTCCCTGCCTGTATGCCTGTATGGAAAGACTCCATGCCAGGTACTGGCTTTGTTCTGTGGGTGATCAGCTCTACCTGCCTACCTCTCAGGTTAAGTGCCCCTGGGCCACACAGCTTCTAGAAGTTGTCACCTGCCCTTCTGGTCAAATGGGGCTGGAAGGCACTCTCCACAGCACGTAGACTTTGACTCAGCGCCATGCCTGGGCAGGGGCAAGCCAGCCTCTAGGGCCAGCAAAACTCCTTCTTTGAGGACCTCCATCAAGCAGATCTATTCCCCCTAGTTCCTTGGCCAGAGACATCCCCAGCTTGATTCTGCAGATAAGCAAAACTTCTGGTTGAAATTACTACTGAGGCACTGCTGAGTATGAACTTGGTCTGCCAGTATCATGTGCTGTTTGTTACAATGATGCACCTCCTTCCCCACACAGTCAGAAGTCGGAATCTCATTGGCTAGACTCTGAAGTCTCCCCTATAGTCCTCTTGGTGCAGTATCAGAGTAGGGGTCCCCACAAAGCAACCCACAATGCTGGGAATTGACCCCTACCCCATCTTCTCTATTCCCACTGGAGGAACTAGAGGCTCAAAGGGAGATCTCTGGGCATGGTGCTACACCAGCCTTGGCGAGGGGCAGTGTGGTCAACATGTAGCCACTTCTCTTACCCTTCTAATGCAGTCTGTCTTTGTCTCAGTGATACGGGGCTGGGGCGGTGGGGGGGGGGGCAGTTTCATCTCCATGTTCTAGGATTCTCTCAGTGGTGTCTTGTTCTCAAACAGATATTAGTTGTTCCTCTTGTAAGGGGGAGCAAATTCAGAAACAACCTATGTCACTATCTTAGTGACATCAGCCTAGATCCTTTTTTTTTAATTAGAAAAATCATTTGTTATATAAAATGTCATTTCCCCTTCAAACAATTCAATAGAAATGCGGCAAAATATAAGCTAAAAGCAGTAATTGTCATTTTTAAAGACTAATACAATTTTTTTGTTTTTCATAAAAATAGCTGACATTTATTGAACATTTCTTACTGCTTCTGATACATTAGTTTGTTTAATTGTCCCCAAAACTCTTTACGGTAAGCTTTCCAAAATCATAAATTTTTATTTAACGATCTTGATAAAGTATTCCCTTTGGAACATAGCTGATATTCCACTACAGATATTTTTTGTCCAGAATTCTTAAAGGTCTGTTGTTTCAGTTTCTAAAAAGATATTTCACTCTGGATAACAGAAGACATTCTTCTAACTCTCACATGTAGCCAAAAAGAATGGTAACACATAAAACTAGACTACATTCAGGATTTCACACAAAACCATTCAATTTAATATATTTTACAATGTTTACTATGGTTCCTGAGGTGATACTTACTTGTACAAACCAATTCACTTTATTTGACTGGTAATTTCAAAAACAAACAAGCAAACACACAAAATGTCATCCAAGATCTTCTAGATTAAGTAAAGAGGAATTAATGAAAGGTAAATGAAATTACCAGGGAGAATGATTATTATGTTTTCATACTAAAGAATCTAGGAGTCATTAGTATGATTTTATACATATAGATTATTTTTAATTACTGAACGGAAACAAAACTCAATAAACATCTATTAAATTTCAATAATGTTAACTTTAAGCTATCTCAGTCAGTGGAACATGCAACTCTTGATCTCGAAGTTGTGAGTTTGAGCCCCACCTTGGGTGTAGAGATTACTCAAAAATAATATCTTTAAAAATAAATAAATAATGTTATTTTTTAAAATTATTTAGCATAGCAACCCATTAGATAATTTGAATATCTAACCCAGCTTTATGATGTTATGTTGAAACATAAAATCAACCATAAAACCAAATCAGTACAATGTAAAGTACCAAGCTGTTTGCATCTGAGGAACAGCTTTCCAATAGAAGCGTTGGGCTAGACCTCTGAAGATCTGTGTCCAGGCCTATCTAGGTATGTCAGAGCCCTGAATATGAGTTTTCACTTATAGAATGGATAAGTGAAATTGTTGTTTTATGGTTCCCTTCAATTGAAATTCTATATTTCTTAGATTTACCTACAGTTAAAGTTCAAATTCCAAAATAAATGCTGAATAGTAGACCAAGCAGCACACCCAAAGTCAAAGGCTTCAGGTTCTATTAGTAGGTTCAACTATAAAGGGCAGTTGCTGCAAATACTTACAAAGCCGTTAAAGAATGATCTAACTGAGGGGTGCCTGGGTGGCTCGATCAGTTGAGCAACTGATTCTTGATTTCGATTCAGGTCAGGATCCCAAGGTCATGGGATTGAGCCCCACATCAGAGCAGGGGATGGGGGAGATGAGGGAGGAGCTTCAATCCCATGCTCAGCACAGAGCCTGCTTAAGATTCTCTCTCTCTCTCTCTCTCTCTCTCTCTCTCTCTCTCTCTCTCTCTCTGCCCTACTCCCCTCTCCCCTGCTCATGCTCTCGCTCTCTCAAAAAAAAAAAAAAAAAAAAAAAGAATGATCTAATTGACATGGTATTCTGAGTACTGAAGTGGTATTTACTTGTATAAACCAGTTTACCTTATTAGATATGTCAGTTTAAAAAACTAGTTCAGACAAATACTTTGATGGATTTTAACTAATATTCAATTCAGTCACAAGGGTCAAACCAATCTGGTGTGAAGACACAGGCAAGATCCAAGGATTTCTAAAAATGGATGTATAATTATGTCCAAATTTCTGTATATCATTTAACTTTCCTTGGTTTATTGACAATAGATTTGAACTTAACCCAGTAATTATATTTCTTTGTAAAATATAATATTTAAGTGTATTTCTGTGTGTTTTTGCGTGTAGATAATGAGGGGCTAGAGCATGGTTTAAAGTTAGATGGATTACTCCGTATCTTTTGCCATTAACTTCCTTAAACTTCTCATCTTTACCTAAAACTGCCTACATACATGGACATATCATACTAAGTGTCATTAAATAATTTGGTCAAAATAGTGAATTTGCTTTCATATAACCAAAATACGAGTCATTAACAATATATTTTTTACTAAGATGATTATGCTTTTGATATGTAAATGTAGTCTTTAAAATATCTTTATAAATTAACCAGCAGACTAAAGCATGCCATCTATTAACATATTTTGTGAAATGTACTAACAGTCTCTATGTTCAAGATACATAAAAGTAAGAATTTTTATTTTTCTCTCTCACTATATATGTGAGCACCCATGGACCATTTTTGCCATATGTGGGTAAGAACAAGAAACATTGTCATAATTTGCTGTAAATTATTTTCCTTCCAGCTTTTTCTATTGCTTATTTGTCAGATTAGCCAGAATTATTTTGGCTGCAAGGGACAGAAACCCAACACAAACTAGCTTAAAACAAAAAGGGAGTCATTGTCTCTTATTAGAAAATCCTAAGGCTTCAGGCAGGTCCTGGCTCTACATCCCTCTCTGTCTTTATTCTGCTTTTCTCTCTGGCTTCATTCTGCAGCTTTTTTGTTCAGGCAGCTAGGAAAGGAGGCTGTTGGCATTCCAGCTAGATGTTCTTCACAGCTTGTGGTCCAGGACAAAGAAAAGCCTGTCTTCCTGCATTCACTTTTCAAATGTTAGGGAAACCTCTTATCAAAATATTATTATGGCTAGGTAGATCTAATTGGCTAACCTGAGTTGGTACCCCACATAAAGGAAGGGAAGCAGGAAGGCAAAACAACACATCTACGGACAGAATAGTGATTTGGTTAGGTCACGATCTGAAGAACACAAAATGCTCCAGAGGAAAAAAAAAACAATGACCCCTGAGAATTAGCAGGGAGAAGCACCCTTCCTTTTAAAATAGGACCGGTGCAAGCTCAAACCACTTTAAATCTAGTTCTTTAAAACAAAATGGTCTAATTCATAGTTTTAATTCAGTTTGAACTTTAAAATTGAATTGTTCAAAATAAAATAATTTGCTTGCATATGTATGTCTTCTTATCAAGAAAAAAATAACTGGCTCTAATTAATATTTATAATGTTCACTTTTATAGATACACATGAATATATAACTTCACAAATATCTTAGGATTTCCATGCAGAATGAAGCTGGACAAAATTTTCTCTGATTCTGATTCATTGATGTAAAACTACTTCCCTTAGTATTTTTGCACATGATGAAAATCAAACCAACCAAAGCTATGATTAGATTAATTCTCAATGGAATGTACAGATAAGACCATTAGTGGCTACCTAAGTAAATTAATTCTGAGTTTGATTTCATTTCCCCAGAAAACATTTTTATTTGGAGATAATGTTGACATTCATTGTCATTAATTACAGAAAACTGTGATAGATATTATTTCCAAAAAAACAAAACTTATAAAAATATTTCTCGTAAAAATTCCCCTTTCGAAACTCATAAACCTAGGAAAGGTAATCTTGTCTTATCCTCTCTTTGGTCAAAACTGAACTTTGAAATGCTTTATTCCACCCCTGCAATATTGCCATTTTTCCACATGGTACTTTTTTGTGTTGCCTAAAACACTAAAAACATTAATGGCAGTAGTAAGGTTTTTTGTGTGTCTTTGTCACGCCTGTGAAAATTTTACAACCTTGGTATTCCTCTTAATCTCACTACTCTACTACCCCTTAAAGTGTAACTCTGAGGGAGTAATTTTAGAGATGTTGAGCTTGAAAGGGCTTTTGAAATATTTCATTTCTGAGCTGAGTCAAAAATAGGCATGTTTGTTAAAAAAAAAAAAAAATCCCCTCACAAAGAAGCTTGTCTGGGAAAAGTATTCTTCAAAACTGTAGACATTTCTTTCAGAAAGCCTCTGTTCCAATTCACGGAGCTTATTGTTCTGATCTCAGAGCTCAGTCCCCGCAGCTTGAATTTCTTTTCAAAATTGTTTAATGACTTTTAAGAATGTATTTCTTGCTAAGTCTTGTGAGCATCCGGTGTCAATGTTTGCCTTTTGATTTCTGTTATTTAGTTCACTTTTGTGCTCCCGACCTTTGATAAAACAAGGGCCAGAACTGTCTGCTCTTTGTAAAATATGTGCTCATCCAACTCAGGACTCCTGGGTACATGTCTGTTGATTCCCAAATGGTGTGGATTAGATCAGATAGGTCATACCTGATGTATTGGAGAGAAATTAAGGGAAACAAAGTCAGTAGTTTATGTTGTAGTCACTTAAAGATCATTTACATTTACTTTTTAAACCAAGAGGATTAAACTATATTTCAGTATTTCTCTCAGGTTTAAGCCATCTTAGAAAATGTGTTTAAGAAAATAATTTTGGTTTGCACATGGACAACAGGGCTGCCTGAATGGTTGACCAGGTTGACCAATGTTGTCTTTAAATGTTAAAATCATTTGGTCCCATCTGGCACTTAGTAAAAATTTTACAGAGCCCTGTTTTCTTAACACCAGGAATACATTTCTGTTTTAGTGTGGTAAGGTTATTATTCCATCTACACTGAGACCCTGTTTTACTTCTGCTTCTATCTGTTTTCTGACAGCTGGTGCCATGTGCAGCAGTTCAAAGGCTTAAGGTACCCCATGGCCTTTGAAAGAGCCAGAATGCTGATACCTCTTGTGTGGTGGGGTTTGGAATTAAGTTGCAGTGCCAGGCACTTAAAACACTGGTATTGGGGCACCTGGGTGGCTCAGTTGATTGAGTGTCCAACTCTTGATTTCAGCTCGGATCATGGTCCCAGGGTCACGGGATGGAGCCTCAAGTCAGGCTCCATGCTGGGCGTGGAGCCTGCTCAATATTCTCATTCCCTCTCTCTCTGTCTCTCTCTCTCTCTCTCTCTCTCTCCCCGCTCTCTGCTCCTCTGCCCTGTTCTCTCTTAAAATAAAATAAAATAAAATAAAATAAAATAAAATAAAATAAAATAAAATAAAAACAGTGGCATTGCTAGTTTTCAGATTGATTAATGTTCCAAGATTCCAAACAGCTCTCAAATATAGCATCCAGGAGTAAACCCTGGGGACGTGCACAATGCTTGAGTCATAGAACTGCTTATCTTTCTAGACTATAGTCTCCACATTGTCCAATCAACAGGTTCAGGGTTTTGCCCTATCCTGCCCCTCCTCAGCCTTTTTGATTGCTGCCTAAATCAAGTGAGTTTCAAGAAGAATGCACTCTCAAACTGGGATAATTCAATGCAGGTTTAATAAAGGAACTATTTACAAAAATGTGACCAGAGTATAGGGGAAGCATAAAGAATGTTAAGAACCCAAGGCTACTAATAACAGAGTTGTTACCACTCCAAGGCCAAATAGAGGAAGGGATGAAGCCATTTGGATCTGAAAGGAAAGGGGGGGGGGTGGTAAAAAGAAAAAGGGAAACTTCAGTTAAGGGATAGAACCAGTTTAGCCTGACACAGCAGAAAGGAGTCAGGGAACAATACTAGGACTTCATTTTTCCCTTTGTTTTGATCTCCCTGGAGACATGTCCCTATTGGCCCAAGGTCAAGGAAACTTGATTAACATATTTCACACAGGTCAGCCTTTTGTGGCAGAGAGAAGGGTGGACAAAGATGGAATAGGTTAGGAGAGGAAAATAGAAAATATCCAGCATAGTTCCCCTCACTCATCAAAATAGATTGGTCTCTGTTGCCTACTTTTTTGTTTCCCAACTAAGGCAGAATTCTGAGAATTGTGCCAAGTGTTTGTTCCATTACAAAGGGAAGATAGGAAATATCGGTCTTGACAGCGTCTGATGTCACTTCCAGTAATAGTGCCCTTGATGATAGCAACAACTACACTAACTCCATTCCTACCCCCAGGAGGGTTAGGGTTTTATGTGTCTGTTTTCCTCACTTCTTGAGGACAAGGACCATATACGATTGTCTTTTGTATTCCTACAATTATCTGGCATATAGTGGTTGCTCAAAAATGTTTGCTAAACTCTACTAATTATTCTATTAAAATGCCATCCTTTATTAACACTAGAACTGGCTGGAGTTTCTGTCTCTTAGGCTGTACCTGTAGTAGCACTAATCCAAACCTTTTCAACAGTGTTTCTTTTTCAATATTCCTTCCAGATCCTCAGAAATTTCAGTTGTCCCTTATCATTATACCATCGCTTTCCTTCATTAAACATATCCTCATGACATGTTACAATTTCCCTGTTTGCAGCTTGTTTTCCATTGATTTCATTTTAGATTGGTTCCTGCTGACACGTAGGGAAGACACCTGAATCTCATCAGTAACATGTCTTCAAATTACATTTTATTGTTGGTTACTTTGGGGAAGATGTTTTATAAGCTGCTAATAGCATCAAAAGCTTGTAGTTGTTTTTAATATCAAATCAAAGAAACTGACCTTGAACCTACCACCTGGTATTATGACTGAAATATATGAATAGTTCTCTCAGTCAGGTGGTTGAATGAAAGAACAAATGAACACATGCATGAATGAATGAGTGGATCATTGACCATAATCTAAGAACTGTCTATCCCAGGTCATGCCTGGATATTGCCTGCTTAATGATAGCCATGCCTAAGATAAGCAGAAACATGGAAGCAGAACTATTTATGATAAGCCTGGGGCTTTAGGAGAGACTCAGCTTCTGACTCTGGGGAAAAATACATATAAAGGGTAGAACACTATATATCAAAGCTATAGTAAAATATAAAAACAGTGGTGATCCGGGAATGTAATCAATACCAGGCTAGCAGGGATTCCTGTGCATCTGACAGAATAGCAACATGGAATTCTGAAACAAGTGAATTCATAAGCCCACATCAACTGGTGTGTGTTTATCACCAGGGGCACCTGTCAGCCAGTAGCCAGGCCCCAGGTATGTAGACAGACTGTCGTCCCAGAAGGACTCCAGGTTTAATGTCAAAGGCCTCTGATGAATAATGCAGAGCCCCAGTCCTGGAGAGTTAGGCAGGTTCCTAGCAGGCACTTACAATAAGACTGAAACTGAAAATTAGGCAAAAGAACCATTATTAGAATGCAGATTCAGAGCCAGAGTACAGAAATTCAGTGAAAGGACATTTCCTTTGGCTTTACAGATAGAGTTTGAGTATTTAGAAATGAGGGAAAGGGTGATCCAAGAAGAGGGAACAGCATGAGTCAAATTGCTTGCATTCCAAACCTTGCCTGTGTAACCATAAGGAAATTAATTAATGTCTCAATGCTTTCATTTTTTTTTAATTTGTAAAATGGAAATCATACAAGTATCTATATTATAGTACTCTTATTAGCATTATACATAAAAGGTTTTACAGAGTATCTGGCAAGAGTACATGCATTAGTTTGTAAGGACTGCCGTAACAAAACACCATAGGCTGAGTGGCTTAAACAGATGGAATTGACTTTCTCACAGTTCTAGAGGCTAGAAATTCAAGATCGAGGATCTGCAAGTTTAATTTCTCCTAAGGCCTCTCTCCTTGGTTGTCAGAGGTTGGCCTTCCCATTATATCTTCACATGCCCTTTTTCCTTTATGCACAAAGATCCCTAGTTTCTCCTTTTATGTGTGTGTCCATATCTCCACAAGGACACCAGTCAGATTGGATTAAGGTCCAACCTAACAACCCAATTTAACTTAATCACCCTTTTAAAAGCCCTGTCTCCAAATACAGTATAACATTCTGAGGTGCTCGGGGTTAGGACTTCGACATATGAATTGTGGGGGAGCATAATATAGTCCATAACAGTAAGCATTCGATAAATGGAAGTGCTGTCTAAAAAAGCATGGAGGGGAGCCTGGGTGGCTCCTTTGGTTGCATGTCTAACTCTTGATTTCAGCTCAGGTCACTATCCCACGGTTATGGATCAAGCCCCATATTGGGCTCTGGGCCAAACATGGAGCCTGCTTAAGATTCTCCCTCGCCCGCTTCCTCTCTCCCACTGCCCCTCTCCCCCACTCATGTGTTCTCTCTCTCTCTCTCTCTCTCTCTCTCTCTCTCTCTCTCTCTCTCTGTAATAAAAAATAAAATAAATAAATAAATAAATAAATAAAAAATAAAAGGGCATGGAGGTCAGAAAGCATAAGGTGAGAATACTATCCACTTTTTAAAATTTTTTTGATGTTTACATATTTTGAGAGAGAGAGAGAGAAAGAGAGCATGAGCAGGGGAGGGGCAGAGAGAGAGGGAGACACAGAATATGAAGCAGGCTCCAGGCTCTGAGCTGTCAGCACAGAGCCCGACGCAAAGCTCAGACTCATGGACTATGAGATCATGACCTGAGCAGAAGTCAGATGCTAAACTGACTGAGCCAGCCAGGTGCCCAGAGAATACTATCTAACTCCTCAACAAATACTGAGAGCATACGGTGTATCAGGCTCTGTACTAAACACAGAAAAAAACAGCAGTGCACAAGGCAGATAAATTCCTGCTTCAGACAGCTTCCATTCCAGGTGAGGAGTTGGGAGGGGAAAGGCAGAAAGCTACTGAAAATTTTTCTGTTACACATGTAGTAGAATCCAAGATTTAAATATGGACATAAATACTAATCTAGGAGGTTGGATTTTTTTAATTAGGTAGCAGGGAAATGCATATTTTTGAGTAAGGAAAGGGTGTGAAACAGTTCTTCTAGAAGACCCCAGGGAGAAAGCAGGTAGGTGGTTAATAAAATGATTAAGATAGGACTGCTCATTATATCACAGGATGATAAACTTTGTCTCTCTCTCAAGCCTTCATGTATAGCATTCTACCGTTTACACTAGCATCTTTTTCTAGAATCAGAAGAGAGAAAGCAAAGGAACAGTGGACATAGACAGGAAAAGAAAGAACATCAGGTGTTATGAGATAGAAGGAACAGGACTGAAAAATTCACAGAAGGCAGGGAGCCAAGGGAAGGTGCAAAGAACAGTTACTGGATTTTGAACCAGGTAACTAAAATGCTGAAAAAATTACAGAAAGAAGAGGGAAGAGGATGAGTTCAGTTTGGGCCATATTGTCCTCAGAGTCAAATGAACATCCAAATGGGGATATCCAGAAACAAGTGCAATTGTTAACAATGGTCAGGACTAATTCATAGACTTGGGGTCAATTTGAGTTCGAGCCCCATGTCCTCAGGCTCTGTGCTGACAGCTCAGAGCCTGGAACATGCTTCAGATTCTGTGTCTTCGTCTCTCTCTCTGCCCCTCATCCACTTGTGCTCTGTTTCTCAAAAATAAATAAACTTAAAAAAAAAGACAATAAGAGACCTAGAAGAACGAAAAGTCAGAAACAAAGGGAAAGGAACATGAGAAAGAAGCTATAGGCAGCAACGATGGATACTACAGAGCAGTGACAGAAGACTAGAAATGGAAAGAGATGTTACACTGTGTCTTAAGAATTTGTGATCCTCAAGGAAGTGGGCTTGGTAGGGTGGAGACCAAAGAAACCTGGGTGGGTACAGTGATTAGAGATCAGGAAGCCATTTGGTGAAGCAGATTCCTCTTTAAAGAAGGATGAAGAGTACCAGATTCACAGTGGCAGAGATTCCTCCAGAAGGAGGCTAATCTTGGGTGACCCGGTTGTGCCTGTTACCTCGGGTAAGTGACTAAAAGCATGACCTTTAATTCATCAAATATAATCACTTAGGGGAATACCTTGATAACACCCAACAAGGCACAGCAAGAAAGGGGATGAAATTATATTAAGACAAAAGGAAATGTTGATATGATGATGATCAAAGGTGTTTAGGAGCTCAAATAGTCTTTATGTTCTCAATGAAGTGTGGAATAGAATAAAGGAGTAGGTTGTAGGGTTTGGGAAAGTAGCCTCTTTAAGTGTGCCTTTAGTAACTAGAATACCCACCTCTCCCCTGCCAAGCCCTAAAACAGTATTGGAGTGATCAGTCTGATTCATCCATCTGCCATTTCAGTGGAGAAAAAAATCAAATTTAGAAATAACTCATCTTATTTTTTAGTTTCATTTACCTTTATGGAGTGAATTTGTTTTTATTTTTCTTTAGGCTTTTCTTCTTTACATTTTTATATGTAAAATGAATATCACTTTGACAATCAGATACAAAAACAATTATTTAGAAAGCTATCTGTTTGTTGGTTTTGGATCATGAAGATATGTCTGAGATGTTAGTTTGAAGACATGTGAAGCTGGACCTCCATAGAAAGAACTATAATCCTAGCATATTACAAATCTATGCAATGATCACATTTCAATAATAGTGATATAATGAGTGTTTATTGGTTTCCAGTTGTTAGAAGTTGCCTATCAGGAAAACATAAAACTGAAACATGGTTACAAAACAAAATGAAAATGTAATCAACCTTGATACTTTTTTTATGTTCATTTATTTTTGAGAGAGAGAGAGGCAGGAAGACAGAACGTGAGTGGGGAGGGGCAGAGAGAGGGGGAAACACAGAATCCAAAGCAGGCTCCAGGCTCTGAGCTGCCAGCACAGAGCCAGATGCGAGGCTCAAACCCACGAACCGTGAGATCATGACCTGGGCTGAAGTTGAACGCTCAACTGACTGAGCCACCCAGGCACCCCATCAACCTTGACACTTTTAAAGTAAAGGTAGAATTTCTGGGAGTCTGGAGAGCAAGTGGAACAGAGTCCTAATGTTTTCATCTATCTGAGAAGGAAGGCAAAGAAATACTGAGTAAATTAGATATGTAAAGAAACATGGATTTAGGCATATAATATAATGATACAAAGATTACTAATAGGGTAAGTCATATATGAGGCACAAATATTGTGAAAGGGTGGTTTAAATTAACTAAACTCTTTTCTAGCAGAGAATTTATGGATCATGTCTGAATTTGATTAACCAAGAAGTGCTGTAATCATACAATGGGAGAGAAAGACAGAAGAACTAAAAACAGCTGAAAAAAGCTGCTGTATCTGGGAAGTGAATGTAAGAGTAGGAAAGGATGGGTGAGGAACTGCTATCTTTCATTAGAAGTCCTTCCATTCTACTAACTTTTTACCCTGTGCACATGTTACTTTGATAAAATATTGAACAGAGGAATAAAATTAATAGTAATAGTAGATGACAGAATTCCCTTCCTTTCCAGGCAGTTGAGAGAGCACTGTGCTAGTACAGTCTGTGGTTTTAGGATTCCAAGTCATGCTAAAATTATCCTGAATTTATTTGTACAGAATGTTGGGTTTATTTACCTGGAGAAACAAATGATTCTACGAGATTAAAAGGATACTTATACCTTTTGATGACAAGTCCAGTCTTGACATGTCATGCTTTCTGACTTAGAGAGAAAGCTCCAACAGTTGCTTTTCCTTTTGGGGAAAGAACAGCTCTGAATCTTGAGGCGTGTGAGAATCAAGGGCTCCGATGAAATTAGCAGCTGACCCAGGCCTGCAGACTGCAGCTTTCCTACAGTCTACTGATCACTACTTATTTGTTTTTTGTTAGATTCCCTGGGCTTTAGTTTAGTAGAGAAGGGCTTAGCTTGACTGAGTGAAATCAGATTAGAAACAGTTCACTTCATCTGACTTCATTTTCATTAAAATTCCTTAAATAACAGATCAGTAAACATTATTGATGACAAACTCATGGATCCCATTTGACCCACTCTGCTTCCCTAGATAAATCCAAGCAATGTCTTTTCAGGACTCGATAGACATTGGGCATTCAGCGTTTCAACCAGCCTTATATTACCACTGATGCATGTGTGAATTCGTATAAATCATAAAACTGCCCTCTGCTTCTCTGACTGGATTTAGCTCTGACATAAGAAATTCTTCATTTAAAGACTGATTGTATTGTCAACGCTCCCTCTTGAATCCTATTAGCGATTCCTTGAATGTGCTGGCCTCCTAGGTGGGTTTTGGTAATTGTGTATCTCTGTAAGACTTTCAGGGCTTGGTAGGGTATTATTAAGCTGAGTGCAACTAATTTGTTGATCCAGGAGCGTCCAGAACTAGTGGGATTTGAATTGTGACTTGAATTGGAATGTCAGGAAGAAATGTGTTCTTAAGCAGATGCTACCTGACCCAAAATCAGAAATCACAAGGTGAAATGTTTACCGGTTAAGGTGAAATGGAATATATGTGAAGAAATACACTTAATGCCAAGCCTTCCCCAGTTTGCCTGCACACACACACACACACACACACACACACACACACACATTTGGTTATGGCATGCCTAACCAAATAAGTCAATATAAACCTCCTCTTTCGGCTAGTGATAAAAATTATTTTACAAGCCAGCATCATCTGACACTTTAAAAAAAATTTTTTTTTAATGTTTATTTTTGAGAGAGAAGGAGACAGAACGCCAGCAGGGGAGGGGCACACAGAGAGGGAGACACAGAATCCAAAGCAGTCTCCAGGCTCTGAGCTGTCAGCAACAGAGCCCTACGCGGGGCTTGAACCCATGAACCATAAGACCATGACCTGAGCCGAAGTCAGATGCCCAACTGACTGAGCCACCCAGCTGCCCCACATCATCTGACACTTTAAATTTTAAAAGCATTTCATACACGTAAACACGGTCTTCTCAGGCTCTGTATTCTTATTATCACCACTGTGCAGTTGAGAAAATGACCTATCTAAAGTCACACAGCTCATCAGAGACCTGTGCTTTTTTCATTATGCCACACTTTTAAATTAGTGGAAAATGCATGAGACTTCAGTCTAGAATGGAGAAGCCAGTCTGGGCATTGAAAGTATAGAAGTCCAGGCAGTTTATTGTAACTGCCACAATTCATTTATTTTCTTTTAGGTGTCTGCATGAAAATGACCTGAACAGTCATGACTAGAAAAAAAATGTTTCTTTGCCATCACCTCCACACCATCCAACACAGCCATCCTATACTCATTTAGTGGTTTGAAGTGTCCCCTGTCTAGCCAGAAGCCCAGCTTCTGCTTCTGGCTTCTACTGATTCATCTTGTGTGCCAGAGACTCTGCAGCAACTGGTTTCCATTTTGACACACTGATAATCTGAAAGAATTAAAGTTGAGGAGCTATTGGATATTTCTGGCCACAGAAGGGACGTGGAATATTGAACTGAAGTGATATCTAAGAAATGCCATCTCCGAAAACTCAGCTCAACCACACTCAGCCTACAGGGAAAAAGAGGGAAAAAGTAAAATCCATCTCCGTTCAAGTGACATTGTTTCCAGATCAGCAGAATCACTAATTGTTTTATGGTCACGACTTTTTAGGCTTCCATAAGGCAAAGTAATAACAAATCTTCAAAGCCTGTCAGTGCTTGGGGCATGGCTCATGACAAAACGACTGGTAGATTGTTACTGAAATCTGACTTAATACAAAAAGTGTATGACCCAAAATCATGAGATCTGAGCTCAGATCATATTTCTGTCCCTTAAGTGCAGGACCCTGATCAATAACCTTGGACTAGATGCATTACATGCATCATCTCATTCCCAACAATAACTTTTTGTTTTCTCTGTTGAGAAAAACTGAGGCTCACATGGCTAATAAGAGCAAAATCAAGCTAAGAATTTATCACTTGACTCTAAAGCCCATACCCATTTTATTAGTTTTTATCTGTTTCACAGCAGAATTGGTATAATGCTACCCACCCAGTCTTTTTCACAAAGCTGTTGTAAAATGAAGTAAGCTAATATGTATTTTAAAAGCTTTTTGAACAAATCCACAAATGTTTGTTGAAATTTTATCTTTGTTTAGTACTGAGTTAAGTACTAATATAATAGCTGAATTATAAAGTATGAGGTGTAGTTCTACCCAAATATAGGTCATTATCAACATTGTCAATTTGAACATGATAACAATGTCATCAATAAGTAACTTCCATATGTTTTAAGTATTCAGTGATTCCAGAAGCATTACAAGAGGTACCATTAAACATTCAACGATATTCATGATATTACTATGAAGTTATTAATGCCATAGACATCAATGCTGACCCAAAAGGCTGTGTGTTAGCTTCCGGGCTAACTATCAAAATGGACCCACATTCTCAATCTAGTTCTTTCACTGATCATCATTTACAAGCCACTTACTCTCCTCGTGCCTTCACCTTCTGTCTTCCACATAATGGAGGAAGAGTAACCCACCATTAGATGTGTTGTTGAGATACTGTAGCTCTCAGAGACTACATATAAGACATGCTGAGTCCATTAAATGCAGTAAGTCCCAGGTAATATTAATATTTAACTTTTATATACAATATGCTATGAGAGGAACAACTGCAAAGAAAATAAAAATGCTAAAGGCCTTTCCTGCTAAGCCATTATAGTCTTAAGAAGAAAAGGCCAATTGTTCCCTTTGTATAACTTGTCATAGCATGTGGTAAGGATTCTTTCATTGTGTGACTTTTTTCTGGAGTGATTGAAAGTTAAGGATATGATTGACTAGATTAATTCCCAGTTTCCACAGAATTTAACTAGACATCTCAAAAGGTGACAGTGAAGAGGAACTTTGAAAGAATTATGTACCTGTTGACAAGCCCATGCTGATAGGATGATCCATGTGGATAAAGGAGTGTGACAGAGATACTAGAAATAGAGGAAAGTAATTGAAAACCAAATGAAAGGTACTGCAGCTTCTATTTTATACAAGCCAGTAAAATTAGTCTAATTGGTTATATTTTCATGTGAGAATTTTCAGAATTATGTGTTGCCTAGAATGGGTAAAATTGTACTCATTTTCTTTAGTATGACATCTTTTTCTTCTATTTCTCTTGTTCTTGCTGATGAACAGGAGTGATGACATTTAGACCTGGGGAACATGAATAAATTGCAGAGTTGCTATTTTTGTCTAGAAACGTACTCTTTTTTCAGAGGTATTTGACAACACTTCCCAGAAATTCTCCCTTTAACACAGTGTCTGTTAGTGAACATTTGTGTCTTTTGTTAATCCTCAGGACTGTTTTCTTAAGTCATTGATATCTTCATTATATAGATATGAGATATGAGGCTCAAAATTAAGTTGCCCAAAGATATCCAACACCTAAATTTTTATTCCCTAAGCATCTAATGCTGTTGTGAATCCAAAATATGCATATTAACTATCTTGGTTTATGCCCGTACATCCTTTGTTAACATTGCTGGGCAGTGTTGGATGACAGAAGAAAAACTTACTTCTCCGTTGTGTAGGTGATCAGTGGCAGCATTAACCAAAAGAATATAGAGATGACCCCAAGCCTCTTCACATATATCATTTATTTCCCATTTGTACTTTTCTATTAAGGCCAAATAGGGAAACAAGCGAAGCTAAGAACATAAATTCTAATTCTGGAGCTCTAGTTTGTTCATTGTAACTGGCCTTAGTAAAATAAGCAGGATCTTAGTAACTGCTGAAATTTGCAGATTATCTGACCTTGCTTTCACATTTTACAGATCAGGAATCTGCACCCCCCACAGAGATTAAGTGGTTGCCCCTAAGGGCAAAGGTTACAAAGGTTAAATGCTGCTTATACTGATGGCAACCAGAAAAGGGTTCTGTCAATACCAGTCTTTTTCTCCGTTGCAGGTTCACTACCGTTAAGTAATTGTTAGTACACCTTGCATTTACCTCCAGGTATTTCACAAACAGTGGTGCCATCTTGTACTCTAAACAATGGATTTTATCTAAAACACCGTGTAGAAATTATCATTGCACAGAATATATCGCTTGTGATTTACTGCCTACACAAACAACTTCAAAATGCTTTTCTAGAATAAAAAGGCTTTTCCTTCTCCATGCAGTGCATTTCAAGAGGAGCTCTAAGCAATTCACTTTGCATAAAGACTATGGTAATAAACTGAGTTTTGACTTGCCGCAAACCTAAACATGGAAATCATCACATCATTGCCCATTTTAGAAACCAAAGTATAACACCCAATTAATTTTCAAAAGAAGGAGAAGAAATATAATTTTTAAAAGAAGTGACATGTAAAATTATACACAATAAGGTAAATTTCCCATCACTGAGTTCAAAATTGTATATATGCTTTAGAGAAATTTTTTTCAGTTTATCATTTTATGCTGTAAGCTTTACCTGTAAGGTTTTCAAGAAGGAGATCTATGAGTAGCAAGCACCATTTGGCTGGTTATTGTATTATGTACTGATCAGTCAGATCCCAGGATTTAAGATAAATGACTCAATATTTAATTTCTTATACCAGCCAGAGTCTTTAAGAAGAAAGGTAAAGATTAGGCTTAAACAGTGGCCCGTTTGGTATCATTTCAGCGATTGAAATAGGCAGTGTTATTTGAGGTCTTCTTCTCTAATTAGCATCTTTTAGAAACGAATGTAACCTATAATTTTAATGACCTTTACTATCCAGAAAAATAGGATTCTTTTACCACCAGAAATACCACTTTCTAACCTTTTAACATGTTCGCTTACTCTTTGCTTCCACCTAGTGTAGGTTTGCTACAATAGCAGGTTTTAAAAATGGGCCTATTTGCATAAAATATTATGAAAGGGAATCTTGGTTTATATAGTGTGCCGATTTTCACATTTTACCAGCAGGAATCTTGTTTATCTTGTTATTTGAAAACATTATTTTATTTTCTATGCTGTGGAAATGAAAACAACACACTGGCAAATTAAGAGTATACTGAATATATTTGCCTGTCATTAGATTTATAAGCACTGTTTTAGCGGCATTCTCTAACAGCCTATACAGCATCTTTCAGACTAATTAATTAAAGTTCAGCAAACTTACAACACATTGGCAAACACATATATAAAGTGTCAGAGCTCAAAAGGATCCCAGACACCATTCGAATACTGCTCCTTTTTACGAATGAGGACACTGAGGGATAAATGACTTGTTCAAAGTTACAAATCAGCTACACGACAAGACAGAAATGAAGTCAGCCAGTGCCCAGTCCAGAGTGCCTTCCACCATACATCCTGGTTTTCTGATTAGGTGTCAGAGTCAGTGTTGTAAAATGACCCGTGCTAGATTAATAGAAAAATTACATCTAATTAACTTTACAAATCACTGTCTCAAAATTTTACTCATTCACAAAATTTACCAGATGTTTTCACACTGAGTACAAATCAGTGATGATACTTCTTACGAAAGGACAATTAACAGTCAAGTATGAGAAATTACATTTTGTTGAAACTCACTAAAACATACCCCTTTTTTCTTTTAGGTCATGCCTAATTGTCTTCTCTCCTTAAATCTGAAAAACATCAAGAGTTGTTAATAATCTATGATAGTTATAGCTAACTCAAAGTGTATAAGTCAGCTGCAGCTGCCATAGCAAAACACCACAGACTTGGTGACTTAAACAGCAGACATTTATTTGCCCACAGTTCTGGAGGCTGGAAGTACAAGATCAGCGTGCCAGCATGGTCAGGTTCTGGTGAGAGCAGTCTCCTTGGCTTGTAGACACTAAGATTCTTGCAATGTGCTCACATGGCTTTTCCTCAATGTATGCATGCAGAGAGAGTTCTTTCTTTCTCTTGTCTTCTTGTAATGCCACAGTACTATTGGATTACAGACCCACTGTTATGACTTCATTTAACCTTAACTACCTCTTAAGGTAATCTGTATATACAGTTACTTTGGGGGGTTAGGGCTTCAATGTATGAATGGGGGGTGTGGGAACCACAGTTCAAGCCACAGCATCAACTGTTTGATACTCTAAAATGAGAAACTACTATTTAATTGATCCAAAATACTGCTGTATACCATGTATATAGCAAGTGGAGAGAAGTTCATCCAAATTAGGTAACTTACAAATCTTATGAACCCTACAAACCCACTTGAGAAGGGAAATAATGGTAGGAAGGCAATAATCCTCAGACTCATGGCTCTTTTTCATTTATGGTTAGTTTTTTTTTCCCTGCTCTTTACTAAACCTATCTCTTCCTTGTGTTGCCAGTGGAAGATGTGCATTAATGCTAAAGTGTGGGACACGAATCTTTCTTCATTTGGCTTTAAGGCCCTATAAAGATTCTGAGAAACAAAGAAATTTTAATTTTGATTTTTGAATGGATCTCTAAACACCATCCATTCCCATTCCAGTGCTTCATATTTTATGGCCAAAACTGAAATCCAAGATATATCCAAGTAATGATATTTTTCCTATTGATTTCAGAAAATGCTCCTATTTTTTTCATTATTTCTTTACCCCTGTGAGGAAGGCTTGGTAGGTGTCAGTCACTATTATGATTTCATCCACAAGGAAATGAAATTCACCAAAGGCCACAGGCAGCTTGTTCCAGGCCCCAGAGTCCTAGAGTCAAAACATAAATACGTAAGCAGAAGCAAGAACCAACAGGAATTTCCACCAGGTATTTCCAAACCCTGTCATCCAACCACAAAATCACACTAGAAAGATATTCACAAATAATTTAAATGAAAATAGGAATCTAAGCATTAATTAATGTCACATGAAGACCCCAAATCATAAAAAGCAGTGGATACAACAGGGGATAATGAGAAAATGAAGATCAACGGCATGACGTGACAACAGCTGTACAAGTACTACATCATCCTTCATGCCTTCGCGCTTCATAGTTTTTAAAGGGCTGTCACACATGGTGTCTCAGTGCCATTCACATCAGCCAGTGAGATGCTTACATGCAGCAGGTAATCAGGCCTAGTTGCACATACAAAGACAGCCCACAGGATCGGGCAAAAGTCTTGCCTGAGGTCACAAAGTGAGTTCCTTTCACTCGCTCCCTTTTCCAGTGCTCATCACACCAAGTCCCATGGCCTGTCCCAGCCATCACCAACTGTAAAATCACACATTTCCTGTGGTTAAATACATGGCACATGTTTCTTCTTTAAAAACTCAGAAAGTATGTTTTTGGAAAATACGCCCCCTTGTGTCAGTTAGAGTCCTGGCAGAAAAGAAAATCCAACTCAGCTGGTTCAAGACACTGTAATGAATGTTATTATCAGAAGTGTTGCAGCATTAAGTGAACCCAGAATTGAGGTGGAGGCCTCCAGGAGGCACCTGGAGATCTAAGGAAGGGAGGCTGGTGCTTCCTCGGGACAAGGGGAAGGAAAGAGTGCAGGAGCCCACTGAGAGCTGGGGCTGTAAAGGAGACACTGCCAGGTGGCAGCTGTTGTCCTGGATGGTGCAACACCTCCCAGAAAGTGTGTCCCAGAGCAGGAAGGAAGAAATACCCTGACTTTTCTTTCCTCCCACCTTTCAGTCCCTTGCTGGTGCTTCCCCTTAACAAAACCCAATCAGAAGCCACCCAGCAGGAAATAGAGTAGGGGATAGAGTAGGAAGAGGTCCATGTCCTGGACACAGAATGGGATGGAGGAAGAAAAGAATGGACCTGGCGGGTGAGGTACTGGGAAGGACAATACACTGCACATCCCTTATCTTTAACATCTAAAAGCACTTTCTATAAAAAATGAAATGCTTTGGAATGTTACCAACCAAATCTTCAGTGGTTTCGTATTTTACAAAAACTAGAAGTGACTTTTATACACACACACACACACAAATACCCATAAATACATAGGAAGATCTATAGATAGATATAGATACAGATTGATATACTTTTCTTCAGGTCATTGGTAACAAAGAATAAAACAGGTGCAGTTTTGCCAGAGGATTCAGCAAACAAACAACAAGTCGATTTACCCAATTTACTTAGTGCCAAGCATCCATATATTTACAAACATGTGGATAATTGACTGCATGTTTCATCGGAATGTGGCAGTCCAACCATACAGCAGAGTCTCGCTAAATACAGATGACAGTGCTGCTGCGGCACACAGGAAATTATGGCAAACAGAGCGTTAGGTCTGCAAGCTCCCAGGGTGAGTGTAGAGCAAACAGAGTGGATGTGGGAAGCAAGTGGAGAAAAAGGTGATGGCAAGTGCCAGCACTGACCGTGGCTTTGCCATATTGATTTCACCTCGGGAACCCAGCCCAGGATGCAGAGTCCTGACCAGGTGGAGATGTGAACTGTCAAACCATCGACAAATTCCTCCCGGGAGAGCTTGGCCACAGATTACATTAAGTCTATGTCACAGTTTAATAAGGTTTTATGCCTACTTTCCAAACTCTCTTGACCGAATTTTAACGTCAAGGAAGATAGGAAATAAAATCACAATTTGATTTAGATAAAAGGAGACTAGAAATAGTGTATCCAGTTTGAATAAGGATGCATGGGGTTTTTACAGTAAGATCTGGAACAAAATATTTTAATCCTATGGACTTAGAACTAAACCAGCCTCACAGGGGCGCCTGGATGACTCAGTTAGTTAAACTTCCAACTTCAGCTCAGGTCATGATCTCAGGGTTCATGTGTTCGAACCCTGCATTGAGCTCTGTGCTGACTGACAGCTCAGAGCCTAGAGCTGCTTCAGGTTCTGTGTCTTCCTTTCTCTCTGTCCCTCCCCTACTCATACTCTGCCTCTCTCTCAAAAATAAATAAACATTAAAAAGCTTTTTTAATAATAATAATAAAACATTCTCACAGACTATACAAGAAAAAAAAAATCTCTGCTACCCTTTTTCCCCTCCCCCACTTCTGAGCCCCCCTCACACACCCACTTCTCCCCACCACTTCTGTTCACCACCCCTTTTAAGGCCTCCCATCGCACCTGTCCCCCTACATGCCCACCATCACCATGAGCCTCCTTGCCACCTTCTGTTGGAACCAAGGTTGCTGGCCTGCCATGCTCCTTTCTTCCCTTAGACTTCTTGGACTGGAGGAATGGTCCCAGAACACAGCTTCAAAGAAAATAGCCACATAACATTCAGTGTAGTTAGAGTCCTATGTACCCAATAGCCTTGAATGTAAGCCCGATGTAAGCTCACAGAAGGTTCTTCATAAATTCTTGTGAAAGTGACTAGACTGGTCTGTAGTAGTCACTTCTGAAAGCTTCCCTATAATTCAATAAGGAGAATTAATTTGCTTTGCTTCTTTCTTCCAAAAGCACTCTTTAGATAAAAATGATACACAGCACTTAAAGTAACTGAGGTGAGTTCTCTGACCTTGAAGACCTTTCCTGCTACCTGGCTAATTCTACCTTAGTCTTGAAGATTTGGCTTCCAGTCATCTCTTTGAAGCCTTTACTGATGCTATAAGTCCCCTCTCTGGACTTGAAAACAGAACTGTAGGTGAACTTCCTAGCTGCCTACCCACTATTGCCACTGAAATAGATTCCGGATACTGTTTATTTCATGTCTTAGTAATTAACACAGTATCTGTATTCCATGGTAGAGATACAATTTTTCCTCTATTGAATTGAACTAGTGGTCAAAGAAACAAGAGGAATTACCATATTAAATAGGCACACCACATAATATTCAAAATTATAATCAATGCATTCATATTAACAGACTGCCCTAGGTTTTAGGATACTATTTCCCTTTTATGTAGCAACCAACTATAAAGTATTTCTGTAATACTACTCACTCAAGTGAATAAAAAAACCTCATGGCTTTATATAACACCAGATTGCAGAGGGTGACATGAAGCCTATAAATGTTATCTGGTAATTTTCATCATCAGTATCATTTATATAACAATATTTTATCTGTATTTGCACTTAGTTGCCAAAGGCATCTGCATTACAGACTGCCTTGAGGTATTTCTTAAATCTGCACAGCCTAGGATAAAGACACTCTAGACACAGAGAATAACTGTTTCTCTGCTAACTGGATCTCCTGAACAATATGCACAAAGAAGGCTGTACAGAATTTTGAATACTTTCTTTGCCAAGTGTCTCTTATCTGAATAGTACCCAAAACTAATGCATGGTGTGAGCTTTGTTAAGGGCTTTGGAGCCAGCAATAAGAAAGGAGAGCTGGAGAATCTATTTTCCCTTGTTTCCCACTGATAAGGCTCATTAAAGTAAATAAGAGTGAGGCATGCACACCAATGGGAGAATAGATCCCCAGGGTTCTGTCTATTCTAAAAATTGGACTCGTCATAAAAGCTGTGTAACTCAGCCTTTTGTGAAATCAACTTTATTGATTTTACCTTTATTGCCTCTTTCATGTCTGTTTTAATTTCAATTCCTGCTGTTTGACATTTGGTACAAACGATAATTTTAAGAACATTTTACCTACAGTTTTGCCCAGTGTTTTTGATAAGATATACATTTACCTAAACAGACTCCAGAATGCAAAAGGAAAGGTAAGAATTGGGTTGGGTAAGAGCAAAAGCTGAAGGTGAAATTGTTATTTCTTACCTTGTTTGGTATGGACAGAAGGAAACTGCAAAGCTTTAGAAAGATTCCTGAATACAGTGTATTTTTCTGAATATAGAGGTTGTTTGACTAAATATTAAGGACTTAACGACAGTGAAAGCTGATTATGGATCTTTGTCCTTATATGACTTTATCTACCATTCTGTCAACTGGCAGTCTCTATCAACCAGTACTTCTGTGCTCAGCCAGACCAATAACTGACTTCCAGAAAGATGACCTAAGATAGGCTGCAGATCTACAGGGTGCTCTCTAAACACACACACACACACACACACACACACACACACACACACACACACACACAAATTAAGTGACACTGCCTTGTATCCGAAATTAAGAATTTCACCACAAAGTATTTTAAAAATTACATCCATGAACAGTAAACATGACTGGATTCTTTCTTCCCCTCACTGTTAAATAATACTTCTTGACCTTTTGGTTTCTGAATCGTTACCTCTAAAACCTTCTCTGGCTCTCCCCACCAGGAGCTGATATTAATTGTTCTTGCAGGGTGAATCCACAACACACTGAACCCTGCCCTGCTTGTTTTACTGTCACTGCTTAGTTAATTGCCGCTCTTTTCCATCAGTTCCATGTGAACAGAGGCAATGTCTAATTTTATTCACAAAGGTGTTGAAAATATGATGCATGCTACTAAAGCAAAAATACCAAGAGAAAAAATAAACTGCATTTCATGAAAATTGAAAACTTTCGTTCCTCAGAGGACACCATCAAGAGTATGAAAAGGTAACCGATAGAATAGGAGAAAATATGTAAAAATCATGTATCTGAAGATAAATGTGTATGCAGAATATGTAAAGAACCATTATAATTCAGCAATAAAAAGACGAATAACCCAATTAAAAATGGGCAAAGAATTTGAACAGACATTTCCGAAGAAGATTAAAAAGTGAACAATAATCACATGAAAAATGTTAAACATCATTGGCATTATGGAAATGGTGATCAGAATCACAATGAGATACCACTTCACACTCACTAGGATGGCTCAAATCAAAAACACAGACAATAACAAGTGATGGCAAGGATGCAGAGAGAGTACAACCCTCACACATAGCTGGGGGAAATGTAAAATGGTGCAGCTACCTTGGAGACCAGTTTCTACTAGGAGGCTTATATCCAAAAGAATGAAAATGTATGTTCACAGAAAAACATACATATGAATGTTCATAGAATTATTATTCATAACGCCAAAATTTGGCAAATCTATACAGAAAATAGGTTAGTGGTTGCCTAGGACTGGGGGATGGGGAGAGAATTGATAGTGCTAAATTGGCATGGATTTACTAGTTGAGGTAATGAAAATGTTCTAAAGTTAGACCTGTCATGATGGTTGCACAGCTCTGAGAATATACTGAAAACCACTGAATTGTACACCTTAAATGAGTGAATTTTATTGAATAAAAGTACATCTTAGAAAAGAGAGAGAGAGAGCATTTTAGATATATATAAATATTTACATATAAATATCTATAAAATGAATGGTTCCCATGTTGGTTTTCTTCTTTCCCTCTCATCCAAGTCCCTGCAGCAATCTCATGGTTTGGAGAAAGAAATATGAAAACTCTCCAGTTTTGCAAGAATTTAGAGCTAAACCAACAGAGCTATCTATATAACTCCCACAGAGTTGCTTTCTGGTTCCCTTGAGGGGATATAAAAAATGACTTTCCCTGGTTCAGCCTGAGAAAAGCTGTCTGATAAATTGTCAAGATTCTTATACACACACAGGATTAAGTAGATAAAGGGAGCCCTAAAGAGTTAAATGTCTAGAACTGTGTTCTCTGACACAATAACTACTAACCTCATACGGCTACTGGGAACTTGAAATGTGGCTAATCTGAATCGAGCTGTGGTATAAATGTAAAATACACACAGATTTTTTTATGTAAAATATCTTATAAACCACTTTTATATATTGACTACATTTAGAAGTGATATGTTCTGGATATATTGAGTTAAAACAGAATCTATTCTTAAAATTAATTTCACCAGTTTCTTTTTATTTTTTATAATGTGGATTCTGGACATTTTTAAATTTCCTTTGTGGCTCAGATTAAATTTTTATTGGACAGCCCTGACCTAGAATCCTGAATACTAAATGATGCCATGAGACTCACCAGTTAAAAATTCTAGCAACATGGAGAGACTTAGAACAAAAAGAATGCTTCAGTGTTAAGATCTTGAAATAAAGGTTAAGGTGATAAGAAACAGAAAGAGTAAAGCTGTTCCTTGTGTTCTTGCTCCTTCTGTCTCCCTCCATTTCCCTCCCTCCCTTCATCTCTAAAACTGTCCAAATCCTAAGAGACAAACCGTACCCGAGGGCTTCTTGAACCTATATGAATAGTACAGGCAGTCAACCAATAAGTCAGTCAGTCGGTCAGTCTTGAGCTTTCTGAATATCTTTATGATTGTGCTGATAATGATTATTAGTTTACATCTACCTTCTCCATTAAACTGTTAGTTCCTTAAGAGCAATGTGTATGTTTTATTCATCTTTGCATCTACCCACCACGTAGGATATGCTCAATAAATACTTGCTAATTTGATAAATAAGGAAGAATATAGCTGGCCAAGCCCACAGTATTTAGTTCGTCTTTTCCTAAGCAGCACTGTTACTTATCACCAAATCTGGAGTTGTAGAAATCCCACGGTATCTCCAATTAGTATAATGAATAATAAAACATTTTTGAAGAAAAAATATTTTTATTTAACCTAAAAAATTTGAATCTATGCCAGACTATATCCTTCGATGAAGAAAGAAAAAGTAATCATCGTAACTAGCAAGGAATAATTCAGGGTCATATTGTCCAAAGGTATGATAATGTTTAGTCTTACTACTCAAGGGTTATCAATTATGATGTAAAAGACCAAATAAACAAATACATTAATTGAAAATAATATGAATAAAAGCCAGGCTAAGTCTGATGTCAGTGGGAGTTCTGAATACAGAATCAGTCTGTTCTTGGCAGTTTGCCTCCATCAGACTGTTCACTTATTAGTTTGTTTTTACTCAATCTCCTATTTTTTAAAAACAATTTTTAATGAGCATAAGGGCAGATGTTTATCGTGGAGAATAAGTTATAGCAGTTAAGCAGCAGACATGTTATACCTCTGGGACATTTGTAACACAGAATATATTATTTCTGACACTTAGACTAAGCAGCAGGAAGCCAGCTTCAGATTTTTATCGGCTTCAACTGCTAATGGAGCTGATAAAGCTGATTTGTGGGGAAAGTGACTGCAATTGAAATGTGTGCAGATGCATTTACATTAGGGCTTAAAAAAAAAAACCAATGACTTCAACCTAGATTTCAGAATTTTTTTGCTTTGCTAAGCAATATCATTATCTGTGGATAAGTCAAGTTCAGACCAAGTGTGTTTGCATTCCTGTCTCACTGCCTTAGCATATTATTTTGGGAAACCAGAATCAAGTAACCTGTCTTGAGTAGAAATCATGCTAAGAAATAGCTTTGATTTATTTTTTCACTTCAGTTAATGCTGGTAATGGACAACTGCAATCTAAAATAATTTTTGCCATAACTTCAAATGAATAAATGAAGCAAATGTAGAAAAATAGTAGCAGGAAAGTTCTTTTTTAAAGATCTAGACATAAAAGTATTTTTTAAGTATCTCATGTTTTTGTTTTGGAAGGTGTATTGAAAGATGAACACATTTGAAATAGATGTTATCCCTGGTAAACTTTAATTGCCATTCATAACCGTCTAAAATATCAATATGCTTTAAGAGAGTTTGAGTCCCGATATTGAGTTGAAATTTCTTCTGTATGATAAGCACAATTAAAAACCAAGTAACAATGATAGTGAAACTGACCATAAGACACAGAAGCTACATCAAAACAAATATTACTACAATGAACTAAAGAAGAAGGCCTTACTGGTGGCCATTTAGGCAGAAGTATTTATAAGGAACCAGAGCATGCAATCCTAAAAGTTTGAATAGTTATTCTTTTTCCACTACTTTTCTTTGCAAGATCATTTTGTACATAGGATTCTGTCATAAATTAAATCAGAATCTCATGCACCTGATTAGATATTCATTAAATTTTTGCATCCCTCTCATCTAAAGATTCTTTATCAGTCCCAGTCTCCCCTTCAGTAAAGGTGACTTTCAACAACAGCACTGACATTTAGTTATCCAGCTTCCAAGTTTCCCCCAAAAGTAGCCTACCCTATTAGAGGTCTTAAAAAAAAAAGTTTTTATAGGGCACAAAATATTTTTGCCATTGCCTAATGGAGCAGCTTCTACCTTAATGAGCTGGAAACTCTCTAACTCGTTGATTTCTGTGGCAGTCTTTTCTTCTGTGTCTCCCATTTCTCAGTCTTTGTAATGCCCTCCTCCTCTTTGATCCACATCTTTAACAGTGGTATTCCCTGGGGTTCTTTCTGGGACTATTTTAATAGTCCTTATGCCCACATGACATCTTCTACCAGTTTAATTGAAATTTTTGTAGGTGATGCCCAGGCACTAGAATTTTTACATCTCCTCAGATAATACTCATGTGCACTGAAGTTTAAGAACTGGCAGTGGGCTAGTAAACATTTAAAAACCAGCTTTTTGCAGGGATGAGGGGAAGGAGCTGCAGAGTCTGATGTGTAGCATTTGCTGATTTCACTGGCTTAATACCCCAAGCATGAATTGAAGCTTCATGAATTGAAGCTTCACATCAATTTTAAGCTGCCAACCAGATGTCAACAAGCCCCCAAAATTCCTGAAATTTAACAGTTGGCTCTTGCAAGTTGGTATGAGCCAACTCCAGCATACCATTAGAACTAGGGTACTGTTATATCCAGTTTCCTGCTGAATAGATTAGACACATGATCCACTGGGATATATATGGCAGTATATTTGCTGCTCAAAGATATCCTTATATGGAAGCTCAGTAAATTAAAGATAGATAGATAGAGGGGCGCCTGGGTGGCGCAGTCGGTTAAGCGTCCGACTTCAGCCAGGTCACGATCTCGCGGTCCGTGAGTTCGAGCCCCGCGTCGGGCTCTGGGCTGATGGCTCGGAGCCTGGAGCCTGCTTCCGATTCTGTGTCTCCCTCTCTCTCTGCCCCTCCCCCGTTCATGCTCTGTCTCTCTCTGTCCCAAAAATAAATTAAAAAAAAAAAAAGATAGATAGTTGATAGATAGATAGATAGATAGATAGATAGACAGACAGACAGACAGACAGACATGAAGATACATAGCTACATAGATGGAAAAAACAGGCACCAGCTAAACTGCTCTGCTAAAATGAGTTAGTCACATCCACTTGGCTACTCCCCCTTACCCCGTGTGGTGTTATCTAAAGGACTTCCACGAAAACCAGAAGGCTACACAGAGGGTATTTTAAGAACCACTCACCTATAGATAAAACCCGTATTTATCATCTCCCTATATGCATCCTCCTCATGATCTGATCGCAAAGACCTTTACCGCCTCATTTCCTCCATGTTCCACATCACATTTTACACTATAGTCACAGTCAATAATTGGATAGTCACCTCTTATATTCTCCTACCTCTTCCAAAAAAAAAAGAAAAAAAAAAAAAAGAAATGACCTTCAGTGATCCCACCAGTCCCTAGAACACTCTTGTTTGCTAGCAAGTTATGTGAAATAGAAAGGTTCTTTAGGGGTGCCTGGGTGGCTCAGTCAGTTGAATGTCCGACTTCAGCTCAGGTCATGATCTCATGGTTCACGGGTTGGAGCCCCACTTTGGGCTCTGTGCTGACAGCTCAGAGCCTGGAGCCTGCTTCAGATTCTGCGTCTCCCTCTCTCTCTGCCCCACCCCTGCTCATGATCTGTCTTTCTCTCTCTCTCTCTCTCTCTCTCTCAAAAATAAATAAACATTAAAAAACTAAAAAAAAGAAAGGTTCTTTAATTCCAAGAAATATCTTTTCATACTCCCTCTTCTGCCCTCAGTTGAGGAGTGAGCTCAACACTGTTGCTACTGCCATTTAGGTTGAAAATAGTGACTTTTATAATGAGTGTTTTGATACTAGCATATCTAAGTTACTTTAAGAGGAGATGCTTAGAAGTATTTGGAGCATTGTAAAAAGGAATACAGAGAAGCAGTACTTGTGTGTTCTTAGAATTATATTACTAAAATCAGGAGCTGACGTAGCAGACCTTGAGGGTAAGAAATGTGAAAAGCAGACAAAAAATTGAATACCTCAAACCTTTAGGAATCCTTGACTCTGTAGATCCAAAGTGATCTACACATCTACACTGTGTGTCCCGTTTAGAAAAAGGGAGAGGTATAGGTTTTACACACACTAGACAAAAAAAAAAAAAAAAAAAAAAAAAAAAAAAAAAAAAAAAAGCTGAACTATGAATAAATTCCTTAAGTTTGAGGGTCTTACATTCTGTTAATGCATGAAACAATCCTAAAAGGAAAGGTAGCAAGGAAGGTATTTCTTCCTTGCAAGAGCCCAGCAAGACCCAGTCCATGTCACCATGCCACAAAAGAGCACAGATATGGAGAGAGAGCACCAGGGTCCAGGCCTGGATCTGCCACATACATCCTATGTGACCTTATCAACACACTATTAAATTTGAAAGAGCTGGACCGTTGTTTTTCAGTCCACAGTTTTCATTATTGTCCCCCTAAAAGTACTTTTTTAAGGCATTTTTTCCTAATTGCCCTATCCATGAAACTTTAGCACCATGGGTATACTGTATATATGTTTATGTAGTGTATGCATATCTGTGATTTATACATAAAAAGAGTCAGATTTTTGCTGCCCCTGAGAAAGAG
This sequence comes from Neofelis nebulosa, assembly GCF_028018385.1. NCBI lineage: Eukaryota > Metazoa > Chordata > Mammalia > Carnivora > Felidae > Neofelis > Neofelis nebulosa. Next base: position 61,244,037 of record NC_080787.1, on the reverse strand, counting down.
TTTTCACTCCTTAGGAACTATATTGCCCTGCTGGGAATGCATGAGCTAGCAGATGAAGGCTGATTTTATTATCAAACCTCTGTTACCCAAGCAAGACAGGAGACTTTCAAAGCTAGGTATAGTGAAATGTCATAAAATTAAATGATTGAAAATATAACATTAGAACTGAAAGCTTTCCAGAAGCATTCAGTAAGGTTCAAATACAGAAGACTAAAGTTCTGGGAAGACTAAAATAGGCCACGATTTGTATCCAAAGTCTAAATGATATATTTTTAGAGGCTTTGTGGTTTGAATAAACGTGAAGATTATACTAACCTGTCACTGAGAATGGACATAGTTGTGGGCAGAGATAAGAGAGATAAAAAGCAAAGTGTGAAGAACATCAAACCGAGTGCTAACAAGCTGTCTGCCCTACTGTATAAATGCAGCAGATGTCTTTGGCAGGCATTATTTGCATAAGAGGTTCAGTATTTTGTGTATGGCACCTCAGATAAAACATAAAGGGTCTTTCAACCTTTGCAGTACAGTAGACTAAAAATAGAGTCCACAACATGCTAAATTAAATTACTGAAAACTGCATAGTATTTTATAGCTACACAGAGTAATTACTCTGCATAACAGGAAAAATTGGATATAATTTTGTTTGTATAGAATCTCTTTTACTCAAAATGTCTCCCAATACTTTATAGCAAATTTGAGATTGACAGCATAGCGATAACACTAGTGAACCCGGCAGTTATTTTTCACCTGTGGGTAACATCCCATGCTTTTTAAATATGAAAGCAGACATTCAAATGAGCTTCAGGAATTTACCAAAGAACGTGTTATTTTCAAATGGTCTCACTGAAATCAAGGGCAAATAGTGCCCCCCCCCCCGGAACTTCAGTGGGTGATTTGGATGCTGACCCAGAAGAGAAAGGCAGTAATTGGGGATCAGGCAAAGGAGGCAGGGGAAGGACAGGCAACTAGCACAAGGATTACTTCTGAGCAAAATGTGTATGAGTCAAAAAAGGCTTAGGAGGTAGTCAAGATCATTTTGATTGAAATCAGTATAAAGACTAGAAAAGACAGGTAAATTCTAGTTCACTGGCTTAGAGAATTGAATGCAATATAATACCATGAAAAGTTCTGCCCATAGTATCTGAGTCATTCTTTCAAATTTTACTCTTGGAATTCTCTTATTCAATTGGCTACATCCTTTCTAAAACTATCTTTTATTTAAAAGGCCTTTCCACATGAAAAGGAATGAAATACTGATACATGCTACAACTACAACATGGATAAAACTTGAAAACATTGTGCTAAGTGAAAGAAGTCAGGCACAGAGACAAAATTGCCACATATTGTAAGATTCCATTTTTATGAAATATCCACGCTAGGCAATTCCTTTGAAATAGAAAGGAAATTAGTGGTTTCCGAGGGCAAGAGACAATGGGGAATGGGGAGTGACTTCTTAATGAGTCTGGTGTTTCCTTTTGGAGTGATAAAAATGTTCTAGAACCAGATAGTGGTGATGGTCTCACCACACTGTTAATATTAATGCCCCTGCACTATACACGTTAAAATTAAAATGACAAATTTTATGTGATGTGTCTTTTACCACATGAGCAAAAGAGGCCTTTCCAGTTTGTCTGATTTGACCCATATAAAATTGTTTCTTTCCAGTAATCAACCTAAGTTTTCCTTCCAGAGGTAAATCTGCGTTTTGTAGAGCCCTGAAGCTTTTGTAGTGTGGGGAAGCTTCTAAGGAAAATAAGTGAGAATTACAAACACAAAATACCTGTGACTTCTCTGGAGGGGCCTATACAACTGTGGGAACCTGAAACTCAAGCTTCATAGCTTCACAGCAGACACTTCTCAGTTCCTTCCACAGAACGACAGAAGAGAGATTCCATTTTCTGGCCTGACTGTTCAGTCAGCTCCCCAGTTCAGTCCATACTTGCCAACATCCAAGGATGTCATTTAGAAGGTTGCCCTGTTCCATACCATTTGATCAACTTTGAAAGACCTCCTCTTTTTTCTAAATAAGGTGAAGAGTCTAATGTCTGACACACCTCTCCTTAGCTGGTTATGCATACGTCTAGCTATTTTGAACCACACGTTAAAATTGCTAGTCTTAGAAATTAGTTGGCCTGGATTCCATTGCTGGACAGTCAGTTGCTAAGTGTAGCAAGAGTGAGTAGAGTGTGAAGGTGGAAAAAAACTTTAAGTCCAAATAAGATTCTATTATGATAAGCATAGAAAATAAATATATCAGGGGCACCTGGGTGGCTCAATCGGTTGAGCATCCAACTTCGGCTCAGGTCATGATCTCACAGCTCGTGAGTTCGAGGCCCACGTCGGGCTCTGTGCAGACAGCTCGGAGCCTGGAGCCTGCTTTGGATTCTGTGTCTCCCTCTCTCTCTGCCCCTCCCCCACTCACATCCTGTCTCTGTCTCTCTCAAAAATGAATAAAAATTTAAAAAAAAAATTTTTAAAGAAAATAAATATATCAGACTGAGTTACTAGAAATAATTCAAGTCAAGAAGTCATTCAGAGAAAATGGAAAAGGTAAGGAAGAGGAGGCGACACAGTGTTTATATTCCCAAGACCATGAAATGAAGACACTTAAGACACAGAAGCCCATGAGGCAAACAGAGATATTACAGAACCACTCCCAGCTACCACAATTGCATGTATCACTCTTTCATATATTAAAGACATTGTGCAAGAAAAGCCACAAAAAAAATAAGCATAACAAGAACAGAATAATACTGGTCTAGTTATCTTTCACCTTGGAGTAAATTGGGCGGGGGGGGGGGGGGGCGGGGGGCAGTGAAAGGATGGAGTTATATTTGAAAAAAAGATGAAATTTTGGTTATAAATAAAAATGTTTGTATAATCTCACCTTTCCAGAACATCTTAGATCCTGCAGTCTTTTTGTACCCTTCTCACATGATCAGTGAGTGAGATAAATTAGGGGCAATGCCCATGCACATCGCCTGGTCATTCCCAGTTGACATCTGTTGCTACATGAGAGAAATGCTTTTGCTTGCATCCCATCAATATTTACCAAGGATGGCTGGGGTCCAGAGTACCATTCTAAGTTCTGAACAAAAGAGGCAAACATCCCTGCCTTCACGGAGCTTACATTCTAGTGCTGAGAAGAGATAATAAACATACTAATTCAATGGATTATGGAGAATATTAGAAGGTTATGAGTATAACAGGAAAAAAAGAGAGCATCTTGGATTTATAAATTAATGTTTTTCATAAAATTTTGGAAGCTTTTAGCCATTTTTTTGAATATTGTTATGCCCCTTCCTCTATTTGTTATCCTTTTAGGACTCCTTACACATATGTCTGTATGACTTATGTTGTCCCACATATCTCAGAGACTATTCATTTTACTTCAGTTGTGCTTCCCTGTTTTTCTGTTTGGATAATTACTATTTATTTATTTTCAAGCTCACTGATTCTTTCTTCTAGCATCTCCAGTTTTCTGTTGAGCCTTTCTAGTAAATTTTTCATTTAAGTCATTGTACTTTTCAATCACAGATTTTCCATTTACTTCTGTGTTTTTTTTTAATATTTATTTATTTTGAGAGAGAGAGAGAGAGAGAGAGAGAGAGAGAGAGAGAGAGAGAGAATCTGAGGCAGGCTTTGTGCTATTGTGCAGAGCCCAATGCAGGACTTGAACTCACCAAGTGTGAGATCATGACCTGAGCTGAAGTTGGATGTTCAACCGACTGAGCCACCCAGGCTCCCCTGGTTCTCTATTTTTCAATCATTTTCTCTTTTTTAAAAAATTTTTTTAACGTTTATTTATTTTTGAGAGAGACAGAGACAGAATGCGAGTGGGTTAGGGGGAAAGAGAGGGAGACACAGAATCCAAAGCAGGCTCCAGGCTCCAAGCTGTCAGCACAGAGCCCGAGATGGGGCTCGAACTCACGGACTGTGAGATCACAACCTGGGCCAAAGTCAGACGCTCAACCGACTGAGCCACCGAGGTGTCCCTCATTTTTATTTCTTTATTGCATTTTCTATTCACCGAATGATTGTCATCTACTTTCCCTTAATTAAATATAATTCCCTTTAGTTCTTTAAATATATCTGTAAGAACTGCTTTTAAATCTTTGTGTGCTAAACCCAACATCTGAGGACACTCAGAGAGCTTCTTTGTATTCACTGCTTTTTCCCCTATATATTTGTCACACTTTCTTTTTTTAATGTTTATTTATTTATTTTGAGAGAGAGCATGAGCTTGGGGATGGGGGGTAGGGCAGGCAGAGAGAGAGAGAGAGAATCCCAAGCAAGCTCAACATTCAGTGCAGAGCCTGACTCAGGGCTTAATCTCACAACCAGGAGATCATGACTTGAGCCGAAATTGAGTCAGATGCTTAACCAACTGAGCCACCCTGGTACCCTTACATCACACTTTGTTATTTCTTTGCATGTCTCATAGTTTTGCTTTGCTTTGTTTTGTTTTGTTTTGTTTTGTTTTGTTTTGTTTTTAAACACTCACCTTTTAAATAATATATTGTAGCAACCCTGGATTCTGTTTCCCTCCTAAGGTATGTTGTTTTGTTTTCTTTGTTTAGTAAACTTGCTTAGACTAAATTTGTCAAGTATGTCTTCACCAAAATGTGCACCCACTGATATTGCTAGTCAGTTATTATTTTCCTTGTTTTTATTTTTAAGATTGCCTCCCTTGAGATCATCCATGTTTTTGTATAGCTTGGCATTACAAGATTGTTCAGCACCTCAAGCTAGTAAGGCTCCCATTTTCTGCTGATGGATCTGTGTGTGAGCTGGAGGAAATATTAAACCTTTAGATCATTTTCAACTCTTCTCAGGTTCTCTCACATAATCTCTGCACCTGCATGCAGGTTCTGTCAGCCAAGGACAGGTGGGTGACTTGGGACCTCTCTGGTCTCTGTGTACACGTGCACAGCCTCAACCCTTAGGATCTATTTGAGACCTGAACATATGAGAAAGCCATGTGCTGTACAAAGACTTTTCTTGTTTGCTATAAAGATCAATTAAGTGTAATTTGATTTCTCAAGGACCACCTTCTATTACATATATTTTCTGATAGATAATAAAGCTCATTGCAAAGCAAGGGCATTCCACAGCAGGGCACCACCAAAAAGTATGTATATTTTAATATACTAAACATTTGCATCTAAAGAAGACTGATGCCTTTGTTAATGTTGTTATTCTGGGCTAAGAAAAAATAAGTAAAAAGAAACATGAATGACCCCTGCAGTCTGTTCAGTGTCATTAAAAACATTATAACTATTTTAAATAGCCATACCAGAAGTGGGTAACAGAAAAAACAAATCTAAACAAGTTTGATTTCATAGGAAGGTGCAGAGCAAACTATATAGCTACATCTGATTATTTTCTGATTATTGCACCAAGGGGAAAAAAGCTAATATCTAGGGAAATTCGGTAAATAAATAGGTGCCTTCCTTCTCTCTGGAAAACATACTTGTGACACCAGGCTATAAATAATTTAGGTTTCAGCTAAGATTAACTAAAAGACTACCCCCTGTAGGCTTTAGTGACCAAATTTTGTCTCCCTATTTGTAAAAAAAAAAAAAAAAAAAAAAAAAAAAATCTACACATTTATTCACCAGGTGTTCATTGATCAACTTCTGTGGCCCAAACACTCTACTGAATACTAGATATATAAAACGAATGAGCTAGCTTCTGTGACCTAAAGGACCTTACAACTGAGCTAGGAAGAAGAATGAGTAAACCTAAAATGTAATTGTACTATGGTCAATGCAATGAAAAAGGAATCCCACCTAGAGGGATCAAGGAATCCTTCCCAAAAGAGATGACATGAATAGTTGGCTGAAAGATAAATGAGAATTAGGCTAGCATTTGAAGAAGGGACAAAGGGTTCTGGGTATAGGCAAAAGCATGGAGTATTTGAGGGAACTACAAGTAATGTAGTAGCTGGAACATACGATTTTGAGGGAGTGGTGAGAGGGAAATCAAGGGAAGAAGACAATACCATATCATAAAGTACTTATATACCCAGCTGAGTGTTTAGCATCACTCCCAGTGTGATCCAGAACCTCTGATGGATTTGGGGGAGGAATGTGACATTTGGGGTCCTACCCACCCTGTGCTATAGAGATCTGTTTGTGAATATCTTCTCCACTAACTCAACATGTGTTATGAAGATACTTAGAAATAAAACTAGCCACTGATTTTGCTGAACCTTAGAAAGAAGAGGAAAGGGAAGTTCATTAGTAAGCAGCATGAGTATGGTAGGGCCCTTAAATTATCTTCATGTTTAGAGGTTAAAGATGCTTGTTTGAAATTTAATTATCAATTAATCATTCTAGAATTGTCTATTCTCTGAGTGTCAGTGTCAGTCAATAAATGTAATAATCAGCACTTTCTTTTTTTCATTCTAGCTGTTTTCAGCTTAACCTTTAGCAGGTCATAGCTGCTTTTACTTGACATTTATTAACCTTTTATAAAGTAATTATTACTAGTTTAGAGCAGCCTGGCAGTGACTCCATGTTTATTCACTTCATTTAAATAATAACTGCACTTATTCTTCAGAATCATGTATTAAAAACTCATCACTTCCTAATTTGACTTGTCTATTTGATTATTAGCAAAATGATACCATCAATACATAGTTAGAATGCCATTTACTTAATCTTATATATTTCTCTGGGATTTAACATTTGAAAAGATAGTTATATTCATTTACAGTAATTTGATTCATAATTCAAGTTATATTTGAGATGACCTAAAATTGAATGATGGTATTAGTAATCTTTACTTGATGGAAGTTGTATATAGTATAAATTTCTGTGTTGATTCACTTTCCATAGGTTCCCACTTAAAAAACAAAAAAAAGAAAAAAACTATCAAGAATATGGGGAAAGATTGTTTAAATCACATTTTTAAAAGAATATTATCTCCAATGAAAACATTTTCAAAATAATACTCAAATCATTTTTCAGAAGAACTATTACAATTTAGATAATGTATTTCAGCAAAAGGCCAAAAATCTAACAGAAAGAATTATTAGTGACAAGATGTTGAGCCCAGAAGGGCTCCTAACATGGCTCAAAAATGATGTAATTATTCAATTCTACTTCAGAAAAGTCTCTTAAATTAAAATTTCTCCTCCCTGGTGCTGTGGCCACTGCCGTGGTTCAAACTTCTATCAAACTTTTATCAGACCAACAATGTCATTAAATGTCCTCAATTCTATACTCCCCATCTCCCTCAGAAACAGAAAGGATGCTGCTACTCTCCTCATTTATAGCCTCTGTTCGCTGCTTATTGGTCACTGGGAAGCAAAAGCAGCTTACTTTGGCACATAGCCCTTCATGCCAAAACTGACCTATCATACAAACCCTACTCCCACTTTTCAAGGTCAAGACCAGTGTCCTATTTGTTTTTCACCTACACCATATGACCCAGTGCAGAAACATTGTAGGACCTTGTAGTTAGTTTCTATGGCTACTATAACAAATTATCATGAACTTTGTGATTTAACACAACAGAAATTTATTCTCTCACAGTTCTGAAAGCTAGATTGGTATCACTGGGATGAATTCAAGGATAGCTCATAGTCATGCTCCCTCTGAAAGCTGGGAGGGAGAATCTGTTTCTTGCCTCTTTCAGCTTCTAGTGGTTGCAACATTCCTTGGCTTTTGTCTACTTCTCTCCAATCTCTCCCTCCATGGTCACATTGCCTTCTCCTCTTCTGTCTGAGTAATCGCTCTGTCTGCCTTTCTCTTACAAGGATGCTTGTACCCAGATAATCCAAGACATAATCTCCCTTGATTAGGCATGTGTTTAGTACATAAGAATTAGGTACAAAATGATTTAAGCAATAGTTGGCATTGAGGGTCCTGACCTATTAAAAAAAAAAAATGATCCTGTGCATTGTGACACATATAATGAGAGTAGAACTGCTTGCAAGGTATACTGGTAACAAAACCTTGGTACTTATAAAAAAACAAAAAAGGTCCAGAATGGATATATAGATTTGGGCTTTGTAATAAAGTAGGAAATGTTTGGAGTAATGAAAATTAGGAGAACACAGTTTAAGAAATTATTGAGGATGGCTGTTCCCGCCCAGTGTACTGATCTTCAAGTAACTTACAGTGTAGTTGGACAGACAGACACATATCCCACTAATGTGGTAAATGCTAATAAAAAATACCCACCAAGTGCTTTGGAGTAATAGAAGCATTTAGCCCAAGTTCATGGAAGGTGTACAGAAGAATACCATGCACCAAGTATCAATCCCAGGGGAGCAAAAACATGGTACACTGGTTGCCAGGTCCAGGGAAAATCTCCAGACACTTCAACCTATTGTGTCTTGGTATCAGAGTCACACAAGGAAAAACCAAGAGTTAAGCACTGGAGGGAACAATTCTTTACTTACTTTTTCTTTACTTATCTTTGTAGAAATACAGCAAGATCAGATCCAGTAGTTGCATCCATCTCTTGTGGCTAGCAAGTACCTCTCCTCCCACCCCAGCAGCTCACGCAGGGCAGTTGACCTACAGGAAACCCTCTTGTGCTACCTTGTGGTAGCACAAGGGTCTTGTGGACCCTCAAATCCTTCCCCCTGCCCATGGAGTCTAAAGTACTGAAGACTGAGAGCATGCCCAAGGGCCCTTACATACACACTTAAGCAGAATGAAAGAACACTCATTGAGCTTAAAACAAGAATATCACACGAGGTAATACACACAGTACAGGCTGTGTGGGCCCCCTTAGCTCTTGGTAAGGAAGGGTTCCAGGCCTGAGGCCATTCTTAAGCAACCTGGCGGGGTTGGGGGGTGAGGGGAGGGGCTTGAAAGATTGCATGCAAGAGATTGCCTTTCTCGACAGAAAGCCTATCAAATTTTTGGAAGGCATTATGAAAAAAACAATGTCTGATCTCATTCTTGAAAGAATTTCCCAGGTAAAGAGGAAGATTTGGGGAAAGTGTGTGCTAAGCAGAGGGAAGAGCTCAGTAAAAAAGCGTGAAGTGTAGGAATTACACATGGTTCAATATGTCACTGAAGGCACTGAAGAAAGAAGAATTTGGTTTATGGTAGGAGAATATGAGGTTGAAAGTTTGTAAGGGCAAGAAGAAGAAACTAGACTTTAAAAGGGATGAGTTGGTTGGTATGTGCACCTGAAAGATGCCAGGTAGACTGAGAGCATTATAAGATTCAGATCAGAGTGGATAAAAGCCAGCATTAGTCTTATAATCATCCAGAAAGTATGTAGATTCATAGAACATCTGGGACAGGTTAACCAGCAATGTCCTAAAGTTACTGCTTTTATTCATAGGGAATGTAGTTTCTGAGAGGTTCCAGATCTGCTGCTAACTAGCTGTGATGACTTTGTGGTTCTCAGTTCCTTTATCTCTAAAGTAAAACTGATATTAAATTAAATGATTTCTTTTAATCTCCTAAAATCCAAAATGTAGATTCAATAGTTACACTTCCATTTTCTCTTCTATCATGTAGTAATTAATACTACAATATAATTCATTTTTTAAATTTTTTTATTTAGGAGACAGAGAGCATGTGCATGAACAGAGGAGAGAGGCAGAGGGAGAGAGAGAGAATCTTAAGCAGGCTCCATGCACAGCACAGAGCTGGACACAAGGCTCAATCACATGACCCTGGGATCATGACTTGAACCAAAATCAAGAGTCGGCAACTCAACCAACTGAGCTACCAAGGCACCCCTAGCTGTATCAAGTAGCTTGATATATACTTTTAGTTAATGTGATTAACAACTAAAGAAAAATAAAATCATTGAGATTGTGGGAAAAGATGTTAATTTAAATTTTAAATAGAACATATCTTCAATATTTATGCTCAACACCTTGTTCATTTTTCAAAGGCCAACACAAATACCTTTTATTTGCCTTTAGTTAAGGTCCTCTCAGTTTAGGCCACTTAATAGTCTGTATATATTCTGGGGCACCTGGGTGGCTCAGTCAGTTAAGGATCCAACTTTGGCTTAGGTCATGATCTCCCAGTCTGTGAGTTTGAGCCCCGCGTCGGGCTCTGTGCTGATAGCTGGGAGCCTGGAGCCTGTTTCAGATTCTGTGTCTCCCTTTCTCCCTGCCCCTACCCTGTACATACTCTGTTTCTCTCTGTCTCAAAAATAAATAAACATTTAAAAAATTTTTGAAAATAGTCTGTATATATTCTTATTATACTACATGTTCAACATCAAGAACTAAAACTATATTGACATTTCCCTAGAACAAGGTAGTGTGTTTATATATTTGAAGCTTAAATTAATATCTAACTGGTCCTTATGCCTGCAGATGCTGCATCCCTGGTAGGCCCTTGTTCTATCAATTTGTTTCTAGGTCAACATTTTGCATTTTATTGTAATCAGTGAAATAGCGTCCTGACTTACCTGCCCTCCCAGTGTCAGTTTTAAAGAAGAATAAAGCAATTAAGTGCATAATTATATTTGATTAGCAAAGAGTAAGAAAACAACCTTTTGTGCCAAATATAAAAGGTGCCTCATCCTCTGTACCCAGATTTGATTTGCCCACATACACCTCCCTTCCCTGCTAGTATTCAACACCCTGAAACTCTTGTTCTTGCACTTTTTGCACTTTTGAAAAATGTCAACACTCAATTTTATAGCATTTGATTTAACGCTTTTGGGGGCACTTTCAACCTTTCGTAATTTATAGTCATCTCCCAAAAATGTGTGATAGGCACAGTTAAGGTAGCAGTCAGAATAAAAGGTCAGTATATAGATTGAAGTGTTATAAGACAGCAATAAAGATAATGGACTAAAAAAAATGCAAAGCAGAAACTAAGTTCTTTAACACCTCATCATCTCATTATCACCTCATTACCAAATTCCTAAAAGTTCATCATTTTGAAAATGTGCTATGTTGCAACTTGCATAACATTATTTATTCCTGGAATCCTCTAAATATTTAACACAGTGATCTAAATGATAACATCAAAATTTTTTCAGTGCACAATCATGTGGATACATTCTCTTTTCTCTTTATGCTTAGTCTGTACAGACTAGGGCATTTCCAACTGTGGCTTGATTTCATATTATCTTACCTAAAAAATGGAGAATAGGTCTTATATGTAAACAAGATATCTTAAAATAAAACTTAAAATAAGTCAAGTCTTAATCTTATAAAATGTACTCAAAAGAAAACTCAATATTCCTTAAAATCAAAGGTTTAAGATTGCCTTTGTGTGATCCATGCCAATAAATATGAAGGTATTTTCTTTTGGTCAATAAAAAGCATATAAATTATTTAGACACTATTAAATGAAGGCATAACAAAAGTCTTGAGCATCAAGTTTCCTTTTTTTCACCCTAGAAAGAAAGAATCTCAAATGCTAACTTTTAAGTTCCTTTATAGGTCTTGAAGTCATTCCATGTGAGAGATGTTTCATCTGAAGACAGCTCAGTTTGAAAAGATTGCCAGTCACTCATTTTGTGTTCAACAAATATTTGATATATCATTCACTATCCACCATTCACATTGGAAGAAAAATATTCCCTCCAAGCAGTACAATCATAACCAATGCTTACATCAAAAATAAGTTGAAGAGACTCAGTTCAGTATAAAGACTCTCTTTTTACTCCCAAAGTGGGTCAGGTTCTTGTAGTGGAACTATTGTGGAAGAATGGAAACCAGGTCACCAGAAATGGGTATCGTAATCATCTAGGAACCTGTTAAAAAATATACAGGCCCATTTCCTGTGCCTATGGATCTGAATTTTTGACAAATTTTCGTTTTCCCATGGCAATTCTGATGAGAAACTAATTTTAAGAACTACTAATCTAAACTAAAACCTTACTAAGATATAGTCATGTCTTATTTGTTTCTCTGTCTTCGAAGCCACTGTATGACTGCTTCATGTCAGGACTTCATAATTATTACTGAATATTTGAATGGTAAAATGAATGGTATCAATGTGTCAAAGAAAAAAGAAATTAGTTCTGGCCATGGGTATCATTGAGAAGGTGGCATTGAAGTAGTACTTAAACTATAAGAATCTTTAGTTCTCTACCTAAAAAGAATGGTGCCCTGAAAATAGGTTCTTATGGAGCAACCACAGAACAATGGACAGATATTTTTGGATTGGAGAACTTCCAGCCTTGCAACTCATACCACAAAAGAAGCAGCCTACTTGGCCAGAAACCTAGGTCCTCCCTAATGCTATTGAATTACTCCTAGGTTATCAATGCCTCATGGAATATGTGTCACCACTGCACCGTCAAGAAAGCTTAATTGCTATTTATAAAACATATAATTTGTGATTAAGATATTGGAAGATATTAGATTTCCATTTAAAAACTGCACTTAAATTGGTGTTAATTTAGCCATGTAATTTAGCTTGAGACCCAAATGGAAAGAAAGAGGCAAATACAAATTTAATAAAAATGGAAGTGCTCCACACAGACAATAGAGTATTTCTTCACAAGACCAAGGACTGAGAACTTTAAAATATATTATTTTCATAACAGCTGATAAAGTAACTTAATATGCAATTTCTACCAACAAAACTCCTATTTTCCAAAGAAAATAATATTTTTATGAAAGAAAGACTTGTCTTCTCCAGGAATGTTTGCAATATAGATTGATCTTTCACTATGTTAATGAAGTGATTTGATAACTTAAATGTAAAAATGTTTCCAAAGTATTCTTTATTGACCCACCTAAAGTTTCAAAAATCAGGTTTTGATGGACTATCCAAAAAACAAACTTGACATGAAAGAAGCCTTTGCATTCTTAATGCTTGCAAAACTGATCTATGTTTTTGCTTACCAGGAACCAAACTAGGTCAAGATCTGTGTGTGTGTGTGTGTGTGTGTGTGTATGTGTGTGACACACACATATATGTGTGTGTGTGTGTATATTCTCAAGAGTCCACTCAATGAATTTTTGAATGTGTATACACCCATGTAACCACAGCCCAGATCAGGATATATAATATGTCCGACTCCCAGGAATACTCCCTTGTGCCCCCTCCCAGTCCATTTTTTCTCTCAAAAGTTAATCACTGTCCTGTCAGGAGATTTTATTAGTAAAATTAAAAAGAAGTGGAGTGTTGTCAGTAAAAGAAAGCCCTAGTTCGAAATTCCAGATATTTATGTCTTCTTTTCATTTACCTTAAAGAAACTGTGCATGTGTCTCTTTAGTAGTAGGAGCACTTCAGGAGATTGCTTGAGGTATATGTATTCTTAAAAGAAAAAACATCACATTCTCTATTTTGTTATCTCACCCTGAAAACACGTAGAATTTTTGTTGTTGTTATTTCCTTCAACACACATTTATTCAGGAACCATTACATGCCAGCCATTGTTCTAGGCTCTGGGAACACAAGTCTCTGTTATAGACCAAAGATTCTGCTCTCCTGGAGCTTCCATTCTAGGTAGTAAAGTGATCTATAAATTTATAATGAGTACTCAAATAAATTTATAAGGAAATAAATAGGAATATTTCAAATGTGATCAGTTGTAGTAAACATATTAAGAGTGATGATAGAGGAACGCCTGGGTGGCTCAGTAGGTTAAGCTTCCAACTCCAGCTTAGGTTGTGATTTCACAGTTCGTGAGTTCAAGCCTTGCATCCGGGCTCTGCACTGTCAGGATTAGGATTCTCTGTCTCCCCCTCTCTCTCTGTCCCTCCCTAACTCGTGCTTTCCCTCTCTCAAAATAAATAAAAACTTTAAAAATAAAAAAATAAAAAAAGAGTGATGATAGAGATGAACATTCTGGGGGCAACTTTCATTTCAAGGATAGTCTCCTTTCAGGACATAACATTTCAGCTAAAATGATTTCACTTAATGATGAAAAGGCATCAGCCATGCAAAGATCATACAAAAGGGGAAGATGGTTCTAGGCAGAGCACAAAGGGCTTAAGTGGGGAGCAATGCAGAAGGTTTGCAAAACAGAAAGATTGGGATCAAAGCTTGGGTCCCCCCTAAAAAATAGAGGTTGTATCACAGTCTTATGTACAGGCAGTGTTTTGGAGGTGATTGAAAAGAGTAAGTAAAGGACTGGGGACAGAATGGGCAAGGGAAGGTCAATGGAAGGGAAGTTATCAAGTCACAGCTCTCAGTGACTCAGGACTCAATTCTGCAGGGACCTCCTGAAAAGCCTGCAGAAGAAGGTCTGCAAGAAATATTCACCTACAGGGTGAAAGGTGGAACCATTGAGACCACCATTGTTTGAGATTGTCCCATGGGGCATTAACCTTGCTCTTTCAGACAGTGTTTTCATGGGAGTAAAAAGGGTCTATGAGAAGTCCTCAGTCCAAGGCAAAAATGATTTATACTCTTCTCATGGTGAAAAGTAGAGTGTGTTTAGTATGAGTTCCCTGGGAACTGTACATTAGAGACACATCTGAAGTCAGTTGAGCCCAGGGATTTGACATACTACACTAAGGGGAGGTGAAGCAGGTGCATAGTGATTAGGTGGAAAGAGGTGAGTCAGAGAGGAAAGCAAGGACCAGATCACATCCAGCCCTGTGGGTCCTTGTAAAAAAAAAAAAATTAGATTTTATTCCAAATGTAGTAGGAGGCCATTGCTTTAAAAACTAAGGAGTAGTGTGACTGACTGGTGGCTGAATGAGCCCATTGAACAAAGAAAGGTGGACACTATGCCATGTATGATGTTTAGTCAGGATTCCTTTTACACTTTTCCTTGATCAACTGATAGGGAAAAAAAATCACACTATTATGTAACTGAAATGTTGAATATATTTTGATATAAGATCTGAGACATCCTTGCATGATCTAGCTTCTGCCTAGTTCTTCAAATCCCCTCCCTTTTTCTGACCTCTAAGCATAATGGCTGCTTTTGGGTCCTGAGATGTGTCAGGCTTTCTCTCATATCCTGGCCTTCATACATGTTGTTCACTGTTTGAAACACTCTGCAATTTCACCTAGCCCAATTCCTTATTTTTTGTATTTCAGTTTAATTACTAATTCCATGGAAAAGTCCCCTCTGCCTACCATCTAAAAGAATCCCCCTGTTGTCCTCTCCTGTAGTACCATGTGATATTCTTTCTCAGCACTTAATGTAATTTATAATTTTATACCCAATAGTTCAATTCCTATCTCCCCATTTAGATTGCAAATTCAATACAAAATGGGACTGTATCTGTTTTATTCACTCCAGTGTTACAGGGCCTAGCAGTACCTGGCATAGAGAAGTCCAGTAAATGTTTGTTGAAAATGAATGAATGATTCAAGGTAAAGGTGAACTAGCTCTAGTTCAGGCATGGCAAATGGCCCTTTGCCCCTCACGAAGGCCATGGAACACCTTCAAGGAACTTTAGTGCAAAACCAAACACAATGTGACATCACTGCTTTTGGCAAATGGTGTATCTGTGAAAAATATCTGTATGAAGCTGTTTATTGGAGACTTGAGTGACACCTTCTGTAATAAAACAAGGAATCCCTTAAGCAGTCTGTTTTATGCATTATCATATACCTTTATACCTAAGGAGTCACTAACAATACTTTTGATAATCAGTGACTCCTGAATAACTTCCAGATTAGCAAGTTCTCTTTTGTTCTTTTTTAGAACAAGATAACTTGATTTTTGATATCAGAGGTTGAAAGTAGCTGCAGAATTTTTCAATTCAAAGGTCTAGTGCATCTCTTCTTTCTAGTGTGAAAGTCTAAATCCACTTCAGAGAAGTGCTGGCATAGGATTAAAATAAATTGTGTCCTGTCTTTAAAAATTCTATAGAATAATCGACCTTCCTAAATCCCAAGGATAGCAATAGCTTCCTACATAAGATTAAAGTAGCAAACAACTCTGTCTCTTGACCTGCGTTTTTGGTGCCTATTTTATTTTAATTAGATTTAAAACAACTAAGATAAATCAAGATTTTTCTACCCCATTTTACAGGTTAGCATAAATAAAACTTATGTCAAAAATTCAACTCTATTATATAATATCTCCTCCATACTGTCTAGTATTTTGTATATAAGTACCATGGAGGGGGAAGAAGAGAGATTAACTTTAAATGAAACGAGTTAAGAAATGAATTCAAGTTATTATTTAATAATTCTAAGAAATAGGTATTTAAACTTGTGTCCATTCAAATACAATTTTAAGTTGCATAGAAAATTTTAATTCAGTTTGAACTGATTGGAGAGTTTGCAACAACTGATAACTCATAATGTTAATTACCAGGAAATAAAACTTTTTTTTTTTTTTACCAGGAAACAGTTTGAACCCATAAAACAAAACTTCAAATGATTCTTGCTAAAAAAATTTAAAGTTGCTTCTGGCATTCAGAGATCTGTTCTGTGCTATAGCCTGTCTCAGAAGAAGGTTTTCTGAACCCAATAGGTAATCCCTTTCCAAACCAGTTCTATTTCTGTGCTATGGTGAGCCTAGCGGTTTTGGATTTGTTGAGTGAAGCAATTTAGGAATTGCTTCCTGCAGATGGAGATGCATTTTATGGTGAATCATTGGAGCTTTAAAAATAACAAACTGCTGGAAAAGAGGCTTAAAATGATCCCCCAAATAGTGAAATCTTATCTAGCCCATCTGATAGAGCAATTGAGGGTAAAGAAACTAATTGAAACTATAGAAACAGCAGGAAAAGTTGACTGTTACTTTTTTTTTTTATCCATTTAATGTAAAAGAAAATTGCCACATCTAATAGAGTGTCAAAATAATGTTAACTAGGTATAAATGCCTTTTAAAACTGTCCTTTACCATCCGTAAGGTCACTGAACTGAGAAGCTTGCCTCCAGCCGAAACACCTTTTGATGAAGGCTGGCCATTGTACATGGTTTTCAAAGAAATAGCACAGTCCATTTTAACATCATGTCAACCGATTCCAAGAGATTTAGTCTTTTCCAGTGCAAAGAAGTTGAAAACTTAAACTTTTAATTGAAAAAGCCTGAAGCCACTTTCAACCTCTTGTATTTAAAACTCAAATTATCCCTTTCAGGATTAAAGAAAAAAAGAAGCCCACATATCAAAGGTAACAAAGCAGTGATTTATTATCAGTAGTTCTTTTTTCAGGAAAGCTGTTTTCAGTTCCCTGAGCTTTGTATCTCAGTTGTATCAACTTAACAGAAAATATTCTTCTGAGGTCACGCCTAAATATGTGTAAATTTGAACTCTAATGAAATGCGTTTTTAAGTAATACAGCAGTTAAAATAAAATAATTGCCTTTCCACTTCAGAATTAGTTTTAGGTGAGAATTCTTTATATTTAATTAGTACATTCAGCATAACAATAGACTAAGGGGAAAATATTATGACCCTAAACAGAGACCCCAGTTTGGGATAGTCCCTGTTTACTCCTGTTGCCCTGACACCCTTTCCAGTTTAACACTCATCAAAGATGTTTCATTTTATAAAATGCATCATCATCATCATCACGAACACTTGCATGAAAATGAGCTGGGATGCTGTCTGTCCAGTGAGCTCTCTATCTCATAGACTTGGCTTCTCAGCCGTCCCCACGAAGCTAACCAAGTTGTCCTCAGGAAGAATAGCTATGTCATGTATGGTAATTGTATTCATAAAGGAATATTCATTTAAGCTTAGAACTCTGCCATACCATGTTTCCACACACATGAGTATCTTTCCAAGTAGTGATAACAAAAGGTATAATAGATAAAGACTTCTAGTGCAATCTTTCTTATTTTATTTATATGGTAAGTGGCTGGTCCAAATTATTTGGTCAAAAACCAAATTATTTTTTACAAACATAACTTATTTTGATACTACCTAACATATTCACTAGGATACCCATGGATGTTTCAAATAATACATGTGTAAAAATTACCTCATTATATTCTCCTCCTTCTTTCCAGATTTGTATTCTTTAGTTCTAAGAATGGCAGTTGTCCAAACCAGAAATCAGTCATCAAGTTAAATACATATTTTTCCTCTAACCATCTAGTAGATAATTTCTCTCCATGCCCACTTCCATTGACTTTATCTACACTTCTGCTTGGATTTGTTTTAATAATCTCCTCCCAACTGGCTTCTCTGCATATGATTCAGAGTCCAATAAGGAGACAGAAACCACGCAGTAATTTAAGAATATTTAATATTTAACTAGTAACAGAGGATTAACTCCTAAATGATAGAGTACATTAGAAGTTTAGGTATAGCAAATGTAGCAAGTAAGTCCTACCTTTAGGGCTGGGGAAGAATAATCAAAGAAGGAACACATTTGGAAGATACACACCAGCTAGTATTTAGACCCCTTTGGAGAGCATGTGGTCATTGGATATAGAAAAGTCCACTGAGGTGCCACAGGCCAGGACTGGGAAAGAGGAATCTATCCAATGAGGGGCTGAAGAAACTTGCTGTGCAGCCACCTGCTGGGTTATTGCTGAAACTCACTGGGATGCCCTCCCCTGGGATGCTAGGAACTTCACTAAGAAACCACCCACAGGGCTGCTGCTAAACTTACTAGAATTTTGCTCACTGGGGACCTATGAAACTCTATTACAAGCCACCCACTAGAGAGCCAGCAGAACTTTCTGGAAAGCCACACTTGGGAGTACTGCTGACCTTGCTAAGAATCCACTCACTGGGACACCTGAGTTTTGCAGAAAAGTCAGCTGGAACATAGGCTTAGTGGGAATTCACCTGAGGAGGTGCTGCTGAAACTTGCTGGGGTGAGCACCACTGGGTTTCCTGCACATGCCTCCAACAGGTGTTAAAAAAAAAAAGGAGGAAAAGGCATCATCTACGCTAGGAAGAGAAACCCCTTTTCTCAGTGTCACTCCAGTACATTTTCCACACCATAGCCCTAGAATGATAAATCTAAAACACATTATGACTATTTCTTTGCCTAAAACTCCTTCAACGGGGTAAAAAGAAAGAAGGATGGAAAAATGAGTGCAAAATGAGTGGGAAGTCAAGGCTTGATGTTGCTGACTGCAACTTTATCTGTAGAGTGTGAAATAAAGTCATCTCATGTGAGTGTGGGACACAGGGCTTAGAGTTTAGGAAAGATCTAAACAATCAGTTTGTAGAAGGAAAGGAGTCAAAGCCAAAATTAATGCAAGCCTTCTGCCGAATGAATTGTGAATGTTATCTGGACTAACATAAATGTGTAAGATATGCTACAGGGAGGAAGCCACATGACTTGAAGGTCTACATTGGGTTTGGGACTGAGGAAATAATCTCTTGTATAATGGGTAAATGTTGAGTGGCAAATTTTATATTGTTCCCTATAATTGTATAGCAAACCTTATATCTGGACCTCAGAACTATATGCTAAATATACCATGTGGTTCAAGGGGTGGGCATTAAACATCTTTTTAGTCAATAGTCTCTGATCTGTATTATTCAGAACATTGACTCAGTATAAGGAGGTTTGGGACAGTTCCACATGTTCCCTCTTTGTGCTAAGTGGCAGACCCAAACTGTAGTGTGAGAGCAAACCTGACAAATCAACATATTTAGAGGCAAGTCCTCTAAATTTCTTGCTTTTCCCCCACCAAAATTAGAGTATAAAGACCTGATGAAGGGCACCTGGGTGGCTCAGTGGGTTAAGCATCTGACTCTTGGTTTCAGCTCAGATCATGATCTCACAGTTTTGTGAGTTCCAGCCCCACAATGGGCTGTGTGCTGACAGTGCAGAGCCTGCATTGGATTCTCTCTCTCTCTGTCTCCCTCTCTCTTCCCCTCCACCACTCGTGCTATCTCTCTCTTTCAAAAAAATAAATAAAATAAATAACCTTAAAAAAAAAAGATGAAAGGGAGGACCTGGAATAAGTGAGAAATTAAGATAAATTAAATTTCTTGGTGCAAATTGAGTATAGGAATATAGTAACATTCATAAAGAATGTTTTAGTGTTTATAAATGTGTATCTTTACTATTCCTTATGTGTGTGCAGAATAAATCCCTCCCCCAGCAATTTTGTAGATATTTCTTAATATCAGAAAAGAACAATCATCAACACTGTATGCGCTGTTTCCACCTCCCTGGCAACAGTTGAATTCACCATGGAAACAGTTGAGTAGAAATTGTATGTATGTGAACATTAGTGAGGTCAAGGGAATGGGTGAAACAGCACTTTGTTGGCTTAAATATTTTAAAAGAATTTTTGTTTCTTTTTAGGAGGAGTTAAAACTGCATTTTAAAAGCTTATACCAACTCTTCTAGTCTTAAATAGCCTCCAAATAGGCACATTATCATCACAGGAAATTATCTGAGAACTCCAGAGCTTCATAAGCACTGCATTTACTGATTCTGTTATATTAAATCCTACCCAAATTGCCCTTACAGTGCAGGGGAGTGGAGACTGGCTAATTTTGCAATGAACACGAAATAAGAAAATCTATTATAAAATTGTTGCTTGGTCACAAAGTCTAATCTTAAAACCCTGAGATTTGTTTTTAATTGGGGGAGGTAATTTTAAACGTTGAAATGCTACAATAATTCAACAATTATTAATGCATCCTTTTATTTTTATTTTATTTTTAATGTTTATTTATTTTTGAGAGAGACAGAGTGTGAGGAAGGGAGGGGCAGAGAGATAGGGAGACACAGATTCTGAAGCAGGCTCCAGGCTCTGAGCATCAGCACAGATCCTGATGCGGGGCTCAAACTCACCAACCGTGAGATCATGACTTGAGCTGAAGTCAAATGCTAATCCAACTTAGCCACCAGGGCATGCCCCGATGCATCCTTTTATTTTCTCACCCATTGACACCCTCTACCTCATGCTTTTTTCCCAACCCGCTTCTCTTTGTGCCAGATTTGTTTCTCTTGCTCTTATCCCACCATTAACTGATTCAGATTCAATTAATTGTGTGTTTCATCCATGCCCACCTCCTTTCTGTAACATGTAACGAGCAGCTCATCATTGCCAAGTACTGTGCAAGGCACATTCTCATGCATATCCCATTTAAATTATTTAGATTATGGCCACTTTTGCCATGTTAGCTCCCTGTCTGGGGTTTAATATTTTCTGAGGTTCCTCCCTTGGAAGCAAAGCTTTAACTCCATTTCAGAAGGACTAGTGGTTCCCACGGTAAAAGAAATGGAAAAGATATCTCTTCCTGGGAAGGAAATTTCTGATCATCCTTCTCCACCAATGAAGAACATTTTACAAAGTGAACCATGGCGTTAAGAGAGAGAAGGAAGGGTAGGGGAAGAGAGATTATAACATAAATTCAATCTCCCTTCACAAAATATCCACAGGATTGAATTGGACAGATCCTAGAACATGAGGAGACAAAAATATTTTATATTGTTGTGAATTACCCTTATTTTGTGTATTATCTCTTTACATGTGATTCTATAACTTTTATTATTGCTCATATCCTTTTTCAACTTCTTTGTTTGGCGTGCCTTACCTCCAGAAATAACATCGTTGTAGGCACCTCTGTCCTAGAGGCAAACTATCTATGGATGTTGCAACACAGATTCTCCACACAGAGCTGACAACTCATTTGAAAGAAGTTCAAAAGTGTTAACAAGACTGGGGGTTGGGCCAGGGGGTTCATGGGTATTGCTTTATAATCAGCAGACTCATTGTGGTGCCAGAAATTCATGAAAAAGCAAGGAAAGTTCCATTTGAACCACAGCTACTTGGGATCTCATTTGCATTCTTAAGCCGGTGCTGTGGTGCTATAAATAGAAGAGCCTATACATAGAGATGGGTTATTTCTGCCAATAGTGATTTTATTTTTTAGAAGCATCTAGAGACATTATTCATAAGGACTCATTTCTGTTCACTTTCCTGCAGAGAATTTCCCTCTCTTGACACTGTGGGTGGTCAACTTTGAAATCTGCTAATGATCCATTAGATACAAAGAATGCAGGAAGAGATATTTATTTTTTTAAGTTAATACATGCAGGAGTCCTTTTGTAGAAAATTTTCAGGCATCTAGCTGTTATGTAAATAGGGGCATCCTTTTCAAGCCAGCATCTTTTGATTTTTTTAATCAGCTAAATTTTCTAAAGATAATTTTTAATACCCGTAGAAACTTAACGACAGTCATTTGATATGCTAACCATATTGTGACTTGTAATTGAGTATGCTATAATAGTTACAGTGCCAAAATATACAGATGTTTGCATACACTTAGATAGGTAGTATTTTTTTAACTAAGCTTTAAAATGACTGAGTGAATGTTTTCCTACTTCGTGTTGTTGTTAAGTGTAATATACATGCATATATATGCATATAATATACATACATAATATACATACATAAAGTAGACCCTGTATGGCACTAGTAAAATAAAAACCCTCCAATCGTTGTACTTTAGTGGATAAATATTGTATTTTCAGATATATGTTAGTCAAAAGCTAAAATGTAGCCCCAAAAGAGAAAATTACAATGTCCTGGCATCCTGCTAAAGACCCAGTAGTAACTAATGCCCATCAAGCTTTTACTTTGGTGAGAAAATTTGTCTCAAGGGAGCTGACTTTTGCAGGAAGTAAGCTATGCAGGATCACATGATGACATTTTTAAAACACAGAATCACGGGCATCACTCTACATCTCCTAAATCAAAATCTCAGAGGCAAGAGCAGCACAGGAATCTGCATTTTAAAAGCCATGGGGAGATTCACTGGTAACATTCTGTGGTGCCAGTCCACAGAGCAGCTTTTAGAAGCTATTGACATTTGAATCCACATATTACAGACCTAAGGCCTTAAAATCCTTGCTCACTGCCTAAATTCCCTTTTCACATACCTGTGCTGTGTTTTACAAAGATTAGTTCGTGCACTTATGCTATCTTCCCAAACAAGAGCAGAGCAAGTCTTATTTATTCCATGGTACCTGGCTCTTTCCATGACATAGGTGCCCAGCAAATATTGGTTGACAGGAATTGGGATTACATTTGGTGTTATGGTTTACAGGTAAGAACTTCACTCAGAGGAAGACTTGCAAAAACAGTTTTCTATGTAGTTCACAGGTCTGTGAAGGGTAAGATTTTTAGAACTTTTTCAAATTAAAAAAGTGTATTACATGTAAATATATTCTCCCATATCTAATTATACAGGGTCCAATAAGTTCACAGGAAGTTACAACATTTAAAGTAAACGGGGTCAAGGAGGGTGACATTGTTTTAATCACTGGTTCCAAACATGGAAGGTTACCTGAGGTCCTTCAGGCTTAGGACACTTACTTTCTTGGTCAGCATTGCCAATTGCTTCAGGGTGTGGCGAGGTATCCTTTGAGTTAAGTTAACAGCAAACACATTTGACTTGCTAGTTTTTGAAGAAGTTGGGATTTAGTAATGGGATCTTTGGCAAGATCTGACTAGGAGAAGCCTTTGGGTCCAGGTGTAATGCAGCTGGTAGCAAAAATAGATTTTATTAAAACTATTGGTGAAATATCTGGCACTCCAGGAACTATTTTGGAACTTGAAGGTGCAATTTGAAGTGAAATGTATGGAGGCATCATCATCTCAGTTGGTTAAAGCTAACTCTTTCTAATGAATACCAAGATGGACAAGAGGGCTCTGGACACTTGCTCATGGTTAGCGAGATAAGGTGGTCTTCCCCTTCCGCAGAGCGTTTTCTATAGAATTTCCATTTCTCTCTCTGCTCTGTCTGCCTGCTGATGTACAGATGCACACAGTTAGTCATCTCCACATGAATTTATAACAACCAACTTCTTCCAACACCTGATGAAAGCAAAAAGGAAATGAGGCTTGATTGATCAATAGGACATGATTAAAATTAGTGCTTTCCTCGGTTTTTAACAGAAAAGTGTCTTTCCCGCATTTCAAATCTGGTTAGGTCTATATGATTAAAGCACTTATATCAATCAATATTTAGATTCGTTTGACTTCATATATGTGGCCTTCTCCTTTACTATAAAAAGACTAATTTGTTTTTTCCAGAATGCAGCTTTCAAGAGTTTTGCACTCCAAGACTTTATCCCAGAATACAGATGCTTTATACTAAGCTTTCAATTCCAGGTTAGGTGAGTGGAGGTGAAATTACATGAGATTTATCCATGGCCGCAAAAACGTTAAGTTCCTAACTAACACTTTAAGTCACACCAGAAGGTGTGACTTTCCCCAGTGCTTTCACTGTACCTTCCAGGTTGTTTGGCTATGCTTTTACCAATATTCTCGGGTGAGAAGGAGGACCATTGGCTCAAGCGTCCTCAAAATTTTATTTTGTAATACAGCCCCAAAATAGAAGAGTTTTTTAGGGTGCTTTATAACCATCTTAGCGGCATTGATCCTTAATTTTGGACCATTTCTGAAAACCTGAGATTCTGTATTTGTCCACTCTATGTAAAATATTATGCAAGTTGCCATGAAAGTTATTGTGAAAAATAAGCACACTAACCCAATCAAAGGAGGGATGCAGAGACTTGGAGCACAGTGAAGGGAGGCTTTAATCAACGCTCTTGCCAGAGCAGGTGTCTGATGGACAGGCATACTTGAGGCAGTTACAGCAGGCAATTTATCTCCAAGCATGCAAGTCCCTCCTCTGATTCCTCATTGGCTGAGTCCTACAGAGATTACAGCCTTACCCTGAAGTTGCCTAAGCCCATGTAAGGCAAAAAGTAGTCTGATTGGAACAAATGTACATTACCTGAATTGCCACAGAGACTTCAGTTTTTTGGCCCATGCTCATTACAAAGCCCATGAAATGGAGAGGAGGAAGAAGAACCAGGAAGTGAAGTGTCTCAGGTTTTGGGACTCCACTGTGGGGGGAAGGAGGTCGCACATATTTCCAATAGGTTCTAAACCTATTGTTAACTAGACAGCACAGCTTGTATTTGGTATTTCTGAAAATGAGTCATCTCACTTATTTCTCATGGTTATAAAATGAGTAAAGTATTCATCACCCGTGTTTGGCCCCTTAAGAGTCAAGAGAGCCTCTGAGGGTCTCAAGACCTCACCCGCCAAAGCTAGATTTACCTGTTATCTGATACATAAGTTCTTTCCATAGTGTTTTATCCCATTTCCCCAGTCCCTTACATTGGCACTACCAGGCATGAGCTCTCTATTCTCAGCCAGGCTCTCCCTTCTGAATGCGCAGGTGCCACAAGCAGCTACATGGCAACCTCAGCAGTAAAAGCCAGTCAGCTGTTTTGGCCCTGTGTTCACCCTGCACTCAATTGGTAGCATTGACACCAAGAGTGGGAGTCTGCCTTCCGCGTCAGTATAGACTAGGAATAGGGGAGGAGTGAATCTGCATAGGCAAGCTGGGGCTACCTTTACTGTTGATGTTTTTGTAATGTTTATTTATCTTTGAGAAACAGACACAGAGCACGAGCAGGGAAGAGGCAGAGAGACAGGTAGACACAGAATCTGAAGCAGGCTCCAGGGTCTGAGCTGTCAGCACCAAGCCTGCATCTCAAACCCACGAACCTTGATATCATGACCTAAGCCGAAGTCTGAGGCTCAACTGACTGAGCCACCCAGGCACCCCGAGCTACCTTTACTTTAAAAGGGGGAAAAAGGGGCACCTGGATGGCTCAGTTGGTTAAGCATCCAACTCTTGATTTTGGCTCAGGTCATGATCTCTAAGAGCACAAAGCCTTCTTGGGATCCTCTCTTTCCCTCTCTCTCTGGCCCTTTCCCAACCTCTCTCAAAAACAAAGGTTGGCAGGTGGAGGAAATAGATGCAGGGAAGGCAGAAGCACCAGATTCCTGGTCACCATCCCCTCTGGAGAAGGCATGCAGGTGGATGAGCACAGTTTTCAGCTCTGGTTTCACAGGCACCCGCAGCCTGGGGCCCTGGGAGTTGTTTAGTCATTATGCTCCCCACTGTGCCTTTCTTTGTGAGCTACCTCAAGGGTGGCTGTTGGAGGACTTCTCCTCAGTGGAGGAAGCTTATCACCAGCTTGAAATTCTCCTCAGGTTGCATCTAAGACGTTTTCTTCTAATAGACATTTGAAGCACTTTACTAAGGCAGCGCCACACATATTTAATGAAGTCCTAAAAAGGCACCTAGTGCGCAGTAAAAGGTGAGGTAAATCAAAAATAAAAATAGATGGCTTAAAATAGAATTCATGGCCTCAGGCAAACTATAAAGCTGCTAATCTGCTTTCAATGCAAAGTGCACAGCTACAAATACTTAACAGTTGAAAAACAGTGAGAAAGGGAGAAGACAAGGTGCAGCTTTTATTTTATGTGTGTGTGTGCGCGTGCGCGCACGCATGCGTGCGAATGCACGCGCGAATCCACCTGTGTGTAAAGGATCATTGTTTTCTGATTGGTTTTATAATTCCTTTTCCCTTTTCAGTGACAGTGAAAACTGGTTTTGTGAGTGTCCAAGGCTGTACTCAGGCAGGATGTGCCAGTTTGCAACCTGTGAAAACAGTCCATGTGGAAACGGTGCCACCTGTGTTCCTAAATCCAGGACAGATTCCCTTTGCCTCTGCCCTTATGGGAGGTCTGGGCTCCTCTGCACGGAAGGTAAGAGTATTTGATTATTAAGCATTGAGCACCGCAAAAGGAGATGAGGAACATAGAAGTCACTCACAGAAATCAAGGACAGCACCGACTGATCAAATATGTCTAATCGTTTCCTTGGTTCTTTCCAAGTCAATCGAGACAAGACCTGTTAATGAGACTAATCCCTGAGCATGTATTTCTCACAGCCATCGTGTAATTACAAAGGAGGTAATGAGTTTACCCTGAGGTTAGTCTATGGAAAATCTCTGTAGTATAAAATCTCAAAGTCATTCTAATGCTCAGAGTAACAAGGAAAATCAGATGCAATACATGAAATCAAAATATTTGATGTCATTTTGGAAAACTGAGGCAACAATATTAACAGATCTCTGTATTGTAGACCAGTCATTTTTTGTTTAAAGACAATAAACCCCGTGATACAGTTATTATATAGCAAGAAACAAAATCACAAATAATATCCATGTGGCTCTCCTTCAGAAAATCCTAAATTACAAAAAGGTACAAGATGCTATAATATAAGATTGTTTTAGGAAGCAGCTTGCCAAAGAATGTAATGTTAGCTTTGATATACAGAAATAAATATCAATTTAAATCTTAATAGAAATAATTAAAAGTATTTGGCATTAATATTTTATCAAGTCAGGATAGGAATTGTTTCATCTTTATTTTCCCCACAAAAATTTTTAAAAACAAAGTTTACCCCTTTGGTGCTAGTGGTATTTGTTACCAAATTCTGGAGTAAGTCTACCAAAATGAGCGCAGGTCCCTATGCCCCAGGTATACAACAAAACAAACAGATCTTACCTGCTCCGACTCATCAAAAAGTTGGAGCACCACACGCTGATATAACAGGTGTGAAAATTGAAATGAGTGAAAAAAGAATTCATAACTAAAAAGTATTGAAAGGAGGGAATTGAGACAATGGATTTTTGTGTAGCTGGGAGAAGGGGAGTTAAGAAGTACTGAGTTTCATTCTCTATGTGGAAGGTTATATTAGAAGTTAGCCAAGTCATTTTGTAATAAGAAAAGGTATCATAGACTAGATGGAATTGAAATTTTGTCCTTTCCAATAAAAACCTCATGCTTCTTAGATAGAACCATTCTATCAAGCTATTGAAAAATACAGTTGGTCACAAAAAATTTGATTACTAAGGGATGAATCATCAGTTTTGCTTCCTAGTTGAAAATCAGACTTACCACATGAAATAAGAAGTGAAGATTTATAAGAATGTCTTCACATATTTACAAAAAAAATTGTTTTCTCCTATCTTTTGGTCTTATTAGGGCTCAGAGATGCAGCAACTTATAAATTATTGAGACAAGAAATATTAGACAAAATTTGTTAGACTCTCTGTTTCATTGTAGATAAGAAGGAATTCCAACATGCACCCATCCAGAGGAATTGTTCAAAACAATTAGCCTATCCATTAATATATTCCACAAATGTGCCAGAGTAATTTGAGATTCCTACCCTCATGGAGCTTTTCTTCTAATTGAGAAGATTAAAAGAAAATAAAAATAGCTCAAGACACAATATAAAGTGTATGAAAAGAATTATGAAGGAAATAAACAAGGAGCATAGAGAGTAAGCAGGGTGGGGGGAGCGAGGGTACTGTTCCAGACAGGTGCTCATGATAAGAGCGACTCCAAAAAGGGAGAGACTGTGCTAAAGCCTATAGAATGCAGAGTATGACCTATGAAAACCAGGAAAACTATTAGAGCAAAAGTTTCAGAAAAATGGAAGACCCTTAAGAGAGATAGAACCTACCTTTTTTGAAGAATGAAAAGGTGCTAGTCTAGCAGAGCATATGGAGCAAGAGAGAAAAGCATATCTGACGTGAGCAGAGCCTACATCATGTAGGGTCTCAGGCACATGGGAAGGTTTATTGGCTTTTAATTCTCAGTGCCTTAAGAAGCCACTGGAAGATTTTATTTTATTTTATTTTATTTTTAATTTTTATTTATTTCTGAGAGACAGAGACAGAGCATGAGCGGGGGAGGGGCAGAAAGAGAGGAAGACAGAATTTAAAGCAGGCTCCAGGGTCTGAGCTGTCAGCACAGAGCATGATGCAGGGCTCGAACTCACAAACTGTGAGGTCATGAGCTGAGCTGAAGTCGGACATTTAAGCAACTGAGCCACTCAGGTGCCCCGCCACTGGAAGATTTTAAAGAGGCAAGTGGTGTATATGTATTTGTTAAAACACTTCCGACTGCAGTATATTGATTTTAAAAGGCTTTTGTCAGTGACCCTGATGAGAGATAATTTCGCCTATGACCAGGATGATGGTGGTGGAGATGGAAATAAGTGGATGAATTTGAGATCTATTCTGGAGACAGAACTGATAGAACTTGCAGGGAAGTGTTTGAGAAGTGCTGAATCAAGAACATCTAGATTTCTCTATTTGTTTGGACTATGGGTAGAGTATAGTGCCATGAGGAGGACTGAGGGCATAACAGGGGTTTTATAGGGCATTATTGGGAGGTAAACAAGAGTTTTATTGGGTACAGATGAAGGAAGAGATACCGGTTAGATATCGAAATGGAGAAGACATGTAGGCAACCAGATAAATGATCCTCAGGCTCAGGGGAAAGAAAGGTCATGACTAAAGATACAATTTGGAGAGTCATCAAAATAGAGGCAGTGGTCAACACCATAGAACCAGAAATTGTCTGAGGAAAAGGTATAGACAAAGAGAAGAAGAGGGCTGAGGACCAACCCCCTCCAAGATTCCAATATTTAGGGATCTAGTAAAGGAGAGAAAGCCATGTACAATACCAGTACCATCCCCCAGACAAGCATCCCCCCCATCATCTTTCAGCCCATAAATATCACTCCTCTTGTGATGTTGCATTGTCTTAGCCTAAGTTCCCCCATCAAAGCAGAACCTGGATAAAGAATTACATTCAAGTAGTTTATTTTGGAAATGATCTCAAGAAACAGGAGTGTAATAAAGACTTGGAATAAAACAGGAAAGGGGAGACAGTCAGTACAGAGGTGTCTTAATGGAATTGAGTCAGGGACAGCTATTATTGATTCTCCTGGGACCTTATGAGGAACTATCTAAAATGAGTCTCAAAATTGTCCACTTTTATGAGGAAATATACAGAATGAGTCTGAGAATTGCCTGCCCCAAGGGACAAAAGAGAGAAGCATTTAACCATTGACTCGTGGTTTCTTTTGATTGGGGATTGCTCTACAGGACCTTAATTTTCCCACTCTTCTCCATTGCCATAGAAAACTGTCAAGTGTGCAAGCTCTTGCAGGCATCTCAGGCAGGCCAAAGCACCAGAGAAGCTGGGGATCAAGGAAGGAGTGCTTAACATATCAACATTCCCTAAACAATCACGAAAATGCCCACTCAAAGTGTCAGCTCCCTCCAGGAATCGTCTTTGCATCCAGCAAACATCAAGGCTTTCTTTACTCCCCCAACTAGCATGAGGTAGTGCCCCATATCATTTCTTGGACCATTCACTGGTCAGTCTCACATCCAGGAAATTCTCTAGAACATGCTGAATCTGTATGTATTCAATAGAGAAAAGCATAGAACTGATAAGCATAGTTGTTGCCCAGTTGCAAGTACACGTGAGAAAAGGCACAGAATAATATCCAAAACTCCCTTTTTATCTTTGCCTTTTTGTTAATACCAGAGGATAAAAAATCAGCTAGTTTTATCAGCAGTTGTCTTTGCTACATAGCACTTTTCTTTTAGATTATAGCCATATCTACCATACTAATATATTCTTTGGGGGATAATAGAAAATATAATTATGACGTTTCCTACCTTGTTGATGTTTCCACTGGGGAATTCATTCCGAGGCAATCATGGCAGTGGTGATGGGAGCCAAAATAAACAAACACTGCAAATGGAAAATTCGCAGCTGCCTTCCTTTGTAAAGTGCTTTACTCTCCACATTTGTGCTTCTCATTCACACTTCCTGTTGCCTCTTTCTATGCAGGAATAATCTCTTCTTGTTTTCTTAACCACATCATTTTAAAAGCAGGGGGGCAGGGGGACACTTTATCTTATGTCTTGCCCTCTCTGTCTTTTCTAAAAGTATGGCTTAATTTACCTTATCCTCCCCACCTACAGCTCTCAATGGAATATGGCTTTTGAAGAAAGCAGTGTAACATGCAGATTAAGAGCCTAGGCCCTGGAATCCGTGTGACTAGGTTAAAATCCCCATTCTACTACTGACTAGACTATGGTGTGATCTTGGGCAAGTCACCTGATCTCTCTGTACTTCACCTTCAAGGGGTCTAATAATAGAACCTAAATTACAGAGTTCATGAGAATTAAAGGAGGTAATTCATGTAAATTGCTTAACACATCACTGGACATATAGAAAATACTTTTTATAAGAGAGTTCAAACCAGGCTTCTGATACAGAGAAATGCCGTATCTTGTCATTATGGGAAAGAAGGCTGGATCTCCATCCTCCCTAGAAAGAAAACTCTATAGAATGTCAAAAGAAATCAAAATTAATTTCCTTTCAAGAATTTTTCTAAGTTGGTGACACTCTTCATGGTGATTAGAGACAAGCCAGGGGTATTACAAAGTCAGGTAAGAAAGCAGCGCTCCAGGGATACAGATAATCACCAGGCTATTTAAGGACATGATACCTCTATAAAGCAGCTTAATGTCAGGCTGGCATTTTGTAATGGCATATTTCAAGTACATGTAATTTTGTCATGTAAGCTCGTAACTCTTTTGATAGCATCCACTCTGATATGATCCAGCTTTTACTCTCCGACTCAACAGCTGTTTGATTACCCTGCTGTTCAACCCATCTCAATATCCCTCATTTCTCTCCATGTTTAAATTCTATATTTTCCAGCTCCTGGTTGCAAAGAAATGTTAAAAGATCAAGCCCAACCCCATAGGGGAACAAGGAGACAGGGGTGATTGTGGCCACACAAGAAAGCACTCAGGAAAGTAATTCCTCTTGCTTAGGGTTGAAGGCAACCTTTGAGCGTCCTACATTTTTTCTTCCTTAAGAACTGAGGGAATTGCCTCTCCTTTTGCTCACTGGGAAAGTTCATACCTCCGCCTTTTACCTTTTTTTCTATTTCAGCATCTGTAGAGAGGAAAAGTTAGATTGCACATCTAAAAAAGTAACACTTAAAATAAATATATATATTATTGTATACTGGAATGTTCTTGAAAAAAAAACTTTGATGGACTCCTGCAATCCAACCCACTGACAATGAATTAGCACCTTTCTTCCATGTATGCAAGTGGCAGTCCTAGCAGAGCAAAGTTACAGTTATTGTTCCAATAATTACTACCAGTACTATGTGTTTATAAGCAAATGAGTGTGTGTGTGTGTGTGTGTGTGTGTGTGTGTGTGTGTGTGTACATACCTGGGAAAGATTTCTTAACCACAGTCTTTCATTAGGTTTAGAAATTGCTTACGTGTCTATAGTTATTGCTGTTATGTTTCTCTAAAGGCATTATGCTTCCTACCAGTAAGTGGTGTTGGATTTAGTTACATACACACATGCACACACCCCTATTAAAAACAAGATAGTAAGGTATTTTGACTTGGGAAATTATATTAATTCTGGCAGTCTGTCAGTCACTCAACCAATATATTCCTTCTTTATTTATCAATACATTCTGATTGTTTTGAGGGCAGAAATGTACCCAGCTAAAATTTCCCAGCCACATGGGGTGCCTCAGTAGCTCAGTGGGTTAAGTGTCCGACTTCAGCTCAGGTCATGATCTCAACTGTTTGTGAGTTTGAGCCCCACATCGGGCCCTGCCCTGAGAGCTCAGAGCCTGGAGCCTGCTTCAGATTCTGTGTCTCCTTCTCTCTCTCTGTCCCTCTCCCACTCATGTTCTGTCTGTCTCTGTCTCTCAAAAATAAACATTAAAAAATAAATAAATAAATAAAATAAAATAGAAGTCCCAGCCTCCCTTAAAACAATGTTGCCATAGGATTAAATTATGATAACTGGATATAAGAAGTGTTAGAGTATTGTATTGACCTCTGGAAAAGCCCCTGAAGAGTGGCATGACCCCCAGCCTTGCTTCTTTTTTAGGCTCATTCTAAACCTAGAATGTGTATGAGGTGACTCAAATTCCAGAAGTCATCTTGGTTCATAAAGTGACCTTGAAAATACATGCTAAGATGGTGAAACAAAAACATGAAAAAGCTTAAATTCCTGATAACCATGAAACTACCATACCATACAGGGTTTGTCTAACATCACACTTTCTGTTAATGAGGGAGAAATAATCTATTTTGTTTAAGCCTCTGTTATTTTGACGGCACCTGGATGGCACAGTCAGCTAAGCAACCAGCTCTTGGTTTCAGCTTAAGTT
This sequence comes from Neofelis nebulosa, assembly GCF_028018385.1. Lineage (NCBI taxonomy): Eukaryota > Metazoa > Chordata > Mammalia > Carnivora > Felidae > Neofelis > Neofelis nebulosa. Next base: position 61,211,337 of record NC_080787.1, on the reverse strand, counting down.
ATGATCTGTGATTTGTGGGATTGAGCCCCACGTTGGGCTTTGTGCTGACAGCATGGCGCCTGCTTGGGATTCTCTCTCTCCCTCTCTGCCCCTCCCCTGCCAAAATAAATAAATAAATGTAAAAAAAAACTCCATTATTTTGTTATACATTATTTGTTATATGTAGCTAAACCTAATTTTTACTGATACAATCAGTGTCAAGGTTTCACTTTCACTGAACTTTATAACCTGATATGTTTTCTCAAATATTTCTGATTTTATTCATAAGCCCTTAGATTCCCTCTCAAAGAAAGAGAAAAGTATGAGATTTTTGTATCTTCTCTTCTTTCAGTCTAGAAGATTTTACAACTTTATAAAATATATTTTGCAACCCAGCAAAAGTGTGGTATGAAAATTATTCCAATATTGTTAAAAAATATCAAAGTAAGCAGCAAAATGAAAACTATATTTTTGCAAATTAGAAAAATAATAAGAAAGCAAATCTTAGATCTTACTTATGAAACATTACCTCTCATTTTAAAAGTACCCTTATGGGCCAATTTCTAATCATCACACTAAATGAAAAATCAAATTAGTTCGTAGATTTTCACATCTCAGTTCCTAGGAAGGCATGCAGCTAATATTATCTGCTTTTAAGCAGAGAACAAAGAATATTCACTATCAAACTCTTAACTGTCTCTGGAACACTGTCAGTAGAATACTCAACTGTAAAGGCCAAATGTTCCTTTTGTTCATTCCAGCACTTTGTCATTATTTAGCAACCTCACAGAATTTTCCCTACCAACACAAGCATTTCCTGCTTATTAAAAATGTCTTTAAAATGGATAGACTATGCACAGGAGTAGAATTGTCTGTCCTGAATATATTTATGGCAAGTTGATTTTGTAGACGTTTGTGGAAATGTAACCCTCTGCAGTTTATCCCATAGCTCACCAGAGAATTTAACTTTGCAGGTCTGTCAGCCCAGACCCTCCCACAAAGAGTCAATTTTTTTTTGTATCAAATGAATACTGTCAGATCCTACCACACCTATCAGGTTATGGTTGGTCAGTTTAAGAGCTGTGCTAATGGGATGCACCTGCCAGTTACCAAGCAATGGAGAGCACAACACATTTGTTGCACATTAAAAAATTCTTCACAGAAATGGAAAATTGATTAGAGTCTGAGTAAATATATGCTACATGAAAAACTGTAAAGTCAACATTTTATGAAGAGGCAATGGAATTTATTGATTGTTAGGAAAGAAATAAACAGGGTTGGAGATGCCTGTATGTGATGTAAATTGCCTACCATTCTATATGATGATTAGCAGTTATTCAGTTCAAGGGGTTTTTTGTTTGCTTGTTTATTTCCACTGACACTCTCACATTGCCTTTTCGAATATTTTGTCATTCCATGACTTTGTGCTTGAAAATGGCTTTCTATTTCCCTTAGGCTGAGGTAAGAACTGCTTAAAATAAAGCACAAACCTGACATGGGAAAACCCCCACCTTCTCCTCTAGCCCTCTTATTCACCCTCTGTCAGGTCAAACTATTTTGTATTTATCTTTTAAATATTGGCCATATATTATACCAGCCCTCCCTCATACAGTAAGCTCTGTAAAGGTAGATATCACATCTGTCTTGGCCATCACCATACCTGTGGAGTGGCAAATATTGCCTGGCAGATGGTAGGCTTTCAATTTTTTTGCTGAATTGAAAATGATCTGAAAGTTCTTCAGAATATTCATCTAAGCTGTTACCCTGAGCCTACTACTATTATGACTATTACTTGGGATCTGGTCAATAAGTATTTATCAAATTGAAAAAATAAACCAATAAAACAATCAATAAATGAATAATCTAATATAGAAAATTTCCAAAAGTATGTTCCACAGCACACTAGTGTGGTAAGGTAACCCATAAAAAAGAGTTTGTTGAAATGAACTCAACAACTACTAAGCACTTCCTATATGCCAGACCCTCAGCTAACTAAGTACTTTACCTTCATCTTCCTACATAACCCATGTAATAACACAATTAAGTATGTCATTATTTCCATTGTGCAGATAGAGAAACTTAAATAACCAGTCCAGGGTGGGGGTCAGTTCAGTCAGTTGAGGGTCTGACTCTTGATTTTGTAATGATCCCAGGACCGTGGAATCAAGTCCTGTGTCAGGCCCCATGCTGAGTGTGGAGCCTACTTAAGACTCTCTCTCTCTATCTGTCCCTCTCCCTCTCTGTCTCTTGAAAAAAAAAATTAATAACAATTAAAATTTTAAAATTAAAAAAAAAAAATTTAAGTAGCCAGTCAAAAGTGAAATAGTTCATGAATGGTGGGTAGATCTGGAATCCAGATGTCTCTGATTTCAGCTTTTCTTTAAAACATCATATAGTACTCTGCCCCTTTTTTAGGAATTCAGGTGTATAGTAGCACAGTGAAGTCTATTGGAAGTCCTGTAATAACACAATGTTAAGCCAAGGAGCTCTTCTTTCTCACAGAGCAAGCCTTTCATAGAATACACTGGAGTTGCTCCCTAAGTGGTATATGTATACTCCACTGTGGCATTGGAAGAAAATATTAGTTCTCTTTTTTACCTCAATCTTTTAATTTCTACTTCTGTGTTTTATGATGTCCATATTATATTAGTATATTAATACACTAACAACAATTTTAAATAAATAATATATATGAGCCATGATCTAAAAAGTTTAGAGACCTTTCCCTTTCAAACATGGCCTGACATTTTTATTAATTACATTGATTTCATAGAATTAATTTAGAGAAGCTGATTTCAAATTATGGTTGAAATGTTTGGGGGTCGGGGGTGCCTCAGTGTCTCAGTCAGTTAAGTGTCCAACTCTTGATTTTGGCTTAGGTCATGATCTCACGATTGTAAGATGGAACCCTCATCTGGCTCTGTGCTGGGTGTGGAGCCTGCTGAGATTCTCTCCTTCTCCCTCTGCCCCTCCTCTGCTTGTGTGCTCTCTCTCTTCTCTCTCTGAAAGAGAGAAAGAAAAGAAAAGAAAAGAAAAGAAAAGAAAAGAAAAGAAAAGAAAAGAAAAGAAAAGAAAAGAAAAGAAAAGAAAAGAAAAGAAAAGAAAAAGAAAGCAAGAAAGAAAAGAAAGAAAGAGAAAGAAAGAAGAAAGAAAGAAAGAAAGAAAGAAAGAAAGAAAGAAAGAAAGAAAGAAAGAAAGAAAGAAAGAAAGAAAGAAAGAAAAAGACAGACAGACAGACAGGTCTGGGATATTTAATGTGTAAAATTTATTATATAGTTCCAGTTGGCTTATATTGTTAAAACAATGGAGTGGCATATTCAAAATCTGTTTATTTATGTTTTTAAAGTGCATTAAAACCACCCACTCACCCCAATACAATTAAATTTACTTAAATTTGCATTCTCTAAGCTCATGGTAACTGAGCTGTGGAAAAGACAGTAAGAAGACTATGGATGCAGGAGTAGAGTGACTACTGCTTCTGCTAATACCAGCAGCAATCTCACTATAGAATGTCAAGGATTAAATGTGCATATGCCACAGACCCATTTTATGGAAATGTGTTCATTGGTGGTAGGCATTCCCAAACAGAGTCACATAAGGCCACTGAGACCTAAACTACGCAGAATAAGATTAAGTGGGAGCTATTTCTCCCTTTTATGCATTGCAATGTAATAAAAATGAAAAGTGCTTAAAATTATATTATGCATTGATCAGTTAGGGTTTTGTTTTTTCTTGATTTTTCTCAGTGAGTCAAATGATTTGATGCTTGCTTTTTTTTTTCTTTGTATTTTTAGCAAATGATGACCCTTCAACACTGTAAGTGTCCTGAATATTACCCAACTTTGATAAGGAACCACATGATCAGTTAATATGAATTCCCACTCATAAAATGGGGGAGTTGCAAGTTACATTTCACATATATGATACAATTAAGTAAAGCCGAAAAGAATGCCACTTTTAGAGATATCATTTTGTCAACTCAGATAAATAATTTCTTAGAGAAACATATTAATCCATCAAAGGAGCATTTTTAGAAAGTATATCAATTACTGTAGAAATGGTTAGTCAAAATAATTAAACTGATAATTTCAATGCTCTCATGCCCTACATGTATGATTTAGACTTGGCCTATGTGGTCTGGGATTCCTATCATTATGCATTTGTGAAACGAAGATTAAATGGGGGAATAATGAGGAAAAAGTAGAGGGAGAAAGGGAATATTTCTGAAAATTAATTATAGTTTGTAACCAAATCTTGACTGCATGTGTACCTCTGTTGTGTTAAGAGTATCCAATGTATCCAACATATACATGCTTTCCACAATACTGAGCATTCCATATACTTTCTCTTGCCTTATCATATCCCTACTCTTGAGAAATAAAGGATAAATCCAAAGGTAAGGGTAATCAGTTTTACATAATAAAGTCATGATCCCAGTTTGGTACTAATGATGACATTATAAACCCTGAATGTGAATGTGAATGTGAATGTGAATGTGAATGTGAATGTGAACTGCAAAAGGGAGTTCTACACATCCAGTATCAGTGGTATGGCTTATGTCTCAAAATGTATGAATTATTTAATGTGAACAATAATTCCCAAAGAGCTATTTGAGTCCTTATTTTTATAAGTAGAACATGTTACAGGGATTACTAAGAACTAGACTTCCTATTCATTTTTGAAATTTCGTAATTTGAAGAGTAAAAAAAAAATTAACTTGGAAAAGCCCACCTATTAAAATATTTTAAATTAATGTGCTTTTCCTACGGGCTAAACAATAGACAAATAGAGGTGTATTTTTAATTCCCTTGTTCTAATGAAATCACATTGGTCCTAAGTAAGGGATTTGCTGGGAGTAAATTAACACTTTCCTGACTCTGCTGTTGTCAGTAACTTTCGAGCATCACTAGTGCCTTGTAAAGTTAATATGGCTCTTTGAAAGTCAGCATTTTACTGCCCATTTCAATTTTCATCCATGACTTAACACCTGGCAGGGAGCATCCCATCTTTTCCAGAGGGCAAATCTAAATATTGCACCTAATGATTCAGTCTCCAAAATGACATTTTGTAATTCTCTTTGCCATCCTAAAGGGGCCAAGGGTTATTTTGAATCTCATCTTTTTTGTTCTTGTGTATTAAATCCACTTGAAATTGTCAAAGCGAGACTCTTTCTGCCCCCAAGACTTTAAGCTCTAGAGAAAGAAAAGCTGTCATCAGCATGAGTGGTTGATAATTCTGCTTGTTGGAGTGTATCCCTGTCAGTCTCCAGGTGGATGGTTTAACATACACCTTGTTGGCAGCTACCACCAAAGGGGGCTTTCCTGAAGGAATATCACTGTGGCTGCCCTGCTGAATGAGCCCCCTAAGTACTTGTCAGCGTTGCTATCTTAACCATGGTGGAGTTGCTTTTTCCTGAGATAGCTGTATCCTCTGCATTTTAAGTTTGATTGCCCGTGTAAGCTTTAAAAGCAGAATGTTTAAGAATTATAGATTTCAGAGGTCTTTTTGTGGACTGTAAAACCCTTTTCCAGTGCCGCCTGTTTCTTGCCTCCATTATACCTCTCTCCTCCATTACTTGTTACAATAAACAAATACTTTTGAGAAAAGTGCATCATTAGCATCCTGGATTTTGAGCTACTGAATTTTAATATAAATTAGTGTAGCAAAAGGAAAACGGAAAGCCTCAACAACCATTTGTCCCACGCGTTATGATAATTAGGGAATTACACAATTTCCCATCCTGCAAATCAAAGGACTTAAGGTGCCTCTCTGCCAACATCTAAAAGCTTTCCTGGTTATTCAACACTTGCCCTGTTGGAATAAGAGAATATCAGAACACCTGTGCAATACACAAAGGGCTACAAATTTATGGGTGTATTAAGCAAAGTCTAATTATAACTTGATAAAAAAAAATCCCCTTGACAAAAGCCTATTTCCAAAGAATCAGCTTTTAAAAGAACAAACTTAGAAATTATTGTATCCCAAATGTGCTACTTGGTAAAATTGAAAAGAAGTGTTGCTCAAAGCATTCTTAGATACGGATGGCAAAAGCACAACACCTCTTTTTTCCACCCTTTATTCTCCAGAGTAGAGTGGGGTGACACATCTTATCAACTCTTTAACATCTGCAGGCTGTTAATTAATGAACTTCATTGTTTCAGCAAACTCAAACAGATACTGTTTTATTAACGAACAAGTCTTTACATCACTTTCTAGATGATTAAACTGAAGTTGGCAGTATTAAACTATTAGTGTTGTGTGATGCAGAGGCCCTACACTTGGAGAACAGAGCTCAGATTCAGGCCCACGGTGTGAAACAACCAGCTGTGTGACCCCCTACAAGTCACTTCACTTCCTGCACTTCACTTTCTTCATCAGTTAATAAAGGAGCTGAATAGATTACCTCATCTTCATTTTTTTTTTTATTCCAGTCAGAACTCTTAGATTGAGAATAGGGAAAATCAATTAGGAGTTACTCTTGCTGATTCAAGTGCAGTTTTATTTTGTGTCTCCTTCATTATAGGTCACTACAGTTCATTATGAAATGGCTAGTCAAAGTTAGCAGTTTAGTTAGTGCCTGCAGTCAAGACATTGTTCTAAGTGCCTTATATAAGATATCTCATTTAATCCTCAAAAGAGCACAGGGAGCAGCTATTATTATCACCCCCATTTTATAGATGAGAACACTGAAAATTAAAGAAGGTAAATAATTAGTATGAGGAATGGCTGGTTAGTGGCAGGGCCGTTCTCTGAACTTCTTTGTTACACTGAATCCCACAAATATGTCTCAAATATACTTTAAATGATACTGTATTTAAAACAAAATCTAATCATGAATGTGATTACTGATTATTTAAATAGAAATAAGAACTATCTCTTAACAATAATACATCTAGTATAAAATTATGAATCATTGATGAAGTTTTACCATATTATTAAAATGCTATCTAAATATACCTAAACACTTGGGGAGAAGTGTTATCAATTATGATTTTTGTTCCATTGGCACAGACATTTATTAGATTTGACATCAATATGCTTTATTTTTGGTAAAAATTATTCACATTAGAAATTCAGTATTAGATAATTATGAGATAATTATCTTAGAAAATTATGAGGTAATAAATATGGTTTAATTAATAACTGTAAGAAAATTCATTCTATAATTTATTCATCTAACAAATACTAATTAAGAACCTAAATACTAATAATGTGCTAGGTCTGTCCTAGATGCTTAGTAAAACTGGGTAAATAAAACAGACATACCTTCTTTCTTCAAGGAGTCTTAACATCCAAAAAAGGGACAGGCAAAAAGTAAAGAAATAAATATATAATTCAAAATTGTGATTGGTACTGTGGGAGAAATAAATGAGATGATGAAGAAAGCAGAGTGGGACCTACTCAGACAGGTGGTCAGGGAGGGACTCTCTATGGAGGTCACTGAAATTAGAACATAAAGGACAAGGTGAAGGTGGCATAGGTGACTTTAGAGAAATAAGCTTAAGCCACATCATTCAGGGCTTTTTAGGTCATGGTAATGAGTTTAGATTTTGTTCAGTGTCCAGTGATAAGCTATGAGTTCAAAAAGGGGAGTGACACGTGTTTATAATCTATTACTTATATTGGGAGTAATGAAAGAAGGGGGACAGAGGAAGCTAATGCAGGAATTCATGTCATAAGTGATGTTGTCTGAGCAGAGGAAGAAAGAATTGGCCAGAAAGTTTTATTTGAAAGTAGCATACATAAGACTTACTGATAGATTGTGTTGGGGATGAGGAGAAAGGAATCAAAAATAGCTACCAGATTTTTAGAGTGAGCAACTTAGACAATAGAATGCTTTGCTAAGAAGTGAGAAGAAGCTTGGTATGGAAATAGGAGTTTAATTTTGCTTCAGATGCCTATAGAATATGTACGTGGAGATATCAAAGAAGTAGCTGGATATTTCAGTTTAAGTTCATAAAAATATATGAAATAACTTATGAAGAGAATGTATAGAGAGCTACATTCTGGGAGCTACACCATTTAGAATATAGGTATTGAACAAAGAGGAGCAAAAAAAAATAGAGACTGAGAAGGTGTGGTAAGGGGCAGAACAGAAAAACCTGGGGAGCAAAGTGTCACAAAAGCCAAGAGAGGCCTACTTTCCAAGGGGAAAGTCTTTACCAGAGTTCTCTCCCACCTGAGAGATGGCATGTTCCCCACTTCAGCCCCTCTAGCCTTCCTGCCTCACCTATAGAGGGAGAAAAAAAAAAAAAACTAAAAAACATTTCTGAAAGTCATAGATCAGGGTACACATCCTCCTGCTAAAAGACTGAGATTTAATAACCACCTTACCACCACAGGTGTAAGGCTCCAATATAATAACAGTGGACTACAATGGAAAGAGCTGTAAGCTGTACTGTCTCTGGAAAGAAGTACTTAGGGAAACTCAAAGTCAACAGAGTAAAAGCATGGACACTAGAGGAATTTCAAACCTCTGGCCTCTGTGGCTTTAGCAAACATCAAATAAAGGTCAGCTTCTAGCCATTTTAACACATAATTTCACACTAAAAGCCTTTTTACATAACACATCATGTCCAGCATTCAACAAAAAAAAAATCACAAGGTATGCTAAAAAACAAAAAAGAAAAAAGAAAAGAAACACTGTCTGAAGCAAGCATCAGAACCAGATACAGATATGAGACAGGTATTTGAATTGTCAGAGAATTTTTTTAATCAGTAAGACATAGACATCACTTCAAATCATACAGATATTAAGAGGATATGATGAACCACTTCATGACAATATATTAAAAAAATTATTTAAACTGCATAAAATCTTATTAAAGCAAAATTAATTAAAACTAACATAAGAAGAAATAGAAATTAAGAGTAAAATGGCAGAGTAGTAGGGGGACTGTATGCTTTCCTCCTCCCTCGAACACAACTAGACAAATATCAAATTATTCTGGACACCAAGGAAATCAATCTGAGGATTGAGAGAACAAACTACACAACTAGAGGGAGAAAAGAGGCCACATCATGGAAGGTAGGAGATACGAGATGTGATTTGGGGGAGAAAAGAATCACAGGTGCTTCAGAGGGGAGGAAGCCCTTGATCAGGAAGAGAGGTGAGAAAGACAGCACTGTGAAGGGCATTGCACAAGGAAAACACTTCCTCAAAACTATTGATGGGGAAAAGGAGAGGGGCTGATTATTGCAAGATTTTACAAGCAGCAGAGCTGAAAGTTGGAAGTTTCAGAAGTCCACACCATCACTGGGGTGGAGCCTTGTGGGTGTAGAGATGCTCTTGTGGAGGAGGAGGGCAGAGGCTCAAGAGAAGACAGAGTGGTCTGAGGATCCCCTGGGTTACACTGGAAGAGACAGTTACCCTTCTTGGAGTGCACTTGGAAGAGGTGGGCACTGCCTCTCCGGGGACAAATGAACTGGCAGGTGCCATTGATCTGGTCCTTTCATTAGCATAGAAGCAGAGGTACATGCTGAGGGCAACTAACCTGCATACCAGCTTTTTGCTGTACTTTATCAAAAACTCTAAGCCCCTGCACATTTGTGCAACTGCTCTTTCAGGAGAAACCAGCATCAGCCACAGTGTGGCAAGACCCTCATCCAGAGGATGAGCACGGGTCTGTGCTGCAATGGGTCACTAAAATTTGGAGTTCTGAAACCCAGCCAGCATGCCTGGGATAAAACATAGGAGCACTGCACCACCAGGTGGGCAGATGGTTTGGACACAGACAGGATGAAGGCAGAGGTCTGAGGGAAGCCTAGACAAATGAAGGAAGATTGTTTGCTCTTCTGTGAGGGCTTCCTGGAAAGCAGGCACGAACTCACCCCTCTAGAGATGAGAGAGCCAGCTGATGCTGTTTGTATTTCCGCCCATCAGCACAGATGAACTTCAGTGAGCAGCACAGCACCCACAATGAAGGCTTGAGCCACTTACACCAAGCCCTACCCCTCTGCACTCTGCAGGTGCTTTTTTACTAGGGCAAGTGTGCTTGAGAACCAAAGTACCAGTGGCCCCTCCCTCAGAAGACCAGTTAATACTTACTCTTCTGAAACTGGTCCAAAAATAGAAATGGAAGGAAAACATCCAAACTCATTTAATGAGGCCAGCATTTCCTTGATTCCAAAACCAGACAAAGACCCCACTAAAAAGGAGAATTATCCCTGATGAACATGGATGCAACAAGGTAATAGCAAATCAAACCCAACAGTACATTAAAATAATTATTCACTGTGGAGTGCCTGGGTGGCACAGTTGGTTGGTTGAGTGGCCACCTTCGGCTCATGTCATGACCTTGCTGTTGACAAGTTTGAGCCCCGTGTCAGACTGTGTACTGACAGCTCAGAGCCTGGAGCTTACTTCGGATTCTGTGTCTTTCTCTCTCTGCCCCTCCCTGCCTCATGCTCTATCTCTCTCTGTCTCAAAAATAAAATAAACATTTAAAAAAATTTAATAAAATGAAATTAAAAAAATAATTATCCACTGTGATCAAGTGAGATTTGTTCCTGAGCTGCAGGGGTGGTTCAATATTTGTAAATCAATCAATGTGATATACCACATTAATATAAGAAAAGATGATAACCATGTGATCCTCTCAATACAAAAAAAAAAGCATTTTACAAAGTACAGCATCCATTAGTGATAAAAACCCTCAACAAAGTAGGAGTAGAAGGAACATACCTCAACATCTTAAAAGCCATATACAAAAGATCCACAGGTAATATCATCCTCAATGGGGAAAAACTGAGATCTTTTCCTCTATAGCCAGGAACAAGACACGGATGACCACTCTTACCATTGTTATTTAACATAATGCTGGAATTCTTAGCCTCAGCAGTCAGACAGCAAAAAGAAGGCATCCAAATCAACAAGGAAGAAGTCAAACTTTCACTCTTCATAGACAGTGTATACTCTATGTAGAAAACCCAGAAAACTCCACCAAAAAAATTGCTAGAACTGATACCCAAATGCAGCAAAGTTGCAGAATACAAAATCAATGCGCGGAATTCTGCTGCATTTCTATACAGCAATAATGAAGCAGCAGAAAGAGAAATCAAGGAATTGATCCCATTTACAACTGCATCAAAAAACATAAGATACCTACAAATAAACCTAACCAAAGAGGTGAAAGAGTCTGAAAACTATAGAACACTCATGAAAGCAATTGAAGAGGACACAAAGAAATGGGAGAGGATTCCATGCTCATGGATTGGAAGAACAAACATTAAAATGTCCATACTTCCCAAGGCAAACTACACATTTATTTTTTTTTTTAATTTTTTTAACGTTTATTTATTTTTGAGACAGAGAGAGACAGAGCATGAACAGGGGAGGAGCAGAGAGAGAGGGAGACACAGAATCTGAAACAGGCTCCAGGCTCTGAGCTGTCAGCACAGAGCCTGACATGGGGCTTGAACTCACGGACCGCGAGATCGTGACCTGAGCCATAGTCAGCCGCTTAACCGACTGAGCCACCCAGGCACCCCCAAACTACACATTTAATGCAATTCATTTCAAAATACCACCAGCATTTTTCACAGAGTTAGAACAGACGATACTAAAATTTCTGTGGAGCCATGGAAGACCCCAAATGGTGAAAGTAATGTTGAAAAAGAAAAGCATAGCTGGAGACATCACATTCCAGACTTCAAGCTATATTACAAAGCTGTAATCATTAAGACAGTATGTCACTGGCACAAAAATAGACACATAGATCAATGGAACAGAATAAAAAACCCAGAAATTGACCCATAGCTGTATGGTCAACTAATCGTCAACAAAGTAGCAAAGAATATCCAATGGAAAAGAGACAGTCTCTTCAACAAATAGTGTTGGGAAAACTGGACAGCAACATGAAGAAGAATGAAACTGTACCACTTTCTTACACCATACTCAACAATAAATTTAAAATGGATGAAAGACCTAAATGTGAGACAGGAAACCACCAAAATCCTACAGGGTAAAACAGGCAACAACCTCTTTGACATCAGCCATAGCAACTTCTTACTAGACACCTCTCCAGAGGCAAGAGAAACAAAAGCAAAAATGAACTCTAGGGACTTTATCAAAATAAAAAGGCTCTGCATAATGAAGGAAGCAATCAACAAACTAAAAGACAGCCTATGGAATAGAAGATACTTGTAAATGACATATCTGTTAAAGGGTTAGTATCAAACTATAAGGAACTTAACACCCAAAAAGCAAATACCCAATTATGAAATCGGCAGAAGACACGCATAGATATTTTTCCAAAGAGACATCCTGATGGCCAACAGACACATGAAAAGATGCTCAATATCACTCATCATCAGGGAAACACAAAACCATGATGAGACACCACTTCACACCTGTCAGAATGGCTAAAATTGACAACACAGGAAACAACAGATGTTGGCAAGAATGTGGAGAAAAGGGAACCCTTTTACACTGTTGGTGGGAATGCAGACTGGTGCAGACACTCTAGAAAACAGTTTGGAGTTTCCTCAAAAAGTTAAAACAGAACTACCCAACAACCCAGCAGTTGCACTACTATGTATTTACACAAAGGGTACAAAAATAGTTATTCAAAGGAGCACATGAACCCATGTTTATACCAGCACTAACAGTAGCCAAATTATGTAAAGAGCCCAGATGTCCATCAATTGGTGAATGGATAAAGATGTAATATATATATATACACTCAATGGAATATATCTCCACTCAATGGAATATTACTTGTCAATCAAAATAATGAAATCTTGAAATTTGCAATCACATGATGGACCTAGAATGTACTATGCTAAGCAGTAAAGAAAGACACATTCCATATGATTTCACTCATATGTAGAATTTCAGAAACAAAACAGATGAGCATAGGGGAAGCAGGAGAAGAAGGAAACAAACCATAAGAGACTGTTAACTATAAAGAACAAACTGAGAGTTGTTGGAGGGGAGGTGGGTGGTGGGATGGGCTAAACGAGTGATGGGTATTAAGGAGGACACTTGTGATGAGCACTGGGTGTTATATGTAAGTGATGAGACACTAAATTCTATTCCTGAAATTAGTATTGACCAACTAGAATCTAAATAAAAACTTGAAACAAAAAAAAACTAACCTAAGAAGTAACAAAAATGAATCATCTTGTAATTAAATTTCTAATGAAAAATCTTCCCACTAAGAAAACTCAAAACTCATGTACCTTCGGTGACAAAGTCTTCTGAATGTATAAAGAAATAGCACAGGTTTTTTTTTGTTGTTATTGTTTTTCAATATTTTTAATGTTTATTTGTTTCTGAGAGAGAGACAGAGACAGGGCATGAGGAGGGAAGGGCAGAGAGAGAGAGAGAGAAAGAGAGAGAGAGACAGAACTCGAAGTAGGCTCCAGGCTCCAAGCTGTCAGCACAGAGCCCAAGAAATAACACCAGTTTTACATAAACTCTTCAAGTGAATAAAACAAGAGGGAAACTTCCAACTTCTTCCATGAGGCAAACACAATCTAGGTATTGAACTTGACAAGAAAAATAAGTGACAGCCCAGTCATGAATATTGATGGCAAGTACTCAACAAAATAATAACAAATATAACTAGCAATTCTTAATTTGAAAGATGGTTACATGGAAATAGTTCACCTGATGAACTCTACACTTTTGATTTGTAAACTTTTCTGTGTTCTACTACAATAGAAAGTCAAATACAAGAAAAATTAGTCATCTAAATTATGAACTTTAACTTCATCCCTTTACCTTATCAGAAGGTTAGAGTATCATTTGGTTGCATTTTAATCACTTACATTTTTTTAATATATTTTCTCCTTTTCTTTATAACACAGTCTAGACATATATTTTACACCCCAACCTCACAGAATGCTAACTGCAAGACATAGAAACAGAGATAACCTGCCTCATTTTAGATGAATAATTAAAGTTTTGTCTATGTAGCAAGGAAAAGCAATCACCAAAAAAAAATTCTTCACTCAGAAGAGAAAATCCCCATCAGTTTGCACACTGGTTTTAATTTCAACCAGGATGTTCAAGGATAATGTATGTGTAGGCAAGTCAAAAAACAAAGACACAACTGGTCACTATCAAAGTTATTATAGTCCTAGAGTGTGTTCAAATATGGTATTCTTCTTATAAAATATTCTTTTTTTTTAAATGGTTGTCTATATTACAGCTCTGTCAACAAATATTGATTGATACGTGTGAGTTGATGGAATGCCATCGTATCAGATGCTGTGGAGAATACAAAACAAATATAGTTTTTACTCTCCAATTTATTGTTTTGAAAGGTGGGAATGGATAAAGGGAGAAAAAAATTCTTTTTATTTAAAAAATCAAAGAATGATACAAAGCTGAATTATAGCAAAGGATTAAGCCTTATTCATCTTTATGTCCCTCAAAGTTATTGGGTGCTGTGATTTTCACCTACTGCGTTAGTAGACTAGTAAATATTTGCTGAATGAATTGCATTAAATTTGTGAGTCGTGCTCACTGAGGGATATGCTATCATTCCCCAAGCAATAGGGATCCTAATGAATCTAATCCCCCTGTTACTATTTTGAAAATCTTCACTCTATTATAATTGCTCCATAGCTTCTTACCTATACGGTAATTATGGATAGGATTTTTTTTACATAGGTAAGTATATTAGATATTTTCTTTCCATTTTTTAGAAAAATGACTTTGCCATTGTTCAGCGACTTTGCCATTGTTCAGCATTAATTTCTGATTGATCATTTTTTTAATTTTTTTTTAATGTTTATTTATTTTTGAGGCAGAGAGAGACACAGCATGAACGGGGGAGGGTCAGAGAGAGAGGGAGACACAGAATCTGAAGCAGGCTCCAGGCTCTGAGCTGTCAGAGCTGTCAGCACAGAGCCCCACACAGGGCTCGAACTCATGGACCGTGAGATCATGACCTGAGCTGAAGTCGGATGCTTAACCGACTGAGCCACCCAGGCGCCCCTGATTGATCATTTTTTTAAATTATTTTCCACTTTTTTCTTCTTATTCCTACATTAAGAAAACATCTGATATTTCATAAAAGTTCCGTGCTTTTAATCATGGCCTGCTGATAACTTTATGTGAATCTTTTTTCCTTTTCTTTGTTGTATTTTTTTAGAGGTTTTATATTCTTTTTTGTAGAAGACAAAATGTTTACATCTTATGTCCTTCCACCAAGAGCATATAGAATTTCTGTTTCCCTAGAAAATAGTCACTAGAAGGATATTTATTTTATCAGTGTGATTATTGGGTCAAATAATATGTTCATGTATAAAAGATTTTGCCAAACTGCCAGACCAAAAAGTTTGAGAACTGCTGGTCTGAATATTTAACAGTTATGGGGCATGCCTGGGTGGCTCAGTCAGTTAAGCATCTGTCTGACTTTGGCTCAGGTCATGATCTCACGGCTTGGCTCGTGAGTTTGAGCCCCACATTGGACTCCATGCTGAAAGCTATGCCCTTCAAGCAATTTATGTCCCCACTAAAATATGAGAATATAAGAGGGGTCTTTTCTTAAAACTTTTTAACCACATGGGATTTTTTAAAAATGATCTGACAGTTGTTTTAATTTGCATTCTTTGATTTATAAGCGTAGTTCAGCAATGTCATTTGTATTTCTCTGTAAATCTCTCACTCCTATTTGGTGACCATTTTCACTTGAATGCCATGTGTGCAGGATCCAATGTTAACAATAGTTGGAAAGCAGCCATGCTAGGAATATTTACAGCATTAAAATCAAATAACTGTGCAAATAGGGGCTTCCTTCACCAAGCCCCATCCCCTCCAAAAAGTTGTTAAACATTTGTCAACATGATGCTACTTGGATTGTTTATTCTTGCCTTACGTTTCTGAATGAGTTCCTTGTAATTAGGAAAAATGCATTTTGGCTATCATGTGTGTTGTGATAAAAAGGATTCTCTCTGTTCCACATTTGTCCTTGTATTTAAAATAATAGTTTCTTTAACACTTTTTTAAGTTTTATCGAGATACAATCTACTTACCATAATGTATGCCCTTTTTGAAATGCACAGTTCACTAAAAACATCACCACTGTCTAATATCAGACATTTTCATCACCCTAAGAAGAAACCTGTACCCATTAGCTTTCACTCCTCAATATTCCCTTGCTCCAGCCCCTGGTAACCACTAATCTATTTTCTATTTCTATAGATTTACCTATTCTGGACATTGAATATAAATGGAATGATATAATATGTGGCCTTTTGTGACTGGATTTTTTCACTTAATATAATGCTTTTGAAATTCATCCATGTTGCAGCATGTAACAGTACTTCTTCATACATTGTTGGTGAGATTCTAAAATAGTGTAATGAATTTGGAAAACAGTTTGGCAGTCCCTCAAAATGTTCAACAGAGTTACTGTATGACCCAGCAATTCCACTCCCAGTACATACCCAAGAGAAATAAAAACATATATCCCTACAAAAACCTGCATAGGAATGTTCATAGCACTTATTCATAATAGCCAAAATAAAATGGAAGCAACTCAAATATACATCAACAAAAGAATGGATAATCAAAATATTCTGTATCCACTTGTAGAATCCATTTGTCTTTCGATTTTGTTTTCCCAAATTTTGGGCATAAAAAAAGTTTTCAATTTTAAGTGACCAAATCCATCACTCTTGCAGCTTTCTTTTATTATAGCCAGTTTGGAAATGTTAAAATTATATTGACGCTTGCTTTTTATTTGTAAAGCTGTTATGGTTTATTTTTTAATTTAACTTTTGTATCCAGCTCGAGTATATCTGGGTATTTGGAGTAAGTTAAAGAATGCTCCTTTAGTCTAATGATTAGTTTACATTAGTAGTTATTGAAATAATCTTTTTCTCAATAGTTTGAAAAACAACTCATAATAAAAATTTCCCAGGTGTATTTGTGTCTTCTCTAAACCCTTAATCCATGCCTGTGTATATTTCTTTTTTCCTTATTTAAATCATATAGTTAACATATAGTGTAATAATGATTTCAGGAATAGAATTAAGTGATTCATCACTTACATATAACACCCAGTGCTCATCCCAACAAATTCTCTCTTTAATGCCCATCGCCCATTTAGCCCTTCCCCCCACCCAACACCCCTCCAGCAACACTTGGTTTGTTCTCCATCTCCCTCTCTGTTTTTATCTTATTTTTTCTTCCCTTCCCCTATGTTCATCTGTTTTGTTTCTTAAATTCCACAGATGAGTGAAATCATATGACACCTGTCTTTCTCTGACTGACTTATTTCACTTAGCATAATGCACTCTAGTTCCATCCACAAAGTTGCAAATGGCAAGATTTCATTCCTTTTGATTGCTGAGTAATATTCCATTGTATATATATACCACATCTCCTTTATCCATTCATCAGTCTATGAACATTTGGGCTCTTTCCATAATTTGGCTATTGTTGATAGTGCTGCTATAAACATTGGAGTGCATGTGCCCCTTCAAACCAGCATTTTTATATCCTTTGGATAAATACCTAGTAGTGCAATTGCTGGGTCATAGGGTAGTTCTATTTTAAATTTTTTGAGGAACCTCTGCTGTTTTCCAGAGTGCCTGCACCAGTTTGCATTCCCACCAGTATTGCAAAAGAGTTCCTCTTTGTCCGTATCCTTGCCAAAATCTATTGTTGCCTGAGTTGTTAATGTTAGCCATTCTGACAGGTGTGAGGTGGTATCTCATCATGGTTTTGATTTGTATATCCCTGATGATGAGTGATGTTGAGCATCTTTTCATGTGTCTGTTAGCCATGTGGATGTCTTTGTTGGAAAATTGTCTATTCATGTCTTTTGCCCATTTCTGCACTATATTATTTGTTTTTTGGGTGTTGAGTTTGATAAATTCTTTATAGATTTTGGGTACTAATCCTTTATCTGATATGTCATTTGCAAATATCTTCTCCCATTCCATTGGTTGCTGTTTATTTTTGTTGATTGTTTCCTTCACTGTGCAGAAGCTTTTTATCTTGATGAGACCCCAATAGTTCATTTTTGCTTTTGTTTCCCTTGCCTCCAGAGACATGTCAAGTAAAAAGTTGCTGTTGCTGAGGTCAAAGAGGTTATTGCCTGTTTTCTTCTCAAGGAATTTGATGGTTTACTGTCTTACATTTAGATCTTTCATTCATTTTGAGTTTATTTTCATGTATGGTGTAAGACAATGGTCCAGTTTTCCCAACACCATTTGTTAGAGAAACTGTCTTTTTTCCATTGGATATTCTTTCCTGCTTTGTCAAAGATTAGTTGGCCATATGTTTTTGGGTCCATTTCTGGGTTCTCTATTCTGTTCCATTGATCTATGTGTCTGTTTTTGTGCCAGTACCATAATGTCTTGATGATTACAACTTTGTAATATAGTTTGAAGTCTGGTATTGTGATGCCTACAGCTTTGGTTTCCTTTTCAACTTTGCTTTGGCTATCCAGAGTCTTTTCTTTTTCCATGCAAATTTTAGAATTGTTTGTTCTAGCTCTGTGAAGAAAGCTGGTGTTATTTTGATACAGATTGTGTTGATCATGTAGATTGCTTTGAGTAGTATTGACATTTTAACAATATTTGTTCTTCCAATCCATGAACCTGGAATGTTTCTCCATTTTTCTGTGTGTCTTCTTCAATTTCTTTCATAAGCTTTCTATATTTTTCAGTGTATAGATTTTTAACCTCTTTGGTTAGGTTTATTCTTAGGTATTTTAGGGTGCAATTGTAAATGGGATGGATTCCTTGATTTCTTTTTCTGATGCTTCATTATTGGTGTATAGAAATGCAACCAATTTCTGTACACTGATTTTATATCCTGAAATTTTGCTTAATTCATGTATCAGTCCCAGCAGGTTTTTGGTGGAGTCTTTTGGGTTTTCCACGTAGAGTATCATGTCATCTGCGAAGAATGAAAGTTTGACTTTGTCTTTGCCAATTTGGATGACTTTTTCCCTTTTTGTTGTCTGATTGATTAGACTAGGACTTCCAACACTATGTTTAATAACAGTGGTGAGAGTGGACATCCCTGTCATGTTCCTGACCTTAAGATAAAGCTCTGGGGCGCCTGGGTGGCGCAGTCGGTTAAGCGTCCGACTTCAGCCAGGTCACGATCTCGCGGTCCGTGAGTTCGAGCCCCGCGTCAGGCTCTGGGCTGATGGCTCGGAGCCTGGAGCCTGCTTCCGATTCTGTGTCTCCCTCTCTCTCTGCCCCTCCCCCGTTCATGCTCTGTCTCTCTCTGTCCCAAAAATAAATAAAAAACGTTGAAAAAAAAAATTTAAAAAAAAAAGATAAAGCTCTGTTTTTCCCCATTGAGGATGATATTAGCTCTGGGTCTTTCATATATGGCTGTTGTGATCTCAAGTTATGTTCCTTCTATCCCTACTTCCTTCAGGTTTTTTTTTTTTAATGTTTATTTATTTTTGACAGAGAGAGAGACAAGAGTGTGAGCAAAGGAGGAGCAGAGAGAGAGAGAGAGAGAGAGAGAGAGAGGGAGAGGGAGACAGAATCTGAACCAGGCTTCAGGCTCCAAGCTGTCCACGCAGAACCTGACAGGAGGCTTGAACTCAAAAACCATGAGATCATGACCTGAGCTGAAGTTGGACACTTAACTGACTGAGCCACCCCGGCGCACCTCTTGATGGTTTTTATCAATAAGGATGCTGCATTTTGTCAAATGCTTTTTCTGCATCTATTGAGAGGATCATGTGTTCTTATCCTTTCTTTTATTAATGTGATGTATCACATTGATTAATTTGCAGATATTTAAACAGCCCTGCAGCCCAGGAATAAATCCCACTTTACCATGGTGAATAATTGCTGTCAATGTATTGTTGGATCTGGTTTGCTAGTATTTTGTTGAGAATTTTTGCATCCATGTTCATTAGGGATATTGGTCTGTAGTTCTCCTTTACAGTGGGGTCTTTGGTTTTGAGATCAAGGTATTGCTGGCCTTGTACATGCCTGCATATATTTCAATTAAAATCACATTGAATTGATAAAATAATTTAATGGTAATTAACAAGTTTAGTATATCAAAAATTCCTATTTAACAACATTGTATGTATTTCTACTTACTATAGATTTATTTTATCTCAATGATTTCAAAGTTTTGTTTACAACTTGTCTATTATATATTTGTGTTATAAGGAAGGGAGAAGGGATTTGGGGAAGATATCTTCTCTTATTTCCAACTCTAGTCTGTCCCTTGTGATAGGCATATTCGGAGGCTGGTAAGCAGCTTGGTGAAAGTAAGGTACTCAGTTCTAGGGGGATACCAGCAGAGTAGATTTCTCCCTTATGCACCAGGCGGCAGCCTGGAGATTAGCATCTAAGAACTCTGAGACCAGATTAAAACAAAGTGGATCCAGCAGAAAAATAAAATGTAAAAATATAGCATTGATATTAAGAAATTTGAAAATATTCTTTACTAAATAATATTAATATAAAACATCAGGGGCACCTGGGTGGCTCAGTTCGTTGAATGTCTGACTTCGGCTCAGGTCATTATCTCACAGTTCATGGGTTTGAGCCCTGCATCCGATTCTGTGCTGACAGCTCAGAGACTGGAGCCTATTTCAGATTCTGTGTCTCCCTCTTTCTCTGCCCCTTCCCCACTCATGCCGTCTCTCTGTCTCCAAAACAAAAAACATTAAATTTTTTTTAAAAATAAATAAAACATTAATAAATAAAAATAATATAAAATATCAATTACTATTAAATAATAGTAATAAATAGGTAAGATAAATATAAAATATATTTAATTTTTAAAAATTTTTTGAAGAGTAAGATAAATAAACTAATAGGAAAAGAGAAAGCTGAAAGAAATAAAATAGAACTAAAAGCAAAAGATAAAACTATAGGAAGCAAGTGCCCATATTAAAATATAAAATATTGAAATATAAATGGAAAAAAGGAATTGATTAAATGAAAATAAATAAAATGTATTAAAAAAACAAAGTATAAAAGAACTTAGCTTTTGATAAAAACAAAAAAAATTCCTTGAGAGTGATTAAAGTAAAAAGGTTAAAAATAGGATTAGGAATGAGAATGTGACATGATCATAGATAAAAAAGGAAAAAAAATTATTAAGAATAAAATATGTACGTCCCTTGCAAACACCTTGAATACTTAGAGAAAATGTGGGGCACCTGGGTGGTTCAGTTGGTGAAGCATCCAACTCTTGATTTTGGCTCAGGTCATGATCTCATGGTTTGTGGGATCAAACTCCGGGCTGAGCTCTGCACTGACAGCATGGAGCCTGCTTAGGACTCTCTCTCAACCTCTCTTTCTGCCCCTTCCCTGCTCATGTTCTCTCTCTCTCTTTCAAAATTAAACTTTAAAAAAATATTTAGCGAAAATGCATGTTTATCTGCCAAACTATAAATACCCAAACTGACCCAATGAGTGAAAAATAATTGTTTAATTACTATATTAGCATTTTACAACTATTTTTTAGTTTTTTTAACTTTTTAAAGTGTATTTATTTATTTTAAGAGAGAGAGAGTGTGTGTGTGCAAGCAGGGGAAGGGCAGAGAGAGGGGGAGAGAAAGAATCCCAAGCAGGCTTCCCTAAGCTTGGGGCCCAACATGGGGCCTGATCTCATGACCAGGAGATCATGACCTGAGGCAATCAAGAGTCAGATGCTTAACCCACTGAGACACCCAACCTACATTATTTTTTACTTTTTAAGTAAACTCCAACCCCAACGTGACCACATTCTTAGAAGAAAATGTCACAAAATACCAATTTTGTGAAAAATTGAAAAATATATGAAAAATATAATTTCAGTAAAATTTCAAAGCGTTTAAACTTCATAGAGAATAATATATATAAAAGCAGCCCATTAATATCCAGTAAAAATATTTTAAAAAGAAGAAATGTGAGGGCAACTTGCCTTGCCAGATATAAGAAGATACATTAAACCACTGTCATCATTATTAATATGGTACTGCTATATTAAGATACAAATAGGTCGGTAGGACAAAGACACAATCCAGAAAAAGATCCCAGTATGTATGATAATGCAGTCGATGACAAAATTGCTGTTTTATTCAATTATGAGAGAAGGTGTTATGTAATAAATGGAGCTGTCACAACCTCTTCTCCAAGTGAGAAAAAATTGAAGTTGGACCTTTCTTATATTATGTACTAAAGTGAAGTCTAGAGTTATTAAAAACAAATACAAAATATAAATCAGTAAATATCTTGGAACCAAATCTTGGAAACTACACATATAATCTATGGATAAGGGATGGTTTCTTAATCAAGACAGAAAATTTTGGAGCCTTAAAGGAAAATATTTGGATAATATTTTAAAAAATTAACCTTTGAGTTGCAAAAAGTAACACATCTAAAGTCTTAGAAGAACAGTAGATTTAGAGAAACTACTTGCAATATGATAGACAAAGAATATAATATCTAGAGAGTTCTTAAGAACTGTAAAAATAAAGATAAACTCAAAAGAAAAATGAATAAAGAATATTAACAGATATTTCTGACACATAAAAGGTGTTCAAACTCATTAGTAATCAGAAACGTAATTAAAGTAATATCTAGATAAATTATTCTCATCAGACTGTCAAAACCTAGAAAGAGCAATGCCATCTATGACTGGAAGGGATGTGAGAAAAATACACATATTTTTGGATGGAAGAAATTTGAATTTTTAGAGAATTTAGAATGCAGTCTGGCCACACATGGAAATGGCTGTGGCAGAAGAATCTGAAGCCATGCAAGCCCTTACCATTGACTTTGCCCAATAAAAATGACTTTAGGGGGCGCCTGGATGGCTCAGTCAGTTAAGCATCCAGTCTCAGCCTAGCTCATGGTCTCACCATTCCAGATTTCGAGCCCCGCATGGGGATCTGTGCTGATAGTTCAGAGCCTGGAGCCTTTTTCAGATTCTGTGCCTCCCTCTCTCTCTCTCTCTCTGTCCTCCCCCCACCCCTCTCTTTCAAAAATAAATAAACATTAAAAAAAATTAAAAAAAAAAAAAAAGAATGACTTCAGAAGTGGCACTTCTGAATCTTCATTTCCCAATGGCTACAGAAAATCCTGACCCCTGATATAGTTTCAGGACTTGAGGGGGATTCCCTGACCACCAGTGGTCAGTTGATTACATTGTGGTAATGGCAAGAACTTGTCCTATTATCCTGATTATTTGCTCTGCCAGTCATGCTTCTTCTAGCACCTCTACTGAAAAACTTAGTCAACACAGCTTAAAATATGGTATTCTGTGCAACATTACTTCTAATCAATGGACTTTTTTTTTAACAGAAAAAGAAATCAAAAACAGATACTGGTCCTATTATGAAACTTACCCTCCAAAAGTTGTTGGCTTTATTTTTAAGCATAGGTGACAGAATGTTACATTAATTTCAGGTGTATAACCTAGTGATTCCACAGGTTTATACATTATGCTGTGCTCAGCACAAGTGTAGCTACTATCTGTCACCATACTACACTGTTACAATATCATTGACTATATTCCTAATACTGTGCCTTTTATCCCTGTGGCTCATTCATTCCATACTGGAAGCCTGTATCTCCCATTTTTTCCTCTATTTTGCTCATTCCACTGCCCTTCTCCCTTCTCCCTGGCAACCATCAATTTGTTCTCTGTATTTATATCTCTGATTCTGCTTTTTGTTTGTCATTTGGTTTTTCCAGATTCCACATGTAAGTGAAATCATGTGGTATTTGTCTTTCTCAGTCTGACTTATTTAATTTAGTATAATACCCTCTAAGTCCATCCCTGATGTCTCAAATGGCATGATCTCATCTTTTTTTATAGCTGCATAATATTCCATTGTGTACAGATACCACATCTTCCTTATCCATTCGTCTATCAGTGGACACTTAGCTTGCCTCCATATCTTATCTATTGTAAATAATGCTTCAGTAAACATAGGGGACATCTTTTCAAATTAGTGTTTTCATTTTCTTCAGGTACATACCCAGTAGTGGAATGATAGGATCATATGGTATTTCTATTTTTAATTTTTTGAGGAACCTTCATACCTTTTTTCAGAGTGACTGTATCAGTGGGCATTGCTACCAACAGTGTACAAGAATTCTTTCTTCTCCATGTTTTTGCCAACGCTTGTTATTTCTTACCTTTTTGATTTGGGCCATTCTGACAGATGTAAGGTGCTGTCTCGCTGTGATTTTGATTTGCATTTCCTTAATGAATGTTGATGTTGAGCATCTTTTCATGTGTATTTTGGCCAAAAATGTCTATTCAAGTCCTCTGCTGATTTCTTAATCAGATTGTTTTTTTGATGTTGAGTTGTATTAAGTTCTATATATATTTTGAGTACAAACCCCTTGTCAGATGTATCACTAGCAAATATCTTCTCCCATTCAGCAGGTTGCCTTTTTGTTTTGTTGATGGTTTCCTTCACTATCCAAAAGCTTTTTATTTTGATATAGTCCCAATAGTTTATTTTAGCTGTTGGCTTTTTATAATGGTAAAATAGTCTGTGACAGTACCTGTAGGCCACCTTTCAGGGTCATGATACTGTTTCGCAAGATGCCATGTATGCTTTGAAACTGTAACTGGTACAGAAAGGTGTGTCTTCAACAGCCATATTACACAGATTCAGAGACTATGGGGTTGCAGAAGGGAAGTCCTTCTCATGATTACCTCTGAAAACCTTCTCACAACTTGCACCTCTCCCTGAGTCTGAACCCCAGTAGCTTAGAAGCTTTTGGCATCCAGAAGAGAAAAGCTCTTACCAAGAGACCCAATAAATGGTCCCACTGAATTAGAAACTACAACAGCCACATCCCATTTTAGGCTTTTCATGTACTGTGTTCACGTACAAATAAATGGGTTGTTGTCCTTCAACTGAAGATGTTGCCCAGAATGACTGATCACAGTAGGCACAGGAAGGAGATTTATGCGTTCATGCGATACATGTGTGTAGAGAGCCTGTTATGTGTCAGGCACTGTTTAAGTGCTTGGGACACCACGGAAAACAAAAATGAAATCTTGCCTTAAAGTTTGTATTCCAGTGCAGGGTAAGACATTCTAGGGAACTGTTAAAAGATAATGAGTACTAAGGGCAAACCAACAAATGAAACAAAAAGTAGAGAAGAAAAGGGGAGAAAGGAAAAGCCAAGAGGAATCAAGTTGTTCTATAAGATTTAAAGGGTTTTTTGGTGGCAGGACAGCACACTCAGATAGATAAAAGGTGGAAAATTTATCTACTTAATGAAAGAAGGTTGTTACTCAGGGCCACGATGCTGGGATTTGTCCTAGGGATGCAGTTACACTTACCCAAAGCTATAGAAGATAGTTTATATGTGGCAACTGGAGTGAGCTAGGTTTCAAGTGCTCCCTGTGGATTGGCTAACTTGAAAAACTTCTCGGGCTCTGGGCCATAGGGGCTATTCGTTTTGTCTGGTACCTGGCCCCGGGTGATGAGGGTGATGTGTAGTGGTCTGGAGCCCAACAAGTGAAGTGTTTGGGAGTGTGGACTTAGCTTCTCTAGAAAGGGACTGACCAGCCTCTAAGCAGGGCCTCAAAACTGGGTCAAGACAGCATTTTTAAAGTTATACTGCACAGGGGAAAGAGGCAATTAAACATGGTGGACAAAGTAGGACAGGATAGGCCTCAATAAGAAGGGAAGATTTAAGCAAACACGGAAGTGGGACAGTTAGCTGGCAGGTGAGGAAAAGTATTCTGGCAGAATTCAAGTGATTCTCTAGGCCAAAAAAGCTGTGAATGTAGATGAGGGGGAAAAAAGTTACATATTTTTGCCACCCCCAACAGAAAGTTAACAAACTCTCAATTATGAATGGCAGCAGCAAACCACAGGAGTATCAGCAATAACCATGACTTCGTCACTGAGAACAACCAGATCTCTTTTCATTACATTATACTTTGTTATATACTATATTAAAATATTTTTGTGTTCATCACAATTTGAAATTGCTATAGTTATTATACCTGCTGCTAGGTCTTGTTATTTATATGCATTATGAAAGAAGCATAATTTTACTTTATTACAAAGTTGTTGTATTTTATTAAGTATACTTCAAAAAGGTAGCTTCTTTTATCCTATGTATTTTACTTCATGAATCTGGAAACATTATTCTGATGAACATTGCCAGTGGCTTCACGTAACTGCTAACGGAAACCATGATGTAGGTGTGCACACATGTGCACACACATGCACACATCCAAAAGGTGAGGTGTCCGCTCTGGGGCACTTCCTCACATGTCTAGTATTAAGAGTTAATAGAGGCCTCATGAAGCCCTAGCCAACAGGCCTGCCATGACTGAGGCTGTCAGGAATAAAGGCTTGCATCACCACACCAGGTGTAGAATCTCATCAGTGCCAGGGCTAAAGGAAGAATGCGGTAAGGACACTACATGCAAGGAGACAGCACTCAAGGAGGAGAGTTATAAGATCAGAGGGGACCTTCTGACCAATTCTTGAAGTAAGGATTATAGCCTCAGCGTCACTTTCATGGCAGTGGATGCCAGTCATTTGCCTGTTTTCTCTGAAATCCATGTTTCAGACATGTGCAGACTACAATTTCCCCACCAAAGGAGGAAGACCAGAGAGTAGGAGGAAGAGAAAATTGACTGTATTTATCTCCCCTCCCCTGCTTCTGGTGGCATGTCTACCAGTAGCCGTATCTACTATGAGTTCCAGGCCTCCCCACCGATGGTCCCAGGTTCTGATGAGCAGCCCCAGTCAAGGATCCGGCTCCAGCCAGGTGGTCTGGCTCCTAGGTTTTTAAAATACCAGGTCCTGGGGCGTCTGGGTGGCTCAGTGGGTTAAGCGTCTGACTTCAGCTCAAGTCATGATCTCGTGGTTTGTGAGTTCAAGCCCTGTGTCAGGCTCTGTGCTGACAGCTCAGAGCCTGGAAACTGCTTCAGATTCTGTGTCTCCCTCTCTCTCTCTGCCCCTCCCCTGCTTGTGCTGTGTCTCTCTCTGTCTCTCAAAAATAAATAAAAACATTAAAAAAATAAAAAATAAATAAAACACCAGGTCTTCCCTTTGTCCTTTCAGCCTTGGTGATGGCAGCTGCCTTTAACTCTTCAGCTGTTGCCAGTGTCTGGGTGGCCTCACCATCTCCCATTTGCCTTTCTTGTTCCCCATTATAATTAGCGACCCACATCAAGTTCCTTCCTTTGGACTACCTCTTGTGGACTCAGGTGAGCACCAAACCACAATAGTATTAGCAGTACGTTTGATTTTGTCACCAAGAAAAATCACATATATCATTACAGCTGTCATGTGCTACCTGGTCTCTATATAAAGCATGTGGGCTTAGTAATGTTGAGACATTACCCATAACAGGGCAGGATCACAGTATAAAATGAGGAGAAACGCCTACTATGCAGAGATCTTGGACTCAGAACAAAATGCAATAAAAGGAAAGACTTTGGGGGCACCTGGGTGGCTCAGTCAGTTAAGTGTCTACTCTTGGTTTCAGCTCAGGTCATTATGTCACAGTTCTTGGGTTTGAGCCCTGCATAGGGCTTTGTGCTGATAGCATGGAGCCTGCTTGGGATCCTGCTTCTGGCTCTGCCCCTCCCCTGCACTCTCTCTCTCTCTCTCTCTCTCTCTCTCTCTATCTCTCTCTCTCCCTCTCTCTCTCTCTCTCATAAATAAATAAATAAATTTTTTTTAAAAAAGAAAACTTTTAAAAGACCCCATTTTGGGGAGCCTAGGTGGCTTAGTCAATTAAGCATCTGACTTCAGCTCAGGTCATGATCTCACAGTTCATGAGTTCAAGCCCCGCGTTGGGCTCTTCTTCGGATTCTGTGTCTCCCTCTCTCTCTGCCCTTCTCCCGCTCATGCTCTGTCTCTTGTAAAAATAAACAAACATTAAAAAACATTTTTTTAAAGACTCCATTTTGCAAAGGAGTGTAACTTTTAAAAATTATATATAGGATTGTTGTATTATGTCAGAAGAAACTTTTTATTTTGTCTTGCTTTTTGTTCTTATTGAGATATAATTGACACATAATATTATATAATTATATTAGTTTCAGGTGTACAGTATAATGATTCTATATCTGTATATATTGCAAAATGATCATCACAATAAGTCTAGTTAATATCTGTCACCATGCATAGTCACAAATTTTTTTTCTTGTGAAAACTTTCAAGATCTCTCTTAGCAACTTTTTTTAAAGATTATTTATTTATTTTAAGAGAGAAAGCAAGTGTGAGCAAAGGAGAAGCAGAGAGAGAATCCAAAACAGGCTCCATGCTGTCAGTGCAAAGCCTGGCACAGGGCTTGAACTCACAAACCATGAGATCATGACCTGAGCAGAAATCAACAATTGGACACTTAACTAACTGAGCCACCCAGGCGCCCCTTGGCAACTTTCAAATATACATTATAGTATTATTAACTATAGTCATTATGCTCTGCAGTACATGGTTGTGACTCTGGAAGTTTGTGCCTTTTAACCCCCTTCACACATTTTTCCCCCCTTTCCCACCTGTGGCAACCACCAATCTATTCTCTGTGTTTATGAGCTCAGTTTTTGTTTGTTTTAGATTCCAGACAAAAATGAGATCATACAGTATTTGCCTTTCCCTGTCTGCCTGACTTCACGCAGCTTAATGCCCTCAGGGTCCATCCATGTTGTCACAAATGGCAATTTTTTCCTTCTTATTAATGGCTGAATAATGTTCCATTATACATATGTATACCACATTTTCTTTATCCATTCATCCATTAATGCGCAGTTAGGTAGTTTCCAAATCTTGGCTGTTACAAATAATGCTATAGTGAATATAGGAGGGCATTTATTTTTTCAGTTAGTGTTTTCACTTTCTTTGGATAAATACCCAGAAGAATTACTGGATCGTATGGTTAGTTTTATTTTTAACTTTTTGAGAAACCTCCATATTATTTTTCATAGTGGCTGCACCAATTTATGTTCCCACCAACAGTTCACAAGGGTTGCCATTTCCCCACAACCTTGACAACACTTGTTATTTCTTGTCTTTTTGATAATAGCCATTCTAACAGGTGTGAGGTGATATGTCATTGTGGTTTTGATTTTCATTTCCTGGATTAATGATGTTGAGTACCTTTTCATGTGCCTGTTGGTCATTCGTATGTCTTCTTTGGAAAAATGCCTGTTCAGAACTTCTGCCCAATTTTAAATCAGAAAAAAAAATTTTTTTGCCCATGAGTTTTATGTATTTTGGATATTAACCCCTTGTCAGATACACGATTTGCAAATATTTTCTCCCATTTAAGAGGTTGCCGTTTTATTTTGCTAATAGTTTCTTTCTTGTGCAGAAGCTTTTTAGTTTGCTATAGTCCCACCTGTTTGTTTTTGCTTTTGTTGCCTTTGCTTTTGGGGTCGATTCCAAAAAATCATTGCCAACCGAGATCAATGTCAAGGATTTACCATCTGTGTTCTTTCAAGGAGTTTTATGGTTTCTGGTCTTATATTCAAATATTAAATCCATGTTGATTTGATTTTTTGTGTACAGTGTAAGATAGTGGTCTAGTTTCATTCTTTTGCATGTGGCTGTCCAGTTTTCCCAGCACAGTTTATTGAAGAAACTGTCTTTTCTTCATTGTATATTCTTGGATCCTTTGTCATAGAAGTAAGTTTTAATTTGAAAATACAAGTACTGGAAAAAGGATGCATATTGACACTTGGTAACCAAAGTTTCTGAGAGACATCTATTGGTTATTGTGTTTTGGTTTTGGTTTGGGCTACATAACACTTCCTTCCTATTTGTTTGCACACACATGACCTAGGATAAGCCAATGAGATACTCACCCTAGGATTCAAATGTTAAGAAAGGCATCCAAAGAGAGAGCAATACTTAGAAATTATTTGTAGCTGAGGTGACCACAGTCCTAGAGATGACAGTGTCTGCATCCTGATGACACTGTTCACACAGTGTACATTTGGCTATGTTTGAACTGCCTAGATTCCTTTATTTCAGCCTATTTCTACCCTCCAGTTCTCTAGTCTTCCCATTGATTCTATAAGCTAGCCTATTGCTTGCCCATAAAGTCCTTTCCTGCTTAGAATAGCCAGGATTGGTTTCTGTAGACCATCACCATTAAGAAACCTAATAAAGGTTTATTCCAGATATTTCATGCTATAACAAATAAGATATTTTATTTCATTATTTTTCCTGATTTTTGTTTGCATACTCTTGTCTCTAATTCTTAATCTTCTAATCCTTTTTTGTAGTTTTGTTCATACCATTATAGTTTGAATTAGACACCTGCTCACTATTAGTACATGAAGTCTTGAGGCTTATATATTTAACAAAATGTTTCCATTCAAAAATAATAATACTCGTATACAAAGTTTAAACCTCACAAATTATGGCTGATGAGTTTTCTTTGTTTTATTAGTAATATGACTTAGAATAATCTTTCATGCCATATTTGTTAGCATAAAATCTTCCTATTATTATATGCATTTGAAACGTCAAGTATTGTGGTCCCCAGAAATAAGTTAGTATTTTGCAGTATGCTGCTGCTTTTTTCCAGCTCTTTAACAGCTAAATCACAGATGTCTTAAAAATAGTTTCCCGCTAGTATCTCTAGTACAAATTCCTTTCTTTTCTCTTTCTCAGAGTACATCAGCCTTATCATTTTAATAAATTAATCCCTGTTATATTTTGCTTCTCCTAAACTGTTTCTACAAAATATCAAAACAAAATGAAAATTATAGTTAATTATCTGGAATACATGTGTGTGTATGTGTGTGTGCATTCGAACATTTAGAAACCTTTAGAAACACACTGATCTTTTTAACCACTGTTTTTCACTTATATTCTCTACATCTTATAAATAATTAAGCTCTTAACAAAACTTATCTTATATATATTCACTTATATATTTTGAGTACCAGTTAAATGGTTGGCTCTGCAAGGCAATTAAATGTATTCACATTTCTATTAAATATGGAAGAGAGAATATAAAATTACTCTCAATTTTCATGAGTTCATGGCCCAAGACTTCGGGAAGGAAATAAGATAAATTTGTATGAAGTCCATTTGGGAACAAACGTCAATAATATAAATATCTACCAATAGCTTTTAATCAACCAATGTCATGAATATCCCAGCCATCATTAAAAAAAACACAGCCATCATTAGAAAGAAAGATCATTACCAACACATTTGAATGCAAATATTCATTTGATTTGCAGTCAAATGTGTTGGTATTCAAATCCTGACTGCCATTTTTTAGCTGTGTGACTTCACCTCTCTGAGCCTCAGTTTCTTCATCTGTAAATAGGAATATAAGAGTAAGAAATCTCATTGGGGCACTATGAGAAATAAAATAATTCAGAGAGGGCACCTAGCAACTAGAACATAGTAGATAGTATCATTGCTATTATTTTTATTACTTTGGAGTATGTAAAAATGTGTTTATATATCCATGACTTTAAAAATAATAGATTAAAAGGTATTTAAAAATTTTCACCGAATTTGAATGATGACCCACTCCAACCTCGATGTTTCTTAATTTCTTAACTAAAAATCCGTTAACATGAAGACACACATGAATTAGGAATGAGAAAAGTGTTCCAAGCATATCAGTTCTTAAATATTCCATGTGTGTGATATCTGGGAATTTTACTTTATTAGAATAAACTACAAAGCATATTTTAATCCAGTACAAATCTGCATTGTTTATGTAATGTGAATGTTAGATACGTGATACCTGACACCATTGTCAATGTTTATGCCACAAACTGTAATGCAGATCTACAATGTGACCTATATCTTTTGGAGATTTTTCTTCTTTTTTGACATGTCATGGTACTGTAAAAATGCTACCTTTATCTGGTTTGTGTTGAAAGCAGTACTTTGAGAAGCCAGAAGATGGCACTAATTTCTAAGAATTATGCATCGAAAAAGAATGTGCTGCTTTGGATTCTGATCATTTACCGTTTCTTTTGCTGGTGGACATAATGATGCTCCACATTTTCATCAGTTTTCCTACATTTATGTAAAATTCTGTTTGTTCTTAACTTTTCTCTGACAATTAGATGGAGAAGTGAGAATGGTGGAATTCTGTATCTACACAGAATGTTTAAATGATTTAGTATAAGCAGGAATTGACACTCAACCAATGATATTTATTTCATGTTTTTACCTGAGGGTGGACTGAATACTGTATCCATTTGAATAGAGAGCTTGACTTTATTCAGGTATTGAGTGTTATCTTGAGTTCAGAAAGAATAGGTAAGTGTATGTTTTCTATACAAGTCACCATCACCTATGCTGTTAATAACACCTCAGAAGAGACTTACTTTTCTCTTCCCTTTAAATGAAAATCACATTTGTAGATTACCACTTTTTTATTTCTAAATGCTAATGCTGAGCAGTGTAGAAGCATACTTGACAAGGAGCTTATTCAACAACAGAAATAGAAACCACAGCGATCATGTATATGGTTTTATAACCTAAATGCATTTATGCAGGATATGGCGCTAAATCTATTGCTGTCTTACTAAGAGGTTAGAACAAAGAAGAAAAATGTTTACACCCAAATCTACAAAAAAAGCTGGAGTTGCAAGCAGTAGTCTTGTATTTTTGCAACTGTATCCATCTGCCTAAGGGTATATGAATTTTTTCCTGGCAATGTTAAATGTATATTTCTAAGTAGTCAATGCTGCTAAACACCATGCTTGCAAAATTGGCATACTGAAGTCTTTCAAATCAGCAGTTTCCAGGGGAAAATCCATCTACCATCTGCTTGCTTCATTAAAATACATAATAGAGGAGGAAGAACTGAATTGCATTTTCACTAGTCAGCGCTCCCTGGTGTCCAGTCTGCTAAAGGTTATCTACAGCAGCCCATATAGAAAACAGAAGCCAAGTAAAAATCAACCACTGCTTTATTTAGTTTTCTCTTTGTCTTTTGTATTTGTATAAAACTAAAACAATGAGCTTTATTTCAGGAAAATAGATTTAGACAGGACAGTTTATCCTGAAAACACTGTACCTTTTTAAGAATTCTTTAATAAACTTAAGGAACTTTTCTCAAGCCCATTTTGTTAAATTTTAGACAAGATTGTGATGGAATCATATAGATATTTTTTATGTAAAAGTCATCACTTCTTGGCCTTTTGGCTAAGATCAAGTGTTATGTAAAAGTCAAAAATTTCTGTCAAAAACTATCAATTTCCCCAAGAAACATAATTAGTATTTTCATCTTATAAGTTCAAAAAGACATTATTATCAAATATTAAACATAAAGCAATTTTAAAAGAAAAAAAATTTTAACGTTTATTATTGAGAGACAGAGAGAGACAGAGCATGAGGATGGGAGGGGCAGAGAGAGGGGGAGACACAGAATCTGAAGCAGGCTCCAGGCTCTGAGCAAGCTGTCAGCACAGAGCCTGATGTGGGGCTCGAACTCACAAACCACGAGATCATGACCTGAGCTGAAGTCAGACACTTAACCAACTGAGCCATCCAGGTGCCCCTAAAGAAAAAAATTTATGATACTATAGTTATATTTATTCAACTCAGTTATGAAAAACAACTGATTTGTGAAGTTTGGGGTCTCTTCCTTGATTTTCAGTATCAGTATGGAATATATTATTTGAATTTTTGCCCACACTTGAAGAATTAAGATGCTAATATCTTTGTAAAAATCCAGAAATGTTCTTATTCTTTAGAGGCAAATCACTAGAAAATGAAAAAAAATTCAAACAAGCAATGGTTAGCATTGGTGATGGTACAGAAATTCTGTTTCTATTCCAGCAGATCCAATTCTTTGTTTAATGACATAAGAACATAAATATAAGATATTAAATAAACATTTATTAAATAAATAAATTTATTAAATAAACATTAACAGCAGAAAAATAGCATTATCAGTGTCACTGTTTTTTCAACACCATGGTAAGCCCTTTGTATGTACCCACCCAACCATTTGATAAAGATGCATCCCTGGGAGCACCTGGGTGGCTCAGTCGGTTAACCGTCCAGCTTCAGCTCAGGTCAATGATCTAACAGTCCGTGAGTTTGAGCCCCGTGTCAGGCTCTGTGCTGACAGCTGAGAGCCTGGAGCCTGCTTCAGATTCTGTGTCTCTCTGTCTCTCTGCCCCTCCCCTGCTCATGCTCTGTCTCTCTCTGTCTCAAAAATAAATAAACATTAAAAAAAATTAAAAAAAAAAAAAAAAGATGCATCCCATCCCCACTTGAGCCCCGCACTGTTGTACACCCTGGAGTTGGCAAAGGACAGGCAAGCTCTCTGCCTTGATGAGCCCTAAAATCTAACTGGGGAGAGAAACAGTAAAAGATGAACAAATAGCATATTATGTAATTAGGCTGTAATAAGCAGAGCAGGATAAAGAACTAGAGAGTGATAGGGGTAGGAGGAATTAATAGTTTAATAGGATGGTCAAAGAAGACCCCTGTGAAAAGGAGATAATTATACAGAGTCTTGAAGGAAGTGAGGGAGCAAGCCATGCATCTTTGCGGGGGGAGAATATGTTCCAGGCATTAGAAACTAGAGGAGCAGAAGGCCTGAGCTGGTAGCGTGTTTGGTTTGCTTAAGAAACACAAAGAGGTGATCCAGTTTGAAGAGACGGGGGAGTGGGGGGCTCGTCTGATTAAGGGGCCCTGAACCAAGAAGCAGCGGAGTTTGAGAAGCCAGCAGCCCGGGGTTCGGCAGCAGCGGCCCCATCGGCCGAAGTTGGGGGGGGGGGGGGGGGGCGCCGAGCGCGCGGGGGTGGGGGGGGGGGGGGGTCCTGGTCTTTGGCTTCTTGACTCGGTCCTGTTTCGACAGCGAACATGTCTCGGCCTGTCAGAAATAGAAAGGTGGTTGATTATTCACAGTTTCAGGAATCTGATGATGCTGATGAAGATTATGGAAGAGATTCAGGGCCTCCAGCTAAGAAAATTCTGTCATCTCCCCGAGAAGCTAAAAACAAGAGGCGATCTGGAAAGAATTCACAGGAAGATAGTGAGGACTCCGAAGAGAAAGATGTGAAGACCAAGAAGGATGATTCTCACTCAGCAGAGGACAGTGAAGATGAAAAAGAAGATCATAAAAATGTGCGCCAGCAACGGCAGGCAGCCTCTAAAGCAGCTTGCAAACAGAGAGAGATGCTCATGGAGGACGTGGGCAGTGAAGAAGAACAAGAAGAGGAAGATGAGGCGCCGTTCCAAGAGAAAGATTCCGGCAGCGATGAAGATTTCCTCATGGAAGATGATGATGATAGTGACTATGGCAGTTCAAAAAAGAAAAACAAAAAGATGGTTAAGAAGTCCAAACCTGAGAGAAAAGAAAAGAAAATGCCCAAACCCAGGCTAAAGGCTACAGTGACTCCAAGCCCTGTGAAAGGCAAAGGGAAGGTGGGTCGCCCCACAGCTTCCAAGGCATCAAAGGAAAAGACTCCTTCTCCCAAAGAAGAAGACGAGGAACCAGAAAGCCCTCCAGAAAAGAAACCCTCTGCCAGCCCTCCACCTGAGAAATCTGGGGATGAAGGGTCTGAAGATGAAGCCCAGTCTGGGGAGGATTAAAAAAGTGATGATGGTTTGGGGAGAGATTTTATTTAAAAAAAATAAAATAAAATAGAAAAAGAAAAAAGGAGGAAAAAAAAACTTACTTAAGATAGAACATGGTTTTGGCTATGGCTTGACTCATGGCTTTCAATGCTTTTTCCCTTTTCTTGAAAATAACATTCTCTGTCTCTCTCTGTCTCTCTCTGTCTCTCTCTGTCTCTCTCTCTCTCTTTTCCAAGAAAACCATTGTATGTTTAATTTACTTTTTTGTCTTTTGGTCTTTTCTTTGCCGTCACCCCTCTTTCCCACCCCTTCCCAATGAAAGCCATGTCAAAGTAATCACTCGATTGACTGCTTCATCTTTTTATTTTTAATGGAAGGTACACTGCAGTTGTAAAGCAATAAGATTTGAGGTGAACGCTATGGAAATTTTGCTTTTTGCTAAACGGTAGCAAGTTAAACCCTAATCAAAAAACATAGAAGGGGTTTAGTTAAAAATGATTGCTTCTGTCTCTACCTGGACTTAAAAAAATCAGTTGTCATCTAATACAAGTTTATATGTCTATATACACAAGTATAGATGTCTACAAAAAATCATGATGTTACACTTCCACTGATGGGTCAGGTAGGAGATAAAGCTGAATGCTGAATTCTGAATTGTTACTAAAAGTATTCATATTTTTTACCGAGGGAGCAGGGCAGGGAATGGGGTCACCTGACCTTGTGTGAGGGGGTGGGTTTTTGTTTTGTTTTGTTTTGTTTTGTTTTTTTTAATTCCGTCACCTGTTATCTCAAAGAGACTGGGAGCCAGTGATCCTTTTACCCTGCTACAGTCTTTCAGGAACTTTAAAAAAAAAAAAAAAAAAAGCAAACAAAAAAAACACAAGGGCCACCAAAACTTAAGTCACTCTTGATTTCCTATTTCATTCTCCAGTGGTTCATGTTTTTAAATATATATGTATCTATTCTGTTTCTTGGATAAAATTTTACCAAGGATCAAAAAAACCCCACGAAAAACAAAAACAAACCTAGAATTTAAATGGCAAGATCTATACACCAGAGTGGATTTCTTCTTAACTGACAATGTTTAGGTTTTAAGCAAATAAAGTACCAATTAATGTGAAACTCAAAAAAAAAAAAAAGAAACACAAAGAGGTTAGCAAGGTTGGAGCAGAATGAGCAAGAAGAAATGGGCATTAAATAAATTCGGAGAGTGGGGATTTGAGGGTATGCTAAAGAGTTGGGGTTTTTTAAATTTCAAAATTCAAGTGAAAACACTAGAGGACTTTAAAATGTGCAGTTAATATTTAAAAGTTCACACTAGCTTCAATATGAAAACAAGACTGCCTGGGACAAAGGTGGCAAAGGAGACCAGTTAAGAAGCAAATAGTAGGGGTGCCTGGGTGGCTCAGTGGGTTAAACGTCTGACTTCAACTCAGGTCACGATCTCACACTCCATGAGTTCGAGCCCCGTGTCGGGCTCTGGGCTGATGGCTCGGAGCCTGGAGCCTGTTTCAGATTCTGTGTCTCTCTCTCTCTGCCCCTCCCCTGTTCATGCTCTGTCTCTCTCTGTCTCGAAAATAAATAAACGTTAAAAAAAATTTTTTTTAATAAAAAAAATTTAAAAAAAAGAAGCAAATAGTAGTCCAGGCTAGAGTGTATAGTGCGGTAGACTTTGTGGTATTGATGGAGGTGATGAGAAGTAGTGAAGATATATTTTGAAAATAAGCTGGATTTTCCAGTCAACTGGTTGGGGTGGCAGAGACAGAAACAATTTAGATTATGATAAGTTTTTGTTCTGAACAAAGAGAAGACTGGGGAAGAGATTTGGTTGGGAGGAAAGATGAAAGCATTTCATGAGAAAGGAATAATCAACTATGTCAGCTGCTCCTGAGACATTGAATAAGAAGGAAACAGAATTGGCACTGAATGTAAAAAGATGGTGGTCACTAGTGACCTTCACATAAGAAATTTCAAAGGAAAGAGAGATGCTAACCTGACTGCAATAAAATCAAGAGTGAATGGTAAAGAAACGGGGGGGGGGGGGGGGAAGAAAGAAAGAAAGAAAGAAAGAAAGAAAGAAAGAAAGAAAGAAAGAAAGAAAGAAAGAAAGAAAGAAAGAGAAGGAAGAAAGAAAAGGAAGGAAGAAAGAAAAGAAAGCAGAGAAGAAAAACTCAACACAGATACTCTTTAGAAGAGTCTTACTAGAATGATGAGCAGAAAAACAAGGAGTAGTTGTTTTTCTGAGGAATGTGGAGTTGAGAAAAGCAGTTTTTTCAAATGGAGATATTTTAGCATATTTAGTTCAATAGAGAAGAAGAGTTTGGTGTCTCCTGGGAAATGGGAAAGAATTGCTGAAACAACGTCCTTGAGTAAATGAGGGGTGGGTCCAATATCCAGGCAGGCAGCTTTGTAACCAGAGAGAAGGCAGAACACATGGATTAAAATGAGAGATTTGAGATGGGGAAGATTTGATGGTGGAAGGATGGGGTAGTTCTCTGTTCTGAGTTTATTTTTCGCAATAAGAAGCAAGATCATTAATTGAGAGACGTTGAATGTTAGATGTTAGACGGGGAAAGAGGAGGTGTAAATTAAGTTGCCTTAGTGACTCAATTGGGAAAATGTCAAAAGGACGGCAGAGAGTGCACAAGAGGCTTGCCCACTGGAGATTTGTGGTTAGCTCAGATGTGTTTCCTAAAGCCACATGCTTTTCTCATTCTTCACACAAAATTTGGATACTCTTAACTATCCTCATTTTAGAGACAAAGAAACTAAAACAGAGAAGTTAACTTGCTCAAATTTACATAGAAAGTGAGGAAATCCAAAATCGAGTCTGAGCCGGCTGTCTCCAGTGGCCTCTCCTCAAAATGTGAGGTGATATTAGTACCTTATGTGTCACTGCCAGCCAGTGGGCTTCAGGAGGCATCGCTGATTGCAGAGTTGAAAGGTGTTCTGCAATCTGAGCTCCATATGTGTCTTCTACCCACCTTCCAGTAGCTCTTCTTGGTCACTTCTATGCATAAAACATCGATAATCCAGATAAAGAACTAACTACAAAATATTTTTTAAAGAACAAAATACAGGGGCACCTGGGTGGCTCAGTCCATTGAGCGTCTGACTTAGGCTCAGGTCATGATCTCACGGTTTGTGAGTTTGAGCCCCACATCAGGCTCTCTGCTGTCAGGGTGGAGCCAACTTGGGATCCTCTGTCCCCCTCTCTCTCTGCCCCTCCCTGACTCGTGCTCTCTCTCTCTCAAAAATAAACATTCTAAAAAGAGAGAAAAATACAGTTGCATTCAAAACAACAATGCATCATTTCTCTGTCCTGATTGGGAATGAGAAAATTTTGCCGTGGCAAATTTTCTAGAAGACAGAAGTTTGTACCTTTCTATTATGGTAATTTTTGCTAAAATGTATTTTGTAAGCATAATGTAATATGTTGTGCAAAGATTCTACATTGAGCCTACATCCAAGTGCTATATTATAAAAAAGATTATGACATGCCCCCATCATTGAAGGTTTGTAGAATTTTTAATGACCCTAGGTGATGTTGAGAAACATAAGACTTTTCGACTGCCTGAAACATCCCAATCTGCTGTTACTGATTTTGCTCCCTTCTTCCACACACTAAATAATTAATATTTAGCTCAAATCCCAGCATTCCCCTTCCTTCCTCAGGGTCCCAATCTATTGCTGTAACTTTAAAAGAACTGAAGAAAAAAATGCAGAAGTTCACATATGGAGACCATGAGGCAACTAGGGATTACAAAAGAAAAAAATTCATTTAATAGCCCTAAAATATTCTCATTACAATCTGTTCAATCTACTGATTTGATGACGACTGACACTTCTAGAAGTCTGATCTGGGAATTTGTGTAATAGAGTAATCAAATTAACCAAATGTTGCCTGGTTGAAGATCATAAAGAGTTTACTTTCAAGAACTGGAAAGAATCATTTGTAAAGTTGAATGCCCTCTTTTTCTAATTTGGGTCCCTCGGTGTTCTCCTGCCTGATCAAGTGTAATGGAGACAGTGTGCATGAGGACACAGGGGACTCTTCACAAGTGGGCTAGACATTCCTTGGCCCCTTCTCCTGATTACTATTCTTTCCCTTAGAAGCCCTATCTTTTCACAGGCTCAGAGTTGCCACAAGACAAAGCGCCTTGAAGTAAATCACAACTAAGGGTTTAGAGCAACATCTTACCTGCCTAGAGATATGTGGTTCTCTCTGCAGTGCTATTCAGTTGAATGCTGCCTCTATAATTTTGTTTTTTAGTAGCCACATTTTTAAAAGTAAAAAGAGGTGAAATTCATTTTAATAATATATTTTATTTAACCCAATATCTAATGCATATAAAATGTTATTAATAAGATATTTCACATTCTTTTCTCCATACTAAGCCCATCTCAGTCAGCTGAGCCACAGCTCAGGTGCACAACAGCCACATGTGGTGAGTTGCTACATTATTTGACAGTGTAGTGTTAGACTAAGAAATGCCCGGGGAAGTGACAGATCCATTCCTGTGGGCATGGTTATCCTCTGTCTTCAGTATACATTATACTTCTTTTCAGTATTTGAAATT
This sequence comes from Neofelis nebulosa, assembly GCF_028018385.1. Classification (NCBI taxonomy): domain Eukaryota; kingdom Metazoa; phylum Chordata; class Mammalia; order Carnivora; family Felidae; genus Neofelis; species Neofelis nebulosa. The sequence goes on along the minus strand of NC_080787.1, from coordinate 61,171,325 downwards.
GTGTCACATTTCTTTTCAGTTGTATGAAATTGTGTCACATTTCTATTCACTGTTCATATAAATATCACACATTCCCTTATTTTTTGAATGACCTGTAAATTTCCTCACATCTACAACTCAGTGTAAGCTTAACTCATTGTTATATTTCTTGGTGTCATCAAAGTCCTAATTTCATTCTTTTTTTTTTTAATTTTTGTTAACATTTATTTATTTTTGAAAGAGAAAGACAGAGCATAAGCAGGGGACGAGGAGCGGAGAGAGAGAGAGGGAGACACAGAATCCAAAGCAGGGTCCAGTCTCTGAGCTGTTACCACAGAGCCTGATGCAGGGCTTGAACCCACAATGACCTGAGCCGAAGTCAGGCGTTTAACTGACTGAGCCACCCAGGCGTGCCCCTAATTTCATTCTTAACCAAGTTTGGTCCTCCAGCTCTCTCCATCTAATCCAACCTTCACATTGCATCACTAGATGACATTTCTAAAAGGCAACTCTGACCATAGCCCAACCACTTAAAGATTGTAGAGAAAATATCAAGCCCTTCATAATTTGACCCCTGTCTATCTCATTACATTCGCTTCTACTTTTCCTTTTTATACTTCATTCTAAAATTGTATACTCTATGACATGCTGTTTGGGCCTCCCCGCCTGGAAACATGCTGTTCTTTCGACCTGAAATGATCTTTCCTTTTTATCTGCCAGGTGAATTGCTTCTTATCACCTTTCAACTCCACTTTCCATCCAGTTCATTTGGATAAATTAATTGACCACACACTAGTTCCTTGGGATTTGAGATCGTGCTTTATTATCTTTGTGTTACCAGCATCTAGCACAGCATCTGACAGTGATGTGCATCTGAGATGTACATCTCTTGATCTAACCTAAATGTATTAAAACTTTAAGTAGACCTAGTTGCAAATTGTTAACAAGAAGAAATGTTTTTTTTTTAAAAAGTCCTTCCTAAAAAAAACAAAATTCCTCTATTTTAATATTAAGTGTAGTTGAATTCTATTGTTTTTAATGGCAACATCAAAACTCTGTTAGTTTTTTATCTTGTTTCAATGCCAGTACATTTCATTTCCTTGAACTACTATACGTACAATACTACCCCAAGGGAAATCCCGGATAGGAACAGCTTTAATGTCTCTGGAATACAAACTATATATTACTTCATTAGCTAAAAAATAAAGATAAGATGTGATATGTCTCAAATTCTTGCTTCAGATTCTGGTGACTTTTGAGGAAAAATAACATCAGAGACCATGCATCCCAAGGAATAAACTGATAAGATTTTAGCAAAATCTTACTCGGCTGATTCCACACATTACCCTACTTGAATGGTTACATGAAGCAAACAGAAATAAAAGCCTCCAATAAGTAGGATCACTTTCCTCAGGATAGTACAGTTATTTGCTGTTTAAACAATTATAACCAGACATAACAAGCTCTTTTGTTTTAAGCATCACCAGAGTGAGGATATTTCTTAAGGCTTATAAAACTTCTAGTTTTACAACTTCCCGGGAGAGCCAATATCTCTTGAGAAAGGAGCAATATAAGGTAATCAAAATAAGGAGTTCTTCCCTCTATCAAGCTGTCTCAAACTAATAAAAATAAATCCTAGGAACATCTTTTAATCCAGGAATACCATCCCTAACAGACAGGGATCGGGATCAGAAGCCCCTTCCTGTTTCCTATAGTCCTCTCGGAGAGGGGAAATAAAAGCCAGTTGGGACTATTTACAAACAAAACAGCAATAAAAGAGCAAAGTTGGAGACAAGAAGATTAGAGGCAGGACGAAAAGAGCCTAGCTGGTTAGCAGTACCTCTCAATTAAATTGTTTTGTCCACACTGGCTCTTGAACTTCATTTTTAACCATTTCCTGTTTCTACTAAATCTCCCTACAGTTTCAGTCCTATTGAAGTCTATGCTTTCATTTTGTAACAAGCATCTTAACAGAGTAAGAATAAACATATTTTTTTAAACAAAGATTTCTACTTAAAGAAAAGTTTTGGTCATTAACAATATGGTGATGGAAACTGATCTGTTTCCTGCGCATCTCTTGTCTTTCCCACCCAGATGTATGGCATTGTCTCTTCCAGAAGTGCAGGATTAGAAAAGCATAGTTTGTGTCAAGCTGTGAATTCCTGTTTAAGTCATAGCCAGTGTTTGAATGCCAAATCATATTTACAAAGCACCTTGGCAAATACTTTGGCTGCTGCTGATCTTTCTTATTTCTAAAATTACCCTACAATATAGGGCTTTGCTTTTTAAGTAAATTCTTCATTATGTAGGAAGGCAATGCAAGGGAAAGGGTTATATACAGGATCTCAAAACACTGCACTTTCTTTGTTCTGGTTTTGAAATTCCCCATTGAGTCACTTAGTTGCTCAATTCTGAAGGGCACTTAAGTCTCATTAATGTGATAGTAAACAGCCTATCCGGCCAGATGCATCAGCAAAACATTGCCCTCCTTTTACAAGTACATGTGCAGGTTTATTTTAACTATTTGGTTTGGGTTTTTCCACAGCTGTTAATATTACTCAGCCCAGGTTCAGTGGCACAGATGCCTTTGGATACACTTCATTCCTGGCTTATTCACGGATCCCAGACATCGGCTTCGATTATGAATTCCACTTGAAGTTTCAGCTGGCAAATAATCACTCAGCACTGCAAAATAACTTAATATTTTTCACTGGACAGAAGGGCCATGGTAAGATTAATTGAACCCTCTAGGACTTGCTTAGCTCCTTTCAGAATACAAAATTCTTCGTGGATACCCTCATTGGCTGTGGATAAAGGAGACATTTGCCTAAATGCAGCCTCCTCATGCTTTCTGCCTCGAGCAGGTTCCTTGTAGTCCAGTGTTCTGAAGTTCCCTGACCCTTTCTGAAGCCCTGTTCACACCAGGGCTACTTCTTATAATCAAGGGCAAGAATTCCTACAGGCAAACATCAGGGTAGAGACGGTGAGTAAGTCACGTGAGAGGTGAGCTTATTGATTTGTCCTTTCCTGTGTCTTCCTTTTCCATACATAAGGAGAGAAGGGCATTTCCCAGCAAGAATATCATTTCACCATGTGTTGTAAAATGGGTATGGTTGCCCTCAAAGGAAACCGTTCCAAATTAAAGAAGTAAATAATTAAGAAAGTGCTCGGCCTGTAATAAAGTACTCCATTGCCCTAGAATTGGTGGGAAATCAACTTCTAAGTTAAATTTGTCTGTCTCAAGTAGAAACAAGTAGAAATAAGTTATACATGTGTGGGATCAAGGAAAAGCGCATATATTTTACTCCCAAGTCAGCAGCTAACTAGTTAAGCAATTAAGCACCTACCTTCTCTGAGTTCAGTATTCTCATCTGTGAAATCAACATACTACACCAGAAAAAGACCTCTCTCTGAACCATTTTTTCTATTTTGCTAGGGTAAATAACATATTCTGTTCTTTTTTTTTTTCTAATGTTTATTTTTGAGAGAGAGAACAGGGAAGGGGCAGAGAGAGGGGGACAGAGAATCTGAAGTGGGCCCCACACTGACAGCAGAGAGCCCAACATGCGGCTCAAACCCACAAACCCTTGAGATCATGACCTGAGCCGAAGTTGGATGCTCAATGAGCTACTTAAGTGCTCCCATATTCTGTTGTTTTCAGTTCATTCAGTGACTATCTCTAATGCTGAAAATCGGGCTCTGTGTTAGCACATGGCTGAAAAGAGCCCACACTCCAAGTGAAGGGTGGTGTGTCCGCCTCCAGCCACTTCGGGAAGGATGCAGCGGGGGCTCTCTATCATGTGAAGTGCTGTTCATTTCACCTCCAAAGTCTGTTTGAATCTCTTCTCCACCTCTAGTGCCAAACTGTATGACCTCCTCCGAACTAGTCCCCCCACCACGTCTCCTGCCTGTAGTCCATTCTCCAAGTTGCACCAAGAGTTACTTTTTTAAAAACCTTGGTTAAAACCCACCTGTGACTTTCCACTGTACTTCAAATGCAGTCTAGACCTCCTTACCCTGTTCTCAGAGGGTAGGACCAGACCCCTGTCTCTGTCTCCAACCTCAAGCTCTCCCCGTCTCTTTGCTCGTCTCCTGCAGATCTTCTCCCAGAACCTGAACCACCAAGTGCTTGCCTGTCTCAGAGATGTTGTGCAGGCTCTTTCCTCTGCCTTGACAGGAGATGGCTCTGAGCAGCCTGTGGGGCCTGGATGTGTAGACTTGGATCCAGTCTCCACCACTTACAAATTATGTGTCAAGTTACTTAATGTCTCTGTGCCTCAGTTTCTTCACTTTTCAAATGGGTTTAGCAATGGCACATTCTCCAATGGAGTTGTGAGGCTTAACATAGTTGATACAAGAAAAGTTTTTAAAATAGAATTGGACTCAGTAAACATGACAGCTTCCATTTTCTCAGGGAGGCCTTCCCCAGCCACCTTCAGAACAGATATTATCACACTGCACCCAAGTTATCCTGTACCCCAGCTTCTTGTGTATTTTCTTCAAAGTCGATGCCTTAATTTATAATTCTTTAATCTATTTTTATATAGTTTATTTTTGTCAGTCTCCACTACTAGAATGGGAGCTCTATGTGGACAGAGACAAGACAATCCTAAACTTCATATACCCACACTTAGCACACTGGCTAACACACGAGCAGTATTGAATAAATGAATAGAAGACCCACCATAAAAACAGATAATTGTATGATATGTAAGACAACAATACAGTTGCACAAAGGTTTTAAAAAGTAACCATTCTTGGGGGTTTCCAGTTCAGATGCCATCTTCTGCATTAGGATTTCCCCAATGGCTACCCTTCTCCCACCCCTTACATCCATCTCCCCTGCCTCTGAGCATTGATAGCCTGCCCTACATTTAGAGCACAGACCCTTTATTGCAAACTTTGGTTTACTAAATTTCTCTTCTCGTTCATAAAAATGGTGTCCCGTTATCACTACATCACCCATAAAGCCTCTCAGGTGGTTTTAATAAATATCTGTTGAATGACTGCTAGAAGGCAGGGAGGAAGAAAGGGAAATAAGAAGGAGTTTTTACCCCTCTTTACTCCATACATCCTTCATCACATGTTTATCAATTATATCCTCTTAATTGGCACCTCCTCACCTCCCTCCCCCCCCAAAAAATACTGGCAGATGAAAAATTCAAATGAACAGGGAAGACCCTGGGTCTGTCTCATTTTAAAAACAAATCTTCTAAATCCTGAAAGATGCAGAGGGAGAACCAAGTAAAGAATAAACTCTGGGTCCATGAAAATGCTCCCACCAAGTAACTCTTCAGTACTCTTCTACAGAGATTCCTTTAAAATTCTCAAAACAAAAACAAAAACAAAAACAAACAAAAAAAAACAGACAAAGCAATGTTTTGGCCACAGCATTTGTAAATTGTGGAAGCTTTCATATGACATTTTTTTGGTCTTCTCTAGTCATCTACTTTACATGTAAGGACCTGAATGTTCACTCTGTGCTTGCATTTTTAGGTTTATAGAAAGGCTAAATAAAGGCTAGATAATAGGTAGATATATTGTGGAGCTCTATCTTCTAAGAAGTGAAAATGAGATTCTGAAATATGCAATTCCGCACTGGACCACGTGAGGGAGCAAGAACACCAGCTTAAAAAATGAAAGTAGCACTAAAGAGCCTTTTTTAAGGCCATGTTTCTCTAAGTAGGACCTCTTCACACCTGTGTCAGAATCACATGAGGGTGTTTGTTAAAATACTAATTCTCAAACCCTCTTGAATCAAAAGATAGAATTTTATCAAGCACATTAAGTGCTTTTTATGTAACTAATATTTGAGAGCAACTACTCAAAACCTGTAGGGACCAGCTAAATTAGACCATATATGGAGAATGACTAAGATAAGTTATTATTGCTCATTATGTCATATGTTGGGATGATTTATCATTATGTTGCATAAAGTTATTAATTAAAGAAAGACACATTGGGGCGCCTGGGTGGCGCAGTCGGTTAAGCGTCCGACTTCAGCCAGGTCACGATCTCGCGGTCCGTGAGTTCGAGCCCCGCGTCAGGCTCTGGGCTGATGGCTCGGAGCCTGGAGCCTGTTTCCGATTCTGTGTCTCCCTCTCTCTCTGCCCCTCCCCGTTCATGCTCTGTCTCTCTCTGTCCCAAAAATAAATAAAAAATGTTGAAAAAAAAAAATTTAAAAAAAATAAAGAAAGAAAGAAAGACACATTACTTTAAAACATAATTATTGGGTGCTTGGGTGGCTCAGTCGTTTAAGCATCCGGCTCTTGGTTTTGCTCAGGCCATGATATCACAGTTCATGAGATTGAGCCCCGTGTAGGGCTCTACACTGACAGCACAGAGCCTGCTTGGAATTCTCTCTCTCCTTCTGTCTCTGCCCCTCCCCTGCTTGCTTTCTCTCTCTCAAAAATAAACAAATAAACTTAAAAAACAATTACTATGATTACTATTAATACTATTTGCAATTGTCTATTCTGTATTAAGAGACTATGATCTAAGTCATTGTTTTTAACAGTATTATGTCCACATTTAGGTATTTTTCTTATTTAGGAACATCAATCTCTGACCTGCTTTTTGGTTGTTACTACTAAAATCACCATTTTGTATGCTGCCTTTATCTTTCTCAGGTTCAAAGATGCACAGGGCTACGGAGTTTATATAAAGGAAATGTAAACCAACCTGTAATCTCTGACACATCCACACAAAAAGGCAAAGGACCTTCATTTCCCAACACTGATGATATTCCTCCCTGAGTTCTCCAAAGCTGAGCACTGATTTTGCCAGACTTCATTCTCATTGAATTCTCTGGACAAGTTACCCTGTCAAACATTTCAGCTTGAAAATGCCTCACTCAACTTGTGATTCTAACCTAACCTAACTCTATCCCTATGTTTCTGCAGTCATATTTGTCATTTCTCTTATTAGCTCTTCTTCCTTCCATACCCCCCACTCCCTTATAATGTATGTCTTATAGTTTGGCTCTTCTGGAAACCACCAACATGCCCCACAGTGGCCAACAGGTGAATACATTGTCTTCCCCTCCTGTATCTCTTCAGTTGGCAACTGCCATAGTAAACAGTCTGCTTCAACTAGAAACCCAGGAACCATCTGGATTTCTCCCTTTAATTCATTTTGACAAATATTTGCTGAGAGCCTAGATGAGGCATTCTTCTAGGTGCTGGAGATACACTTAGTAATAAGACAGGAAAGGTCCTTGTCTTCTCTACATTTTGTCTCCCCTGTTCAATCAAACACCAAAGTCTGTCCATTTTACCTCCCATTTGCTGCTTTTTTATTCTCTCCTTCTTTATTCTTTCTTTTCCTCATTGTGCTTAGTCTATCACAGACTATTGCAACAGCAATAACCTTCTTCCCAGTCTCCTTGCCCAGTCATGCCCAGCCTCCTTACTCTCTGTTCCCCGCCTGCTACTGGGGATTGTTCTAACATTCAGATCCAAACTGATCTTGCTCAATCACCATGCTTCTTCACAATGTCCCAGCTAAGATCCTTTGCATAATATGTACAGACGTTTATCCAGCCCCTGCCTATTTGCACAATCTCATTTTCTCTCATTCCACCCTGCACCTAGCAGTAGTAGGTACATGTGTACATTCTACATCATGTCATTGTGTCCTCCATGTGTGAGCTTTTGACCAGGCCGTTCCACCTTCCTGGGCCGTCCACACTTCATTTTCATGCTTCCAAAACACTTCTATCCTTTAAGCCTCAGCTCAAAAGATCACTCTTCTTTGAAGTCTTTAACCCTTCCAGGAAAATTTAAGAATTGATGTCACTGCAGTTTGCTGGTAACGATTATCCTATCTTATTTTAACTGTCTGAATCTCTTTGGGAACCAGAACAGTGGCTTCTCTTTTTTATACCAAGGGTGGCTGTCACATACAGACACTCATTACAGTTTTTGAAAGAATAAATGCAAAAATCCATGGTCCCTGTTACACCAAAACTTATAATCGATTTAGGGAGTCACAACAGACATACTTAAAATTTGTTAACCAACAATACTAAGTCAGAGTTAAGAAACCATGTCTGGTATACACAGCATCCATCACAGAGTCTGAAAAACAGCCATCACTGAATGAAGAGAGGTACATAACTGATACAAAAGATGGAATTTAGAAAGTAGAACTCTGGTCCAAGTAGACCAGTCAGAAAATCTGTTCCCATTGGTGTGTTTCTTATTCTGTGCCTTCCATTTCTTTCTTTTTTTTAATGTTTATTTATTTTTTTTTCAACGTTTATTTATTTTTGAGACAGAGAGAGACAGAGCATGAACGGGGGAGAGTCACAGAGAGAGGGAGACACAGAATCTGAAACAGGCTCCAGGCTCTGAGCTGTCAGCACAGAGCCCGACGCGGGGCGTGAACCCACCGACCGCGAGATCGTGACCTGAGCCAAAGTCGGACGCTTAACCGACCAAGCCACCCAGGTGCCCCTTTAATGTTTATTTTTGAGAGAGAGAGAGACAGAGACAGAGAGACACAGAGAGAGAGAGAGAGAGAGAGTGAGCATGAGTGGGGAGGGGCAGAGAGAGAGGGAAACACAGAATCTGAAGCAGCCTCCAGGCTCTGAGCTGTCAGCACAGAGCCCAATACAGGGCTCAAACCCACGAACCGTGAGATCATGACCTGAGTCAAAGTCGGAGGCTTAACTGTTTAAGCCACCCAGGCACCCCTGTACCTTCCATTTCAACCAGTCCCCTACAAATAGTGCTGGAGCAGCCCCACTGGCTGGCATCCCTAGGTCTGTTCTCTCCCAGCCTGAGCCGAGCTAGTCCCCAGCTCAGCACTCTATGTAAGCGGCCAGTTTCTTCCATCTGAGGTCCATCACCCCCTCTCACCCTACCTTCACAGCTTCCTTTGCCTGGAATGCCCAGCACAGTTCTCTCTACCTTTTCCAATACTGTGCAACATCCTCTGATGAATTTGGGTCTCCTTATAGCCTATCCACACAGAGCCTATATAGAATTTGTAGTTTATATCCCATGATAATTATGCCTTGCCATTCATAATCACTACTCCAAATCATATGAAGCTACCATATTCATAAATCAAAAACATTAGAATAGTGGCAATTTCATAATCTTAATCTTGTCCATCAGCAAGATTAATCTTAAATTCCTTTTGGACAATCCATGTCTTTAATATCTTTTGAATCCTCAACTGTATCATTCACATGATTGTACTGTGTGAGAAATCAATAATTACGTGCTTATTGATTCTCCCACTAACTGAAAGACTCTCTGAAGACAGAGTCTATCCTGGTCAGTTTGTAATACTGTATATCAAGATTGATGTGGATTGTAGTGAAGAAGGTAGGACCTAAATAAAGGGTGGAAGGGGCCCACCTATCTCTCTTCACCTCCTTGAAATGCAAGGTAAAATCTTAACATTAGCCTATATTTCAAAGGTATAATACAGTGGTAGAATTTTTCAGAACACAAATATTTAACTCCCTGGATATTTGATCTACGTACCTAAGTGCTTTGTGTGCATAGCTTTATGTCAGTCCCTGGCATGTAGGTCTTCTATGCTGCAGTAATTAACTATGAAAGGTTACCTTATATTTCATGCCAACTAATTTCTTATTTACTTCAAGCCCTTGGTTATTAACTGTAACAGAAACAAGAGCACATAAATATTGCTTGATGTTTTTCTGGGGGGAAAAATGAAATGAATGTCATCTACGGGAGAGAAAAAGAAAAATGAAAGGGGGAGTGTCACAAAATCTAATCAGCTCAGCCTGTTTTTTATAGAGCCTTGATTCAGATCGGGCCAAAGGAAGATGCCTGATGAATGAGAGAGCAGGTTGTAGCCAATTCCTTAATGTTACACATCTCCCAACACCATAGTACTGAGGCATCTTGTAACACAACTGACAGTGTATGCTCATCTCCGATATTTTTTACTATAGCAAAATGTTCATTATTTTCCTCTGTAATCACATCATAGTGACTAGGAATTGTGAGAATTTCCTCCTGACAACCTCAAACTATCAAATCTTAGCTTTTATGAAATTAAATATCCTGGACCATAATGTCAACATTGTCTAGGTTATTACATAATTTGAGTTCTTGAGACTGTCCAAAAAAACACATTAAACTAATTCCCTTTACTGACTGAGAAATACATGAAAATTGTCACATTTGACCAGTGCTTAAACGGCATTGAAAATGACAAAAATATGTGGATCCTTGTAAATCCCCCCTTTATATATATGTGTATATATATGTATATACATAATGGAAAGGAATGTTTGTTTAAGCATAGTTCAATGGAGGTAACCTTGATACCATAGAAGAACATCCAGAGGGCAAAAAAAGAGGAGGGGCCAAGTGCAAATCAGTCACCTATAAGCCCACATCTTCACTGTTTGTTCTACACTTCCAAGAAGCAAACACCTTATGGAAATTCAAGTCTACCCACAAACTGGTGTTTACATCCTTTATTTTCATGTTCTCATCTCTGACAGCAAACAGCAAGAGAGATCCAGACTTCCCACTTTTTCTAGTCTCAGGTCTTTTTATTCAAAACACAGAAAAATATGTGCCATATGTAGCTTCAGGATATGCATTTTATCACATTTTCATGTACTCTGAGCACAGCGTTGCATTTGTTGTTACTATCATCCTGACCTCACTGTCTGTTCACCAGCACAGCTGGAAGCCAGGACAGCATCCTGATTTGGCCACAAAGAGTAGCCAGTTTACATTGCCCACATTTTAATCATCTAATCCCCTAAAGTAGAAACTACGTGGGCTCCATTGTACACAATGGCTAACAAAGAAGCATCGTGGACATGGCTATCAGAAAGCATGGTTCTGATGCTTTCAAAGTGCTAGAATATCCTTACTTTAATGGTCATATCAACAGAACAGGAAGCTAAGAGTTTGCCACCATAAAGCTGTACCATACCGATCTTAAGATAACCGAGAATGTGTGTTCCAGTCACATCCTAATTGTAGTTTAGCACTCACTAAAGCAGACACTGTCACTGAATATGGAGTAAAAATGGCTTGAAGGTCTAGAATCTTCCACTACTCAATGTGAATTGTTCCAGTAGGTGACATTTTCATTCTTTTGAGTCTTATTTCTCACATACCAGCCTAGATATATTTTTTGCTTTGCATCACGTTAGCTTCAATTCTAATTTCATAAGCTTCTTCCATTTTTTTTTCCTAAAATCAATCCTACCCAATCTGACTCTTCATTCATATCTAATTTAGCTTCTCTGAAACCTGAAGATACATGCTCATGACCATGTGAACAGTCCACCGAAGCTTTGTTAAGTTTATCTTGGGGTCTCTGTGTCAGCACCATTGTGCACCAATGTCAAGAATATTTGATTAAAAAGCAGCTACCTTCTTTCAGAAATCTAAAAGCTTTACAGGCCCTGGAATAATAGTCAAATATGCTCACAAAGCATCTGTACTGAAGGTCTGGCTTCTCAGAGGGCACTCCCACAGGAATCAGGAACTGTTCACCAAGCAGGGTTCACTAGAACAGAAGGAAACAATCATCTTGGTGGCTCCTCTCCCATCTCTTCTTTCACTCAGGACAGGAAAGGAAGAAGGGAGAGGAGAAATCCACTTGTCACTTAGAATTTCTGAGTCCATTTGCAAAGATCTTATAAAAAACTTTAAGTTATTACTAGAGACAATCCTGTGTTAGTATTATCATCACCATTTTTTCGAAAGAGAGAGAGAAGAGGAAATGAGTAGCCAGAGGTTCAATTAGCAAGGAGCCCAAGATTAAACTCTCCTGCCCTTGTGACACCTGGGGCACTTCTTACTTCTGTGGGTTCCAAGTACATTACCATTAGATTTAGTACATGATAATACTTCACCATATTGGAAGAATAGTTTGAAGAAAGAACAAATCGCAATCACTCTTTTCTCTAATAATAAATCAAAATTTCATCATAAGTGAAATACTTCAGAAAGTTTTTATTCTGTTGGAATTAAAAGATTGTTTGACATCTGAACAAGAATTCTCATCCTTCTGTGACCTTAAAAGTCTCAATGGTAACCTTTAGGTTAACTGGTGAGCACCAAAATATGCAGGGATTTTACAGCACTGTCTCTATAAATGTCTTAGACTCCCAATATGCGCCCTCAGAAGAACCAAGGAACAGCCCAAGAATCTGAGGAACAACCCTCCCACGGTGCTAAACCTTCACCAGGGCACCTGAGAGTGAGCTTCTGCCTTTTCCCAGGGTCTAATTTCTGGGGTATCCTTCTAAGCAGACCAAGTGAGAGCACATGCTCGTGCAGATCTATGATTTACAACAGACAGTGACTGACCAGAATCAGCAGAAGAAACAGCAGGACAGGTGCTCCCAGGAATTTTCTCCAATGCATAGGCTTCAGTTGGTTCTTTTATACATGAGTCTTATTCCTCCTTTTAAGGACTTTGTTGGTGAATCAATAGTTCCAACCACTAGCTACTCTTCTTCAGATCTTCCTTCAAGGTGAAGTTGATTAGCCCAACTCTAATAACTGTTACTGTTACTTAATCTGCATGTTTTTTCTCATTAAAATTCCATTACAATTACCATATGGTGTGTAGGAGTGCTACAAAGTTCTGCCTATTTTCTCTCTGTTTTTGTCCCTCTCTTTTTCCTTCAGATTAAAGTGACCTGTATTTCTCCTGAGCTTACTATCTGAAACATTTGATACCCCCTTCCTTTCTCCTATATAATAAATTTCCCCTTCCTGCCCATATTTTCCAGTTAATCAGAGGCTGTACTGGTATGCTCCAGCCATGTTGGAGAACTGCTGATATAAATAGTAAAACCTTTAGGTTTAAAAACAAGCTACAAACAGACAAATCCAGTAAAATTCAACCTCTTTGATCTTTCCTTCCAGAATATCCATGGCAGCATCCTTCACCTTGTTTCCATCTTTTTTTTAATTGAAGTATATTGGATACACAATGTACATTAGTTTCAGATGTGCAACATAGTGACTCATACAATTCATAGGATTCATACGTTATGGTACGTCCACAAGTGTAGATCCCATCTGTCACCATACAACGCTATTACAAAACCATTGACTATATTCCCTACACTGTACCTTACATCCTGATGACTTATTCATCCCATAACCGCAAGCCTGTACCTCCCACTCCCCTTCACCCATCTTTCCCATCTCCCCATTTACTCCCCACTTACTCCCCTGATGTATATATCAACGGACACCTCCATATCTTGACTATTGTAAATAGTGATTCAGTAAACCTGGGGTGTATGTATCTTTTCAAATTAGTGTTTTCATTTTCTTTGGATAAATACCCACTAGTGGAATTACTAGGTTTTATGGTATTTCTATTTTTAATTTTTTGAGGAAACTCCACACTGTTTTTCACAGTGGTTGCACCAATTTATATCCCACCAACAGTGCACAAGCATTCCTTTGTTTCCATTTTTCATCATTGTTACCCGGGCTACCATCCCTCTCTTCACTTAGACTAAGTCCTTGCTTCTGTTGCTAAGTCACTATTCTCTGTCCATTATGAGGCTGGATGCTTTTCTGACCAGTGTCTCATCTTCTTCCCCCATGACATTTCTTATAAGCAATACTATGAGTTGTTATAACGCTTAATATGGCTCACCACAATATACCCACTTCAAAGCCCTCTGCTTAACAATATTTGTGGAATTGAGTTGTGACTCTTCTTTCTAGCCAATGAGAGACCACGTTTGTTTGGTTTGGGTTTTGTTTTTTTTTTTTTCCTGTACGTTCTAAAAGGATTTTTATTCACTTCCTAGATCTTGTTATTCTTAACTACTATTCATCCAAAGTCTTCTCCTCTTGTTTCCTTCCTCCCCTTTATCACTTGCAAAACATAATCTCGCTAAATCCTTCCTTCTTAGCACCAGCTCCTGAGTAATATCCAACAAATATCCCTTGCTTTGTCTGAAAATCTTCTTCCTAAGCCTGGTTTCATTAAGATTCACTGGCTTTGTGCTGTGCATGCCAAGTGAGCTCAGTTCCAATTCTTTTCATGAAGAAACTCACTGTGTCAATCACTAAAAATCTCTATCTAATAGTATCAATGACAAATATCATCTGTAACTTGGTGAATTGGCAAATGTAAAAATAGAAATTGCCCATATATTCTTCAAAGCTACTCAGAGAATAATGCCATAAAGGAACACTTAAATTTGAGGATGCAATTAGTGGTGGTTGTTTGAAATATGTCATTGTTTATATTATTATGTGCTTGAAGGCAAGAAATTTTCACTTCACTAAGTTACAGGAAAGTGACATGAGACATATAAATGGACGCTAACAAACCATACCTTTAGGTCACTTCACTTCACCTCCATTGTTGACCCTCCAAAAAATTGTAATTAGATCAGAGTAATGGACTGAGGCAATCAGGGCTATAGCTTTAGGAAGAAGAAAAAAGAAAAATTCTACTGTTTTCCCTTTGGGGTCACGGACCAGGGAGCAGGAGTCCTGCTTCCCAGGCTTTGTATTAATGAAGCAGCGGAAGAAAATGGGATACACAAAGCTAAGATCAGGAAATAGTCAAGGGGAAAAGAAAAAAAACCTGAATCTGTTGAGAAGTTACTATGTGCTAGGTTGGCACTGTGCTGATACCTACACATTAAATATCACTGAATCCTTAGAAAACTCCTAAGAGATATTATTATTCCTTTTATTCCTCAGAGAGGAACATTCAGGAAGGGTTGGTGATGGGCACAGCTCCAACTAGACACATTCTTCTCTTTCTCTGCTACGCGGACAATGGTTAAGAGCACCACTTAGCAGCTATGTGACCTTTAAGGATCCACGTGTGCATCAGCATCACCCCACAAACCCCAAGGCGGATCTGCCCCCACAAGTCTCAACGTCTCATCTACCTAAAAAAGCCTCCCAGCAGCCTCAGATGCACGGTCAATCTTGTTTTCATTTCTCTTCTTTCCCAGTTTGTTTTATGAAGGCAACAAAAGGCCCCCTCAGGCAAGGCTGTGTAATTTGTGGGGCCCATTGGAGAATGAAAATTCAGGGTCCCTTGTTGAAAAAGCAAAGAAAAAATGCCATTAAAAGGTAATGAGAGGGGTACCTAGGTGGCTTAGTTGAGCGTCCAATTCTTGATTTCAGCTCAGGTCCTGATCTCACAGTTTGTGAGTTCCAGTCCCACATCATGCTCTGCACTATTACGTGCTTGAGATTCTCTCTTCCTCTCTGCCCCAACCTCTCTCTCTCTCTCTCTCTCTCTCTCTCTCTCTCTCTCTCTCTCTCAAAATAAATAAACTTAAAAAAAAGGTAATGAAAGCACTTCTTTACCTCAGTGGTCTCTCAACCTTTATGGTGTCTTTTAGTTGCTATTTATGTCAGTTTAAAATGCAAATATAAAACCATATAACTCATATGCAGAATCACCAAAATTATGCAGTTGGTATTTTAGAGCTTATGCCTGCATGTGTATTTCTTTCTTGCCAGAACTCTAGAGAAGCTGCACAAAATTAAGTCAATTGTCTTTATTTCACTTCTTGATACACCCACATTCTGTCCACACTCTTTCCCCTCAGCCTCCTGGTGTGTGAGGAAAGACTGAAAAGAAAGGTATCTATGGGCTTCCCTCTCTCTCCCATTCCTTTGATGTCACCATTTTCAGTGTAAGTGATTAGCCAATGCAGAGAAGTAATGAAAGTAAGAAAGGAAGGCTAAGCTCCTTGGTCTTTCAAGTTTCTGAGATCACCATTGCCTTTCCATGCTGGAAGCAAGTTGTGGTTCAGGCTGTGTGCATAATCTCTTGGTGGGTCGGCAGCATCCCTACTCAGTCTTTAGAAGCAAAACACTTACCTTGTACTCATTTTGAGTCTCACTGAACTCCCAGTATTGGGGGGATTCTGTTTACAAACACTACATGTGAATGGGGTGTCAAGAAACAACAAACATGCATTTGCATGTATGTAATGCCTCTGTTTCCACTCATGCTTTGTTGTCACATGGACCTAACCTTCAGCTCAAAGATTTTCAAAAAGTGACAACAGAGCATTAAAACAAACATGAGGCCCTTCTGAACACAAAGCCCAATGTGACAGATGGGTCGTGTGACTTGGCCCTCCTAGAGTTATTAATATTAGTCAGGCTTCATAAACAGATGGAAAGGCTGTTAAAAATACACACACACACACACACACACACACACACACACACACACACATATATACATTCACACACACACACTTCCAGGACCTAGCACCAAAGATTCTCACACAGGGGCATAAGGTAAGTCTAGACTCTATTTCTGGGGTTTTTTTTTAAGTTTATTTATTTATGTTGAGAGAGAGAGAGCATGAGCAGGAGAGGGGCAGAGAGAGAGGGAGCCCAACGCAAGGCTCAAACCCACAAACCAAGAGATCATGACCTGAGCCTAAATCAAAAGTCAAACACTTAACCGACTGAGCCACCCAGACATCCCTAGAATCTATTTCTGATGAGCTCCTTGAGTGATTGTGATGGACTTCCAGGTTTGCAAAAAATCACCCTAGAGCACTTCCAACTCCCTGAAATAACGTTCACCTTCCAGGCACCAACAATGGTAGTTAGCTGCTTTCCTTTCTCTTACCTACACATTACCCACCATTAGGGATTACAATTGAGGAAAGGTCCAAAGGGGAAGATGTGTCAGAGAAAAGGAAAACAACCCTGATGGCCCCATCGTATGTAAATAAGATGCTATCATCTGCTTGACAGTTTGATTAGCTCCCTGGCTACACTTCTTCCTACCTGTTGGTGCATCCCTACTTGTATTCCCTGGGACATGGCTGTTCGCATAATGGCTGCCCCCATGCTGCTCCTCCTCTGATCTCCATGGCACAGGAGAGAATTTTCCCATCTCCTCCCAGCCAGGCTGTGAGGACCTGGAGGGTCATGTTGTACCTGGCATGATAGAGGCTTTCCATGACTCGAGGAAGAAGAATGGCAACAAGACAGAAAAAAAGAGAAGGATATGGCTCAAATAAATTACACTCCTACCACCAGTTCCATTGGCAAAATACCGTCTCCCGCCCAAAAATCTGAACAATTGAAAAGACAATTCAGATGCCCACTAGAATGCCTCAGAAAGATCCCTATTCACAGCCCACAGAAAAGTCTCTTACAATTCTGTCTTCAGCCTTCTTTCCCTGTGTCTTCTAAAGTCCAACTGCTGCCTGAAAGATTTCTCCAATCTCTAATTGTGGTTTTTCTCCAATTTCTGCCTTACTGCCTTCCTGAATCTGTTTTCTCCTGGGACTTCTTCCTATTTTAAATCTATAACCCAGCTAACCCAGTGCAACATTGCAGGTGGGAAGAAGTCACCTGAGAGAGGGAAAATGAGATTTGCTGAGTTCCCAGCATGTTTAGGCAATGATATGGCACTTAACACAGTGACTCTCAACCCTGGCTGCAATATTATACTCACCTAAGGAGCTCCCCAAAATAACCCAGCTCAGGGCCCATGGCAGACTCATTAGAAAAGCACAGGTAGAGTTCAAGTACCTCTAAATAATATGTCTGTCTTCCACTTTCCAGTGCCTTAGGAAACCTGTCTCCCTAGGCTATCTGGAAACCCACACCCCTGCAGATCTTTGTCTCCTTTACCTTGCTTAGCCTAAAAACAGAAACCAAGGGAGCATACAGCCTATGACTCTTACAAATGTAGGAGGGGGAGATTGTAAATACTCACAACAAAATTCGTCTATGTTCAAGGACTCGCTTCTGCTTTTTGCCCCATGATTAAACCTCTTACTTCTATCAGGCCTTAGGTTCTTCCTGCAAGCAGAAATCCCTGCCTCAGTTTCCCACCTGCAAACCTCAGTAATAAGGTTCACAAACACATCTTTCAGAAATTAGATGATATATTTGGGTCCCTCCTTCCTGTGGACAGATCTCTTGCCTCCACCTACCTTAAGAAGCTCTGCCTTGACCAATGGGTGTTCTGCTCACCTGCCAGAAATTACACTGTTAACCATCTCCAACCTTCCTAGTGCCACCAGACAATTGCCATGACCCTCCTCCAGTGCCTGATGCTGGATCTCTCCCAACCACCTGCCCCTTTTCCCATGGGTCTGTATGAGCTGTATTCTGAGTGTTCTGGTCCTGCATTTCACTGTTTTCCATGGAAGGTCCTGAACTAATGGAGAGAGAATGAGAAAAGGGAACACAAAAACATCCCACCTCTAAATAGTCATAGGGGAAAATGGTCAGGAGCTTTTGTAATAGAACAATTACAGCATATCCTGAGCAATTATGGAAATAAAATTTTCAAAACTCTCTTCAAATCATAGAATTTCAAAGCTGAAATCAGGTTATCTCAATCTTTTGAATCTTCTGAACTATCAGAGCAGTTCTAGTCTATTGTAAATTCTATTTATTGTAAAGTGCACACTGAACTTCATTCAGACAAAAAGGAGATTTTAATACCAACTTTTTATGTATTGATCATTCCCCTGGGTTGACCAGAACCCTCATGGCTTCAAAGAAAAACTCGTAGCGTTCAGACAGTTTCTGGGGGTGTGAATAACAATATCCAGACGCACACATACCAGAGTGCCCTTGAGAGGCTAGATGTCTGTTATAACTTCTGTATGCTGTCTGTACCTCAGAACTAGACAATAAAGCAAAGGTTACTAGACTCCTGAATTTCCTCTCAGTGAGTATGCCCCACACATCTTCTCATCCCAGGGTTGGACAGCGATGACTTCCTGGCCGTGGGTCTGCGTGAGGGCAGTGTGGTTTACACCTACAACCTGGGAGCGGGCACAGCAAGTATCAGCAGTGATCCCCTCGATCTGAGCTTTGGCATCCACACAGTCCGTCTGGGGAGGTTCTTCCAGATGGGCTGGCTGAAGGTAAAACGTCATCCCTTCATCTGTCCCAGAGACTTGCCCCGCACTATATATATCGTTGGATCTGTGCAGTGGAGATGAGAGGGGAACAGGTCCATGCTGCTTCTCCCTTGCAGTTCACAGACCTGTGCATACAGCTGAGCAGTAGAGGCATGCTTGCAACTAAGTGGTGTGGGGATTAGAAAGAGGGATGACTAACATAAATAAGGTGAGAGAGGGCTCAGGAAATGCTCCCCCCAAAAAGGTGATGCTTGAGTATAACTGCAAGTAAATAGGGGTCCAGAAAAACAACAGTGCCCAGTGTGGGCTTGAAGAATGCCAGTAGTTCATTGTGGTTTTCAGGTAGGGAGGAGCAAAAGAGGTGGTTAGTGTAGACCAGATATATATTATAAAAGGACTTAGATGTCACGCTAAGAAGTTTAGATTTTTATCAAGAGCTATGGGGAGCTACTGAGAAATTGAAGAAGGGGTTTGGGTACCACAGTCGACTTTTTTTGACAACTGACTCTGGTGGTTGTATGGAGAATGGAAGGGGAGGGGGGCAAGGCTAGATGGAGGAAGACCAGTGGGATGCTAGTTCCTAATCTTTGGAGAACTGTGATTTTGATTGAAATGCAAAACCATGACTGCTGTATTAATATATCCATGGTAACAGACACCAGCAGAGAAGCAAAGAATACAGTGGTGAGGTGTTTTTTATTTTTTCAAAATTCAGGTATTGTGAATTTTTCATGCCGAGTTAATGGAAAATAACAAAACAGTAGCTTACCAGTTCACCCAGAGGAATTAATTCCTTTTCTTAATAGGTTTTGAATTCTTTTCCTTTTGAAGGTAGATGATCATAAAAATAAGTCCATCATCTCCCCAGGAAGACTGGTTGGTCTCAATGTCGTCAGTCAGTTTTATGTAGGTGGCTACAGTGAATACACACCAGATCTCTTACCCCATGGAGCCGATTTTAAAAATGGCTTTCAAGGTAAGTCTTGGATTGTTTTTACACTACACCTGCCAGTTTCAAATTTGGAGACAACAAAAAACTTTAACAAGTATACATCTAGTTCCAAAACCAGAAATATGGGTTGCTTTTGAATCAGACTTGATCAAAGTTTGATTTTAAGGGAAAGCATTCGGACATTGTTTATTAGTTGCTTACTACCTACATACTATGTGTTTAGTATGTTTCAATGAACAAAACAAAGGTTCTTGCACTCGTGAGTTTACATTCCAGTTGGGAAAAGGCAATAAACACTAAAAATGATAAGTAAATTATATAGTAGTATAAGGTGATAAATTCTGTGGGGGAAAAAATGAAAAGTAGACCATGCTCTGGGGGAGGGGGGTAGGGGTATGGCTGATTTTTTTGTATAGGGTGATTTTTTTAAGTTTATTTATTTATTGAGAGAGAGAGAGAGAGCAAGTGGGGGAGGGACAGAGGGAGAGAGAGAGAGCATCCCAGACAGGCTCCAGGCTGTGAGCTGTCAGTGCAGAGCCCGACACAGGGCTCAAACTTCTGAACCATGAGATCATGACCTGAGCAGAAGTCAGTTGCTTAATGGACTGAAACAGCCAGGTGCCCCTAGGGTGCTTTTTAATATAGGACAAGCAGGGTAAATCTCATGGAGTCACAGTAAAAATCGAAACTCCAACTAAATTTGTAATGTACTTGATGCAAAGATGAGAGACAGACTACAGCTAACTGATCCATACCACAGAGGCCACCACAAGTCAAGAGGATTAAGGGGGAACATTATGCTTGTGCAAATAATCATATTGCCTCAGTCTGTCTCCCTGTGTTCAGAAAGGGAAGTAAACTCAGACCTTCTCGTACAAAGCTGATTCATAGTAGAGTTATAAGATAAAGACATGCTTTGAATTGTTGTAATAGAGCATTTGGTGAAAATAAGCTTTTTGATGTATCCTAGTCTCCGGATATTTGCTCAAGGAACTCTTTGTTATAGTGTTCTCAGCCACCCACCCATGACCAGCCTACTCTCCATCAGAAGTCAAGGTATAGGGACCAGGATGTGATGCACATCTCTGCAGGACAGGAGCTGCCATCAAAAACCACTTCAGGCACTTGGGTTCTCTGCCTGCCTGGCAGCATCCTTCTCCCCAGCTTCATGGACTTCCGCCTAAACACGGATGCAGGAGGCCATGTGTGTGAGACATAGGAAGGCAACACAGCCAATCCAGCATCATATTCCAATAAAATTAGTTCATTCTGCCAAGGCTCTCCAAGAAACGTTTTCTTTGAATATGCAATCAATGCTGATTCTCCAAAGAGTGTCTTATAGAAGAGTTTAAAGCACATTAAGGCACTGTGCTCCAAATAATAACTCAACAGTTCTTCCACAGCAGGAGATAATCTGAAAAGGATTGCAAAGGCATAATAAATCAATCAGTTTTTACAAGTACTATATTCAAGAAAAGGGATGGGTAAATGTGAAGAAGCACATCTTCCGCTCAGTGAAGTGGAGAACCTGTGTGTGTGTGTGTGGGAGGGGGTCCTCAAAACTTGTCATTTATTACAGACACAATTCTTACATAAATACTCTGGGTATAGCTTCAAGGATAAGAGTGTGGACTCTGAGACCCAACTTCCTGGGGATGCACCCAGTCCTTCCACCTACAAGCCTCATGACCCTGGCTAGTCACCACCCTGTGTCTCCCTGTGCCTCACCTGCACAGCATGGATTGTTCTGAGGTGGAGGTAATGGTGAGACAACACAAAATTGACACTGGTTTACAGCACCTACTCTGTGTTAGCAGTGATGACGGACCTGGTGGTGGGAGACAGCACAGCGCCAGTCAGACATTTCTTCTCTTTCTCCGCTACACAGACAGTGGCTAGGTGCATGGGATCTGGAGTCAATGCATCTTCAGATTCAGGCTCTGCTGCGTTACAGCTATGTAACTTGTAGCCTGTTACTTAAACTCTTTGAGCTTCCATTTTCTTCTCTTTTCTCCTCAGAGGAGAAAAATATCTACCCCATGAGATTCTTCTGATGTAATCAGTTAAGTAAAATAATTATCTTAAGTGCTTCACTCGGAAACTGATACATGATAAATGCTCAGTGTATGTTTACTATTATTATCTCTCCATCCTGTTGTCATAGGATTTGATATTGTCAAATTTATTTATTTTTTTAATGTTTGAGAGAGAGAGAGAGAGCATGAGCAGGGGAGAGGCAGAGAGAGAGAATCCCAGGCAGTGTCCTCACTGTCAGCACAGAGCCCAAAGCAGGGCTCAAGCTCACAAACTGTGAGATCATGACCTGAGCCAAAACCAAGAGTCAGATGCTTAACCCACAGAGCCACTCAGGCACCCCAGATGTTGTCAAATTTGTTGAAGTCCAGTGCTTCCTGGGGTTTTTCTATGTAACTTTCTCCCTTCTATTGAGATTATGAATTTTCTGCACACCTTGCTAATGAGAACAGAAGCTCTCATCAAACCTGTCATTTTCTCCTTGAGTATGATGGTGAGCCTGAATTCAGCATGCACACCGTAGGCCCTTCCTGTGACATACACGCTAGGATCACACACATCTGGAAGTGTGTTAGCTGCCATGATTCTCAGGATAGAAGTTTGGGGCAGGTCTTCTTGGTAAATGCCACCTAATCCAGCGTCATGGAAGTTCCATGAACTTGAAAGACCCTAATTTTATCACTTGTCTCTTGAATCCTCCCTTGATGTCTGCCTGGCATTCAGTATGTTCTGCAAATCATGGATACTTGTTACCAATGTACCATAACAGCCAGATCACAGTAGTAACATTCATCTGTGAGTCCCAAAAGCTGAGTTCTACTGGCTGTAAAAAATGATATACGTAACTTTCTTCAAATGTAGATTTCTAGACCCTACTCCAGAACTACCTCATTGAAGTATCTATGATGGAATCTAAAAATTTGCATTTCAATAAGTCTGCCCAGATTTGGAAGCCACTATATTAATTAATCATAACAAAACAAATACAAAATTTCATGGAAAAATTTAATAATTAGACTCAGGTCATTGCATTTGTCTTTGGTGATTAAGTCACATGTTATAAAAGATTATATGATTTAGGCTTACATATTTTTACAAACACTAGTGATAAATGACTCTACTCCATAAGTTATCAGTCTAAAATACAAATCCTGGGGTTCCTGGGTGACTCAGTTGGTTAAATGGTCCAACTTTGGCTCAGGTCATGACCTCACAGTTTGTGGGTTTGAGCCCCACGTCAGGCTCTGTGCTGACAGCTCAGAGCCTGGAGCCTGCTTTGGATTCTGTGTCTCCCTCTCTCTCTGTCCCTCCCCTGCTCACGCGCTCTCTCTCTCTCTCTCTCAAAAATAAAAATAAATCGTAAAAAAATTTTTAATATTAAAAAAATAATAAAATGAAATACAAATCCTTACTGTTGATAAAGCCTATTTGTTTTTGTTCTGGAAACAGTTTATAATGAGCCATTATTTCCCTAGAACTTTAATATTTATGAAAATATTGAGTTATTTAATCCTTCTTCAGATTAATCTGCATATGCCATGCAGAGAACGACTTACTCTCTCACCTGCCTTAAGAAGAATTCTCCCCTCCTCTCCAAAGTTGCATCTATTACAAAGCTGCAGGGCTTTCAGGCTGATGCATATGGGATTCAGCAGGTCCTGGAGTCTCCTGAAGCCATACATACAATTGTGCATGTGCCCAAGTGCATTTTTATGGGAAGAAGATCCATCGCTTTCACCCGTGTTCTAAGATCTGCTGCTTTCACTGAAAGACCTATTTAATCATGATGTAGAATTAAAAGTTACTTTTGACTAGAGTGAACATGGGGAAATCTATCTATTATTCTAGTGTTACAACATCTAGAGTTCATTGGTACAGGGATTACTAAATATTCATTACTCAGCTAAACAGACTGGACATGAAATAGATTCAGATTCATTAACAGCACTGTAAAGAACATGTTATTCCAACTAACAGTGCCCTACACTGTCAGTACAATCCATTTCTTGCTAGTTCAGCTTTCTCTCTCTCTCTCTCTCTCTCTCTCTCTCTCTCTCTCTCTCCCTCTCTCTCTCTCTGCCCCCCGCCCACCTCTCTTTAATTGCATGGTACTTTTCAAACCAGAACTCATAAGAGGGGAAAAAATGAGTTTACTGCAATAATTTACATATTATTTTACAGTCAAAATATACCACTTATGTGGAACCTAGCTCATTTTACTTTCCAATATACACCTGGCTTATGGCTTCTAAGTCTTTATCATAACTACTTTATCATTTGCAGGAAGTATGTTATGAATAGTTGTTGTGTGGTGCTATACTAAGCAGATTATACTTTGCTATATTAATAAGACTGAAAATATACAATATATATTCTACATATGGCTTCTACCATAATTGCCTGTAAATTGTACATATTGACTGACGTGAACATCTCTCTGTAAAAGAAACACATTCAACTATTTGTATTAGCTAAATGTTTCTCCAAATATAGCCTTGCATTGCCACGTTTTTAGCCAAAAATATATTTTAGCAGTTCTTCATAACAAGAGCATTTAATTTATCCATATAAAGGAGAAGTGCTTTTAAATGAACAGCTTCAGAATTTAATACTTATTATAGTCATTTAACAAGTTTTTTCTCAGTACATGATTATAAATTTTTTTTTTTAATTTTTGCCAAAAAAGATAAACAATTTTATAAAGGTCGTAAGGGATTTGAGACAGTGAGGTAGACAGGATGGAATACGAGCCCTACTAATTGCCAGGGATCATACTGGCCAGTTTATGTATATCACCTTATTCCTCTTAATCTATGGATTATCAGATATTCTTGTCCCCAGTTTAAAAGTGAAAAGTTCGGCACTCAGGTTTCGATCACCGACCCATTATGTGGCAGAGATTGTAATTGGCTCCAGACCCACCTGACTCTATCCTGCACTTCCACTTTTGCTCTCTGCTCAGTGCATTTCGCTATGCAAAAAGCTTGGGAAGCCCTGCTTCGTTAATTAAGTTACCTGGTTATTGGGTGTAGACTCAGTAGCATTCAGTAATTTCTTCATTTTGTACAGTGCTTTTTTGTGTAATAGCAGATGGCAGTACTTGGAGAAATAACAAAGGTTAAATCTGAGGAAGAACAGTCACTTCTCTCACAATAAGAAAATATCAGCGCCTGCTGAGAATGGTGCTTGTCAGTGAAAATGCCAGTGAGAATTAAGTTGGAGAGTAAATTCTTGACCTTTCAAAACTGAACCCATCTTTTTCACCACGAGGAATTATTCCATGCTTTTAGCTCCTGAAAGTTTCAAAAGTAAAATCCAGTCCGGCTTTTCTTTTACCCTTTTAAAGACACTATTTATGGTTGATAACCATATTGACCTAAAAGTACTTTATAAACAAACTCTAAGTGCTAAAGGACATGAGTAAAATTGTAATGCATTTCAGGATCCCAAACAGTTCCATGGAGAGTCTTTGTTGAACTGCCCTTTTTGTTTATATTTGCCTAATCTTGGTGTGTTAAAGATCCTTTTCCCTCCAGCTCCGAGTATAATTGACAAATAAAATAGTATATAGGTGAGGGGTACAGTGTGACGATTTGGTACACATACACATTGAGAAAAGTGTGCGCGATCAAGTCAACCTTGTGTGTGCGTATGGTGAGAACACATACAATCTACTTCCTCAGCAAATTTCAGGTGTACAATACAGTATTATTTACTAGAGGCACATGCTGTACCTTGGATCCCCAAAACTTACCCATCTTATAAGTGAAAGTTCTCACAATTTAACCAGCATCTCCCATTTCCCTCACACCCCAGCCCCTGGCAACCACCATTCTACTCTGCTTCTATGAGTTTGACTTCTTTAGATTGTACATATAAGTAAGATCATACAGTCTATACCTGGCAAAGAGCTTTCTGGGGATCTATGTAAAGACAAATCTCTGAGGGAAAAAAAGATAAATGCGACAACATAAATATTATAAACTTCTCTACATAAAAAATAGAAGCTTAACCATAAGCAAAATTAAATGGCAAATATTAAACTGAAGAAAACATTAACAATATATGACAAAGAACTAATATGCTCGTTATATAAGGTCTTCCAAATTAATGTTTAAAGGGGTGAATTGAGAAAAATATTACACAATAAGCATATGAAAAGGAAAAAATACCAATGACTAATAAATTTATTAAAAGGTTTCCAACCCCGGGGCGCCTGGGTGGCGCCGTCGGTTAAGCGTCCGACTTCAGCCAGGTCACGATCTCGTGGTCCGTGAGTTCGAGCCCCGCGTCAGGCTCTGGGCTGATGGCTCGGAGCCTGGAGCCTGTTTCCTATTCTGTGTCTCCCTCTCTCTCTGCCCCTCCCCCGTTCATGCTATGTCTCTCTCTGTCCCAAAAATAAATTAAAAAAAAAAAAAAAAAAAGTTGAAAAAAAAAGAAAAGGTTTCCAACCCCAAGTAAAACCGGCAAAAGGGCATTTTATTATTTATTTCATTTTAAAATGAAACATAATAATCTCTTGCATTGTGGTAACTGTGAAGAAGTAGGCATTCCAGTACACAATTGGGGAGATACAATTGTGCGAAATATCTGTGACACTTGGGCACACTTCAGAGCATCCATACTGTTTGCCCTAGTTGTTGTACTGCTAGAAATTAATACTGAGAAAATCATTAGCAAATGCACAAAGATGTACATATAATGATATTAATTATAGAATTATTTTTAATAGCAAAAAAGGTATAAATTAGTCAATTGTCCAATTGAGGTTAATTAAATATATAAAAGAATATTATGCCATCATTTAAAAATAGTTTATGCTATTAGGAAAGAGTTAGTGGTATTTATACTATACTAATGTTTGGAATACTATATGCAATATAATTTAATGCAGGATTCTGTTTTTGTTTAAAAGAAAATACAGCTAAGCATAGAAAAAATAGTGTGTATATATGTATATTAATAATTAGTGGTATATAATATATATGAAAGTGTGAACTATTGTCTTTTCTAGAGTGTTGATATTATAGATAATTTTTATTTTTCTCTCCCTGCTTTTCTGTGTTTTTATAGTATTTTTCTCACCAATTGACATGTATTAGTTTATGTCAAAAAATGTTGCTTTAAAAATGAAAAATAATTCTCCTCTTGTTTTGTCTGTTTCTTCCAGCTTTGTAATATGATGTATTTTTGCCTTTCTTCAAGGTTGCATTTTTACTATTCAAGTTCGCACTGAGAAGAATGGCCACTTCAGAAGCCTGGGAAATCCTGAGGGCCACCCAGATGCTGGGCGCAGCATTAGCCAGTGTGACGTTTCTCCTTGCAGTTTAATGAAATGCAGCAATGGTGGGACATGTGTGGAGAGTGCATCCACTGTCCAGTAAGTACGATGTTATTAAGAAAGGGGGGCGCCTGGGTGGCGCAGTCGGATAAGCGTCCGACTTCAACCAGGTCACGATCTCACGGTCCGTGAGTTCGAGCCCCGCGTCAGGCTCTGGGCTGATGGCTCGGAGCCTGGAGCCTGTTTCCGATTCTGTGTCTCCCTCTCTCTCTGCCCCTCCCCCGTTCATGCTCTGTCTCTCTCTGTCCCAAAATAAATTAAAAATGTTGAAAAAAAAATTTAAAAAAAAAAGAAAGAAACTTGCAGGTTATTTGCATGTTAAGTAGTATTCCACTCACACAAACTAGAAACACAGACTGATGCTCACATTTAAAATGTTTATCTGTTGGGGCGTCTGAGTGGCTCAGGAGGTTAAGTGTCCAACTCTTGATTTCAGCTCAGGTCATGATCTTGTGGTTCATCGCTTCCAGCCCTGCATCAGGTTCTGCATTGACCATGTGGAGCCTACTTGGGATTCTTTCTCTCTCTCTCTCTCTGCCCCTACCCTGCTCTCATTCTCTCCTAAAATAAATCAACAAACTTTTCAAAACAATAAAACATTTTTATGTCAACTTTATAGGTGTCTGGGCAACAAATAAAAGCAACTGGAAGAGGGTCAGAGCAACATTTATGCCATCTTGTCAATTTTTTTAAACAATAAAAAGGAATAACTACATGTCATTCCAGACACCGTGGAAAGTAATCTTACATTCATCACATTGAGAGTGTTGTCAGAAATATATATTTTTTAATTTTTTTTAATGTTTTTATTTATTTTTGATACAGAGAGAGACAGAGCATGAGCAGGAGAAGGGCAGAGGGAACGGGAGACACAGAATCTGAAGCGAGCTCCAGGCTCTGAGCTGTCAGCACAGAGCCTGACGCAGGGCTTGAACTCACGGAGTATGAGATCATGACCTGAGCTGAAGTCAGACGCTAACCGACTAAGCCACCCAGGCACCCCCAGAAATATTAATCATACAAGGGTTTGCTTATTGGGATTTGCTTTCATGTTGCATATTCATATTTCATACTGAAATCCTTCAGAAAGGGTCCTCTCTAGGTGGACCCTAGCAAAGCTGTGTGGTGTGACTTCTGAACTACTTTAGTATGAAACAAAACATGGACCTGTTGAGTGGGAAGAACAAAGGAATGTTGTCTTGTAAAGAACTTCTTTCATTGCGCATCTCCTCGGTGTGCAGGTAATATATGAGGGTGCTCTGGGAATATGCCAAATAAAGAGGAAGTAAGCACTCCATCCTTCAATTTCTTCCACTCTGGCTATTCAGTTTCTTACATCCTAGCTGTTCTCTACATGTATGAGACAACTAGAAAAGTGATCTGCCCACTTTTGTCCCACAGGACATGTCATAAGGCATGATGCACTGCACAGCTAATTCTAGCTCACTGCAAAGCAATTCAGGAAATGGGATACCAGAATATCCCCTAGGAGACAGGAGTATAGATGAGCACACAGTCTTACAAAGCCTGAGTGAATCCCTTACCTCCCCTAAGCAGTTCCCTTCCACCAACCTTCCACTGGAAAATAATCAAAAGCAAAGTGCAAAGTTCAAACAACTGCTAATTACAATGCACGGGGCTAGTGAGAAAATGCTTCTTGTTGGAGGAGAGGAGATTGTCATTAGATCTTACTCTTTCTTACCCCAAACTCTCCAATGACTTCTTAGGACATGTAAAATAATACCTAAATCTTTGACCTTAACCGATAAGGCCCTATGTGGTCTGGCCCCCGCAGCCTCCTGGGCCTTCTCTCTTACTCCTCACTCACTGTGCTCAAGTCCAGTTAGCCTACTTCTGTCCTTAGAACACAGCTCATTTCTGCTTCTAGACCTGAACGCTGTGTCTTCATTCAGGGAGTCCCTTGCCAACAGTCTCCATTCGGCTGCCTCCTTCTTATCACCTCCTCAGAAAGGTGCCCCTTTAGATCAACCCAAAACTATCCCTCCCTCTAATCATTCTCTATCACATCATCATATTTTACTTTCCCCATAATATATTATTCTCTAATTTATTTATTTGTTTGCTTGTTTGTATGTTGATTATTATTTTTCCCTAAACAATGGGTCTGAGCTGTCACTCTACCATTTTATCCCTCATACCTTGAAGAGTTACCTCTCATAGAATAGGCATTCATTAATTATTTGTTCAGAAAGGATAAAACCAGCACCTTAAAAGTAGAACAGCAGGACCCAAAACCAAACTTCCTAGTCTCTGGGTCAAAATTCTCTCCAGAATCTAAATAAGAAATGAATTTAAAAGCAACTAATAATACAGGTAAGGTAACAAAAGTATTAAGTATCTCTTTATCTGCTGGATGTAATCTGTTCATTTATTTTTAATTGTTTTTAATCAAGTGTCTTCAGTGGACACTTCATATGTTCTCCAAATTGGGAAGTACCTTGCCTCGTAATAACAAAGACCCTGGGGGTTTCATAACCTCCTGTGTGGGTGGAAAGCGGGACCTTATAATCTCACGTGAGAGCTTTGACTTGAATAACAAATGGACTTGCTTCATGCTGACACATTTGTTTATAGGATTCTGAAAGCTTTCTTATCAAAATTGAGACCAATGTTTGGGATTTTCTTATGGAGATAACAACAAAATGTTTACCGTATTAACTACGTGTAAAGCACCACCGTAGAGTCAGAAGTAGCTCTTGTGAGTACTATATAATAACATTAAAAGGACAGCTCCCTGAATTTGAAAGAGGTAAAATTTATGGTCTGTAAATTATTCCTCAATAAAGCTATTTAAAAATATTAAGGTTCCCACTCATGGACTTTCAGCTCTAGTGGCAGCATTTTACAGAGAATTTTATTCTTTTTGATAAGTTTTGTAATTCTGCTCTAATCTCAGTAACAAGAATCCCCTGTTTAAAAAAAGATGTTTTCTTTGTAATATATGCTTTTCCATGGTGTTTAAGAAGTTTTCCTCTATCTCAGGCTTTTAACTTTACATGGCTCTATACTTCTGTTTTTTTCCTGAAGCAGAGTACTATTAAATTGAATTTCTGGGTACCGTTCTAGGCAGATCAAAGCTAACGTTCAGTCTTTTTCTTCAAAATAACTAACACGCAAGATAAAACGTTTTTTAAATGCTCAAGAGGCAGGCCCCAACCCAGAAGCATAAATTTCATGGTGTTTGGAATAAATTTTAAAAGAAAAAATCTCAAAGCTGGTCAAAGCTTTGTGCTTTACAATGCACAGCTGAATGGTACAAGTTTTTTTCAAAAAGAACTCAAAATGCTTCCTTTGGTTCCATGCATCACAGCCGGGAGTAGGAGGCGCCATTGGTACATACGGGGAGGTCTTGAGCCAAGGAAGGTGGGAGGGGGGGCCTGATATGGCTGGGACCGTGCTGGGGATTCTGTAAACCCCTAAACGCCCTGCTTCTCTGCTCCATGCACGTCAGCATCCACAGATCCAGCTTTGTCCTAATGCAGTTTCTCCGATGAGGGTATAATAAGGCAGAGTTCATGTAAGGCCTTTATGCTCTTGGGATGAGCTCTGATGCAACAGAGAACCAGTGAGCTGTTTCTATTGTTAGCAGCCAAGGATTTAAAAAAAAAAAAAAAATTTGTTTAGTTGTAACTTATCTATGTACATGTGTTTTGTACAACATGTTTTTAAGCTGATTTTACTTCATTTAATTTGCACTTTGCTTGACCTTTGTTAAAAACAAGACAACAGGCCCAAAATGGAGTTGCTTATGCTACACCCCACATCACCAAACCCAGACCTGACTTAATTATGGTTATTATGGTTAATTATGATCCCAGAAATGGGATCTTAAACCAGTCACTCAGGAATTGCCTGATCAGCGCCAGTTAGACAATCTGCCTGATAGACCCTTGCCATCCCCTAGAGGGAAGTGACTTTGCAATAAACAGTCTGCTTTTTGGCCATCCTGCTTTCCTTATTCCCACCCCTTCTGCCTGTAAAAGTCTTTCATTTGGTACAGCTCCTGGAGCTCCTCTCTATCTGGTATATTACAGGCTGCCCAGTTCAAATCAAGTGTTCCTCAGATAAACTCAAAATTCTTTTTTTTTAATTTTTTTAATGTATATTTATTCTTGAGAGATAGAGAAGACAGCATCCAAAGCAGGCTCCAGGCTCTGAGCTGTCGGCACAGAGCTCAATGAAAGGTTCGAACTCAAGAACTGTGAGATCATGACCTGAGCCGAAGTTGGATGCTTAACCTACTGAGCCACCCACACGCCCCTAAACTCAAAATTCTTAATATGCCTCCATTTCTTTTAACACCTGAAAGTCATCTTTTGGTGATGACTGAGAAGAATGTGAAGTGTGTTCCTTTAAGAAAAACACAGTGTAGGAAAAGCAAAACTTACAAAAACAAGCTAAATATGAATATGAGCAGCAGTAAGTACAATTGGAGTTTGGAGAATGTGGATGTAAGAGGTGAAATGCACCCAAGATTTATACTAAGCTCATAAATGAGGCCTATTTACAACATAAATCTATCGATGAGCACCAGACCTCACTGATCCTGCGTTTCCTGATTCTTTTTTGGCTCACAGATGTCTGAGAATAAGGTGAGATCTAAAAATCCTTTCCTCAGAAAAACAAACATACTAAGGACACACAAATCTGCATAAAATTTTGGAGGTTTCCAAATTCCATAGAGCCCAGTCATACATGCTCCAGGGCCCCACAAACTCTCCAAATTAAGAATTCTTTGCCCATTTCGTCCTCTTCTTTGATTTCCAATGGCAGTGCTTCGTGCAGTCTAACCACTGATCCTCTGCCGGACGGTACGACCAATCGTTGGCCAACTAGTACCCTGCTGCCTAAACTCTCCTAATTGTAGAGCTTGCCAAAAATTATGCTCATGTCTCTTTCCTGCTCAACATGTTCCTTAGGCTTTCATCTGTTGTTCAAGGTGTATCATGGCCTGCTGTCACCCTCTCTGCTCCTGCTTTTCTCCCTGCTCATTATTCCAGAGAATTGTATGATTCTCTCTGGCCCCTCAACTAACACTCCCTCCCCAAGCAACCAGCGGGTGTAACCTGCCAGGTAGCTCACTACCTTGCATGTGGTTTTCTTCCTTTCCCTGTGACTTTGTTTTTCTCTCACTCTTGCTTGCCAGGCAGAATACCCCTTCCTTTCCTTGGAATTGCTTTTATTTTATTATTATTATTTGAGAGAGAGAGAGAGTACAAGCGGGGAAGAGGGGTGGAGAGGGGAGAGTACAAGTGGAGAGAGAGAGAAAGAGAGAGAGAGAGAATCATAAGCAGGCTCCATACTCAGCACAGAGCCCGACAGGGAGCTAGAATCCAGGACTCTGGGATTATGACCTGAGCAGAAATCAAGAGTCAAATACTCAACCAACTGAATCATCCGGGTGTCCCTCCTTTGAATTGCTTTTAGACTCTGTTTTCTAGAGACTACAAGTATTGGCCTTAACTTCTTACCTATAAGATGAAGGAAAAGTTCAAAAAAATTGTCTAATCTAATGTTTATTTATTTTTGAGAGAGAGAGCAAGCGTGAGTGGAGGAGGGGCAGAGAGAGAGGGAGACACAGAATCTGAAGCAGGCTCCAGACTCCGAGCTGTCAGCACAGAGCCTGACACGGGGCTCAAACCCATGAACCATGAGATCATGACATGAGCTGAAGTCGGACAGTTAACCAACTGAGCCACCCAGGTGCCCCCAAAATTGTCTAATCTAATAGTGAGGCTGTAGAAAAACAGACACTGTCGTTTACCAGAGCAAACTCTATTTGTTCAAGCACAAGACGTTTATCACTAGGTATCTGATTGGTAAAGCTAGAGAACATTCATACAATGGAGGACACAGCTATAGAAATCTTTATATATTGCTGTGTTTCTGTGAAGTGATCCTCAGGATATATTAAGTGAAAAACAGTAAGATAAAGAAGTATGTAAGAAAAGGGAATGATAGATATAGATAAATAGATACAAATACATACATACAGGTATACATAATACACATATACACCTGCTCATATTTTTCTGAGTAAAAAAAAAAAACAGAGGAAGATTACAGAAAAAAAAAATTATAAATGGTTACCTGTAGCATGAGGAAGAGAACAAGGAGAAGTAACGGGGATGAAAGCCGGACTTTGAAAAATATAGTTTGCTTCATAGTTTTTATTTGGAGCTAAGTAAATGTTTCACCTGGAAAAATAAAAAAAGAAAAGGAGTAATTCTTAAGCATTGAAATAAAATAAAGAAATAAATGAATCTAACTGTATTTCAAGTTGGTGGCATAACCTAGGAGAGATTTAATTCAATTAACTTTAAAACAGACCATAAAGTGGGTTATATCTTAGTGGTGGCATTAGTATTATTTTGTAACTACAAATGAAAATAGCTAGGTAACTTGATGGATGGATGAATGAACAGATGGATCTAAACCAAATGAGTAATTATGTTAATATTTCTCATTAGGAACCAAGATATTCAGCATAAGATAAAAGAGATACAGACATAAAATCAAAGAAGTAAAAATCTTCTCATTTTTTATTTGAACTAGAAATAACATATGAATTCATGACTTAATTTTTCTCTTTCTGAAGTTCTTACTCCCTAGCTGTGTCCACCAAAGAAATCTAGAAACAACATAACTCAGTAGCAATGAAAACTCTAGTACCAAAAGTGTTAGCTCCAAATGCTGTTTTTCACAAAAAATAAACCCAAACTTCAAAGAACTAAAAAACATAAAAATAAATGTATAATTGTACATTCAACTCTGGGGTAGGAAATGTATGATATGATCCTGGATGTCTTTTTGTACCTGAGAGCAGGAGAGTGGTCAAAGACTACTACGGTCCTTTTAAAAGAAGACAGAAGCCAACTTAAAGAGACTCCCACTGGCCAAAGATGGGACAGTTTCAGAATCCTAGAGAATAATGGATTTAAACATACCGATATATAAAATACACATAGTTGTGAGGATACTCCATACATACATTCTACCAAGGGATTAAAAAGAAAAATAAACTTGGCACCTATGGAGATTGCTAGTGTACCACTCATTATTCTGAAATTCGACAAAGGGGAAAGATAGATAGGTTCAACCTTCCTTTTCTGTAAAAGTCTATTTTTGAGTATAGTAGCCGCCCTCCAGGTGGCCCTCCTTCTGAACACATCCTTCTGCAGTCCCCTCCCACACTGAATAGGGCTGACTTGTATAAATAATAAGTAATTCTGGAAATGACAGCTTGTGACTTCAAAGTTAGATAAAGAGTCATTGGCACTTCTGCCTTCCTTAAATTGTGAAATTTAAGGATTAAATGATTCTGCCCACTGAACAGTTGTAATAACGGCCAGATTCTATTTTATATAGTCCCCCTGGCAGTTGTATAGAGAACAAATTTGCAGTTGGCAAGCCTGAAAACAGAGCAGCCTATTATGAGTCCATAATAATGATAATAATAATAATAATAATAATAGTAATAATAATAAATGGCTATTATTGTCTTAAGCCTATAAGGTCTGGGATAGTTTATTATGCAACAATAGAAAACTAATACTAAATAATATTAACTAGCCAGATAATTGATGAGAAGTAGTTGTTACCAAACTGAGCTAATTTAAGTGCAGGATGAATAATAGAAATTAGAAATATCACCATTTTGTAACCACCCCAGAAATAATGGCTGTTTGAATCATTTAGTGAAATCTTGACAGAAAACTACAATAGTTGGATCAAGCTAATCCACTTAACTAATGCCACTTGAACCAACTGGCCTGTCACAATTAAATGTAGAGCAAACAGTATATGCCTCCTGATACGATGTCATTGCAACTACACAATACCATCTCTAAAGTATTAAAAAACCTGAACATTAATCTAATCAAGCCTCTATAGCTACAAGACTATGAGAAATAAAGGCAATAGAGGAAAGCAAGTTAAATGACACTGTAAGGATATAAATGGCCAAATCCAGAATATGGCAAATTCTGCTGGACAAATAACAAAAATCATATGGATGGAAAGAAATGCAGAGGGAGAATTTTTATCTAGGTAACAAGCCTTAAGATACATTCTATGCAGATGCATTTGTGGGACTTGCTTGGATCCTGATGAACTGTCAAAAAAAAAAAAAAGAAACAGCAAAGAAATTTTTTTGAGACAAACATAATTAACTGAACATGAAAATTAGATGATCATAAGGAATTAATGTTATTTTTGTTGGGTATGATACTAGTATTTGGTTGTGTTTTTTCTTAAGTTTCTTATCTATTAGTGATATATACTGAAGTATTTACAGCTAAATGGGATTTGCTTCAAAACATTTTGGCCAGGACACCTGGGCAGCTCAGTGGGTTAAGTGTCTGACTCTTGATTTCAGCTCAGGTCATGATCTCATGGTCTTGAGATCAAGCCCCAAGTCCGGCTCCATGCTGAGTGTGGAGCCTGCTTGGGATTCTCTCTCTCCCTCTCTCTCTGCCCCTCCCCAACTCATGTATGCTCTCTCTCGCTCGCTCTCTCTCAAAATAAATAAACATTAAAAAAAATTTTGGGCCAAAAACAGAAAAATAGTAGACAAAGAAGCAAATGAAACTAAAGAGCCAAAAACTGATCACTTGAAGCTAAGCGAGAAGGATGTTGATGAATACTTTTTTCCTACTTTTGTATATGCTTGAATTAAAAAACAATAGTACATATAATATATACTTTGTCTAATTTGTAAAATTCATAAAGTATAAAATAAGAATATACTCTTGATTCCACCAGTTACAGATAACTACTTTTAAAAGGTGGAGATATTTTTTTTTAATATGAAATTTATTGTCAAATTGGTTTCCATACAACATCCAGTGCTCATCCCAACAGGTGCCCTCCTCAATACCCATCACCCACTTTCCCCTCCCTCCCACCCACCATCAACCTTCAGTTTATTCTCAGTTTTTAAGAGTCTCTTATGGTTTACCTCCCCCTCCCCAACCTTTTTTTCCCCCTTCCCCTCCCACATGGTCTTCTGTTAAGTTTCTCAGGATCCACATAAGAGTGAAAACATTTGGTAACTGTCTTTCTCTGTATGACTTATTTCACTTAGCATCACACTCTCCAGTTCCATCCACGTTGCTACAAAAGGCCACATTTCATTCTTTCTCATTGCCAAGTAGTATTCCATTGTATACATAAACCACAACTTCTTCATCCATCCATCAGTTGATGACATTTAGGCTCTTTCCATAATTTGGCTATTGTTGAGAGTGCTCTTATAAACATTGGGGTACAATGCCCCTATGCATCAGCACTCCTGTATCCCTTGGGTAAATTCCTAGCAGTGATATTGCTGGGTCATAGGGTAGATCTGTTGTTAATTTTTTGAGGAACCTCCACACCATTTTCCAGAGTGGCTGCACCAGTTTGCATTCTAAAAGGTGGGGATATTTTATTCCAGTCTTTCTCTGCCTTCAGTTCTTAGCTACCAAAACTACACAAATCCACTATTTGATGCCACCTATGGAAAACATACTTGAAGAATGTAAATTCTAAAAGAAGTTCATACTTTCTGTTCCTTTATCATTTAAGTAGCAAGAAAATAACAGAAGTAAGAATTCAGTGTAGATTTTAGCAAGCTTCCCAATTACCGTGCTTTAAGAGAAATATCTTTTCTCTCCTGGTTTTTGTGTAACTCAGATGTCAGTTGCTTTCTACCAGAGCCTTGAGATATACATAAACTGTGAAAGCCCAAAGATCTTTCCAAGATTAATGCAGATTCCAGGATGATTGCGTATGTCTCACTTCCACCCATGCAGAGTCTACTCTGTACAATGTATGCCTAAAAGTGACAGCTTATTTGATTTCTACTAAATTAACAAAACCATTCACACTTTGAGATAGATCAGACTGTTTATACTTGTGCAGAGAAAGGGGATACATGCAATGATTGAAGGGAAATGTTTATATTATAGTCACCTAAACAACTTCCAACTTATGTTTTGGTCATCCCATCACTGCAGAAAAAATATATGGCCACTCCACAATACTTACTCTTCGTCTTCTTGTCATTGCTTCATTTTGCTCTAACTGATTCCCTAGGTTAGAACAAACCGAATTTCCCTTCTGGCCCCAGGCAGAGCAGTCTGCCTATCTTCCTGTGGTAGTCCAGCCTCATGCTTCCATGACTGCAGCTATGATCCACCATCCACTCCAAGCTCATGTAAATCGTTTCCCAAAGACAGTTCTCTCGCTAAGAGGAATTGAGTCCAACTGCTAACATAAAATAATGTTTAGGTCCTTACACTTGGACAACAGAAACATTAGAACTGAGGCTCACAGAAAACGACCAGTACTTTTACTAGTGTGTAAAGGTACTTTCGTCTCATCCTTCTACACTCTGTGAGATGTCATCAAAGAGTTTGTTGAGTGATCTCACCAGCAAAGAAAGGAAAGCCAAAGGGGCGCCTGGGTGGCTCAGTCAGTTAAAGCGTCAACTTCAGCTCAGGTCATGATCTCACAGTTCGTGGGTTCGAGCCCTACATCAGGCTCTGTGCTGACAGCTCAGAGCCTAGAGCCTGCTTTGGATTCTGTGTCTCCCTGTCTCTCTGCCCCTCTCCCGCTTGTGCTCTGTCTCTTGCTGTCTCTCAAAAATAAATAAATGTTAAGAAAAGCTTTTAAAAAGAAAGGAAAGCCATGGGGAAACTCAGCAGGTGGAGTGCTTATAACGACCCTTCCTTACAAGCATGTTTGGTCTTAACATGCCATCACATTCCACTATACAGTAAGGTCTATTTGTTTTAGTGCTTATTTGCATATTTTTCAAAGCCTCAAATTTTGTGCATGTCATTTGACATCCAGTAAATTTTGGCAGGTAAAGTGATATCCATCATATCACACTTACCTTATTCTCCCAGCTTATTACTGAAATGGAAGTAAGTCATAAAGAAAAGCAAACTGACACGAATGAAACCATTGAGCACAACAGATGGCCTAAGGAGGAGATTCAGGTATGTTTCTCTTTCCCTTCAAATTGCAGAGAAATACTTTGTGTATACGGAAGTGGAGTCCTTTAGTCTATGTGACCATCTATTGCTAAATAACATGCATTAATCCCACTTTTCATATGAGTTTATTATCACATTACATAGATTTCATTCTAGGTACTATGTCTGTGATTTTGCTCATGCACATAAAACCCACAAATCTGTAACCATAATTTTCTTACATACCCAGCTCAAGCTAAATTTGCTCCAAGAACTTTTTCTTTTTTTTTAAGATTTTATTTTTAGTAATCTCTACATCCAATGTGGGGCTCAAACTCACAACCCCAAGATCAAGAGTCACATGCTTCACCAGCTGAGCCAGCCAGGCGCCACCCCCCTCCAAGAACTTTTCCTTTCTGTTCTCCTCTCATAATGTTGTTTCTAATAATTTGCTCTCATTAGCCTTAATATAGAAAAAAGAATCTCTCTTATGCAAAGCAGTGAGAATCTATGTGATAAACTGAAAAAGTAGGTTAAGCAGCGGTTATATTTCTCTAAGTCTCTGTTTTTCAAGTGCACACTGAAAACTAGTAATTGCATTTACCTTGTAGGGTTAGTTATGGGTGTTAAGTAAGTTCCTACCTATGAAGTACTTAAAATGGTTCCTGGAACTACAGTGAGGCCCTAATAACCTTTGGATAGTATATTTTACATATCATCTATATTTCATACAAATAATTTGTTATAAATAAAATATAATAAAGGAGGCAAAACTGTGTTTTCTGCTGTGTATTCTGTGTGTACCCTGGTAACGATGTGGAGTGGGACATCATACTAGTCCTTTGGTGAATATTTAGTAAGAAAGTGAATGATGTTTAAATGATAGTCAAAGAATACTAAATCTTCCATTATCTCATTTCCAGTTTAACTTTTATATGCCGATGTTCACCTTAAACTTCAGAAGTCTCAGAATTGCCTAATTACAAGAAAATGAAATTCTCCATGTTGAATATCTATTGTAACAAGAAAAAATTAATCCAGAGGTGTTTCTAAGCTATGACATTTGGCATTAAAGCCCAGTTCATCTGCAATTTAGAAATTTAAATCAGTTTCATCCTAAATGCACAGATGTAAAATAATTAACTGTATTAGTAAAATACTCCAGTACTCAACTCTTGATTGCCACCATGACCAGCTGTTACTCATATTTCCAAAGTGCCTAACACTTTCTTCTGTGTTATCATTCCTCCATGTTTAGAGACAAAGGAACCCACAAACTGTTCTTTAGGTATTAACAACTGAGGATAGCTAACATTTTTGGAATGGACTTAAGATAAGAAAACAGTTCTATGTATAATATCAATGATTCTTCAGTATCTTTTGAATATTCTTAGCTATCATATAGTAAATGCTTCAGCCATTTGCTGTTCTACTTAATTCACAAATCTGTCCTATGTCCTCACATCTCATCAAGTTCAAGAGCCATGTCACTAGATACTTAAAGGGAAAAAGCCTTTTTATCACCTGCTGTCACTTCCAACTCCGGAGAGCTAAAAGAAGATTTTTATATTTTGCTGTTAAACTACATTCTCCAGATGTCTCTATTCCCAATAATGGCACCATATTCTTTCAGTCATTTTCTTTTGAAACCCCAAAGATTTCCATAGTTTGAGAGACATAGAACGGCACTTAAATGTATGGACTTCTTCACCCATTACTATCCATTCAATTTGCTTAACTTCTCTGTTCCTCAGGTTCCTCCTCTGCAAAATGAAGAGGATAATAGTATCCTCCTAATAGGGTCACAAGGAGGATTAATTGAATTAATACATTTAAAGTGCTAATACGAGGGGCGCCTGGGTGGCTCAGTTGGTTAAGCGTCCGACTCTGGCTCCAGTCATGATCTCAAAGTTTGTGAGTTCGAGCCCCACATTAGGCTCTGTGATGACAGCTCAGATCCTGGAGCCTGCATTGAGTTCTATGTCTCCCTCTCTCTCTGCCCCTCCCCCACTCATGCTCGCTCGTGCTCTCTCTCTCTCTCTCTCTCCCAAAAATAAACATTTAAAAATTTTTTTTTTACATTATTAAAGTGCCAAGAAGAGTGCCTGGCATACGGTAGGCCCCAAAAAATGTTTGCCATTACTATTATCTTTCATTGTTTTTTTAAATTTTATTTTGTTTTGTTTAATTTTTTTTTTTTTTTTGAGAGAGAGAGATAGTGAATGGGGAGGGGCAGAGAGAGATGGGGAGAGAGAGAGAATCCCAAGCAGGCTCCACACTGTCAGCACAGAGTCGATGTGGGGCTCAGACTCCTGAACCATGAGATCATGACCTGAGTAGAAACCAAGAATCGGATGCTTAACTGACTGAGCCACCCAGGTGACCCTATCTTTCATCTTTCAAGCCAACATTTATCAGATGTTTGTCATATCTGCTTCCACCTCTCCATCCTCAAAGCCATTTCCCTGTCCAGGTCTCTTTGCATCCATCCACTTCTTTGTTCCCCAGCCATGACTTATTGATTTATTCCTCAGATACTCGATGAAAATTATTATATGCCAGGAACTGGCTTAGGCCCTGGGATGATAACAGAGCAAAACAGAGCTGATCTCTGCCCCCATGCAATTAATTATCTAGTGCAGGGGTCACAAACTATGGCCTATGGGCCAAATCTGATCCATCACCTGGTTATCCCAATAAAGTTTTATTGGGATACAGCCATGTCCATTCTTTTGTGGATTGTCTGTGGCTATTTTCAACAGTTGGCAGAGTTGAGATGTTGCAACAGAGTCTATATGGCCACAAAGCAAACTATACTGCCAAAGTTTGCCAACCCCCATTCTAGGGGCAAAAATATAGTAAGATCCCACTAAGGTTAAACTTACATCACTAGAGAGTTGGTTGTTACACGAGGGGGTCATCCTATACATACCAAATTAATATTCCTAAAATATGCCTCATCAGTCATGTCCTTCCCCATGTCTGTCAGTTAAAAGTTGAACTATCTCAGCCTGTTATTCAGAGCCCTTGAATTCTAACCCTTTTCCAGCCTAAGCTTCTACTGCCTGTCCTTCTCCATACACTCATTCATGTAGGCAAATCTTACCTCAGAAGCTTCCCTGAACTCACTAAAATTGCTTAGGTGTCCTTCCCATGGGTTCCATAGTGCTCATTTTAGCACCTGTCACATTGTATTTAAATTGTCTACTCACTAATCTGATCCTCCCAGAAAGAGCAAGTAAGTCCTTGTGGCCAAGAATGGGGCCTTCTGTGCTGTGGAATGCTCAGTACTAAGCACTATGGCAGACACTTAGCTTGTAAAAATAATAGTAACAAATATTCTTTAAATGAATGAATATCTACCTCTCTTTGGTGTTGCTCTCCTTTTTCCACTCTATGGACACCCCATCTCACACACATACCTGTCCAAAATCTACTTTTCCTCAAGGAAAAGTAGTAAATATGTGGTTAAAAGAAAAAAATTATAATGAATTAACTTCAAGGCTTAAAAAAATATTGTCATCCAAAGTAGAGAATAATGAATAAAAATTTGAGACTTTTTATTATCTACCTTTCACAGTGTGCTAAAGAAGCCAAAAAAAGGAACGAGAAGAAAAATCTGATCTTGCACAAAATCATTGTGATGGAAATATTCTTAAGATACAATGTAAGATGGGGCGCCTGGGTGGCGCAGTCGGTTAAGCGTCCGACTTCGGCCAGGTCACGATCTCGCGGTCCGTGAGTTCGAGCCCCGCGTCAGGCTCTGGGCTGATGGCTCGGAGCC
This sequence comes from Neofelis nebulosa, assembly GCF_028018385.1. NCBI lineage: Eukaryota > Metazoa > Chordata > Mammalia > Carnivora > Felidae > Neofelis > Neofelis nebulosa. Next base: position 61,129,382 of record NC_080787.1, on the reverse strand, counting down.
TGGAGCCTGTTTCCGATTCTGTGTCTCCCTCTCTCTCTGCCCCTCCCCCGTTCATGCTCTGTCTCTCTCTGTCCCAAAAATAAATAAAAAACATTAAAAAAAATAAAATAAAATAAAAAAAAATAAAAAAAAAAAAGATACAATGTAAGAAAGGGGCACCTGGGTGGCTCGGTTTGTTAAGCGTCTCACTCGTGATTTCAGCTTAGGTCATGATCTCACAGTTCGTGAATTCGAGCCCCACATCAAGCTCCGCACTGACAGCACAGAGCCTGCTTGGGATTCTCTGTCTCCCTATCTCTCTCTCTCTCTCTCTCTCTCTCAAAAATAAATACAAATTTTTTGAAATATATATATAATGTAAGAAAATAGTATATGGTACTTGAATGTAATTTTTTTAATCTTTAAACATATACCTAATTGCTTCAGACCTAACAATTCTGAGAGGAAGCGTATGAGCATTTATTTTAGTTAAGATTTATTTTTCAAATAAGTTTATAACATCTGTATTATATTATGCTTGATATTATTTAAGCTATATTTAATATAAAAATATTTTACCATTGTCATGTGTGTCTATAAGGCAATGAGATCAATTTTGTTTAGCTCTTTTTTTACATTGATAAAAATGACCCACTAGATGGCGCAGTCATCATAAAAAAGTAATGATATTAGAGTTTTGGTTTTGTGTGTGTTTTTAGAGTTTTCTTTTTATATAAAAATTCTTACAGTTTTGTTTCTTTTATGAAATTGGTAATACAATATATTTTGGGCTTGGGTTTTTTTGTTTTAGAATCTATTAAATAGGAAATCTGTCAATTTGAACAGGAGGAGAAAAGGAAATTTATTTTTATTTTTTTTTATTTTTTTTATTTTTTTTTAAATTTTTTTTAACATTTATTTATTTTTGAGACAGAGAGAGACAGAGCATGAACGGGGGAGGGTCAGAGAGAGGGAGACACAGAATCGGAAACAGGCTCCAGGCTCTGAGCTGTCAGCACAGAGCCCGACGCAGGGCTTGAACTCACGGACCGCGAGATCACCACCTGAGCCAAAGTCGGCCGCTTAACCGACTGAGCCACCCAGGCGCCCCTGGAAATTTATTTTTAAAAATAACATTTATAGGAAAACAGCCAAAAGGGCATATAGTGCATATCATGCCTATCTATGTCAGGAAGCAGGTGAAAAGGCAGTTTGTGCCAGAACGGCTCTACACATACTTTAAACTCCCTAATTCTAAACTTCATTATATAAAACACCACTTGAAACATGTATCGGAACTGTCCAGTCATTTCAAACCTGAAGGTGAATAGGTGCATTTAGACGGTTGCAAATGGATGGTGCCCGCGCGCATAAGGCATCCAAGCTCAGGCCACCAACCGTCAGGGGTTGAGGGGGAGCATCCCCATAAAGGTGGCAGGAGAGGACTGTGAGCCAGAAAACGTCTATTTTTGTAGAAAAGTCTTTCCATATTTTATGCTCTTGGAGCTCTTCAAACAGTAACTAAAAATCTTTATGATTATTATGTAAATTTGTAGCAGATTAATCCTGTATTTTGTTTTCCTCCATTTTGGAGAACCTTATGCAACTTCTCAAACTTTTTTTTTTTTTTTTTTGCACAAATGTTAACTTAGATACAATAATCGTGCATGTTTTCTTTCATCAGGACTCAGCTAAATACCCTACTTAATGAAATGGCAATATCGTCAGAAGTTTTTGTGTGCTCAGTTTTTTGTTATTTTATGTATGTGCCTAAGCCTCTACCTGTAAGTTCCAAATAGACAAGAATTTTTGTTTTCAGTTCCTCCCAGCACCAGAGTCTAACAGTCATTGGTGAACATGGGTGCTGACGTTCCTTTTGTTCCCTGAGTTATTCCCCACGCTGGTTCCTGGGTTCTGGCAGCACTTCTCTCTGCCACTCACTTGGTTCTCAGCGAACGCAGCGCCGTGGTTCTTACTCTAGCACACCTCACCTCTACCTGGGCCACAGCTCGCTCCTTATACATCTTCTGCCCATCCTTTATGACTAGTCTTATACACATAGTAAGTACTAAAAAAAGTTGTGTTTCTTTGTTTGTTGTTTAGAGAGAGAAAGAGAGAGCAGATACGCAGGTACTCAAGAGTGGTGGGGAGGAGCGCCTGGGTGGCTCAGTCGGTTGAATGTCAGACTTGGGCTCAGGTCATGATCTCACAGCTTGTGAGTTCGAGCCCCCTGTTGGGCTCTGTGCTGACAGCCCAGAGCCTGGAGCCTGCTTCAGATTCTGTGTCTGCCTCTCTCTCTCTGCCCCTAACCCGCTTGCATTCTGTCTCTGTCTCTCTGAAAAATCAATAAACATTTAAAAAAATTAATAAAAAAAATAGAGTGGTGGAGAGGGGGAGAGGGAAAGGGAGAAAGGGGGAGAGAGAGAGAGAGAGAGAGAGAGAGAGAGAGAAAATCAAGCAGGCTTTGTCCCACAACCATGAAATCATGACCTGAGCTGAAATCAAGTGCTGGATTTTTAACTGACTGAGCCACCCAGATGCCCCCAAAAATATTTTTTTAAGTTGATAACATGAATTTGGGTGAAGCATAAATGTGATTAGACTGCCAAAAATGCAGGAAAATATAGGAGTTTGAAATGAATATGTTCTTGGTAAATATGTATAGGCAAACATTAAGTCACTTTATTTTAATAAATAATTACTGGGTCAATAATAAACAAGAAGCCTGTAAAATATTTCTTATTTTCAATTATATACACATGTATTATTTCAGGAGCACTCTCATGAACTGATGACAGGAATGTAAATTGGTACAGTTATTATGGAGGGCAGGTTGGAATATGTATCCAAAGCCTAGAAGTCATGATGATATTTAAGTTTATCCCAAGGAAATGATCATAGATGTGCACAGAGATTTAGCTATAAGAGTTTTATCACAGGGTTATTTGTAGACAGTGAAAAATGAAAAACATACTATCTCACAAGTGACTACAAGAATAAAGTATATTTTATCAAGTCAGTGTGAAATAACATTCAACCATTGTGTGTGAGATTGTGGAAGAGAAGTTAATGAGTATGGAATAAAAGGTTATTTATAGGCAGTTCTATTTGTGGAACTGTGGGCTATTATACATCTTGAATGACTTTCCCAAGTGGAAATGTTGAAATCTGAATAAGATAAAGTGTATACTTTCAGAACACTATTACCTGAAGTGAAAACAACACATCTTTTATATCCCAAATGAAATGAAAGCAAGACTCTGGAAAGTGAGCATCAAGCTGGCTTTTGCCCTGAGTTCCTGCTAAAACACAAAGCATGTATAACATACCCTTTCAGGGCTGCACAGGTTACAGACATCTAATAGCATATTCCTCACAGGCCTCAGACTCCAAAGAGCTGCACCAGCAGTGTAAGAACAAAAGAAAAATAAACCTTATTTTAGACAAGGAGAAGGCAAGGAAATTTGCCTATCTTGAACCTTAATTTGAAGGGAAAGGTGTAAAATAGCAAAGCACTAAAAATAGCCAAGACACTCCCAAACAGAAAAACAAGATAGCAGAAGTTGTCACTCTAGTTATCAAGACCTATTATAAAGAAGGAGAAATTAGGGGTGCCTGGGTGGCTCAGTCAGTTAAGCGTCCGACTCTTGGTATCAGCTCAGGTCATGATCTAGGTTTTGAGTTCGAGCCCTGCATCCGCTTGGGATTCTCTGTCTTCCTCTCTCTCTGCTTCTGTCTCTCTCTCTCAAAATAAATAAACATTTAAAAAAAAAAAGAGGGAGAAATTAAGACAGTGTAGTATTAACAGAAAGTTAGAAAAGTACACTAACGGAACAGGATAAAGAGGCACAGGACAGTGCATATATGGACAGGGCTCATGAGTGGAAAAGGATGAACTGGTCAATGAAGAGTGCTCAGACTATTGGTCATCCGTACGGAAAACTGTAATTGGATCTCTTAACTCCACAGCAAACATAAAAAATAATTTCAGATGTATTAAGACTTACATGTAACAGGAAAAAAATGATAATAGTCTGAGGAGACAACATAAACTAATAACTTTCTGACCTCGGAATAGGGAAAGCTTTCTTAAATAAGTCACAAGAAATGCAAACTGTAAAAGAAAACATTGAAATTTCAACTACAAAAAATAGGAATTTTCGCTCGTGAGGTAATATAGTATTGACAATGTAGCAGCTACATGCATCAACATAGTGAATCCCAAAACATAATCCTGAGTGAAAGGCAGTAATTAAAGAATACATACAATATCATTTCATTTATATAAAGTTTTGTGAACGAGAAAACTAAAAACTCTGTTTTCCTCTAGGAGTTTGACAGTTCCAGGTCTTATATTTTATAATTCTTTAATCCATTTCAAGTTAATTTTTGTAGGTGGCTAAAATAGGGATCCAGTTTCATTCTATTACGTGTAGATATCCAATTTTCCCAGCATTTTTCATGTTAAAATTTTCTTAGAGGAAGTAGTGGAAAGATACCTGCCAAGTGCTAAAAAAAAAAAATATCAGCCTCACCATGGTCAGAGGTTACAGGTGATTTTGATTTTCTTCTTTGGTTTAATCTCAATTTTATGAAGCTCTTACCTATTGTTTCTATAAAATGATAGAGGTTGTTAATAATGTTTGCAGAAAGAGTGTTCATTTTCCTTCCTGACCTCTCCACGAGTCATATAATGTATTGATATTGACATATATTGTCATATTACCTAGAGGGGACTACAGAAGCTGCCCTCTATCCTCAGAATTTGTGAGGTTCTTCTAGCCTAAAGAAAAAAGGGAACTGAAGGTAATTCTGTTTTCTACCTGCCTTGTCTTGACTTGCTCACTCTCAGAATTATACTATTGGTGATGCTCTCAACAACCCCAGCAGTGCTGTTCATGTCATCTGTGTCTGTAGTTTGCCAGTAAGTAAAAACCATTGTAATAAACTGAGAACAAGTGTGACCTGGAACTCATGGATGTATTCATAAATTTACTTTTGTTTCTCGCTGTCTTTTTAAACCTGCTTAGAAGGAGTCATCCTTTTCTTCGACCTGGATTAAAACCTGGGGAGGTCTTGGGGCGCCTGGGTGGCTCAGTCGGTTGAGTGGCCACTTCGGCTCAGGTCATGATCTCGCAGTTAGTGAGTTCGAGCCCCGCATTGGGCTCTGTGCTGATAGCTGGGAGCCTGGAGCCTGCTTCTGTTTCTGTGTCTCCCTCTCTCTCTGCCCCTCCCCTGTTTGCGTTCTATCTCTCTCTGCCTTTCAAAAATTAATAAATGTTAAAAAAATTTAAAAAAAAAACATGGGGAGGTCTATTGAATTTTCTGCTCCAACTTAACTAATGGACACTTTCATTTGCAAATACCCTTTCAATGCATTAGTTCAGAGGGTCTGCTTCAAAATACTAACAACACTTCACTCTTCATAACTCTTGGCCTAAACCCATCCAGGGCTTACCACATGAACCAAAGGTCTGCAAAGAAGGCACGATCTGTTACTGCTGTCTTTCCCCAGTCTAGTGATTTCTGACTCAGCACCATGCACCACATCCTGGAATGGGCTTCCTTGACTTGCACCATTGTCTGATGGTTTAGTGCTCCCTGGGCCTGGCAGGGACGTAAAGTAACCCTTTCCGTCATGTGCCCTTAGTGTAGGGTTGCCATATGAAGGGGGGGAAACACAGGACACCCAAATAAATTTGAATTCCAAGCACACAACAATTTTTAGTATATCTCAAATGTTGCTTGTCTGAAATTCAAATATTGCATGGGATATACTGAAAAATTATTCATTGTTTATCTCAACTTAATTAGATGCCCTACATTTTGTCTGGCATCTCTACCTTTGCTCTTTTTTTAGGTTCTTCCCAATATTACTCCCTAAACCCAGACAAGGTCTGTCATCAAAATGGGAAGTCCCCTTTACCTCTTAGATTCTGCCCCAGCCATAAACTGACTGCCTCTTACTGTTGACGTCTCTTCAGCTACCAGGATACCCTCTGGGCAAGATCCCTTTTATATGTCCCCAAGCTGATCCTCAGTCGGAGTGCCACAACCCATCCCTGGGATTCACTGCCATCTGCCTGGCCTCTGGAGGGGTTCAAAGTACCTTTTGCAGCCCAAGGAGCTGGACCTACGTGCTCACCAATGTGAGGGAATGTATATCAAGCTGAATTTCTTTCCTCTAGGCTTAAGGTTAGGAGGCAGCAACTGTGTTCACTGCCTCTCCCTTGGTGGTGATGTGAGGCAGGGAGAGGGGACTGTTCTGTCCAAAGAAATGATTCTCTAAAATCTCTCTCAATATCCACATGCTGAACCTTTTAAAATTTTTGATGTGGAATCCATTAATCCTATAATCAGTCATTAGCTCACTTCCTTGACAGTTTGGATCCTGGTAGTTTGAATCATTACTTGCTTTGATGTACAAAATCTTTTCTATCTTGGAACCTCAGTGACACTTGCCGAGTTAACATCAGGATGATACACAGTGCATATCCATCTCTGCTCAAGTGCTCAAATCCTGCGGCCTTCTTTCTCAACCAACAGCTGTGACTGCCTCCCTGGGTGGAAAGGAGAACTCTGCACGGAGACAGTTTCCACCTGTGACCCTGAACATGACCCTCCACACCACTGTAGCAAAGGAGCAACTTGTGTTTCATTGCCTCATGGGTATACCTGTTCCTGTCCTCTGGGAACCACTGGAATCCACTGTGAACAAGGTAAGGCAGAATTTCAACTCCTGCTTGTTCACAAATTAAGTCAGTTTCCTTTTCAAAAAGACAATGGAAAATATATAATAATCCTCGGCTTGCATAAGATCTGGATTTCCTCCACATTTACAAGCGCACTACAGGATAGGAGGGAGTGGGTGGAATAGGGCAGTCTTGTTCTCTCCATCATAGAGACGAACCCAAGTCATTTCTCTGCTGTCCTCCTTGCAGCCCAATAGCACAAACTCATCTTCATGGAGCCCACTTACCTAACACTGGCAGGAGAAGAAATGTGGTTCTCTACTGCCCATCATCCCCAAACCACAAGCGACAACTCCACACCGCATTTAATGCTTTCTCCTCCTAGAACTTCCCTGACCATCTCTGCCTACCCCAGCCTTTACAGACAAGACTGGGTTAATAGAACGCTGCCACCTTTAAACCTCCTCAATCACACCATAACCCTCTGCTAAAGCTCTAGGAAGCCTAGAACAAGAGAACTTCTCAGGTGAACAGTGACCACAAGCACAAAGTCTAAATGGGGACTTTGGAAACTGAGTCCCATGGAAGAAATGAGGAAAGCATACACTGCTTAATATCTCAAGTCTTGCATGGGGTGCCTGGGTGGTGGAGTTGGGTAACCATCCGACTTCAACTCAGGTCATGATCTCACAGTTCATGGTTTGAGCCCTGTGTTGGTATCTGTGCTGACAGCTCAGAGCCTGGAGCCTGCTTTGGATTCTGTGTCTCCCTCTCTCTCTGCCCCTCCCCTACTCGCAATCTGTCTGTCTCTCTCAAAATAAATAATAGAACTTTTTTTTTAACACATCTCAAGTCCTGCAGCTTCTAAAAATCAATACTTAATATTTCATTTTGTCATATTTGGTGTAGTTCTAAATTTCTCAGCAAAACTGGTCTAGAAGAAGACTCCATAACGCCATGTTCAGAGTCCTAACAATTCAGTTGTGTAACAGGCACAGTTGTGTTACCCTAAAGCTAATAGAATGGCCTGACTGAAGCTGCCCAGCCAGCCAGTCAGGATCCAGCTGCACAACTCAGGTGGGTCCTGTTGTTCATTTTGTTGCCACCTGCTGGCTGCTATCTTGTCTAATTTAAATATCAGTAGGGATGATTCTGGATCTTGGGGCTGGCTGGGACTTAAAAACAGTGTGGCAAGGAATCCAAACTCACAGTTAAGGAATATGATGAGATGAAGCCAGAAAAATAGGAGGACATAGAGTTTTATCTACTATCTCCTGGCTTCCTGAGATTGGAGAATCCACTATTATTCTATCCCACCTCACCCTCCATCCAGAAGATAAAGCTTTAGCCTTTATTTCCCCTATTTAGGAACAGAGGCTGGCATAGAAGGACAGGAACCAATCATCAATTGTGTTATATACACCTTTGCATAATTTGCGGGGGGGGGGTATTGTAATATATTCATATGTGTGGTAAGAACTAATTTAATCTCTCTCAGATCACTTTATCAAATATACTAATGCAAACATTTTTTATCCTATGTCCCTTGAGATTCTGTGAGTGTTTAACTCTCATCCAAAAGTCAAAAGTGTTAATAAATAGAAGACATTGGAGATTTAGAATACCAGTGATTTAGTGACAGAAATTTTTAATCATGTCTAAAGGTGTGACTATAAAATAATGAGATGCAGTTTTGTGCCTGGCTTATGGAAATCAGTCTTTTTCATAATGACATATGACAGATCTTGATCTTTTTTAAATGCCTGTTCTTAGTTCCTAGAATTGCCACACTCCATCCTGGTATAGGAATTTTATTCATACTCTTTCCTCTGCCTTAAATGCTCTCGTGTTCCTCTCCACAGTCAGCTAACACTTATTTATCCTTCAGATTTCAACTCGGACTTTACTTCTTTAGGGAAGCATTCCCAGATTTCCTGTCATAGAACTGAGGGCAGTGACCATGCCTGTTTTTGTCTATTGTTGTTGAATCTCTATCACCCATCACATAGTGCAGATCAAAATATATATATATACATGGGGCGCCTGGGTGGCGCAGTCGGTTAAGCGTCCGACTTCAGCCAGGTCACGATCTCGCGGTCCGTGAGTTCGAGCCCCGCGTCGGGCTCTGGGCTGATGGCTCGAAGCCTGGAGCCTGTTTCCGATTCTGTGTCTCCCTCTCTCTCTGCCCCTCCCCCGTTCATGCTCTGTCTCTCTCTGTCCCAAAAATAAATAAAAAAACGTTGAAAAAAAAAAATTTAAAAAAATATATATATACATTTCAACTTACTAGTTCTAAAATAATAAAAACTGATTGTGATAGTTTTCAAGAAATAGTTCCTGACTTTAGTGAAAAGTGAAGTACTTGAAACTTTACCGAGATGATGTACCTCTATTACTCCCAAAGAGATAGCTATTAGAAAGTGAAAGAAATAATAAGACAAGTTCACAGAAGGGCTAGTGACTATAACAATAGGGAAAGCTTAAAAGCTCAAATGATGAAAGCCTAGGGGATTATCCCAAAGTTTGAGTGGGTGTATATAAATAAATAATATTGGTATGTATATAAATAAATTATATAGAGAGATGGTAGATTAGAGAGGATAGATGATAGGTAGATAGATGAAAGAGATAATCAAGAGATAGATGAGAGAGAGGGAAATAGTGACAATGATAAAATTATTTCATAGAGAGTTTACAAACTATGATAAAAGCTGCCAAAAAAATTATGTCACTCCCATAATTTTCCTTCTTCCTCTTCTATTTCCACATTCCAAGAAACCTTAAGTCTTAGAAACAAAATTAATTGAACTGCACATGGAACCTCAGACTTACAGCTTTCATACCTGCCTAGTTTTATGACCACCTTTTTTTTTAAGTTTATTGATTTATTTTGAGAGAGAGAGAGAGGAAGAAAGAGGGTGCACAAGCAGGGGAGGAGCAGGAGAGAGAGAGGGAGAGAGAAAATCCCAAGCAGGCTCCACACTATCAGTACAGAGTCCCACTCGGGGCTTGATCCAATAACTCTGGGATCATGACCTGAGCCAAAATCAAGAGTCAGATGCTTAACCAACAGAGCCACTCAGGTGACCCATGACCATCTTTATTGTAAATAAGCCCCACCCCTAATACAAATCAAAACTCATGTTTACAATCTCTGAATGAGAAGAAACCAAAATGCAATTGCTATTTAAGTCTGATGAAGCTGTGAAGGGTAGGGATGGTGAAACGGTGTCATTTGCCTCAAAAATGCAGTCTAGCATTAGTAACCTTTGTTCTTTTCTCCTTCCCTTGGAGTAATGCTTATAGAATGGATTATTCACTAAAATGTTAAAATTGGGTACCAGTTCCAGACCAGGTGTTGGAAATACTCCCTTAACAAGACAGCTGCCCAGCCTCCATAAAAGTTACATTCCAATAGGAGGAGTCAGGCAAACACCATATCCACCAATCAGTGAGGAAAGATACAGACTGAGTTAATGCCATAAAGGAAATAAAGCAGAAGGGGAGATAGAAAGCCATTGGAAGAGTACATTTTAGTTGGGATGGTCAGGATCGGACTCTTTTAAGTGGGACATTTGAGCTCATCTAGTGAGAATTAGCCACGTGTGAAGTCATGTGGGACAAGTACTCTAGGCAGAGGCTAAACCCAGTAATAGGAAAATAATATTACTTATTTGAGAGAGAGAAAGGCAGCCAGTATTCCCAGAATAGGAGATGGTATTATAAGATGACTTCGGAAAGGCAAGCAGAAGTCAGATCATACAGAGTCTTGGAAAACATGGTAAAGAATTTTAATTTCATGCTAACAAAATAAGACGCCTGTGAAGACTATAAGCGGGAGATTTGCATCCTGGTGCTTCAAGTAACTCGTTTCTAGTTACTGATATAATAACTATGATTTTGCCCACTTTACAAAATTCATGGGAGGCGGTGTATATAACAGTTCTTTATTAAGTATAAAGTGCTATAAAATATAAAGTATTATTTTTTTCCTCTTGTTCTCAAGATCCAAAATTCAGACCAACACTCTTAATAAAATAATTGAGCCATATTATGTATTAAATCTACATTTTGGTATCAAGTGTTCCAGGAGTGTAGAATCACAGGACATCACCAATCATCTTCTAGTCCAACAGTATCAATTTATAAATGAGGAGACTAATGCTCAGAGAAATTAAATAATGTACCAAAAGTCTCAGAATCAAGTCTCTTGACTCTCAATCCAATTATTAATAGCTTCTTAATAATTAGTTAATATATACAAGCACAGTATATCACCATCGAGTTCACTAACACTCTGTTTCTAGATCTTAGCAGTCCCTTATAATAGCCATTCCATAAGTAAATATGGCATAGGAATTAACAATGTAGAGGTAACATATTTATCAACAACTATCATACTCCAGTTATCTAAGAAAGCCTAATAAAGGAGCAATGTAATCATTAAAATTCAAATAACTTCAGAACTAAAATTTGTATTTGAATGAGTCATCAATGGGTAGGATTGAAAAGAACCTTAAAAATCACTTACTTAATCCCAACTCTTCTACTTCAAAAGAGGTAAAAATCAAAACTCTGAATTAGGGATGCCTGGGTGGCTCAGTCAACTAAGAGACTAACTCTTGAATTCAGCTCAGGTCGTGATCTCACATTTGTGAAATCCAGCCCTGCATGGGGCTCCAAGCTGAGCATGAAGACTGCTTGGGATTCTCTATCTCCCTCTCCCCCCTGCCCCTTCCAGTTTGCCTTCACGAGAACCCCCCCCCCTCAAAACCAAAACAAAACCAAGAACCTCTAAATTAGTGGGACTAAGAATTTAAGCTTTCACATGGCCAATCCAGTGAGTTTCCCATTACACTGTATTACCTACACTTATAATCAAAATATATAAACTACCAGTCACATGAAATGAGTAAAAACCTGTGCAGCCTGTGTTATGCAAAACTGGTTAATAAAATATCGTTGTCCCAGTATTTTAAATACTTGTAAGTATTTTTTAAATTTTATTTATTTAGAGAGCAGGAGAGAGGCAAAGGGAGAGAGAGAGAGAGAGAGATTGAGAGAATCCCAAGCAGGCTCCACACACACACAGAACCCAACTCAGGGCTCTCATGAACCATGAGATCACGACCTAAGCCGAAATCAATAGTCGGATGCTTAACTGAGCCACCAGGGGCCCCAAAATAGTTAAGTATTTTAAAGTGTATGTATGTATCTGATCAAAGGGTTGCTGGGGGAAATTTTCTATACCAGCATTACAGTTTAAGTAGTAAAATTTGATTTTGTCTGTCCCTTACTCTTAAGATGTCTAACTAATGGGAAAGAGAGATCTTTCAAGTCCCTTAAAACATTTACCTGTAACTGTCAGAAAGAAAAATCCATTTAAGGACAAGAGAAGGAGAATTCGTGATTGGCATATTTTCTTTTCACCATGGCCCCAACCCAAACTCCTCAGGAATTCCAGAGGTATGGTGCTGTAGTAAGGAAAATACCAACAGACCACTTGAATTTGATGGCTTTAAGGGTCACCACCACCAAAAATGATTCCAAAATATCTGAGCCTAGTTCTAGAAGCACAGGAATTCACAATGTTCACATTATCTGGCCCAGAAACCAGCTCAGACTTGTGTTTTTTAAACACCCAAGGGACCCAAACCAGCTTTACAAATTAAACTGAAGATAAAGAAGGGTGGTCAGCAGACAACAGCATCTGGGTTCGACAGTTCACAGGACTATTGATCTTAATTTAGAAAGAAATAGGGGCGCCTGGGTGGCGCAGTCGGTTAAGCGTCCGACTTCAGCCAGGTCACGATCTCGCGGTCCGTGAGTTCGAGCCCCGCGTCGGGCTCTGGGCTGATGGCTCGGAGCCTGGAGCCTGCTTCCGCTTCTGTGTCTCCCTCTCTCTCTGCCCCTCCCCCGTTCATGCTCTGTCTCTCTCTGTCCCAAAAATAAATAAAAAACGTTGAAAAAAAAATTAAAAAAAAAAAAAAAAAGAAAGAAATAACAGGATAGGGTAAATGTTTTGCAATCCAGTTTGGTCATTAAAATATTCCATTTCCAGCAGAACTCTGGTTTACAATTATTTTGCAATACAGGCAATATGCCAAACTTCTTTTCTCGTACACTCAAATCTTGTTCCTTTGCTTTTGTGTGTGTGTGTGTGTGTGTTGTAGCTGTATTTCCTGTTAGAATCTGTGTTTTACAACTATACATATAACCTTTCCTGAATCATAAAATCTCTCCTCTGGATTTATTTTTCCCACATTATTGGTAAATTGCTTTTTCCTATTTACCACTAAATCTTAGCTATTGCATATTGGTGACATTTAGCCAAATGAGATTCTGTAATATGTGTGTTTTTACCTTTTAGTCTGGAAGATACAGAAAATGTTTCCATTTTTCTTACATTCTTTACATCTTTAGTGAAATTTTTTTTTCTCATTCATTTCTCATTCCCTAAGGTAAAGAAACCCACTCATATGCTGGCAGTTAGAATGAAACAAGCAAATATTCAAGCTACCTAGACAGTCTTAATGCCAAGAATACTTTATCATCCCTAGCTTTCATGGAAATTAATTCAAGGTCATAGAGAAGCTCAGTTCTTCAAGCCTTCCTGACACACGGGGCACCTTCCTGCCAAGTCTTTGGTTTTCCTGATAGTAACGAAAAGGGTCCACAACACTATAGATGGCAATTTCAACAATCATTACTGTTTGCCTATTTTCAGATATTCATTTCCAGGTGCTTTTAGCTACGTGGTAATAGAGCAGGTAATCCACAAGCTTTCTTCATAGAAAAAAAAATGAATCGTAGTCTTTATTCATTTCCCCTACTTTTAATCCCATCTTATTAGTAAGGATGTGGTTATATGTATACTAGATCCTCTATCTCTACAATTTTATAATACTAGTAAAAAATAAACAGGAACTAGCTATAATCCCTAGGAACACATATTTTAATTATTTAATCTTCTTTCTGTGTCCTTCAATACAACCTGCTAAATCATAAATTAAACTCAGTAAGGCAGTGAATTATATATAACAATTCTAATGTTTATGTGAACATTAAGCTTTTTGAGTGTCCAAAGGAATAGAAGTTGCAGGTGAGTCTTAGTAGAAAGAAACAGACACAACTGCTTTTTCCTAACCTTGGACTTTGGACAAGTTAAGTTAGCTCTCCAGAACATGAGGCTTCTCAAGTGTGAAAAAAAGGTGAAAAACAAATATGTGAAAATCTCTGTTTGGAGGAAATTTTTGGCCAAAGTCTGGAGAGTCCATTCTCTTTGTCAAGTCCTAAGTTAATGATTACTACTTTTTATAAGGTAGTGAGTGAAAGTTAAAAACTATTAGGAGACAGACATCTATGAGAGGTTTTTCTTCAACAAAGTCCTTTTGATTTTGTATTCAAGATAACATTAAGTAATAAACAGCACTCACAATGAATCTTCAGCTCTCTACTGCTAATGTTTCCTCCCTTGAAATGTTTTACATGTTTAAACATAAATACCCTGTTCCCTGCAGTGAAAAAAAATGTTTTTGCTTACAGTCAGTTTCTGTGGCTAGGGCTTGGTTGCCTCTTCCCCCGTGGCAGGTTTGTGCATCTTCTTTTAATATGAAATGATGCACAGTGCTAAGATCCAACCACAAACTTTACTTTCTAGTTTGGGGAACTAAGAGACAGGCTCCCTCTAGTTTCTACTAGAAATATTGAAAAGTGACAAGCAAACTAAAGTTTTCACAATCACTAAAGATACAAAGATTGCAAAATATTGTTCTATGTTCTTCTTTTGTTAAAGTCTGTACACTTTATCTTAAGAAAAATTTAAAAAGCAAACCTCCCTGTACCATGCTGTTCTAGTGGCCAAGGAATATCACAAGGCAACGGTCAAGAAAGCCCAGTGGTCTGAGAGGCAAAATTGTCTAAGAGTCTCCTAACACACCTCATGATGAGGTGTCACTGAAATAAAAGAGGCCAGCACAGTACCTAGTACGCAAGAAGCACTCCATAAATGATTAGCCCCATCCTACAGATGAAGAAGAAAGTACTAGATTACACTTATGTTAAATGTAGACAACGTCCACATAGATATTTTGATCAATTTTATTTTAAAAATAGGAGTTAGTCTTAAATATTCTTTTGTGTGTGTGTGTGTGTTTATTTATTATTGAGAGAGAGAGCACAAGTCGGGAGAGGCAGAGAGACAGGGGGAACAAGGATCCAAACTGGGCTCTGTGCTGACAGCAAAGAGCCCGATGAAGGGCTCAAGCTTACAAACCATGAGATCATGACCTGAGCCAAAGTCAAATGCTTAACTGACTGAGCCACCCAGGCACCCCAAGTTATTCTTAAGTTAGAATATTTTATTTTTTTTAACTTGTTTTATTTTTTATTTTTTTAAATTTACATCCAAATTAGTTAGCATACAGTGCAACAGTGATTTCAGGAGTAGGTTCCTTAGTGACTCTTACCCATTTAGCCCCTCCCCCCTCCCACAACCCCTCCAATAACCCTGTTTGTTCTACACATTTATGAGTCTCTTCTGTTTTTCCCCCTCCCTGTTTTTATATTATTTTTGTTTCCCTTCCCTTATATTCATCTGTTTTGTCTCTTAAAGTCCTCATGAGTGAAGTCATATGATTTTTCTCTTTCTCTGACTGACTAATTTCACTTAGCATAATACCCTCCAGTTCCATCCACATAGTTGCAAATGGCAAGATTTCATTCTTTTTGATTGCTGAGTAATATTCCATTGTATATATATACATCTTCTTTATCCATTCACCCATCGATGGACATTTGGGCTCTTCCATACTTTGGCTATTGTTGATAGTGCTGCTATAAACATGGGGGTGCATGTGTCCCTTTGAAACAGCACACCTGTATCCCTTGGATAAATGCCTAGTAGTGCAATTGCTGGGTTGTAGGGTAGTTCTATTTTTAGTTTTTTGAGGAACCTCCATACTGTTTTCCAGAGTGGCTGCACCAGCTTGCATTGCCACCAACAATGCAAAAGAGATCCTCTTTCTCCGCATCCTTGCCAACATCTGTTGTTGCCTGAGTTATTAATGTTAGCCATTCTGACAGGTATAAGGTGGTATCTCATTGTGGTTTTGATTTATATTTCCCTGATGATGAGTGATGTTGAGCATTTTTTCATGTGTCGGTTGACCATCTGGATGTCTTCTTTGGAGAAGTGTCTATTCATGTCTTTTGCCCATTTCTTCACTGGATTATTTGTTTTTTGGGTGTGGAGTTTGTTAAGCTCTTTATAGATTTTGGACACTAACCCTTTATCTGGTATGTCATTTACAAATATCTTTTCCCATTCTGTCAGTTGCCTTTTAGTTTTGTTGATTGTTTCCTTCGCTGTGCAAAAGCTTTTTATCTTGATGAGGTCCCAGTAGCTCATTTTTGCTTTTGTTTCCCTTGCCTCTGGAGACGTGTTGGGTAAGAAGTTATGCAGGCAAGATCAAAGAGGTTTTTGCCTGCTTTCTCCTCGAGGATTTTGATGGCTTCCTGTCTTACATTGAGGTCTTTCATCCATTTTGAGTTTATTTTTGTGTATGGTATAAGAAAGTGGTCCAGGTTCATTCTTCTGCATGTTGCTGTCCAGTTTTCCCAGCACCACTTGCTGAAGAGACTGTCTTTATTCCATTGGATATTCTTTCCTGCTTTGTCAAAGATTAGTTGGCCATACATTTGTGGGTCCATTTCTGGGTTCTCTATTCTGTTCCATTGATCTGAGTGTCTGTTCTTGTGCCAGTACCATACTGTTTTGATTATAGCTTTGTAATGTAGCCTGAAGTCTGGGATTGTGATGCCTCCTGCTTTGGTTTTCTTTTTCAAGATTGCTTTGGCTATTCAGGGTCTTTTCTGGTTCCATACAAATTTTAGGATTATATGTTCTAGCTCTGTGAAGAATGCTGGTGTTATTTTGATAGGCATTTCATTGAATATGTAGATTGCTTTGGGTAGTATCAACATTTTAACAATATTTGTTCTTCCTATCCAGGAGCATAGAATCTTTTTCCATTTTGTTTGTGTCTTCTTCAGTTTCTTTCATAAACTTTCTATAGTTTTCAGTGTATAGATTTTTCACCTCTTTGGTTAGATTTATTCCTAGGTATTTTATGGGTTTTTTTGTGCAACTGTAAATGGGATCGATTCCTTGATTTCTCTGTCACTTCATTGTTGGTGTATAGGAATGCAACCTATTTCTGTGCATTGATTTTATATCCTGCAACTTTGCCGAATTCATGAATTCACTGCTAGAAGCAGTTTTTCAGTGGAATCTTTTGGGTTTTCCATATAGAGTATCATGTCATCTGCGAAGAGTGAAAGTTTGACCTCCTCCTGGCTGATTTGGATGCCTTTTATTTCTTTGTGTTTTCTGATTGCAGAGGCTAAGACTTCCAATACTATGTTGAATAACAGTGGTGAGAGTGGAAATCCCTGTCTTGTTCCTGACCTTAGGGGGAAAGCTGTCAGTTTTTCCCCATTGAGGATGATATTAGCGTTGAGTCATTCATATATGCCTTTTCTCGAGGTATGCTCCTTCTATCCCTACTTTCTTGAGGGTCTTTATCAAGAAAGGATGCTGTATTTTGTCAAATGCTTTCTCTGCATCTATTGAGAGGATCATATGGTTCTTGTCCTTTCTTTTATTGATGTGATGAATCACGTTAATTTTTTTTTGCAGATATTGAACCAGCCCTGCATCCCAGGTATAAATCCCGCTTAGTCGTGGTGACTAATTTTTTTAATGTATTGGTGCATCCGGTTGGATAATATCTTGTTGAGGATTTTTGCATCCATGTTCATCAGGGAAATTGGTCTATAGTTCTCCTTTTTAGTGGGGTCTCTGGTTTTGGAATCAAGGTAATTCTGGCTTCATAGAAAGAGTTTGGAAGTTTTCCTTCCATTTCTATTTTTGGAACAGTTTCAAGAGAATAGGTCTTAACTCTTCCTTAAATGTTTGGTAGAATTCCCCTGGAAAGCCATCTGGCCCTGGACTCTTGTTTTTGGCAGATTTTTGATTACTAATTCGATTTCCTTACTGGTTATGGGTCTGTTCAAATTTTCTATTTCTTCCTGTTTCAATTTTGGTAGTGTATATGTTTCTAGGAATTTGTCCATTTCTTCCAGATTGCCCATTTTATTGGCATATAATTGCTCATAATATTCTCTTATTATTGTTTTTATTTCTGCTGTGTTGGTTGTGATCTCTCCTCTTTCATTCTGGATTTTATTTATTTGGGTCCTTTCCTTTGTCTTTTTGATCAAACTGGCTAGTGGTTTATCAAGTTTGTTAATTCTTTCAAAGAACCAGCTTCTGGTTTCATTGATCTGTTGTACTGTTTTTTTATTGGTTTTGATAGCATTAATTTCTGCTCTAATCTTTTATTATTTCCTGTCTTCTGCTGGTTTGGGGTTTTATATGCTGTTCTTTTGGCAGCTCCTTAAGGCATAAGGTTAGGTTGTGTATCTGAGATCTTTCTTCCTTCTTTAGGAAGGCCTGGATTGCTATATACTTTCCTCTTATGACCACCTTTGCTGCGTCCCAGAAGTTTTGGGTTGTGGTGTTATCATTTTCATTGGCTTCCATATACTTTTTAATTTCCTCTTTAACTTCTTGGTTGGCCCATTCATTATATAGAAGGATGTTCTTCAGTCTCCAAGTATTTGTTACCTTTCCAAATTTTTTCTTGTGGTTGATTTCGAGTTTCATAGTATTGTGGTCTGAAAATATGCACGGAATCATTTCGAACTTTTTATATTTACTTAGGGCTGATTTGTATCCCAGTATATGGTCTATTCTGGAGAATGTTCCATGTCCACTGGAGAAGAATGTATATTCTGCTGCTTTAGGATGAAATGTTCTGAATATATCTGTTAAGTCCATCTAGTCCAGTGTATCATTCAAAGCCATTGTTTCCTTGTTGATTTTTTGATTAGATGATCTGTCCATTGCTGTGAGTGGGGTGTTGAAGTCTCCTATTATTATGATATTACTATCGATGAGTTTCTTTATGTTTGTGATTAGTTGATTTATATATTTGGGTGCTACCACATTTGGCAGATAAATGTTTACAATTGTTAGGTCTTTTTGGTGGATAGACCCCTTGATTATGATATAATGCCCTTCTGCACCTCTTGATATGGTCTTTATTTTATTTTATTTTATTTTAAGTTTTATTTGGTAAAATATATATCACATAACACTTGACATTTAAACCATTTTAAGTGTATAATTCAGGGCCATAAAGTACATTCCAAATGTTGTACAACCATCACCATTGTCTACTTCCAAAATATTTTCATCCCCCCAAAGAGACACTATAACCACTAAGCAGTAACTCTGTTCATTATCCCCCAGCCCCTGATAACCTCTGTTCCATTTTCTGTCTTTATAAATTTGCCTGTTCTAGATATTTCATGTACGTGAAATGTTATTTTTCTTTTTTTTCAATATATGAAATTTATTGTCAAATTGGTTTCCATACAACACCCAGTGCTCATCCTAAAAGGTGCCCTCCTCAATACCCATCACCCACTCTCCCCTCCCCCCACCCCCCATCAACCCTCAGTTTGTTCTCAGTTTTTAACAGTCTCTTATGCTTTGGCTCTCTCCCACTCTAACCTCTTTTTTTTTTCTTCCCCTCCCCCATGGGTTTCTGTTAAGTTTCTCAGGATCCACATAAGAGTGAAACCATATGGTATCTGTCTTTCTCTGTATGGCTTATTTCACTTAGCATCACACTCTCCAGTTCCATCCACGTTGCTACAAAGGGCCATATTTCATTCTTTCTCATTGCCACGTAGTACTCCATTGTGTATATAAACCACAATTTCTTTATTCATCAGTTTATGGACATGTAGGCTCTTTCCATAATTTGGCTATTGTTGAGAGTGCTGCTATAAACATTGGGGTACAAGTGCCCCTATGCATCAGTACTCCTGTATCCCTTGGATAAATTCCTAGCAGTGCTATTGCTGGGTCATAGGGTAGGTCTATTTTTAATTTTTTGAGGAACCTCCACACTGTTTTCCAGAGTGGCTACACCAATTTGCATTCCCACCAACAGTGCAAGAGGGTTCCCGTTTCTCCACATCCTCTCCAGCATCTATAGTGTCCTGATTTGCTCATTTTGGCCACTCTGACGGGCGTGAGGTGATATCTGAGTGTGGTTTTGATTTGTATTTCCCTGATGAGGAGCAACGTTGAGCATCTTTACATGTGACTGTTGGCCATCTGGATGTCTTCTTTAGAGAAGTGTCTATTCATGTTTTCTGCCCATTTCTTCACTGGATTATTTGTTTTTCGGGTGTGGAATTTGGTGAGCTCCTTATAGATTTTGGATACTAGCCCTTTGTCCGATATGGCATTTGCAAATATCTTTTCCCATTCTGTTGGTTGCCTTTTAGTTTTGTTGGTTGTTTCCTTTGCTGTGCAGAAGCTTTTTATCTTCATAAGGTCCCAGTAGTTCATTTTTGCTTTTAATTCCCTTGCCTTTGGGGATGTGTCAAGTAAGAGATTGCTACGGCTAAGGTCAGAGAGGTCTTTTCCTGCTTTCTCTTCTAGGGTTTTGATGGTTTCCTGTCTCACATTCAGGTCCTTTATCCATTTTGAGTTTATTTTTGTGAATGGTGTGAGAAAGTGGTCTAGTCTCAACCTTCTGCATGTTGCTGTCCAGTTCTCCCAGCACCATTTGTTAAAGAGACTGTCTTTTTTCCATTGGATGTTCTTTCCTGCTTTGTCAAAGATGAGTTGGCCATACGTTTGTGGGTCTAGTTCTGGGGTTTCTATTCTATTCCATTGGTCTGTGTGTCTGTTTTTGGGCCAATACCATGCTGTCTTGATGATTACAGCTTTGTAGTAGAGGCTAAAGTCTGGGATTGTGATGCCTCCTGATTTGGTCTTCTTCTTCAAAATTACTTTGGCTATTCGGGGCCTTTTGTGGTTCCATATGAATTTTAGGATTGCTTGTTCTAGTTTCGAGAAGAATGCTGGTGCAATTTTGATTGGGATTGCATTGAATGTGTAGATAGCATTGGGTAGTATTGACATTTTGACAATATTTATTCTTCCAATCCATGAGCATGGAATGTTTTTCCATTTCTTTATATCTTCTTCAATTTCCTTCATAAGCTTTCTATAGTTTTCAGCATACAGATCTTTTACATCTTTGGTTAGATTTATCCCTATGTATTTTATGCTTCTTGGTGCAATTGTGAATGGGATCAGTTTCTTTATTTGTCTTTCTTTTGCTTCATTATTAGTGTATAAGAATGCAACTGATTTCTGTACATTGATTTTGTATCCTGCAACTTTGCTGAATTCATATATCAGTTCTACCAGACTTTTGGTGGAGTCTGTTGGATTTTCCATGTATAATATCATGTCATCTGAAAAAAGTGAAAGCTTGACTACATCTTTGCCAATTTTGATGCCTTTGATTTCCTTTTGTTGTCTGATTGCTGATGCTAGCACTTCCAACACTATGTTAAACAACAGTGGTGAGAGTGGACATCCCTGTCGTGTTCCTGATCTCAGGGAAAAAGCTCTCAGTTTTTCCCCATTGAGGATGATATTAGCTGTGGGCTTTTCATAAATGGCTTTTATGATCTTTAAGTATGTTCCTTCTATCCTGACTTTCTTGAGGGTTTTTATTAAGAAAATGCTGAATTTTGTCAAATGCTTTTTCTGCATCGATTGACAGGATCATATGGTTCTTATATTTTCTTTTATTAATATGATGTGTCATGTTGATTGATTTGCGAATGTTGAACCAGCCCTGCATCCCAGGAATGAATCCCACTTGATCATGGTGAACAATTCTTTTTATAAGCTGTTGAATTTGATTCGTTAGTATCTTATTGAGAATTTTTGCATCCATATTCATCAGAGATATTGGCCTGTAGTTCTCTTTTTTTACTGGGTCTCTGGTTTAGGAATCAAAGTAATACTGGCTTCATAGAATGAGTCTGGAAGTTTTCATTCCCTTTCTATTTCTTGGAATAGCTTGAGAAGGATAGGTATTATCTCTGCTTTAAATGTCTGGTAGAATTCCCCAGGGAAGCCATCTGGTCCTGGACTCTTATTTGTTGGGAGATTTTTGATAACCGATTCAATTTCTTCGCTGGTTATGGGTCTTTTCAAGCTTTCTATTTCCTCCTGTTTGAGTTTTGGAAGTGTGTGGGTGTTTAGGAATTTATCCATTTCTTCCAGGTTGTCCAGTTTGTTGGCATGTAATGTTTCATAGTATTCCCTGATAATTGCTTGTATTTCTGAGGGATTGGTTATAATCATTCCATTTTCATTCATGATATTATCTATTTGGGTTATCTCCCTTTTCTTTTTGAGAAGCCTGGCTAGAGGTTTAGCAATTTTGTTTATTTTTTCAAAAAACCAACTCTTGGTTTCATTGATCTGCTCTACAGTTTTTTTAGATTCTATATTGTTTATTTCTGCTCTGGTCTTTATTATTTCTCTTCTGCTGGGTTTGGGGTGTCTTTGCTGCTCTGCTTCTATTTCCTTTAGATTTTGTATTTGGGATTTTTCTTGTTTCTTGAGATAGGCCTAGATTGCAATGTATTTTCCTCTCAGGACTGCCTTCGCTGCATCCCAAAGCGTTTGGATTGTTGTATTTTCATTTTCGTTTGTTTCCATATATTTTTTTAATTTCTTCTCTAATTGCCTGGTTGACCCACTCATTCGTTAGTAGGGTGTTCTTTAACCTCCATGCTTTTGGAGGTTTTCCAGACTTTTTCCTGTGGTTGATTTCAAGCTTCATAGCATTGTGGTCTGAAAGTATGCATGGTATGATCTCAATTCTTGTATACTTATGAAGGGCTGTTTTGTGACCCAGTATGTGATCTATCTTGGAGAATGTTCCATGTGCACTCGAGAAGAAAGTATGTTCTGTTGCTTTGGGATGCAGAGTTCTAAATATATCTGTCAAGTCCATCTGATCCAATGTATCATTCAGGGCCCTTGTTTCTTTATTGACCGTGTGTCTAGATGATCTATCCATTTCTGTAAGTGGAGTGTTAAAGTCCCCTGCAATTACCACATTCTTATCAATAAAGTTGCTTATGTTTATGAGTAATTGTTTTATATGTTTGCAGGCTCCCGTATTTGGCGCATAGACATTTATAATTGTTAGCTCTTCCTGATGGATAGACCCTGTAATTATTATATAATGCCCTTCTTCATCTCTTGTTACAGCCTTTAATTTAAAGTCTAGTTTGTCTGATATAAGTATGGCTACTCCAGCTTTCTTTTGGCTTCCAGTAGCATGATAAATAGTTCTCCATCCCCTCACTCTCAATCTGAAGGTGTCCTCAGGTCTAAAATGAGTCTCTTGTAGACAGCAAAGAGATGGGTCTTGTTTTTTTATCCATTCTGATACCCTATGTCTTTTGGTTGGCACATTTAATCCATTTACATTCAGTGTTATTATAGAAAGGTATGGGTTTAGAGTCATTGTGATGTCTGTATGTTTTATGCTTGTAGCGATGTCTCTGTTACTTTGTCTCATAGGATCCCCCTTGGGATCTCTTGTAGAGCTGGTTTAGTGGTGACAAATTCCTTCAGTTTTTGTTTGTTTGGGAAGACCTTTATCTCTCCTTCTATTCTAAACGACAGACTTGCTGGATAAAGGATTCTCGGCTGCATATTTTTTTCTGTTCATCACATTGAAGATATCCTGCCATTCCTTTCTGGCCTGCCAAGTTTCAGAAGACAGATCAGTCACGAGTCTTATAGGTCTCCCTTTATATGTTAGGGCACGTTTATCCCTCGCTACTTTCAGAATTTTCTCTTTATCCTTGTATTTTGTCAGTTTCACTATGATATGTCATGTAGAAGATCGATTCAAGTTACGTCTAAAGGGAGTTCTCTGTGCCTCTTGGATTTCAATACCTTTTTCCTTCCCCAGATCAGGGAAGTTCTCAGCTATTATTTCTTCAAGTACACCTTCAGCACCTTTCCCTCTCTCTTCCTCCTCTGGAATACCAATTATGCATAGATTATTTCTCTTTAGTGCATCACTTAGTTCTCTAATTTTCCCCTCATACTCCTGGATTTTTCTATCTCTCTTTTTCTCAGCTTCCCCTTTTTCCATAATTTTATCTTCTAGTTCACCTATTCTCTCCTCTGCCTCTTCAATCCGAGCCGTGGTCGTTTCCATTTTATTTTGCATTTCGTTTAAAGCGCTTTTCAGCTCCTCCTGACTATTCCTTAGTCCCTTGATCTCTGTAGCAATAGATTCTCTGCTGTCCTCTATACTGTTTTCAAGCCCAGTGATTAATTTTATGACTATTGTTCTAAATTCTTGTTCCATTATATCGCTTGAGTCGTTTTTGATCAATTCGTTAGCTGTTGCTACTTCCTGGAGTTTCTTTTGAGGAGAATTCTTCCATTTTGTCATTTTGGGTAGTCCCTGCAGTGGCTCCAAACTGCAGGGCACTTCCCCTGTGCTGTCTTGAATAACTTGAGTTGGTGGGCTGGGTCGCAGTCAGACCCAATGTCTGCCCCCAGCCCACCGCTGGGGCCACAGTCAGACTGGTGTGTACCTTCTCTTCTACTCTCCTAGGGGCAGGATTCGCTGTGGGGTGGCGTGGCCCATCTGGGCTACTTGCACACTGCCAGGCTTGTGGTGCTGGGGATCTGGCATATTAGCTGGGGTGGATCGGCAAGGTGCACAGGGGTGGGAAGGGCAGGCTTAGCTCCCGCTTCTCCTTCAGTGATCCACTTTGGGAGGGGCCCTGTGGCAGCGGGAGGGAGTCAGACCCACCGCCACCGGAGGGGTTGCTCCGCAGAAGCACAGCATTGGGTGTTTGCACGGTGCAAGCAAGTTCCCTGTCAGGAACAGGTTCCCTTTGGAAAGATTTTGGCTGGGGGATGGGCAAGGGAGATGGCGCTGGTGAGCACCTTTGTTCCCCGCCAAACTGAGCTCTGTTGTCCCGGGGCTCTGCATCTTTTCCTCCCCTTGTCCTCCAGCCTTCCCGCTCTCCGAGCAGAACTGTTATCTTATAACCTTCCAAATGTTAAGTCCTGTTCACTGTATGAACACACTCCGTCTGGCCCCTCCGCTTTTGCAAGCCAGACTTGGGGACTCTGCTTGGCCAGCAGGCTGCCCCTCCGCCCCGGCTCCCTCCTGCCAGTCCCTGTAGCGCGCGCCACTTCGCTGCCCTTCCTACCCTCTTCCATGGACCTCTCATCTGCACTTGGCTCTGGAGACTCCATTCTGCTAGTCTTCTGGCAGTTTTCTGGGTTATTTAGGCATGTGTGGGTGGAATCTAAGTGATAGGCAGTACGCGGTGAGCCCAGCGTCCTCCTACGCCGCCATCTTCCCTAGAATCCTGTCTCATACAGTCTTTATTTTAAAGTCTAGATTGTCTGATATAAATATGGCTACTCCGGCTTTCTTTTGTTGACCATTAGTATGATAGATGGTTCTCCATCCCCTTATTTTCAGTCTGAAGGTGTCTTTAGGTCTAAAGTGGGTCTCTTGTAAACAGCATATAGATGGATCTTGTTTTCTTATCCATTCTGTTACCCTATGTCTTTTGATTGGAGCATTGAGTCCATTGATGTTTAGAGTGAGTACTGAAAGATATGAATTTATTGCCATTGTGATACTTGTAGAGTTTGGCTTTCTTGTGATGTTCTCTGGTCCTTTCTAATCTTTGTTGCTTTGGGTATTTATTTATTTGTGTGTGTGTGTGTGTGTGTGTGTGTGTGTACACATATATATGTATATATTTTTTTCCATCTTTTCTCCCCTCAGAGAGTCCCCCTTAAAATTTCTTGCGGGGCAGGTTTAGTGGTCACAAACTCCTTTAATTTTTGTTTGGGAAACTTTTTGTCTCTCCTTCTATTTTGAATGACAGCCTTGCTGGATAAAGATTTCTTGGCTGCATATTTTTCTGACTCAGCACACTGAATATATCCTGCCACTTCTTTCTGGCCTGCCAACTTTCTGTGGATAGGTCTGCTGCAAACCTGATCTGTCTTCCCTTGTAGGTTAGGGACTATTTTTCCCTTGCTGCTTTCATGATTCTCTCCTTGCCTGAGTATTTTGTGAATTTGACTATGATATGCCTTGTTGATGGTCAGTTTTTGTTGAACCTAATGGGGGTCCTCTGTGCTTGCTGGATTTTGAGGTCTGTGACTTTCTCCAGGTTAGGAAAGTTTTCTGCTATGATTTGCTCACATAACCCTTCTACCCCTATTTCTCTCTCTTCCTCTTCTGGGACCCCTATGATTCTGATGTTGTTCCTTTTTAATGAGTCACTGATTTCTCTAATTCTTAAACCATGGTCTGTTGCCTTAATCTCCCTCTTTTTTTCTGCTTCATTATTCTCTATAAGTTTGGCCTCTATATAGCTGATTCTCTGTTCTGCCTCATCCATCCTTGCCGCTGCTGCATCCATCCGTGATTGCAAGTCAGTTATAGCATTTTTAATTTCATTCTGGCTATTTTTTATTTATTTTATCTCTACAGAAAGGGATTCTAATCTATTTTCGACTGCAGCTAGTATTCTTATTATCATGATTCTAAATTCTGGTTCAGACATCTTGGTTGTATCTGTTTTGGTTAAATCCCTGGCTGTCGTTTCTTCATGCTCTTTCTTTTGGGGTGAATTCCTTCATTTTGTCATTTTGAAGGGAGAAAAGGAATTAATGAGGTAGAAAAATTAAAGTTAAAAAAATACTAAAATTTGTAAAGTATTAAAATTAAAAAATTTAAAACACACACACAAAAAATCTAATAAATGATTCTAGATCCTAGGTGTGTTTGGTCTGGGTGTTGACACTGGTTTGACAGATTAGAGAAAAAAAAGGGGGGGAAGAAAATTGAGAATTTGAAAAAATGAATACACTGAAGTAGACTAAAGTTAGATGATAAGAGTAAAATAGAATTTGAAAAAATTTACGCAAAATTAAAGAATATAGTAGGGAAAAATAAAATATTTTTAATAAAAATTAAAAATAAGAATGAATTTTTCTTTCTGTATTCAAGAAAAAGAATAGTGTAAAAGAGAAAAAAAGAAAATTAAATAGATGGACCTGCTGACAGATTGAAATGGTACTGAAATTACTTCATTTTCCCCTAGAAGTCAGACTATGTTGCGCTTTATAGTCCATAAACTAGGCGGTGAAACTAGTGTTCTTGAAGAGTGAGGTTGACCCTGTTGGGCAGGGCTCAGTGTAACGGCTCCGTTCTCCACTAGATGGCGCTGCTGGCCTACTGGGGTGGATTGTTGCAGCACTCATAGGTGCGTATGCGCTTGCGCGGGAATGGTGAGAATGGCGACACCCAGTTACCCAGGCTCTAGTATGGGAACTGTTCTCTGCGATCAGCAATCGCGCACCCCGTCCTCTGTCTTCAGCTTTTGTCCACTTCCTGCTTCTTCACTGTGACCAGGCCCCAGGCAGTACCTCTCTCCCGAGTTTTGTCTCAGATGCGGCTGTTTTCCCCGGCCCCTTACTTCAGAAGGACTGCGGCGTTGACCCGTTCCACTCCTCTGCGGGAGGGTCTCACCGAGCAATGGCTGAATGCTGGCTGCACCCAGGAAAACTTTTGCTGAACCCTGCTGCTGCCAGAGCCCTGATACTGCGGCCAGGTGCCAGCCCGCCCCAGAAAAAGTTCGAGAGATAGTGTAGCAGCAGCTTTTCAGGGATTATGGAAGATCACAACACACATCTTGCACCAAGCTTCACCCTTAATGACCTTGTTCCAGCACCAGCGAATGTGGCTGTTTTCTGGGGTCTGCTGGGACCAGGTGGCTTTAATAGTCTCTACCAAATGCCCTACCAGCAGTGGAACCGCTTTTCCCTGTGTGGCCAGAGAACCTCCCGGACCCCACTCACTCTGTTCCTGGGCATTCGCGCTTCCCACCAGTGCTTCCCACCAGAGCACCACCAGGTATCGAGCTACTGAGTTGCAGACTTTGCTCTCCCCTTGTTTACAGTCTTAATGGAATGTAAACCCTCTCCTTTCTTCTTTCTCCCTTTTTAGTTCAGCCCTTGCGGCTATTTCCAATTTTCCACTTTCTCTCCAGCCGCTTTTGGGGAGGGGTGCTTTTCCCCGCCGTCTCCATCCTCTCTCCACCAGCAAAAGCACCTCCTTTCCTGCGGCTTCTTGCTCCCCAAGTTCACTTGTCCGCGCTGCATATCTACTGAATTCTGTGGTTCAGGCTGTGCAGACTGTTGTGTTAATCCTCCAATCAGTTTTCTAGTTGTGTAGGATGGTTTAGTGTTGGTCTGGCTGTATTTCATGGACGTGAGACACACAAAAAACTTCCATGCTGTTCTGCCATCATGGCTCCTCTCCAAGTTAAAATATTTTAAACCAATATGTGCATTATTTCCAGCTACTGAGACCTGAAAAGTCATTAAAAACCAATGGAATTAGGGGCATCTGGGTGACTCAGTCAGTTGACCCTCTGACTTTGCTCAGGTCATGATCTCATGTTTCCTGAGTTCAAGCCCCCCATCAGCTCACTGCTGTCAGCACAGAGCCCGCTTCGGATCCTCTGTCCCTCTCCCCTGGCCCTCCCCCATTCACGTTCTCTCTCTCTCTCTCTCTCAAAAATAAATAAATAAACTTTAAAAAAAAGCAATGGAATTAAATTAGGTATCAAAGAATAGGTAAGATCTGTATAGACTCACGGGATAGTAAGGTAGCTTTCCTAAGAGTAAGAACCACTGCAGTAAAGCATGGGGAAGAATGGAATGATGCAATTACAAATGTGAGTAAACCTCTTTATCTGGAAAGGAAATTTATGGGGAACCTGGGTCGGTTGGTTAAGCATCCAACTCTTGACTTCATCTCAGATCATGATCTTACCGTTCATGAGTTTGAGCCAGCATCTGGCTCTGCACTGACAGTGTGGAACCTGCTTGGAATTCTCTCTCTCCCTCCCTCTCTGCCCCTCCCCTGTGAGTGTGGACTCTTTCTCTCTTTATCCCAAAATAAATTTTAAATAAATAAACCATTACTTTTGGGTATCAATTAACTTTTTGACAGTCAAGGCATAGCAAAAAATTAAAAATTAAGATCTCTGTAAAAGTCTAGGTATCCCGGTTATTAATTGAATTACATGTTATTACATGCTTTATTTCATTTACATGCTTTATTTTTCAGATTTATAAGTGATAAAAGTTGGTGTTTTAGTATGAAAATTGAAAAGTTTAATTTGACATCTGTTCAAACCCCAAAATTCTCTAAAAATCATGCAGTAGAACACCTCATCCTAGAAGATTTTGATAGCAGGAACTACCAGATGTCTCTCACTATCATAAAACTATCTTGTGACTTTATTGAATACTTAATTTTTAAGCAACACTCCATCTTGATGGGCCTCCAAAGATCATTTAGAATCAAATAGCCACCCAGATAACTAAATGACTTAAACAATTAAATAGTGTTATTCAGTATTATCCATCTGGGTACTAAAGAAAGTCCGCCTAAAGGGATGATTTTATTTTTTTGATAACTGATACTTAACCATTCCTTCTGTTAGCAATTAACCAACAGGTCCAATTGCTCATTCATACCACTCCCAGTAGACTCTAGTAATAATCTAGCAGAGAAAAAGGATGTTTAGCTTCCATTTTTACTACAATAACAAGGTGTGTACTTAGTTACTCTAAAAGTTGTCCAATTGCCTAAGTTATAATGGAGAGGTAAGTACTTAAGACTTCACATAGTTAAGCATGGAAAAAAAGTGACTTCTATACATTAGATTCTAACAAATTAAGAAGCTACAGTGAAGTCATATGCATTTGTCCATAGACCTTAAAGGCAAATAATAGATTAATAAATACTATAAAAAGTCTTAAATTATTTTTATCTCTTTGTCTTTACTAACTGAATAGAACACAGCTATGGTACAGTAGAAGAGCTGTGGCTAAAATCAAAATCTTTTCCATTAAACATAATGAAATTAAAAGTATAAAATAGAGAGCCCTAAATCTGTAACTTGCTAAGAACAAAGCAGATGTGCATCAGTGAGAAATATTAGTTTCACCTCTTAGGCTTATAAGATATGGAGACTGAGAGCTATTTATTTATTGAATAGACTATGCTTTGAGTCCATCAAGACAAATACTGTTCTGGGAATTAAGTAATCTATTTTAGAAATCTTGAGGTCCACCACTGAGAACAGAAACATTTGGTAGTAAAACAACCTTCAATGGGACATGTTCAATTTAAAGTGACTATAAGTGCATTTAAAGAAACAAAAGAGTTGTCACATTCAAGGTGGGGAGGTGGTAAAATTTTTAATGCATGATGGGAATCTTGCAGAGCTTTTTAAGAGAAATGTATGCATTAAAAGCAGAGATGTAGGTCAACAAGATGATAGACTAGGAAGCCATAAGCTCTCATTCTCACACAGACACTAAGTTAACAACAACAAATGGACCATCATACCTCTGTGAGAATTCCAGAGGTCATCTGAGAAGCTACAATACCCAGGCCATAACTGTGGAAAGACTGATAGATCCGAAAAATTATCATTTTGCTTCCAAGTAAAGACTTACTCAGGCTAGAATCACCAGTGGATGTTGAATCTAGGGGGTAGTTTTAATGAATAGTAGATATGATGGGGCACCTGGGTGGCTTAGTCAGTTAAGTGCCAACTTCGGCTCAGGTCATGATCTCACAGTTCGTGAGTTCGAGCCCCGCATTGGGCTCTGTGTTGATAGCTTGGAGCCTGCTTCCGATTCTGTGACTCCCTCTTTCTCTGTCCCTCCCTGCTCATGCTCTGTCTCTCAAAAATAAAAATGCTAAAAATAAATTTTTAAATAAGTAGTAGATATGCATGGTCTTACAGTATTCTCTACAGACTGCATATGGATTGCAAGGAAGAAAAAATAAAGCCACAATTATACAATGGAATATTATACAATGGAAAAAAATCAGTCAACACCTTGACCAAGGTGAGCAAAATTAACTTCATCAATGAGGGACAGATAGATATCATGTGCCACCATTATGTGATACCCTGAGAAGAATCCATCATCATCTGTGAAGTATTTCAGCAAAGAATGCATAACCTGAATCTAATTATGAAGAAATATCAGTCAAATCCAAAATGATGAACGTTCTTTTCAAACAGAAGAAGAAAATATTCTTCAAAAATGTCAAAGTCATAAAAACAATGAAAGGCTGTGGAAATATTCTAGGTTAAAAGACATTTAAAGAGACATGACAACTCAATGCAACATCTCAGTTTAGATGCAGTTTTATACTTTAGGGAAAAATACCATGAAGGATATTTTATCAACTGAAAAAACCTAAATATGAATATTAGATAAAAGTATAGTATTAACATTACATTTATTAAAGGCAATAACTATACCGTGACTGTATATAAAGAGAATATCTATAAGTTGTTAGGAGAGAAGAGCCATGATGTATGGAACAAACTATCAAATTATTCAGAAAAAAATACAGAGATAGCTAGATAGAGCTAGATAAAGGGGCTTGAAAATTAACAAAAGATAAGTATGGGTACAATATTCTTTGTTTTATTTTTTCAATTTTCTATAAGTTAAAAAATACTCCCAAACAAGAGGGTTAAAATAACAAGAGGGTTAAAAATAAAATAATTTTAAAAAGAAAGTATGCAGTAATTTGATTAAATTGGTAATTCTGTTCTCCTAGATTGGTTTAATATTGTTTCTTTTATTGTTGTTTTTAATTTTTTTTAACGTTTATTTATTATTGAGAGACAGAGATAGAGCCTGAGCATGGGAGGGGCAGAGAGAGGAGGAGACACAAAATCCAAAGCAGTTTTCATCCAGGCTCTGAGCTGTTAGCACAGAGCCTGACACGGGGCTCAAACTCAAAAACTGCAAGATCATGACCTGAGCTGAAGTCAGACACTTAACCGACTGAGCCATCCAGGGGCCCCTTAATATTGGTTTAATTTTGTACATTCTTTTCTTCCTCTGAGAGAAAATATTCTAAAATTCTTTAGGATTATTCACAGAGAATCTGGGGGCATGAATGTGTTTATTGGCAAGATATTAAGTCAGAGGTTATCGGAATCACTGTGCAATGAGATTACTTTTGACTCTTCTGGTTGTCTGTTTCTGCTCTGGCCTCAAAGCTGAGAACAAAATGTGTCATATATACCCACAAGTCTAAAAATAGTTCATGGACAATGAGATATCACTATACACCTACTGAAAAAACTAAAATTTAAAAATATTGACAATACCAAATGCTGGTGAGAATGTAGAGAAATTCGATCTCTCACACATGCCGGTGAGCATATTAACTTGTATCTCCACCCACTCTAGAAAATAGTTTGGCAGTTTCTGATAAAACGAAAATGTTGCTTGTTTTAGAAATCTATGGATTCTCTAAATTAGATTGTGCATCATTGCAATCCAAGTTGTTTTTACTTCACTAGTCAGCCCATTCTACTTTGTTTTTTTTAAACCAGCCTGGTGCCAGTCAATGCCACAATTGTTAAACAGTGGTAAATATAGATATTAGTAATTTCTCAGGGAATCCTAGTTATAATAAACAAGGTCATAAAAGTGATGGCCATGAGTGAAGCTTGTGTAATCTGAAAATCACTTGAGTTATGAGCTATTATTCCTCTCAAAAAACTGTCCCCTCTGTAACTGCCCCTTATACTGACCATCCCTCAGGCTGTTGGCCAGAACCCACTAGATCATTTATCCAAGAAGAGGGGTGTTGGTGTTTTCTTCTTAATTAACCTACATTGATTATTAAAGTCTCCTAAAGATGACTCACTGTCAGAACAACTTTGTATGTGTTACTGGAGAACCTGGACTTTTCCCAAATTCTATCTTTTATCAAGCCACAGCTCAAGTGCCCCGTCTTTCATGAAGATTCCTATAGCTCTTAGCATGTTCTTACCTGATGTCATTTGTTTTGCACTGTCTGTGTTTCTGTTCTTTGGGAACCTACTCCTTCTATGCCAGCTACTGAAAGTGATGCAGGACAAGTTGCTTAACATGTCTGATCCTCCATTTCCTCCTCATTTATAAAATAGAGGCAATGATAGATTTTATCTCAGCATTTCTAGGATTAGGTAAGATTACATAGGGCTTTGTAATTTGTAGTTTGTTAATTATTACCACTTCTCATAAATCTGTCTCCCCCCTTACCTCCCAGCCACCCAACACTAAATCATGCTTCCCTGCCTCTCTGACCTACCGTAACACAGCACATCGGAGTCTGAGTTCCTTACCCCTGCCCATGCTGACATACGTTCATACTTACCAGAAAGGAAGCACCTTCTCTGATGTTGTAGCTTACCATACATTCAGTAGGAGACAGCAGGAGGTTGTGTGGAAAGATTTGTTTCCTATTTGAAAAATAAGGGTGCAGTAAGGGTAACATTGAGTAATTGCAGCTTCAGAGTCAAAAGCCAGAGACATCGTCAGCTGTTCTGATCATATTACAAATCTAACAGTACCTGGAAATAAATGGCTGCAAGCAAAGCTGTTGAGATTTCTGTATTGAAAATATGTTTTTGTTATTATTCAGTGTTGTGACAGTGACATCCCAAAATCTGTATTAATAGGACATAATCCATTAGTTGACTGCCATGTAGTGTATGGTCCTCAAGAGATCTGTACTGCTGTTCCAGTTTACTCTGTTACCATGTCTAAGTGTTTTTATCTGGTTTGGCACCAGACCATCTCTGAGTGACTTTAAAGTAAAGAAACCTATCAAAACACATGGGGCACCTGGGTGGCTCAGTCGGTTGAGCATCCGACTTTGGCACAGGTCATGATCTCACAGTTGGCAGGTTCAAGCCCCGCGTCAGGCTCTGTGCTGACAGCTCAGAGCCTGGAGCCTGCTTCGGATTCCATGTCTCCCTCTTTCTCTGTCCCTGCCCCACTCACACTCTGTCTCTCTCAAAATTAGACATTAAAAAAAATTTTTTTAAGAAACCTATCAAACACAAATAGGAGTAATCAAAGCTAGTACTATCAGTAGTGAGATGGATGTACATTGTGTACCTCTTCACGTGCACAGAATAATTTTCTGCAAAGATTTGTGGTATTTCTGTATTTCTGCAAAGATTAAATGATTTGAATCTGGTAATACAGAAACATCAGAAGGATCTAAGTGGAAGGTCACTCTACAGAATACTGTCAAGGAGATGGAAAACAGATAAGATAGGGAAACTGTTCCAGATTGAAGGAATCTGAAGAGACATGACAACCAAATGCAACATACCCAATTTGCTGAAAGATCACATGTGAAAGGAAGAAAGACAAGAGTCAAAGATAACTGCAAAGTTTTTATCCTGAGATACTGGAAGGATGATGTTGCCATTAACTAAAATGAAGAAGACTATGGAAGGAGCATATATTTTTGGAGAAATGAAGAGCTCAGTTTGGACACAGTTGAGATGACTTTTAAACTTTCATGGGGGTAGTTGAGTAGGCTGATATATGATCTGGAATTCAACAATAGGTCAAGTGACAGAAATCACTGAGGAATATAGAAGATTTAGACAACAATCAATTCATTTGACATAATGAGCATAAAGAATACAGCATTTCCCAATACACATACTTGTCAAAGACCTATGAAACATTTACAAATATGAACTAGGCCATAAGACAACCACAGTAAATGCTAAGGGAATGAATGATATTATATAAACATTTACAGATTTTTACAAAGCTATAATTCAGAGGAAAAACAAGGTAATCCTGCCTTCCCATCAGTAACAGGTAGGACTAGATCATATGCTGATCAGTTTAATGTTGATCAGTTTAATCTTCATCTTTGAGGCTTTTGTTTTGTTTTGGTTTTTTAGTCCATACCTTATTTGCTGTATCTGAGCTTAGTTTTGAGGTGTTTAAAAAGTCATTTTGTCCAATTAACACAAAGGTACTTTAAGGGTTGAAAGTGCTTATAAAAAGAGGTGTATGGGGCACCTGGGTGGCTCAGTTGGTTAAGCATCTGACTCTTGATCTTGGCTCAGGTCATGATCTCATTGTTTGTGAAATCGAGCCCCATATTGGGCTCTGCACTGACAGGGCAGGGGCCTACTTGTGGTTCTCTCTCTCCCTCTCTTTCTTCCCCTCCTCTCTCTCTGTGTGTTTCTCTCTCAAAATAAATAAATTAATTTTTTTTTAAAGAAGTGTATAATGAAAACAACAAAGAAAATCATTTTTAATAATTTACTTTGGAATACTTCTAAACTTACCGAAAAGTTGCCGTAATAAAAAGAATTCCCATATCTCCCTCATCCATATTCTCCAATTATTTCCTTTATATTTCATTTTCTTCTCTCTGTGTGTCACACACACACACATGCCCACACACCATTTGTCATTATTAGTATTTTTCTGAACCTTTCAAGGGCAATCTAAGGATGTGATGCCCCATCACTTCTAAACATCCCTGTGGTTATTTCCCCCAAACAAAAGGATATTATTTTATATAACCAGCATAAAAACCTCCAGATCAGGAAGTTAACCTTAGTACAAACTACCATCCAACTCACAGACCCAATTCAAATGTCATCAACCGCCCCAACAATATGTTTATTCATTGTGATCCAGGATGCCCTCTAGGAATGCATGTTCCATTTGGTGTTCATGTCTCTTCAGATTCCTTCAATCTGGAACAGTTTCTCTATCTTATCTGTTTTCTATCTCCTTGAGAGTATTCTGTAGAGTGACCTTCCACTTAGATCCATCTGATGTTTCTGTATTACCAGATTCAAATCATTTAATCTTTGCAGAAATACGGAAATACTACAAATCTTTGAGAAAATGATTCTGTGCACTTGAAGAGTACACAATGTACATCCATCTCACTACTGATAATATTAACTTTGAAGAAAAGAGCCAGTTTGTTTCCTGCTTTGGAAGACAGAGACGGTGTCTTCCTTCAGAGCTAAGAGCAGGCATGCTCACTGCCCATTATAAAAGACTTGGACCTCTAAGCTCAGATTTCCTCTCTAAGCAACCCACTTATGTGTGTGTAGGTGTTACTTGGTCCTCTTCACATTTTTCTAAGAGAATAGGGGTTCCTGAAACTGACACAAAATTTATGATACTCTTGTACTGCTATGCTATGAGTCATAAACTGTCCTTTGTCTCTGAACCAGGTGTTTCATGTTTTCTGCAATTATCTATGAAATGTGGCAAACTAACTTATTAGCTTGCCAGTAGGAAAACTCTCAAACACATCACTTTTTGACAATGTGATCTGGTCCAATAACCTGTCTGACCTTCTCTCTTAAAACTCTCCCCTTCTTTATTGCCTCTCTAGTCACACTTGATCATGGCACGAAAGTTTCCACTTCATGGGCCTTGAACTCATTATTTTCTGTCTCCCCAAGGATCCACAGAGGTCATTTATTCACCTTCATGAGTTCTTTATTCAAATATCACCTCCCTTAATTCCACGTGCATACACCCTAATTTTTCTCTCTAGGACATATCAACATATATCATTCCACTACACACCATTTTAGGCTAAAATCCAAAACACTGACAACACGAAATGCTGACAAGGGTATAGCAGCAGCAGGAACTCTTATTCATTGCTGATGGAAATGCAAAATGGTACAGCCACTTTGGAAGACAGTTGGACAGTGTTTCACAACAGTAAACATATTCTTACCAATGATCTAGAAATTGCACTCCTTGATATTTAACCAAATGAGCTGAAAATTTATGTCCACACAAAAAGCTTGCATGCAGATATTCATAGCACCTTTCTTCATAATTGCAAAAACTAGGAAGCAACCAGGATGTGCTTCTGTAGATAAATGAATAAATAAGCTGTGGTACATCCATACAATGTAATACCATTCAGCATTAAAAGAAATGAACTATGAAGAAATGAGACATGAAGACATGGAGGAAACTTAAAATGCATATTACTAACTGAAGAAAAGCCAAGCTGAAAAGGCTTCATACCATGTGATTCCAACTATCTGACATGCTGGAAAAAGCAAAACTATGGAGACCATAAAAATATTGGTGATTACCAGTTGTTAAGGAGGGATAAATGGGTGAAGCAGAGGATTTTTTTTTAAAGTTAATTTGAGAGAGGGTGCACAAGAGAGAGCAAGGGAGGGGCAGAGGGAGAGGGAGAGAGAGAGAGAGAGAGAGAGAGAGGTAGAGAGAGAATTCCAAGCAGGCTCTGCACTGACAGTGAAGCCTGATCTTATGAACCGTGAGATCATGACCTGAGCCTATATCAAGAGTCAGACTCTTAACCAACTGAGACACGCAGGTGCTCCCAAAGGACTTTTAGAACAGTAAAACTACTCTGTATGATACTATAATGGTAGATACATGTCATTATACATTTGTCAAAATCCACAGAATGTACACCAAAAATGATCCCTAATGTAAGCCATGGACTTTGGATGAGAATTATATGTCAGTGTAGGTTCATCAGTTGTAACAACTGTATGACTCCATAGCAGGATGTTGATAATGAAGAGGTTATATATGTGGGATTATATATGCAGAGCAGGTTAGTATATGGAAACTGTACTTTCTGCTCAGTTTTGCTATGAACCTAAAATTTCCCTAAAGATACAGTTTATTTTTAAAAATACTGTGCAATAACATTTAGTATAATAGCATAAGAAGCAATAGGTGAAATATGCTAATATCAGAATCTCATGAAGATAGATTGTTGAGTGGAAAAAGTAAATACATTATGCATAGTTTGTATATAATATGGTTTCTTTTATGTGAAATAAATCAGATGTTAGATATACACACACATTAATTATATGTGCATCAGAAAATAAACTGGCTACATATTCAATAAACTGTTAACAGTGGCTTATGGGAATTAAGAGAGGAGAAAGAACAATGGAATTTCATCTTTTTACTTTACGTTCTTCCATAGTGTTTTTTTTTTAATTTTATTTTTAACGTTTATTTATTTTTGAGACAGAGAGAGACAGAGCATGAACAGGAGAGGAGCAGAGAGAGAGGGAGACACAGAATCTGAAACAGGCTCCAGGCTCTGAGCTGTCCACAGAGAGCCCGATGCGGGGCTCGAACCCACGGACCGTGAGATCATGACCTGAGCCGAAGTCAGACGCTTAACCGACCAAGCCACCCAGGCGCCCCTCTGCCATAGTGTTTAAATGTCTTATAATGATTATGTTTACCTTAGTAATACTTACAAAAATGACTTCAAAAGGACTTTCACTTTTTAAACTACCCCTGTATTCTTAAACCTTAATTCAGTGTTTTTGAAAATATGGTCCAAGTAACACCTATGCCAGAAACACCTTGGTGTTTTTTTAAAATATACTTCCTAGACCCCATCTCAGCTCTATTAAGGGTCTGGTCTAGGAGTGAGGAATAGGACTTTACACTCTTACGAGTCATACTGGGAGATTCTAACCTCTACCATTTTGAACTGCAATAAGTCAAAATGAATGGTGTATTGCTTAAAAATCAGCAAATGCCAACACCTCTTGAATAAACACCTACCAGTTACCTGTCAACCGAAGGACAACAATGCAGGCCTGGTCCAAAGGGGGAATAGGCAAAATAACTAGGTCAATGATATATGGTGAACCAGCTAAGAAGCACTGTCACATTATAAAATGAGGTACAAAGAATCTATAGATTCCAGAGAGACAAATACTGCCAAATGTTCAGAACTTTCCTTCTTCCTTTCATAAACACACAGAAGCAACAAGTAATATATGAGACATTATAAATCTATATAATGATTCTACTTCAATTTATACTGAAATGAATTTACTTAGACTTACCATAAAGGAAAACCCAAAGGTTAGTACTTTCTGAAGAGATACAGATCTAAATTATTCTCAAGTAAACTGATACTTATTTCCATTTACATAGTCACTTTAAACATACCTTGACTTGATTACATTCTACATTTTAATCAGAAATAAAAAACTAAAGAATAATTCATACAGTGGTATCTTCTATCTTGCACAATTGGAATCATCTGTTTGGAAGCATTTTTAATGTAAGACATTGCCAAGAATCTCAATTTTGTGAGATAAGAATAAAACATTCTCATAATCTATGCATCTGATGCCTCTCTATAATATAATCGATCTAGAGCAGAGGATCTATGCCACACAGTACCAGCCAAAAGGAGCAGAGTTACCAGAATAGAAGGCTTTTCAGTAATTGGCCCCATTACAATAAGCCCACATTTAGTGGGATTAGAACAAGTTTACCATGGTTCAGTTTATTTAGCAAGGAGCAACTCTTGGAAGATAAGGTAAGTTCTTAAATGATAAAATTAAATATACTGTATATATGAGCAATACTAATTTTTTTAATTCATGTTTTTGTTTTGTTAGCTTTATCTATAAGTGATCCATCTTTCAGAAGCCATGAATTATCCTGGATGTCTTTTGCTTCCTTCCGTATTCAGAAAAAGACACATATTCAGTTGCAGTTTCAGCCTCTTTCTGCAGATGGCATCTTATTTTATGTTGCACAGCACTTAAAAGCACAATCAGGTAAAGTTGGTGGGGTATTTGCAGGGGGAAAAATCGTAATGAATTCCTAATTAAGAAATATATAATAGAGTATTTTTATTTCTTTAAGTCACCTAGCCTATAAAATATGTAAACATTTGATACTTCTAATGTTCTGTTATCGCTGCAAGTGAATGTTTACGAATTGACTCCCTAAATATAAATTTTAGTAAAATAGCAAGAGGTGGGGCACCTGGGTGGCTCAGTTGGTTGAGCATCTGACTTCGGCTCAGGTCATGATCTCATGGTTCCTGGGTTTGAGCCCCGCATTGGACTCTGTGCGGACAGCTCAGAGCCTGGAGCCTGCTTCAGATTCTGTGTCTCCCTCTCTCTCTGCTCCTCCCCTGTCCGTGCTTTGTCTCTCTCTCAAAAATAAATAAACATTAAAAAAATAAGAAATAAATTTAAAAAAATAAAATAGCAAGAGTTATGTTAGAATTGAAGTTAGCAAAATTCACATACAGTATATTCTCAACTGTATAACCGTCCCATCAAAAAAGAGGTTGAGGGGCACCTGAGTGGCTCAGTCGGTTAAGCGGCCGACTTCAGTTCAGGTCATGATCTCGCAGTCCGTGAGTTCGAGCCCCACATCGGGCTCTGTGCTGACTGCCAAGAGCCTGGAGCCTGTTTCAGATTCTGTGTCTCCCTCTCTCTGCCCCTCCCCCGTTCATGCTCTGTCTCTCTCTGTCTCAAAAATAAATAAAACGTTAAAAAAAAAATTAAAAAAAAAAAAGAGGTTGAAGCCAAGCACAATAGCCCTATGTCAAAAGGAACAAAATATGTATATAAAAAATAAAGGAAAGGAAGGCATGAATGATGTGTTTGCAGTAAATCCACCCACATTTAGAATTCCAAAAATTTTCTTTAAGTTATTCTGTTATCTAAATAGTAAACCTAGGATTCACATTCCAAAATAAGTTGGTAAAAATATTTTTATTAAAAATTTTTTTAACGTTTATTTATTTTTGAGACAGAGAAAGACAGAGCGTGAATGGGGGAGGGTCAGAGAGAGGGAGACACAGAATCTGAAACAGGCTCCAGGCTCTAAGCTGTCAGCACAGAGCCCAGCGCGGGGCTCGAACTCACGGACCATAATAAGATCACGACCTGAGCCGAAGTCGGACGCTTAACCGACTGAGCCACCCAGGCGCCCCAAAATATTTTTAACTATTAAAAGTAGCACAATCATTGCAAAGCAATATGGAATAAAAATATCCACGTAGTATGCTCCAGTTTGAAAAATTGTTTTTGAGTTTTTATTACTTTACTGTTGGTTTCCATTTTCATGGGTTTTTCTCCCGAATTTTGACAAAGACATTTGGTTTTATAGTTATAATTCTGTTGCAAAATATATAAATTTTATATTTGGCTGTTCTTTCATCTTGTTTCTCAGAAAATGAAATTTTGGTATTGGGAAATAATTAAATAAGCTTACTTAGTTTCCCATAGTCAACAAAAATGGTTTCCTGATTTTCACAATGTAATCTATTCTTTTAAAGGTGTCTTAATATGTTGCTAAGTGATTAGAATATCAGGGAATTAGACTAAAGTGTTTCCATCTCAATGCACTGGTAAAATACCTTCAAAATAATTTCAAGGAGAAAATAATTTCAAAGAAAAAAAAAGATAACATGATTGAGCTACAAAATATACATTAGATTTGTTTTCCTGAGAGTTGATATTTTATTTTAAATTCATGATTAAATCTCCCTGTGAAAATGCTAAAAGGAAGAATTGTACATAAACAGAAAATTTATACTTATAAATCAAGAGACATTAAAAGACAATCAACTTTAGGAGTGCCTGCATGGCTTAGCTTGGTTAAGCATCCGTCTTTTGATTTCATCTCAGGTCATGATCTCATGGTTTGTGGGATCGAACCCCACCCCACGTAGGGCTCTGTGCTGACAGGTCGAGCCTGCTTGTGTGGGATTATCTCTCTCCCTCTCTCTCTCTGCCCCTCCCCTACTCGTGCTCTCTCTGTCTCTCTCTCAAAATAAATAAACTTTATAAAAAAACAATCAGTTTTAGTTATGTTGCTCATAAAAAAACCTCAGGATTAACCTTTGTATGATAAGGGCATAAAATCAAGATATATTTGGAACAGTACTGGCCAAGAATGTTGTACTATAGTTCTATAATTAGTACACTAGATACATATTTGTGTTTATGTATGTAAAATAAAGAGCTCGTATGTAAAATAAAGAGCTCGTACATATTAACATATGTAGGAAGACAAGAGCACATTTTCTTTCATCTGTTATTAAATGGCATTGTATTTCAATTCATGTCAGTCAAGATTTTCCTTTTCTCTGCTTTAGACACTGTTTACAAAAAGAGATAAAAATAGATTTATTACTTTCATGTCATGGTTGGTGCTGCATTTGACACTTATGTAGGAAAATCACGAAAACTAAAATATTAAAAATCTAAGCTTTACATTTTCAGATTAGCCAAAAGGTACTTATCAGATGAAAAGCATAAACTTACTTATTAGTGTTCAATTGGTGTAATGAAGTGGTAACATACGTTTCATTTATTTAAGGTTGCATAAAATACAAGTGATGTTCTCATACTTTTTACCTTCTTTATGAGTTATGCTTAATGTAACCTTAACTAAGTCTTCTAGCTGATTCTCTGCTAAGAGGAACTTTCAGTAAAAAGTGCCCACTTAGTACACAATGTAAAAAAAGACAAATTTAGATGTCAAGAACCAATTAGGTTTTCATATGTAGAAGACCAAATTCTCAATTAATAAAGTATCTGTGCCTATTTTGAGGTTAATAATTTTAATAATCTAACATAAAATTTGAAACAAAATGATAATTTCAAAATTATGCTAGTTGATTTTAGATCTTTCATTTTGGAAATAAATTTTAAAGAAATAAATCCTTGGCACCTGTTTATCCATTGCTGGTAAGAATTTAATATCTTAAAGTGAATGTGGGGCACCTGGGTAGCTTAGTCGGTTAAGCATTAGACTTTGGCTCAGGTCACGATCTCACGGTTCACGAGTTCAAGCCCCATATCAGGTGAGCTCGAGCCCCAAGGGTGAGTCCCAATTCTCTCTCTCCCTCTCTGCACCTCATGGGATTCTCTCTCTCTGCCCCTTGCTCACTTGCACCCTTTCTAAAAAAAAAAAAGAGATCACCCTTTGCGATCTTTAGGAAAAAGTGTTTTGATACATAAAAATTATCAATATTATGTTAAGCACAAATTGATCATGGATAGCCTGAATTCATCTTGCTATAGCTATAAGCCTCACAAATATGTTTTTTAAAAGCCTAGTCATCCCGAGCACCTGGGTGGCTCAAGTCCCTTTAGTGTACGACTTCAGCTCAGGTCATGATCTTGAGGTTGGTAAATTCAAGCCCCACATGGGGCTCTCCGCTCTCAGTGTGGAGCCTGCTTCGAATCTCTCAAAAATAAACATTAAAAAGAATAACAACAGGGATACCTGGGTGGCTCAGTCAGTTAGGCATCCAACTTCAGCTCAGGTCATGATATCATGGTTCGTGAGTTAGAGCCCCCTGTCAGGCTCTGTGCTGGCAGCTCAGAGCCTGGAGCCTGCTTTGGATTCTGTGACTCCCTGTCTCTCTGCCCCTCCCCGGCTCATGCTCTCTCTCAAAAATAAATAAAACATTAAAAACAATTTTTTTAAAGAACAATAGCAACAGTGAATTCATTTATGATCTTCAGTCCATTTATGAGTTCAGTTTCTTGTAAGGACTGTCCACTAGGGATCAATTTCTAACATATACTTATCCTAATGCCAATCTGTTCTCACAACCCATGACTACAGCACCATATTCTAGTCAACTAAAATAAAAGGTTTGCATGACAAAATCTGTTAGTACAGTTACAAGAGCAATCTTAGCTTCCAGGGACACAAAGGGGGAAAAGAAAAACACCTTTTTTGGTCAGTTCTTCATAAGACAACATACCAGCAAAACTGCATTAAAATAAGCCTTCCTTTATTCTCTTTCCTCTTAGTGTTGGCAACTTGATATTATAGATTGCAACTTTAGCTTTCCTAATCATTTTTTACGTTTTTTTTGGGTTTTATTAAGTTTATTTTGAGAGAGAGAAAGCGTGTGCAAGTGGGGGAGGGGCAGAGAAAAAGAGAGAGTGAGGGCAAGAGCGAGCGAGAGAGAGAGAGAGAGAGAGAGAGAGAAAATCCTAAGCAGGCTCCACAGTCAACATGGAGCCCCCATGGGGCTCGATCTCACAACCCCAAGACTATGACCTGAGCCAAAATCAAGATTTAGATGCTTAACAGACTGAGCCACCCAGCCATTCCTAAAGGTGATTTCTTAATTCAATAATTGTTTAGCATCTAATTATGTGCCAGGTGCTGTGCTAGGTGCTGGGGATAAACCGTTGGGCCAAATCAGACACAGACCCTGTTTCCATGAAGCTTACGAGCTAGTGGATGAGGCACCTATTAAATAATCACAGGTGTAATGACAGATTATAGTCACTAGAAATTCTCTGAGGAAAATGATTCAGAGAACCATACTTTGCATGGGCTCATATAGTTTTCTGAAGTTGAAATCATAGGTGTAGGACTATAGACCTGCTACATATTCCAGTCTTCTTAGAATAATGGTGGGAAGGGGACCACAAAGGGGAGTAGAAGGAAAGGACACTGTGGGAGAGAGGTGAGGCAGTGTTGCACTGCCCAAGGAGAAAAGGAAGAACAGCATGTGCCAAGAAATCTCCTTGGATAAGAAATTTTATTGGTTGTGAAATGTTAGGGAGAAGGGAAAATGCTATCTTGAGGAAGACATCTGCAGGATTTGTTATGTAAACCACTTTGTTAACTTCTTGAAGCAGCTTTGCCATTGAAGGGCCACATTCTTTTCTTGGCACAGAGAGCTGCATTTACTTTTCCTTTGAATGCCTCTCTGCAACTTCATACACAGGCTAGATATTTATTCATATTTGTTCCCAGATGACTATATAATTATAAAATGAGGTAAACATTGTGAAGGAGAGAAATGTGGTGCTATCAATAAAATAAAATAAAAAACCTGACCAGCTCTGTGGAATCACAGAACAGTTCTCTGAGGAAGTGGCATTTGATCTCAGACCTGAAGGATAGGAGTTTCCTAGATGAGATGGGATGAGGTGGAGTGTTCCAAGAAAAAGAAAATGTGCACAAACGTTCGGAGGCAAGAACAAGGTCAGTGTTGCTGGAGTAAAGAGAGTGGAGGAAGAGGGAGAATACACTCCAGGTGAAGCTGGAGAAAGGGGCTGGGAAACCTGCAGAGCCTCTGTAGATGTTAAAGATTTTAGGCTTTTATCGCAACAGCAAATGCCATTAAAGGGTAGTATAATGACCAGATCTTTTCACTTGAAAAGATCACTTTAGCTTCAGTTTAGATTGGAAATTCAATTAGGAAGGAAGAGTGAAGAGGCTCTAGCAAATAGATTGAGCTAGAAATAAAGCTAGTGAATCTAATGAAGATGGCAAAGG
Source organism: Neofelis nebulosa (assembly GCF_028018385.1). NCBI lineage: Eukaryota > Metazoa > Chordata > Mammalia > Carnivora > Felidae > Neofelis > Neofelis nebulosa. The sequence goes on along the minus strand of NC_080787.1, from coordinate 61,084,703 downwards.
CGGACAGAATCAAGATGTTTGCAGTGAACCAAAATGTTAATAAATCTGTTTATGTGTGGAACAAAAAAATATATGGAATCAGGGATCACAGCTAAATTTTGAGTTTGAAGAACTGGAGGATGAGGGAGTGACTGAGTTTGCAAAGACTGGAAGATGCCAGGTGTATGGGAGAAAGTTCACAAACTGAGATACGAAATTTAGAGAGATCTCAGCTAGGGATGTGTGTAGTTGTAGACAGAACTTGATGCCAAGGACATGGCTGAAACTTTTTCATAGCACCCGTATTAACTGTTCTTAACTCTCTTATTTACTGCCTCAATCTCTGTCAAAAAAGCAGAATCAGATGTTTGGAGTAAAACGTCTTAAAAACTTTTTACACATTCATCCTTAACTAGATAAAATCATTAAAGGTAAACTTCACTTTAACTTAGTACCACAATACATTTCATTCAATGTAAAATATTTACAACTAGGAAAAGCTAATGTGGCCAATTCCTGAATAATACAGGATATATGTATGAATAAATACCCATTTATTTTCATCTGTAGATGGAAATAAAATTCTCTAACGTTGTGATCAAGACTTGCCTTTTTTTGCCCAAAACCAAAACTTACTCAAATAGCCAAAAAGGGCAAGAGTTTTTAATGGAGTAACATTTTCCTGTTACTAATTAACTGGTTTTCTTTCTCAACAGGTGATTTTTTATGTATCTCCTTAGTAAATGGTTCTGTTCAACTTCGCTACAACCTTGGTGACAGAACTATCATTCTAGAAACTCTCCAAAAAGTGACTATTAATGGAAGTATTTGGCATGTGATTAAAGCAGGAAGAGTTGGTGCGGAAGGCTACCTGGATCTGGATGGGATAAATGTAACAGAAAAAGCCAATGCAAAAATGAGCTCCCTGGACACAAATACTGACTTCTATGTTGGAGGAATGCCATCTTTAAATCTTGTAAATCCTATGTCAATAGCAAACGAACCTACAGGTTTTCAGGGCTGTGTCCGAGAAGTTATTATAAATAATCAAGAGTTAAAATTAACTGAATTAGGAGCAAAAAGCGGAGCAAATGTAGGTGACTGTGATGGGACCCCCTGTGGGTACAAGGTGTGCAGAAATAGGGGTGAATGTATAGTAAATGGCACAACTTTTTCTTGCAAATGTTTGCCACATTGGACTGGAAATACATGTAACCAGTCTGTGCACTGTTCAAATAATCTTTGTCTCCACCAATCTCTATGTATACCCGACCAATCATATTCTTACAATTGTTTCTGTGCTTTGGGTTGGGTGGGAAAGTATTGTGAAAACAAAACTTCATTTTCAACTGCAAAATTTATGGGTAATTCTTATATTAAATACATTGATCCAGATTACAGAATGAGAAACCTTCAGTTCACTACTATATCCTTAAATTTCAGTACTACTGAAACAGAAGGCTTAATTGTATGGATAGGAAAAGCTCAAAAGGAAGAAAATGATTTTCTGGCAATTGGTCTCCATAATCAGTCCTTGAAAATAGCAGTTAACTTAGGAAAAAGCGTATCTGTGCCTATGATCTATAGCAATGGCACATTCTTTTGTAATAAATGGCACCATGTAAGTGTAATTCAAAATCAGACTGTTATTAAGGCCTACCTAGATAACAACCTGATTCTCTCGGAGGATATTGATCCACACAAAAAATTTGTTGATTTAAACTATGATGGCATTAGTTATCTAGGGGGCTTTGAATATGGCCGAAAGGTAAATACTGTTACTCAAGAGATTTTTAAAAGAGATTTTGTTGGCAAAATTAAAGATGTATTTTTTCAGGACTCAAAAAAAATTGAATTAATTAAATTAGAAGGATATAATGTTTTTAATGGAGATGAACAAAATTAATGACATAAATACTGGTAATTTCGATATACAAAATATATATGTAAATGTATTTTGATAGCTATTTGTGGCACATTGTTTACTAGAAATCAGCTATTTACTATTAACTGAAATAGTCTAAATGCTAACATACCGTATTTATAAGCTTATAAAATATAGCTAAAGAAATGATTTTGGTTGGTTTTCCTACATCCAATATCTATAAACATGTTGATTCGAAAGTTTTCACTCCATTAGTTCATGTAGTGTTTATTCATCTGTGAATTAGTTTTAAATGATACAAAGAAAAATAAAAAGCAAATTAACCAAAGGAAAAATAAAAATTATATAAGAAAAAAACTACACAATCATATTCTATTGTATGGCTCAGCTATGAATATTTATATGATTGCAATAATATGAAATTTAAATATGGACTAAAACCAAAGTTATTGCATGAATGTGGGAAGATGGAAGGTGGAGGAAAGGAGTTGGCTGGTGAGGGTTAAACATTTAAATCCCACAGTAAGACATTAATAGATACAATTGTTGCAACCTATTTTAAAGCATACATGTCACAAATATGAAGACACATATCCTAAGAAATATCTAAACTGAAAATAGTAACCTCTGGAGAGGAGTAGTGCAAACATTGCTGGGTTTTGTTTACAAACCTTATAAAATTACTTGACTTTTTAAGCCATGTACTTACATAACTGATCAAATTTAAAAATTAAACTTCATTTACACCTAAATTTTCAAGTCTACAGATCTCAAAACTGGGCATTAAATAGGTTCTGAATAATGCCATTGAAAAATTATTGTACTGATTGTATCTATGCCATCAAAAATAGTAACCTGAGAAAATTCCTTTTACCCAATCACCAGTTATTGATATAATTGTAGATAGCATTTTCTCTCCCCACCCCACCATTGCATATTGGGAAGTAGTTATCGCTGCTGTTATTTAGCATTTTTAGAGTGTGGTATTTATGACAATTTGGCCACCAAGAAAGCAAATGATGACACGACTGACAGAATACACTAATAGGTATGACTATACCTGGAGATAAAAAATATTACCTTGGTAATAAGCAACATGTGAAGTTTGAAAGGAAAGATACGTTAATTATTAAATGGAGAAAATGGTTTACAAATAAAGGGGCAGGTGCGTGGTTAGCTGCTCATTGCTATTAAGCAAAATCTGCCTGTACAGGTTCCAGTCTATACAAAGAAACTAAGCAATTTATCATTTGAAGAATTAAAAAAACTTTTTTTGCAGGGGGGCACTTGTTTTTGCTACACCATTGCAATCAGAAGGCTACAGATACTATTGGAGGGCCCCAGAACTAAAGTTAAGAACTTTGGCACCATTCAATGGCACACAACATACCCCCAGGTATATGAACATTAGAAAAAGTGTATGAGCAAAATATGATGTTAGGTAGAACTACAGAATGTCTACTGATTCCAAGGCTGTGTGTGTGTGTGTGTGTGTGTGTTGTTGTTTTTTAACAGAAACCATGTAAGAAAACTCCATCCAACAATATTGGCTGAAAAACTGGGACCTAAATTTGTTTTGGCCCATACCATTTCATCTAACTTTGGTGATATTAAGATCATAAGAATAACTGATCTTTAAAAAATTCATTTTGATGGCTGATAATTAGATCTCACTTTACAGACATACATTTTATGTATAAAGCTAATAAAGCTGTTCTCAAAGGTTACCAAAGTTCCAATGAACCACACCCCCATGATAGGCCACATGTTCTCTCATGATACAAAGTGCCTATCCCTAAAGCAGCACTTCCTTAAGTGTAAAACAAGGAACTCTGAGAGCCCGTAAGTCTTCTGGGGATCCACAGAGTACTTCCTTTCTCAATGACAATTCCATGTGAAGCCAGGTTTTCTTCATATATATCAAATGAGATGACATATTGCAAAACACTGAATGCAGAGGCAGTTAAGAGAATCCAGAGATGTGCAAAAATGAAAACCATGACATTCTTACCAAATTTAGTGTAAGTTATTTTTCACACAAATGTTACATTAACATAAGGATCAGTGTTAAATAAGTTAACAATTATTTGTAAATTATAACATCTTAATTTCTAATATGCTAAATGATACAACCCATTTTGGGGTTCTCAATAACTTTCTAAAGAGTAAAAAGATCCTGAAACCAAGAAGTTTGAGAATTACTGTTAAAGTTGCTTCTCACAGCTGCAGTTTCACATGAAGATGTGATCACTTGTCTTCTGCACTACACTACAAGCTCCAAGACTGGAGGCGAATGGTACTGCTCACCACTCAATTCCAAGAATCAAGCACCAAATAGAATAGGCCCCAAATAAGTAAGAATTTAAAACTGCTATCTACCAATTTCCTATAAATCAAAATGACTCGAAAACTTTTTTTTTTTTTTTTTTTTTTTTTTTACTGTAAAATCTAAAATTTCATGTGTGGGAGTACCTGGGTGGCTCAGTCAGTTAAGTATCAGACTTCAGCTCAGGTCATGATCTCCGGGTCATGCTGCCCCTCTCCAACTCCCGCTCTCTCTCTCAAAAATAAATAAAACATGTAAAAATTTTTAAATTTCATGTGAATTATCATTATTCATTTTTGCTATCTTTGGGATGATAGTGTTGAAGATTTCCTGTAATGTTTTTCCAGCACAAAATAGAAGTAATTGATACAGAAACCCTTTAAGATAACTTTACTATAAACATTACAATGCTTCTGAAACACAAAGTGTTGAATGCAAACATGTTTTATAGTAAGGTGAATGCCTCATATCTGTCAGAAAGGTTAAAATTAACACAGGAAACAATAGAGGAGGCAGATGAGGCTACAAAAAAAAGGGAACACTTTTGCACTGTTGGTAAGAATGCAAACTGGTGCAGCCACTCTGGAAAACTGTGGAGGTTCCTTAAAAAAATTAAAAATAGAACTACCCTATTAGGGATCCAGCAATTGCACTATGTATTTATCCAAAGGATACAAAAACGCTGACTCAAAGGGGCACATGCACCCCAATGGTTATAGCAGCACTAACAACAAATTATGGAAAAAATCCAAATGTCCATCCACTGATGAATGGATAAAGATGTGGTGTGTGTGTATATACACACATACAATGGAGTATTTACTCAGCGATCAAAAAGAATGAAATCTTGCCATTTGCAACAATGTGGGTGGACCTAGAAGGTATTATGCTAAGTGAAATAAATCAGGGAAAGACATATGATTTCACTCATGTGAAATTTAAGAAACAAAATAGATGAACATAGAAGGGAAGGAAAAATATAACAACAAAGAGGCAGGCAAACCATAAGACCCTTAAATACAGAGAACAAACAGGGTTGCTGGAGGGGAGGGTGGGCAGGGAGATGGGCTAAATGGGTGATGGGCATTAAGGCGGGAACTTGCTGGGATGAGCACTGGGTGTTACAGGTGATGAATCACTAAATTCTCCTGAAACCATTATTACACTATATGTTAACTTGATTTAAATAAAAAAAATTAAGGCAATGTTTATCTTTTAAAAGATTCAACAAAGTTGCTGCAAAAATTGACTTGGGGACAGAGGAGGGAAGTATTCTCTTTTAAAATAAGGAATATTTTTAATTTACAGCTTGGGCAGATATGTCCATACACACACTGAATTACTTCACAGAAAAAGGTATTTAGGGATATTGGTAGTTATATTGAATTCACTGCCTCTTCTTTAAGTACTCCGGTTTCCCCCACCCAAAGACTCTGTTCTGCATCTATAAAGTAGACTCGTGTTTTCAAGACCTTTCTAGCTCTTAACGTAAAATTTCTTGCTCTATACATGAATTACTGAAATTCTTTATGAAACAGGAATCAAAGAATCAGGGTTGACACCTTTTTAAAAGTAGTAACCAATTCTATTCAAGATTTGCCTTGGGAGACAAATGTCAATAGTTGATTACAAATATTGTCCTTTGTAGTCATTAGTAAGTGGTAACTTGACCAGTGTTTTAAAGGGATCTGAGCAGACTGAAATAGTGCAACTGGTACATTTAAATGTTAAAATTAAGTAAACTATTCGCTTTAATAAAATCTGGTTCATTAGCAAGCTCTCATAATGCATTTTAACTTGATTCATATCCTTCTTTAAAAACATAGCTACAATTAAAAACTAAGACCATACCTGATTAAAAATTTAGCACTTAACTAGTTTTATATAGCCAAGTGGTTTAACTGTCACTCCATTTTCTTATCTATTGTTGGTATTTTTCTTAACTTTTAAACATATTTACTATGATCCTAGATGTGTTTTAACTCCAAAAACTTAGTTCACCCACAAGTAAGTTACAATCAGCAAGTCAAGAATTGTGGTAAATAGAATGGTCCCTTAAAGCTGTCTACATCCTAATCCCTGGTACCTATAAATAGGTTATATGGCAAGAGGGAATTGAGGTCTCAAATGGAACTCAAGTTCCTCATCAGCGACCTTGAAATAGGAAGCTTATCCTGGATTACCTGGGTGGGCCTAATATATCACAAGGGCCCCTTAAAAGTGGATGAGGGAATCAGAAGGATCAGAGGTGGCTTTGAATTGAAGGAAGGGACCTTGAGGCAAGGAAAGTGAGTGGCCTCTAAAAGCTGGAAAAGACAAGGGGAATGGATTTTTCTCCTAAGGCCTCCAGAGAAGGACACATTGATCTCAACCTGAGATCTGCATCAGACTTCTGATCTACAGAAACGTACAATAAAGTGTGGTTTTAGGCCACTAACTTTTTAATAATTTGTCACAGCACCAATAGAGAATAAAAGAGAACTTGAGAATTAGGATTTGAAACGAAGATAAACTTTGCAGATCTATACAAGGGAACCCACGCTTTTCGTCTTCCTGCTCACTTTGAGGAGTTGGGCTATTCACCACAGACAGGCTGGTGGAATAGAGAGGAAAAGGGCTACGAAAGGCATATACGGTAATCAGGCTTTTGTCCCTCTCTCCTGTTCTCAATTCTCATACAACTGGCATGCAGACTTTGAAGAAAAGTGGAACTGAGCTAAATTCCAGTTCTGACAATAGCAGTCTAACCTTGGGCACTTTTTTTTTTCTTTCCCCCTAAGTACAAGTTTCCTCAAGAGACCTCTGAGGTAAGTCAGTCTTCACCTTTCAGGCTGCCCAAGGTTTATATAAAGTGCTCCACACAAGGTCTGACATAACAGAGGGCTCACAGAGGCTTTCTTATTGCAAGGATGACAAGAGGTGGACTTTTTGGTATTGAGACACCCTGGTACATTTTACTTAAGAGAGGTATGTAGAATCTGTCTGAAGATGGTTCTAAATTTTAAAAAGCATCAAATTTTTTGAAGATTAAGCCGTCCTTAAGACAGGAGAAACAAAGAGGAACCTCATTTAACTCACATTTGTGTTAAGGCTGGTTTGTAGGTAAGACTTTAAAAGACTGAGAATGGCTTTGGATCTACTACTCACTGAAAATTTTTCTCATTTCCCTTCCCTCCCAAGTTAAAACCTCAGTCAATATGCCTATACTCCCCCTAATCACCACAATGTTTCAGTCAACAAGGGTAAGAGACCTGGTTTTAACACTTAGTAGCCCTGTAATCTCAGGAGATGGCCACCACTAATAGGAGCCTCTATGAGATCAAGCTCCAATGAAATATGAAAGCATCACAATATATATAAGAAACTACTGGCTAAGAAGTAATAAAAAACTAACTTAAAGGCTTTCTTCCATTGGTTAACCCATTTTTACCTTACCAAACAAAAATTCAATGTCTACTCAATTCCCCCACCACCACCCCTATCAGATTAATCAGGGGAAGGAGACTTACTAACATACATAGTTGAAATCAAAAAGGTAATTTTTTTGGTTTGAGGGATTTGTTTTTGGTTTTTGTTGTTTTTTAAGTAAAACCCTGAACAATTTCTTCATAATGCTGCAAAAGATGACCAACCTTAAATTTTGTTTGCAAACTGACTAGTTTTCTAACAAGTTAATTTCCAAAAGAAAAGTAGACCAAAATTAAACAAACTTTATTTAAATACAAGTCCTCTGTTTCAGAACTTTCATGATCATTAATTTCAGAGGATAAGGATGACAAAAAAAAAGGGTTGCAAGTTATTGCAAGTTAGACAAAATGTTTGGTTTTGAATTTCAGCTCCTTTTTTCTCCAGTGAGAACACCAAAGCTGACTCATTTTCAAAACCTATTTTTAACTGTAATCTTTATACTTTTTAAGAAAATCAACTTTATCTTTTTAATTCTGTAAAGTCATTTATATTTTTCTTCATTAATACAGAGGAGCAAAAATACTGGGTTTTTTTTTGGCCTCAAGTGCTAGTAACTTTTGGTAGCTATTGGTTTAAATTATAGCAATCAATACAGTAGGTAATTTAGGGTGTAAGTAAATTTAAATTTGGATTAACAACAGCCTCCAGGTGTTTTCTATTTCAAGAAGTACTAGCACACAAAACTGTAGTTATCCCCTCTCCTCCACCAACAAATTACACATGTTCCAAAGAGATTCACATGTTTCTCTAAAATAAAAGTTCTGAAATGATTAGTCAGTGTACCAAATTTTGATGGTATACAAGTTTTCAGAAACATACCTATAAAGTGAGCTATAGCTACAACAGTTTTTCATTAGTTCTTAATCCATAGCCTCTTTAGAACTACATGATTTACCTCAATAGCCTGTAATCTATGGTACAGAAATCGTTTTTTCCCTCATCTATTGCCTGATTTAGAGAGCTATGGCTCTATGCCCTTGGTGGAGTAAGGGTTTAGCATCTGATGATAATTAAAGCTTTAAAGAATACTTTGACTACTGAATTTCAAATCACACACACAAAATAGGTGAGAAATTCTTTTATCATATTTAGAATCAAAATATCCCTTAAAATATTTACATTTTACAGTAAAAAGGATAGCAAAACACAAGATCATGTACAAGCTTAAGTATTCAAGTTTCCAAAGAGCCAAAAATGAAAAGGAAAGAAATGGCCTACCACAAAGTTGTAGTAATGGTAATAAATGCCTTCAATGAGTGCAGATTAAAGCAAGAAATGTACTCCTTGGGCGTCTGATTCTTGGTCAAAAACTGCTCAACTAAATGATTAATATAATCTGATTATGAAGTTGCTTGGCGTTCTGTTTCTCCTCTACAGTTTCTTTAAAAACAGTGCAATTTAAACAAACTTACAGAGCACACATTACTCTCAAATTAGTCATTATATAAAGGACATTCACTAGAGGCAGTAAATATACTCCATAGTTAACCATATTTACCAAGTAAGGAATAAAACTAAAATTTCTAAGCCTTTATTGCATATTAATAAAACAAATCTTTGAATATACAGCAATGTAAAACTTTTAAAAATATTAAATTCCTAGAACTAGGGACAGTTGGTATGAAGAAGGGATGATGAGCACTGGTACAGAGAGCACTCTGCACCAACACACAGATTTTATTGTTCTGCAAACCACCAATATTAAAAATTTAAAAGATGGCACAATCCTAGCAGGCAATCATAAAGTTTTTAAGATACAACATTTAAGTTATTTAAATGTAATCTTGAAGCAGCCTGCAAATTTTACCTTTTGCTTTTAGCTCTGTCAGTGTGGTCCCTATCTTTGTGGTACCTATCTCTGTCCTTTTCTCCTTCTCTATGTTTACTTTTCTCTCGTTCTTTGTCCTTTTCATGGTCTTCACTTTTAGGTTTATCTGGTTTCTTGTCTACATTCCTACTATCCCGGCTTGCTTTTCCATCTGCTCCTCGATCACCATGTGACAACCGTGCCCTCTCTTTATCTTTGTGCCCTTCCTCCCTTTTTCTGTCTCTGTCCTTGTCTTGGGTTCTGTCTCTGCGTCTATGCCTTTCAGACTCTTGCTCCCATTCCTTTTCATGTCGCTCTCTTTTCAAATGGTGTGAATCACTATAAAATCTCTGTCGATCCCCTTTACCCCTATTAAATGGCCTATCCAGTTGCTGTTGGTCTTGCCTACCCCAAGGGTCACTATGGCGCCTTTCTGGTCTTCGAATGTCTTTAACCTGGTAAAAATTTTGTGGACCTATATACCTTGATGTTTGTGAAAGGGGACCCATCATACGTTGTGGTTGGCCTGTCAGGTGAACAACAGGTGGCCAGGGAACCATGGGATTTTGACCAAAGCCAAAGCCTGGAGGGGGAAGTAAAGGAGGTGGTAAATGTGGTGGAAATCCAAACATGCTTTGTGGGGGAAAATTAGGAGGTCCTGGAAATGGAAATCCAGGGGGGCTAGACTTGAGATGCTGAAGGTTGGGCTGCTGTGGCCTCATGGGTGAAAAGTTTGCACTTGTTCTGGGGCTGGTGCTTCTGGAAGTAAAGTTGATGCTTTTAGAAGGAAATTCTGATTGACATGTGTTTCCACCTTCAAAATGAGATGTTGTCGCTGTGGATCCTCTTCGAAATGGGTGCACAGTTTCGATATTTTGCATTAAAATATCCTCCTGTAAGGGTTTTGTTTGTTCTGCTTGAGAAGTGTGTATGTTTTCTACTGACGGTGAGTTTTGTGCAACCCCTGAATTATCACCCTGCTGAACACACGAGCTCTTCTCTACAGAAGACAACTTTTCCTCTACATTGATTTGTTCTGTTAAGTGCTCCTTGTGTGACAGACCAGGCAGGGTGTGTTTTTCTCCATTCCGGCAAATATCTCCATCTTTGTTTTCTGAAGCAGTTATCTGCTGACTTCGTCCTGCTGCTTGTCTAGGATCCCGTTTCAAGTTGATAAACTGTGGGGACCTTGTTGTATTAGCAACAAGGTTTTCACTGCAACTGACATTACTATCTATGTTTCCTTTTCCTACATTAGACCTGCATGGAGAACTAGTATTTGAAGTCCGATTATCTTGCAAATTATTCTCTTGATCTTGCAGCAGCTGCCTTTTTAACGTTCTCTCTTTATTCTCCACAGTTTCTTCCTGTTTCGACTGAATTGATAAATTTGTTAAGAATGCTTCTGTAGAAACATCTGGTGGTTTACCTCTGAGGCTAAGACTCGTCAGAGGTCCAGGAGAAATGGAAGAAGAACCCATTACTGATGTTTCTTCTCCTACTACTGAATTACCTGTAGACTCTGAAAGATCATCTACTTTAACCTTTACCTCCTTCGCTTCACCATCAGTTACTTCCACTTTATCTACTTTCTCTGCTTTGGGGTCAGCTTGCTCACTTAGAAAAGGAATTTCTTTAAGAGTGTTTTGTTCTATCACTGATTGAGTCTGTTCATATACCTGACCAGTAGTGCCCAAAAGGCTCTGAAGTATATCATCCACAGGAAGAGGTTTATTTGCTAATTCCAGAGTAGAAGGCTGATTTTCCCAGCCAATCAATACCCCAGGAAGGAATCTTAAAGGTTTTGGTGGCTCTTGTTTGGTGACTTCCACTAAAGGTTCAATTACTGTTGGAAGGTCTTCCTGAAGAGTTTGCTGAGGTTTATTTCTCTGCTTGTGTAATACAGTTGTAAAAGAATTAAAAAAGTCATTTTCTTCCTCTGGTGTTTCTTCTGTGGAAACTTCCATCTTACTTTTTTTGTCAGGTGGCAATGCCATTGGTATGCTTTCAGAAGTCTCAGCTGTATGACTAGTGCTAACACTAGCACTATGTTGCCGCTTCAGTTTTTGACGAATAATTAAGCCCAACAACAGATTGGGTCTATGCAGTTCAAGCCCTGTATAAAATAAAAAACATCAATGAATAGTCATTTTCAACCATTACAACACAGGGTACATTTTTGCATCTAGCTTATTACAGCCTATTAGGTGGGTGCCTGTCCCTGTGAAGTCAGCTCCAGAGGGCTGAAACCCAAGAATGCAAGCAGAGTCTGTCTTCTCACTCTGGTCTCACCTCCCACTTTTTTTTATTCATACTCTTATTATTAAAACGTATACCTACCAGGTCCATCAAAAGGCACAAGAGGGTGTGGAATTTTATCTGCGGCACCCAAAGGAATAAGGTACATATCCTTAACCTGCTTCATGTTGTTAGCAGCTACTCCATAGCGCTTTCTGCTACTGAAGTATGCAAACAGCAAAGTATAAGAAATCTGATCTTCTTCAGTTACAGGTGTGAAGCGAACCACACAAATTTCCTATTCAAGAAAATCATAAATGACTGTTTAAAATAATAACCTAAAGAATAGCTGGGTTTTAAATATCATTTCTCAACTAGTAATAATCCAGTAAATTTTATAATGATGATTACTGAAAAACATGATTTGCCAACTTAAATGCAGATAAAAATAGTAAAAGGAAGGAACTCTTAGGAAAAGATGTTTGCTGACCCACTGACAGATCTGTTTTATCTGAAGGTGTCCCATAAGACACTGAGTCCCACAGTAATTAATTTGCTCAAGGTGACACAATTGTCAGTAACAGAGAAGGTATTTAAACCCGAGTCCTTTGATATCTACACTACATCCTTATTTCCTATCTCATAATCTCCACAAATGGTTGCCTGTGTTTTCAGTATACTGAAAATTAATATCACCTACCACCACCCTGCCATGTACACATACACAAAAAAACTCAAATCCAGTGAAAATCCAGAATGGAGACTGGGTGAAAAGAACTGAAATACATAAAAGCCATACGTTTTATGAAATCATTTGGTTTACTCAGGAACTTATTTGTTTGCCTCTAGGTTCTAGAATTTGTTTCCAATAGAAAAGAGAATCCCAATGTAGTATCAATTTGGTAGTGTAAAAAAATGAGATGTCTTTTCATGAACATACATAGTCAAAATGAAGAGAGACAGACCTGCTACAAAGCCTAAATTGATAGAAGTTCCTATACAGAACATGTAAATGAGCTAAACTACGGCTCTCTTATAAAAGGTCTGTCATCTAAACTGTCCTCTTTTAGGGGTGTGTTTCAGTCAGTTCAGGAAGGAGGCATATTATAAAATACTGGGCAGAAGTATATGGGTAGGCCAAGAATGATTCCCAAAATATCCAAGGGAATACCTCCCCAATGCTTTCTTATGACTTTTACTATCATGAGAAAGTGATAGCAAATAAGTGTTATAACTTTTCTACAATGCTTCAAAGTTTCTTTGTATTCTAATACTGTATTAATTTAAATTCTAAAACCTATATTGAAAAATATATATTCATAACGCCTGGGTGGCTCAGTTGGTTAAGCGTCTGACCCTTGTATCAGGTCAGGTCATGATCTCACAGTTCGGGAGTTCGAGACCCACGTCAGGCTCTGCACTGACAGTGTGGAGCTTGCATGAAATTCTCTTTCCCTCTCTCTCTGCCCCTACCCCACTCATGCTCTCTCTCAGAATAAATAAACTTTAAAAATTTTTAAGCAAACAAACTTCAGGGGGTGCCTGGGTGGCTCAGTTGGTTGAGCATCTGATTCTTGGTTTCGGCTCAGGTCATGAGCTCACGGTCATGAGTTAGAGCCCCAAGTCAGGCTCTGCACTGACAGTGAGGGACCTGCTTGAGATTCTCTCTCACTCCCTCTCTTTCTGACCCTCCCCTTCCCCCCTCCCCACTCTCTCAAAATAAATAAATAAACTTTTAAAATTAAATAGGGGCGCCTGGGTGGCTCAGTTGGTTAAGCATCCAACTTTGGCTCAGGTCATGATTTCATGGTTCATGGGTTTGAGTCCCACGTCAGACTCTGTGCTGACAGCTCTGAGCCCGGAGCCTGCTTTACATTCTCTTTGTCCCTCCCCTGCTCACGCTCTGTCGCTCTCACTCTCCCTCTCTTTCTCTCTCAAAAATAAATAAACATTAAAAAAAATTTTAATAAAAATAAACTTCTATATACTTAGAGCCACTATATTTTTAGGGTCTCTTTGTTGCCACTATATTTTAAGGTCTCTTAGCCTATGCCCTAACTAAACAAATGTCTATAATCAAAGCAAGGCACAATCCCAGGAGGAATCTCAATACTTACTTTAAAACATTTCTTTCAAAACACTGACAGAAATCACTAAGAAAGCATACCAGAAGGAAAGAAAAACCCACAGGAAGAATGCTGAGCTGTTCTGAGCTTTAGCAAATGGCTTTAGTTCAGTTTTGTCAAGCACACTATGTAGATTCAGAATTTGTACTGGCTCCTACCCCCTAGGGTTCCCTGCATAAGAACTCTCATGAGTTACTTTTCAAGTGCTCTCTCATGCAGGTGTAACAAAAGAAATTTTCCTTACCTTGGTTCCTGATGCTTTAATTTTTTCAACATAATCCCAAACTGTCTGAGGTGATATCCTGCCACCTACTTGAATACTATCTGGTAGATCCTATAGTAAAAAATGAAGGTGATCAGTATATACAGAATATCTTTACTGTAATATTCATAATTTACTCTAAGAATAATTTAGAATTGGTAATAAAAAACAAGTAAATAAAAAGATTTGCATCATAGAACATAACAAAGTACAGGGATAGCAATCAGGATTTACCTCAAATGTCAACCTCAAATAACCAAGCTGGGTGCCTCAATTGTCAACCTCAAATAACCAAGGTTGGTGCCCAAGATACATGTGAGATAGAATCTGAGGTCATGTCAGTTCCCAGTAGGAAAAACAGGCACAGGAAAGTGAAGCAGTGGCAAGCAAAAGACACACCGACAATCCAGGAAGAGTACAACAGATTTCAGAATATTAGAGATTGTTTTTCTATTCCGCCCACTCCTACCCCCTCACCCCTTTTTTGGTGGTAGTGGGCAAGGATATCATTTAATCATTAACAGCTGGATTTCAGAAGTTACCAAGTATAATTATAGAGTGTACTTCTCCACGGTACAGAACACTGTAATACTGCAAGTTCATTTTTTTTTAACAGTAGAATTTTCTGAAAACAGATGACTATACCTAAATTAAGTGAAGAACTATGTAACTGAAAATATTTAAAACTTTAATCAGTGTATTTCTATTTTTCTATGAAGCTGAAAAAATTCATAGAAAGCATAATTAATTGATAGTAAATTTGACTTAAGTGTATTTAAATTATTAATTGCTTTAATATTTTATTTGGGACTTTAGTCCTAAACTAAAAGTAGTAAAAAGCACAGGTGGAATTCTGGAAAGCAACCTTAGAAACTAAGAAAGGAGAATAGTTTTGTTTAAATTCAAATTCCATAATTCAGGACTTCTTTCCAATTTAAAAGAAGAGTTCTCTTCACCACGGACTGATCAAAGACTAAATTTCTAATGAGATTTGTTCAAAAAGAAAAGCATCATGGGTCCATTTAATTTTCCTCTTATAAAATCAACATTTCTAAAATATTATTTGCCAAGCAAACTAAATGTAGAAGTAATAATTAGGTTGTTTATTAAAACACAATGCTAAACAAATAAACTGATCAACGTTAGGCACCATTACACTTAAACTAATTTCAGCCTAATATAAAGAAAAGTTTGTTAGTCTTTAAAGAAAAATAGGCATATATACAATTTAAGACTTTTGAAATACTGGAAAGAATTTTTTTCTTTTTTAATTTTTGCCTTCATGATCAGGAGACTGAGAATGGATGCAACAGTTTAGATACAAACATAACAGAAAATACAATCTCAACAAAAATACAGTACATGTACTGAATTATTTTCCTACTTCCTAAAACAAAAGAAAAACACAACTTTTCAAAATAGTTCAAAAATGTCATACTTTCTCATTTTTCATAATATAATACTGTAACTGCTTATTTTCCATAAATGTTGCATGACAGTTCCATCCAATTCTTTCAGGTATAAAACCAACCAAGGGTACCTGGAGCAACTATGATCATTGGGTCTCATGGGACTGTCACCTTACTGTAATGTTTCAACTATCACCTACATCTCATTCACAGACAGAGGCAGAAAAGAGCTGTAGTCATGCAGTAGGGGAAACATAAGCAACAGGAGAATCAGACTTGTTAACATGGAAAAAAATCTTCTTGACAGGCTAACACCTTCGAAGTCCATACTAAGTAGGTCAATCCTTTAAAGAAAAACTCATGATATCCATGCAGACTCTCATTAATTTTTAATTCTCTGACATACATCTTACAGTACAGGATTTGTAGGGTGAAAACTTTCAGAATACAATTATCTACAGTTCAAAAACTTCAGTTGTGAACTCAAAATTTCATTAATTGAATGGTTCTAAGCATCACTGTCAACATACTTATGAATGAAATAAAACATTATTATTTATAATATCATTTTCTCTCCTACTTCTTTTGGAAGCACATATGTCAACCCAAGCAGAAAACGGCAAGAAAAGTTCACAGTACCTCTGTCAAATACTCAGGGGAACCAGATACTGGGTAGGCTTTGGTAACAAATTTTGCTACAGAAGGCATGTTGATAAAACCTTTCCAGATAAAGTTCAATCGAGCCAGGAAGGTAGACTCAACTTCAACAGTTCCAGGCATCTCTGGTCTAAAACAGGACATTAGAAATTTTCAGCCTAAAGATATGGTCATGAATAAATACATTTTCTACTAAGTCATCAATTATTTCTATTTTAGCATGTCAAGAAAGCCAAAATACATAAAGGCTATTGATTAAAGATGAAAGTACGTTCACATTTACATAGTCATGACTTACAATATCCTTCACGGGTGGCTCAGATGAAGGTACAGAGAGGTGCGAGCAATTTTTATTTAATGACCTATCTCCCACCTCTTGGGACCAACATAATTAAAAGGAATTTTAAAGTCAAGTCCCCACACACAGACTCAAATCTCTAAATTAATTTTAAGTCTTATTCTTTTATCTCAATTAGTTTAATGTTTAAGAAGGTACAGTTCTTTTCTCAAAAGAAAGGTTCCTAAGAAATATGTCACTTTTCCATATTTGAAGACATCCAAGTATAATTTGGCAAAGATCTATAATAATTATTGAAGTTACAGCTAAGAGAAAATTACCGTGGGGCAGGAGAGAATGTTGATTTCGGAGACTCTTGTTTTTCCTCTTCAAAGAATTCAGAAGCCAAGATGTTTGAGGTTGAAGACAGTGCATCTGCTATACTTTCTGCTTCATTATCTGAATGTTTACGAGATACTCCAACAACAACTTTAACTTTTTTTGGAGAAAGATCATCTACAGGTGGTGCCATTCGACCTAACATCAGATGACACCAAACAAACCATTTTTGTAAACTGAAATTCCTGTAACTTCATCCATTTCACTTCAAGAGTTATTCAGTGTTTCTGATGGAATTGTTGCATAACCTTAGATTTCCTGGGGTAATTTTTAACTATCATCATTTCTCATGCTGTGTTATATTACATCTCTCTAACTGATGTGAAAAATTAGGGAAAAAGGATATTAAGCAACTTAGATAAGCTGAAATGGAAACATTATAACTAGAATCTAAAATAAGTTTCTTGGGGGCGCCTGGGTGGCGCAGTCGGTTAAGCGTCCGACTTCAGCCAGGTCACGATCTCGCGGTCCGTGAGTTCAAGCCCCGCGTCGGGCTCTGGGCTGACGGCTCGGAGCCTGGAGCCTGTTTCCGATTCTGTGTCTCCCTCTCTCTCTGCCCCTCCCCCGTTCATGCTCTGTCTCTCTCTGTCCCAAAAATAAATAAAAAACGTTGAAAAAAAAATTTAAAAAAACAAATAAAATAAAATAAAATAAAATAAAATAAAATAAAATAAAATAAAATAAAATAAAATAAGTTTCTTGGGATACCTGGGTGGCTCAGTCGGTTAAGCATCTGACTCTTGCTTTCGGCTCAGGTCACAATCTCACGGTTTCTGAGATGGAGAACCATACCGGGCTCTGTGCTGACAACATGGAGCCTGCTTGGGATTCTCTTTCCCTCTCTGTCTCTGCCCTTCCTCTGCTTGTGCTATCGCTATCTCTCTCAAAATAAATAAACAAACATTTTTAAACTAAGTTTCTTGATTCCCTAGCAATTTTTCTTTTTTTTTATTTAGAGAGAGAAAAGGCAAGCAGGGGAGGGGGTCAGGGGGAGAGAGAGAGAATCCAGGCAGGCTCCAAACTCAGCGTAGAACCAGATGCAGGGCTTAATCCCACAATACTGGGAACATGACCCCGAGCTGAAATCAAAAGTCAGATGCTCAACAAACTGAGCCACCCAAGTGACCCCCTACCAATTTTAAACTAAATCAGACCAAATTCCAAGAGAAGTTACTTGAAAAAGAACTGAGTAAAAAAAAATCTGTATCCTACTTTGTGTTACATATAGCAGCACCTCATAACATAAATGCATAGTACAGTTACTAAACATGAAAAATGTTAGTAAAGTTTAAAAAATGACACTGGTTTTAGGCTATAGCACCAAGAAGGAAACAAATCACTCAAACTTTCTGAAAATAGGTTAGGTCTAGTAGTGTTTAACAAATGTTTTTGTGTGCTAACATTACATTTACTAAAATATTACCATGGAAATTATTAAAGTTAATAGAAATCACTAAGTATTTTTTATTAAGACAGAACTACATGGGTGAACTTAAAAATACTATTAGACCATGGATAGCTTTCTTTAAGAATAGTAACGTCTTGGGGAGCTTAGGTGGCTTAGTCGGTTAAGCACCCGACTCTTGATTTCAGCTCAGGTCATGATCTCCTGGGTTTTCGTGGGTTCGATCCCCATGTCAGGCTCCAAGCTGACAGTGAGGAGCCTGTCTCCCTCTCTTGCTACCTCTTCCCCCACTTGAGCCATCTCTGTCTCTCTCAAATAAATAAACTTAAAAAAAAGAACAACAAAGTCTAAAAACATTCTCTCTGCCCTTTAAGTCTTTAATCTTGTACAGATGGTAAAATATATAAACACGATTTTGAGAAGATATGATTAAAAATAATTTAAATTCTTCCTTATACATCCCTATTTCTTATGCCCTAAATCTAGCCCATCTCTAGCATCTATCAATATTACCTAACGTGATTATCTCAAAGCCTCCACTTACTTCCATCTCCAATTACTGCTCTAATCACTCTAATTAAAACCATCTTCATCTCACATTGGACTAGTGCAGAGGCTTCCTATCGAGTTTCCCTCCTTCCTCCCTTGGCTTCTCCTACTGTAATACCTTCTCACCACAGTCAGAGAGATCTTCATAAATTCCAATTTGATCATGCCATTCCCTTGCTAAAAAACCCTTCAATCAGTATCCACTGCTCTTAGATAAAAGACCAAAATCTTAAATGTGGCTGTAAAAGTAGATTTTCAGTATTCTGATCATGATCTGTAAAGTCATATTTTATCTCATGATCCATTACTTATACACACACACACACTCAACACATCTGTGTATGTGTGTGTATATACACGTGTGTGTATGTGTGTATTATTTTGGTTATATATAAATAACCAGAATTAAAGTTTCACAAAATGGTACACATCTTTATAAGAGTAATTCACTGTGGTATTTCGTATTGTTTTTGTTTTTGAAATGCTAGTAACTACTTACTAACTTGATTTCACTAAGAAGTCACAATCTGAAGTTCGAAAGGCAATAATACAAAATGTGATCCCTAAAGTATCTCTTCAAACAAATCACATGCCTCTCTCCTCTTCTTGAATTCAATTCAAGCTCATGCCATTCCCAGTATTCAGAATGGTCTTCCCCTTTCAGTCTTCATGTCTCAGCTTAAATATCAATTCAAGTCTCCCCAATGCCTCACTCTAGGCTAAGTCTTCCTGCTAGCTAAAGACACTTATGACTGTACTTCTACTCAAATCATCACCTGCCTGTCTTTCCCACTAGGCTTTATGGTTTCTCTTAAAGCCTGTATAATATCTGACTCATTCACTGCACCAGAAAGTGCTCGGCAAAAAAGATTTCAGTAAATATTTACTGAATGAATGGCCAGATATAAGAATACTAGAGAAGAGATATTTTGGGATTTGTTTCATTTGTTATATATAATAATAAAATATGAATGCTGTTTTATTCCTTCACCTAGTAAATGACAATACCATCACAACTGTGCAACAGTTCTGATGCCTACTCTAATGCTTAAATTCTAGTCTTTTGACTCTGAGTTGGTTAAGTTCAGATCTTACATAATACAATTAATTCTAGTTAGCAAACTATATGATAGTATCAAACTATACCTCAACTCTGAAGAGCAGTCACTCTAAAACTGTGCTACTCCTCAAAAGGAGTGAGCAGGTACCCCACCACCAGTACAGAGAAAACAAAAACCTATTTAGATTACAAATACAAGTATCCCCCTTTCAAAGTGAAAGCAACATTTCAGAAAGAAAAATTTCCAAGAGTGCCTCGGTGGCTCAGTCAGTTGAGCATCCAACTCCGGCTCAGGTCATGATCTCACTGTTCCTGAGTTTGAGCCCCATGTTGGGCTGTGCTGATGGCTCAGAGCCTGGAGCCTGCTTCAGATTCTGTGTCTCCCTCTCTCTACCCCTCCCCCCCCAAACTCGTACTGTCTCTCTCTCTCTCTCTAAAATAAACACTAAAAAAAAAGAAGAAAGGAAAAATTTCCAATTACCTATGCAAATTTTACAGTTAAGATCAAAAAGATGTTGTCTATGTTGACTAGTGGTATCTTTAGACATAGAATCAATCTCTTTCTGTTTTTCAGATCCTTCTGTCTTCTCCAATGACTTGTTAGCTGTAGGTTCCTAAAAAAGGAATAAAAAGTTTCAGCAGACAAAATTTTGTCCTGATTATTAAAAATCAACTTATATTTCATATTGATACATGAAAGCTATTCCATTCACAGGTTGTTTTTCACTATTTCTTTATAAAATAAATGCTAGATATTAATTATGACTTAAAGTAGAGCAAAAACTCAAGACATTCTTCAGTCTTCATTCTTTAAGGCCTCTAACAAGATTTCTTATTATTTTCTCACTGATATTTGAAAATAAGAAAAGCTGTACTACACTCTCAAACCAGTCTAAGAAGCACCTACAGATTTATAGGCCTACTGAAGAATTCGCGAAGTCCTACAGATCCTGAGAATCTACATTTAAACAAGTGTTTAAGAGATGCCTGTGATGCAGATAGCCTGCACTTTACATACAGAGAAACAATACTGTAAACACTCTCAAAAAAACCATGAAACCAATGAAATAAACTACTTTAAAATATATATATTTTTAAAAATCTTCTTTCAACTTAAAGAACATCTGAGGCAAATAAATCACTGAATCTTCATGTTTTGAGCACTACAAACATGACACTATTATAATTTTTACCTGAATCTCCATGGCTGCTTCCTGTTCCTTCATTGGGGCATCACTCTCAATTTCTATTTCACCTTTATGAGTTATTTTTGTGATTGGCCGTCTCTCCACTTCTCTCTGCTCTTTCTCAATCATCTCTATGGTCTAAAGGAAATATTTTAAAGAAACATTTCACAATTGAAATATACATATTTCCAAATGTACAACTTTAAATAGTAAGAGCTTATCTAAAAATGAAAAAAATCATCATAGATGATTTTTAATCTTTAGGTGGTCTCTCAAACAACAAATATACACTGAGTACTTACAAATGTCAGAGACTGTTTTAAGTGCTGGGTTTATAAGCCATGAGAAGTTCACACATAAATTAACCAGAAGGAGCTAAAGTGCAATGTAATTTGCAAAGGGTTGAAACATGATATTTACCTGCTTTCTGATTTAGTATAGTAGCAGCTGCCACAGGGAAATGGGAATTATTTTCCTCAGATTCCTAACTTGATGTTCTTAACACTCCCCCAAATAGTGGAAGTTTATTCAAATACCAAAAATTATCAGGTAGTCCCCTATCAGTTTTCTCCTGACCAAGCTTACTTTGTGATGATGAACAAGCCTGGCAACACAATAATAAGCAAGTGTAGCAAAAACTAGTGTAGTAAAAAGTAGCTGAGAGTGGAACAGGTTAAGAAAGGTAAAGATGGTCATTTATTTTGCCTGTTATATGCAAATCATCCTTTAAAGAAAGAAATCAGATACATGGCCTAAAGGAAGAACAAGCTGGTCTCCAAAGCAGGTAATACTTGCAGCCACATTTCAATGCAGAAGAGAGGCGTGTACATATTTGGGACATGGAGAGAAAGATGAGGTGATACTATTTTCAAATTAAGAGGAAAAATTACACAGGGTGAAAGTGAAGAAACATGTGAATAAGTGTAATATATGAAATCAAGGCCGGGGCGCCTGGGTGGCTCAGTCGGTTAAGCGGCCGACTTCGGCTCAGGTCATGATCTCGCGGTCCGTGAGTTCAAGCCCCGCGTCGGGCTCTGTGCTGACAGCTCAGAGCCTGGAGCCTGTTTCAGATTCTGTGTCTCCCTCTCTCTGACCTTCCCCCGTTCATGCTCTGTCTCTCTCTGTCTCAAAAATAAATAAACGTTAAAAAAAAATTAAAAAAAAAAAAAAAAAAGAAATCAAGGCCCTGTGCTTCAAACTAGATTTAGCAGAAGATCCACATGGAGGCTTAATACCTGAGATGCAAGTATTATGGAAAAAAGAATCAGGTAAATCATGTAGAATTCCTATGAACTGTAAATAACCAATACTTTCTAGAATGAAAAGCTAACATTCTAGGGCGCCTGAGTGGCTCAGTCGGTTGAGCCTACAACTCGTGATTTTGCTCAGATCATGGGATTGAGCCCCACGTCAGGCTCTGCACTAAGCATGGAGACTGCTTACTATTCTCTCTCTCTCTCTCTCTCTCTCTCTCTCTCTCTCTGCCCCTCTCCCCTGCTCATGCTCTTTCTCTCTCAAAAATAAAAAATAAGTAAATTTTAAAAAGCCAATATTCTGAGGCCACTGTAATCAAACTAGTAGATAATGTGGTTATCCCACTGCCACAATAACCCTAAGTCACACATTCACTTAATGAATCTTTAAAGGTTATTTCAAGTTCACAACACCTAAATGAAAACTCCTGGCACTGGTGACTTTCAGAACTTTCTAATTTTAAAAATGGACTATGCTGCACATACTATTTATGTTACATAACACCTCAGTCAGACCTGGGACAGAGCTACTTAAGCCCACAACATTTCTGTAAATAAGAGCATTCATATGTGACAATTTGGGTCAGGTTTTATCAATAAATGTGTTAAGGGAAAAAAATCCTTGTTTTTCTGACCTTTTGGTGTTTGAAATTTGAATGATAAGGGATTATAAACCTGTAAAATTTTCATTTTGACTTAATCTAGCACTACAAATTACCAATATTCATTATACCTTCAAATCGTGCTTCTGAAAAATATAGACGTGATTAAGAAAAAATGTGCCTAATTTCCCACCTTTCTGATTTATGAAATATAACAAAACACAAGTTAATTATGTAACCTTCTAACTGAAGAAAATGAGAAAAAAGCAGCAGAGATAGGGAAAACAAAAGATTAAATTTAAGAACTCAGTTAATGGAAGATAAGTAACTTAGAAGAAGCATAGAACAGGAAGTGTGTATTACTGCACACTCTGTTAAATTACCTCCGTGTATATATATAATTTCTCCCCTATGGCTGAAAAATACAGGTTCTGATATAGCCAAACACATATTCATAGATAATCTTACATGTCTGTTTTCTCTCCGTCTCCAAGCAGCTAACTCTTTAGAAGCTAGTTCTTCTGGACTCATTCTTATAAGATGATCAGGGGTTACTTCTCCTTTCAGTACTTTTTTAAATAATATCTGGAAATATTTAAAAATGGGAATAAAAGGGGAAGAAAACATTTTTAAAAGAAATTGGAACTGCTGTATAAAAATTTGTAATAAATAAAGATGCAATATTTAAACCGGATTTACAAATGTCTATTTATAAATCATCTACTACAAAGAGATTTACTGACAACCTTGTATTCTAGGAACTTCTCATCTAAGGTAACAAACACACCTTTCATATAAAAAATCAACACAGGGGCACCTGCATAGCTCAGCTGGTTAGACATGTGACTCTTGATTTCAGCTCAGGTCACGATTTCTTGGTTCGTGGGATCACAAACTGCGTTAACAATGCAGAGCTTGCTTGGGATTCTCTCTCTCCCTTTCTCTTTCTGACCCTCCCCACTCACACTCCCTCTGTCTCTCTCAAAATAAATAAATAAACATTTAAAAAATAAATGTAAAAATATCAACACATAGTGAAGAAACAGGTACAGTAGAACCATTACAACATCTATCCAAAAATTGTATTAAAACTGTTACCCTACTCCCACCCTCCCCCAAAAGAAGATTCTGTCTCAGAGTATTCCCAGTGATACACTCTGTCATAATAGCCAACCTGTAGTAAATAGCAAGGTACCACATAAAAGAATTTTATTGAATGTGAGGTCTTTCTTATTTTTAAGATTTCATAGTTTAAATTTTAACAGACTTGGGAGGGACTCCAGAGCAAAGAACCAACTGCAAGAAAGAAACCCAATGGAAATAAATGTTTACTTACTGAAGAAAAGCTTCCAGACTATATAATTCAAGAAGTATCTGATCCCCTGGACTATGATGACAGATTATACAATGTAGATTTCTCTTAAGTAGCTGTTAGTATATACTTTAAGAAAATACCTCATATCACATACTATTGCAACTATCATTATACAAATTGACAAACTGTTATCACTTATGTGAAAATCTTATAAAACTTAAGCAAATACGTAAGGAGTTTGCATTCATATACATAGCTTTTAGATTTCCTCTAAGTCTCGAACAAGAAATGCCAGAAAATGATTAACAGTTCAATTAATATTTGCCTCACTGCTAAAAGATATTTAGAATTAAAGTCTTATTTGAATTAACAAAA
Source organism: Neofelis nebulosa (assembly GCF_028018385.1). Taxonomy (NCBI): domain Eukaryota; kingdom Metazoa; phylum Chordata; class Mammalia; order Carnivora; family Felidae; genus Neofelis; species Neofelis nebulosa. The sequence continues at coordinate 61,060,124 of NC_080787.1, read as the reverse complement.
TGGTTTTTTTTAATGTTTATTTTTGAGAGATAGAGACAGAGTACGAGTCGGGGAGGGGCAGAGAGAGAGAGAGAGAGAGAGGCAGAATCTGAAGCAGGCTCCAGGCTCTGAGCTGTCAGCACAGAGCCCAACACAGCGTTGGAACTTGTGAACTGTGAAATCATGATCCGAGCTGAAGTCAGACGCTCAGCTGACTGAGGCACCCAGATGCCCCAACGAAACGTTTTAAAATAGTATTTTTTACATAATTTTTTTTTAAGTACTGCTGCTCTGCTTTTAGATTCAAATCAGAAGTACCATTATAGTGGGGCGGCTGGGTGGCTCAATAAGTTAAGCATCCAACTCCTGGTGTCAGCTCAGGTCATGATCTCACAATTCCTGAGTTCAGCTGACCGCTCAGAGACTGCTTGGGATTCTCTCTCCCTCTCACCCTGACCCTTCCCCTACCCTCAAAAATAAACAAACAAACAAACAAAAAGAAGTACCATTACAGTATTTGTTATGAATTTTAGCTTAACAGAGTTTTTAAAGAATACATTTGAGTAAATTTTTAATAAATTGGATTAAATAAGGGACATAATGGAAAGAAAATTCACATAAATCAGGTTAAGACAGACTTAGCAGTTTACATTTTAATAGACTCATTATAGAACACTAGTTACCACTATTCAGAATTCATAATTCAGTGCAGTAGCGAAAGACTATTAAAACGACACAGTCTCGGGGCACCTGGGTGGCTCAGTTCAGTTAAGTCTCCAACTTCACCTCAGGTCATGATTTCACAGTTCATGAGTTTGAGTCCCGTGTCGGGCTCTGTGCTGACAGCTCGGAGCCTGGAGCCTGCTTCAAATTCTGTGTCTCCTTCTCTCTCTGCCCCTCACCCATTCATACTCTGTCTCTCTCAAAAATAAATACTGAAAAAAAATTTTTAAAACAATGACACAGTCTCAAGGTGCCAGGGTGGCAGTTAAGTGTTGGACTTCAGCTCAGAGCTCATGCTCTCTCTCGCTCTCAAAACATAAAAAAAGTTAAAAAAATATTTTTTTAAATAAAAATAAATAAAATAAAATGACACATTCTCACTTTAAGAAATAAATTATAGATCTGTTGTATTATAATCTTAAAATTCCAATATATTCAGGAAAGCTGGAAGCTTAAACAGGTATAGACATGAACAAAACATACTTACATTGTTTTTAGGATCTTTCAGATTAAACATCAAACTTCTGTATTTGTTCTTATATTTAGCATCTGTGTCCCGAAAAAAAGAGAAAAGCTCTTTTTCAATTTTTGTGGCAACTTTTGCTGCTTTTTCCTCTGGTACCTTCAAATTGGACTCTGTAAGTCTTAAAATTAGAATAATTCAATTATTCTTCAAATACAATAATAAGCATATAGTAAGCGTATGTGATTCAATCCTCTACAATAATAACGTGTGTTACCTTTTCATAAGAATGTCTTTAAGAGAATGTCTGACGCTTTGTCTGATCTGATCTGCAGAAGGCTTGGAAGTAGAAGTAGCAGGAGGATGCACATTAGGCACTCCCTTTTCAATTTTCTTCTTTCTTATCTCTTGCTTCTCATGAGCCCCTAATTTAAACAAATAACAAAATTCATTAAACTGTTTTTAAAAAGATATCTTCCTTTTTAGTGCATACTGTTAAGCTTCTAAACAAAATTGACTGATTAAAAAATCACTATTTAGAAATAAGATCAGGGGGTACCTGGGTGGCTCAATCGGTTAAGCATCTGACCCTTAACTTGGTTCAGGTCATGACCTCATCGTTGGTGAGACTGAGCCCCACAACAGGCTCTGCTCTGACAGCACAGAGCCTGCTTAGGATTCTCTCTCTCCCTTTTTCTGCCCCTCCCCCACTTGTGCACATGTACGTGCGCACTCTCTCTCAAAATAAACATTTTTTAAAAAATAGAAATAACATCAGAACCCATATTGAAATATTCCTGACATTAAAATTCTATTCTACATATGGTGACATGTTAACTAGACTTATCGTGACCATTCTGCAATACATACAAATATCAAATTATTGTCATATGCTAGAAACTAATGTTATATGCCAATTATACCTCACCAAAAAAATTCTAATTTAAATGAATTTTAATTATAAATTAAGTGACTAAAAAGTGGCCCTATGAAGTGCATATGCCCTTTACCCATTTTATTTTTTTAATTTAAGTAATCTCTATACCCCACGTGGGGCTCAAACTCACAACCTTGAGATCAAGAGTCACACACTATTCTGACTGAGCCAGCCAAGCACCCCCACCTTTTCCCATTTTAGATAATGGTTTTTAGAGCTAGTTTCTTTTCACATAATATAATATTAACTTTTAAAAAACTATTTAGAGGGGCTCCAGGCTGGCTCAGTCAGTGGAGCGTGAGACTCTTGATCTTGGGGTTGTGAGTTGGAGCCCCACGTTGGGTGTAGAGAGTACTTAAAAATAAAATCTTCAAAAACAAAAATTTTAAAAACTATTTAGAAAATATGATCTGAATTTATTAGGTGAGCAGATAATTTAATGATTTTTCCAGTACCACAAAATTGATGAATCATCTCTGGTTTTAAAACAATTGTGCTTGATATTGTTAATTTGACATGTTAAGCTTTTCAAATGATTTTTCATTCCAACATTACTAATTCATGCAACATCTCCAAAGTCTCTATGTGAAACATCTCAGTACTCTGACCTTCTACCATACCGACTTATTTATTCTAGAATCTCTTCATTCCAACAGTTCTTTTTTTTTTTTTAGATTTTATTTTTTAAGTAATCTTTACACATGGAGCTTAAATTCACAACCCCAAGATCAAGAGTCGCATGCTCTTCTACTGAGCCAAGGTGCCCCAACTTAAATCTATCATTTTTTACCATTTGTGTCCTCATTTTCCCACATAACCAACTTTAATTAAACAGTCCAACATTGTTACCACACCCTTGCATTCAAAACACCTTTATCCTCTCTGCTTTAAACATCTGTATTTGCAAAACCACAACCTGGTGAAAGCCAGCCTTAACCTTCACCCAAACAGCCTACAAACAGTTGAAGGCAACTGGAGAAAAAACGCTGATGCTAACAGATCTCCCTATAAATTCATAACCACAAAACTGAAGTAGATAACTCAATCTGCTGCCCTAATCCTATTAAGTTTTCCTGGTAAACTTGTTTTCCCACTTCCCCAAACATTATTTTACACTTTTTCTCCTCTCTTCACAATCCAACAATACCTCCTTCACCAACTTCAACCTCATTTGATTTTTTTCAAAATCAAAATTCTTTACCCCAATACTATATTTTTTCTTCATAGTGCCTAAATGCCGTGATAGAGCACACCATCTGTCTTCTACTATTCGTATTTAAGAGCCATGAGGGTGGGGTCTTATTAAATTCATTTGTACTTCCCAGAATTTAGAGCAATAGTTTTTAATTTCAAGAAAGGTAAATCACATATTTTTGTTGTCATTAAAATATTAAAATGGTTAAATTTCCCTAAATATACTAATTGATAGTGTATAAAATAAATATAGCTTTATTAGTGTATAATAATTTTTATTAATCTTACTACCTTGTTTGGAACCTTTTTCTCCTGTACAAATAACAGTTGAAGGTTCTTTTGGTATTTTTTCACTTTTTTCTTCTGAGGATCTCCGAGGTAAAACCGGTTGTCCCATCTTTCGAAGAGGAGCTAGCTGCCATTTTTTTATTTCACTATCTCTACAGTCTGATGAGTTTTTGCCTTCACCAGATTCCTGGGGGAGGGAAAAAGTATTTAATTCATTAGAATGAAAATTACTAAAGCAAGGCTCAAGAGTATATTGATAAAAAAAATTAAACCTAATTAGTATTACAATCCATTAAGATAGCAAATATTATATTCTTTTTTTTTTTTTAAGTTTATTTATTCTTGAGAAAGAGAGAAAGTGTGAATGGGGGAGGGGCAGAAAGAGAAAGGAAGAGAGAAAACCAGCAGGCTCCACACCATCAACACAGAGCCTGATACAGGGCTCAAAACCACGGACCATGAGATCATGTCCTGAATGGAAGTCAGACGCTTAACTAAGTCACCCAGGCACCCCAGCAAACATTATATTCTTTAGCCCAATACTTAAAAGGTTATTTTTAAAGATGTACACAAATAACTCTCAATTAGTAGCAAAAAGGAGATTTGCCCTTTCATTCAAAATCCATTTGTCAAGCACCTATTTTCTGCAGAACACATAATAGCCTATAAAGGAAAACTTAAAAAACATGGATATCACTTTCCAGGTAGTGATATTAGCAAGAAAATTAGATACAAGATAATAAGAGTTCTCTTAGTTAGCTGTGGATATGGAAAAAGGAGGGAGAGATTGTGGAGAAATAGGTATCTATGTTCTTCACCACTTTCTAAAACAAATGAAATCACATCCATCTACAGCAAGTGTTCAATTTTTTCTCATTGTATCTATTAGCAATTTTAGCTCCCATAAAGTAGAACAAACCATCAGGATACCTGCTATTCTCATCCTGATTATAGCCCACAAAGAACTACTACAGAACTAGAATTCTAAAACCCTTTAAAGTAATTAATCACATCATGGTAGTGTTTGAAAGACAGGGAGAAGAACCCTGTGTATAGGCATATATAATCATAGGTTTTAATTAGAGTACATACAAAAAAAAACACTAATTTTCTCTAGACTAGGAATCCTCTCATTTTTTATTTACTCATTTTCTATCTTTCCAACTAGAATTACTTGAGACCAGGAACATATCTTAATCAGTGCTATACACCCAAGTCTGGTACCACACTTGGCACACAATAGGAACTCAACACATGGTTCAACATAAAATCTAGGGATAGGAAGTGATAACTTAAAAAGCAGATTCCAGAAACTAAAATCAGACAAGTGCAAACAAAATTCAACAGAGTTCATCAGTAAAAAGAAAAGGAAGCAGTAATAACCTGAAGGGCACATGTATTTACAAAATCAGACCAACCTCAACTTCTTTTCTGACACAGAGAGTGGACACAGTGGTCTCTCAAAACATTTACAATGTTTTATGTCTTTTTAGACAGGATGGAAATAGCTAAATGACAAAACAATGAGCTATATTTCTAAATGCTCAAAATATTATATCCAAGAAGTGATGATTAATAGTTAATCATTAACAGAAGTTTTCCAAAGATGTGCTATAAACTATTCTCAATGGAGTTCTCAATTCTATACCATCAGTGACTTTGGCGCTCATCAAATCAACAGAGAAAGCAATAGCAAATGCCAGAAGGACATAATCTGATTCTCAAAAAGTCTGGTCAGACAGAAATTGCTGGGTGCTACAAGTACTGGCAAACTGCAACTTAATCCAGTTTTGTTATATAAAGAATGTCTCAAAAAACTGAGTTTGTAAATAATGGAGATGACTTTGGAGAAAACATGCTTATATTCTTCAATCTAAATGGCTGAACTAAAAGATTTCCAAACTTCCTTCTTAACTCTCCAATTCATGTTCACTGTCTTTTGGATTATTATAGTTGACTATCCACATATATATGTTGCCACTGTACTCTTCGCTAGCATTATAAAACAACAAATTTCTATAAGAATAGAAAATTCATAGGTAACAAAAAGGCAGAAAATAAAACATAAAAATTCAATCAGATATAGCACTGAATCTTTTATACATTTCTCCTGTAATAGATTAAATATCTTGAAATTTCTATTTAGGAAATACTTTCAGAAATCAGTTAAAAATATAAGATTAGGGAAAACTGACAACTCTAAGATAGAAATCCTTAAGTGAAGGTTCCAAGCAAACACTGGGGCAATGTCAAAAGAATTAAGTTTACTTTTCCTTACAGAGACAAAATAACTCTTCTACCTGAAGACAATGTCAAATATAGTTTAAGAATTAGTAGATAGATATTTATGAGCTGGAAAACTTTTTTTAAAAAGCTTATTAGCAAGTACACTGTAGAGCTTATTACCACTTAATGCCACAAGATCACATACACATCCTACCACAGAAAATCCAAGTACCAAACTAGAGACTAGAAACTGCATAAGACACTGTTAGAAATAAAATCTATGTGTTTTGATGATTTCACCACCTGGTTTCATCAAGACTGCCAAAATATTTTAAATAAAATTCCATTCATTTTTATGGAAAAATAAATTTGAAAAGGTACTCTTAGAACAATGAAACCCAAAGAGAAATTTATTGAGAGAACGAGCACGTGCGAGAGAGTGAGAGGGCAGGGAAAAGGGACAGTGGGGAGATGGAGGAAGAATCCCATCCAGGTTCCATACTCAGCATGGAGCCCAATGCGGGGTTTGATCCCAAGATCCTGGAATCATGACCTCAGCCAAAATCAAGAATCAGATGCTCAACGAACTGAGCCATCCAGGAGACCCCAAAGAAATTTCCAATTGTCAGTCCATACAAAGTTCTTAAATAAAAAGAATGCATTAATGAGCACCTTACCCGCTTTAAAATTTTGACCTTGTGCTTCACTGTATCTTCTATATATTTGGTTTTTTCATTTGTTGGTGTGTGCTTTGATAACCCAAGCTTTTCATATTCCATTGTCCTATCTTCACTATGGACTTCAACTTTAGCCTGGTTTTCCAAAATATCTGCATCTACTATTTCAGTCTTTTTATCTTCTTCAGCACAACATTTCACACACACGTATTCTTTGTCTTCCTCTCCCATTTGTTGTGCTTGGCAAAGACTTAAACCAACACAATCACCATGAAACCAGTCATCACATCTCCCACAGCCAACCATAAACCTGGGGGAAGAGAAAAAACTTTGATTTAATACATTTTTTAAAAACCCAATGTCAAAAATGCCCAAGTTAAATAGTTAATCATTTTCTGACATTGTTTTTCACTCTGTCAGTTCAACATGGAGCAAGTTTTCAAAGAATATTCTATGAAAATGGAACTTTTAAGAAGTCAAATACATCCCCACTTGTATGAATGAGAAAATACAAAAAACCATAATGGTTAAATCAAGTGCAACTGAACTTTGTTAGCATACTACACAGAATAACAAAGCATAGAGTAAGGTTTCTCCACTGAGAAGGGTGGTAAGATCTGTGACAGTGTGATCACAGACAATCCATCAAAGTTACCATTACATTTACCCCACACACCTGATATATATAAAACTCAAGAATCATTCATCCAATGAATCATACTGAAATGACAAAAAGAGATAGCAACAAATATAAAACTCAAAAACTAACATAATGGAGACTCTTACACTGTTTATTAACCACCTTAACTATGTAACTATACTTTGAGGTCAAAATATTCTGGTTTCATGGTATAACAGTGATTATATTAAGCTGAAGAATCTTGTATGTACTTTTGAGTGTGGACTTCCTTACTACACTTGTTTTTCCAAATAAAGATCATTGTTCTTAACATGAAGATATTAATATTCAGGCTGAATTTTTTAAAGTTTCCAATCGACTTACAAGTCTGCCTTTACGGATTTTTATCTAACTTCACTAACCAACGAAAAAGCCTATGGATGGATACAAGATTAAGGACTCTAAAAACCTTGTTTTTCTAACTTAGAAATATCTGGAATTACTTCTGAATGGTAAATCAGATGTACAAACAGCAATTTGAGAGAGAAATTATCTTTTTAAAATACTTTTTACCCCACTGTCAGGAAAACTAGAGAGCTCACTTAATCATGTTTAACATTTTCCTTTCTTCTTCAAGTTGGTAATTCATGATATGTTTGAAAGCTTACGATAAAGAGATTTAGGTTTATTCTTTAATGAATTAAAGACTTTCTGCTGATTTTGGTAACAGTGGCACCAACAATGTCAAACCCATTTTAAAAACCTGTGGACCAACAGGAAGATGTTTTAAGGTAATTCAACGGGTGGTACAGCCAACTCTCAAAATATACCAGAGGTTCTGTTTGAAGGTTGAAACTATAAAAACAACATTTAATCCTTACAAGAGGTCTTGAAAAAAGTCACAGCAAATATTCATTCCTCAAATGCAGCACATTTTTCTCTTCTTTGTATCCCTTTCTATTGTGTATCAGGCTACTGCTGTCCATTAAGGAAACCTGACTTCTTCCTATGATTCACCATTCTTTACCCTAACTGGTAATGTCTGTGCTATCTTTATCAAATAAGTCATTATCTCCCAACATGACAAGGGAAAAAACAGAAACAAGAAAACCTTCTGTTTTATGTTAAAATAAAACAAAACACAATGTTTTGGATTCATAAGCCAACAACAAAACTTTCAAACAATGTGTTGTTTGCAAGATAGAAATGGTCTGTCTGTCTAGGCTTGGGGAGATTCTAGATGGGTCAATGTTTCAATGATACAGATCTTCCAGCCAACAGAATAAATAAGTTTGAAAAATCCAAGTGCATAGCTTTTCTACTTCAGGTTTCAAAGTCGTAAGAACTATTTCTTGAAAGCAGGTAATATGAATGTCTGTGAAATAGCGAAGGAAAGCTAGTAGTCATTTCCCTTTATTTCCACTATCAGAGCAACATTAGCAAGTCTAGACTAAGTTTCAATGAGACTACTTAAAAAACCTACACACTATGACCATGACTATGCTTTTACCCCAAATTCAACTCTTAAATATTATAAAGCATGGATTTTAAATTTCAAATTTTTATTTCATCAGGGAACTTATTTTATGGTTACAAAACTTATTAACTAATTATATTTCATTACGCCTCATTTCAAGTCTGTTTTGGAAAGGTCTCCTCAAATGTGAGTCTCTGAAAAGCAAATCTCTAGCGCCATCTACAGATTATCTTAATAGTTTAGGATTTTATATAGAAAAATAAATAAAATTCTAAAAAGTCATTGATAAAAATAATTTCCACATGTTCTAGGGAAAAAATAAATTAACTCACTTGAAAGTAAAGCTGATTTTACAAAAATGTAAATCTGGATCATTTTTAGGTCTGAAACTTAGAGGAGTACTACAAATTTTACGGGTATTTATATTGGGGAAAATTTATATTGGGGGGGAAAGGTCTATCACAAAAAGAGAGTATTACTTTCTTCCCTTTTTGTATTATTCCTCATGATTTAAAAATGTGAGGGATAGGGGAGAGAGTATGAATCACATAGCTAACAGAATTACTACCCATCTTCTGTTCTAGCCTTGAATTTCTGATTATTAATAGGCAAAATCACTTACAGAAAAGACTATATAACCTGAATGTTAAATATTTCATTAAAAATAAACAAACAAACAAATAAATAAATAAATAAATAAATAAATGTTGTATGGAGTTTACCTCTGGATCAATTAAGTAAACCAAGTAGGCATGCATCAGTTAAATGGATGAGTTCAGAAATATTTGTTGTATCTCCTATTGTTATTCATACACAAAGTTTAAAAGTAAAAAGCTAAACTAGACTTAGTGTAAGATAAAAAACAATTTAAAATTCTAACCTTTTTGGCATAAGCCAAAATATATTCTTAGAAAAGTTTAAAGTTTCTTTAAAGTAAATGAGAGGCAAGCAACAATGAGAACTGTTCTCAGCATGTTCATGTTACAATTACCAACAACGGAGCTGTTACAAGATGGGTCTTCAGTTCTGATTAAGTATTTAAGTGACAATCTAGACCATATTACTATAAATGTATATGTACTCACTCTTTTCTAAAATGATTCTATTCCACATAAATATTAAATCAGTTTTTGTCACTAACAATCTTATCTGCAGATGAAAATATTTATCTGTCAATCTCTTAAAATCTTGAGAAAAACAATCTTATTCTGGAAGAAAATTTCCTTCTCAGAAAAACAATTTGAGTATAAAGCCATCATGCTATGGAGTTTTGTTTTTAAATTTCATCCAGTGTATTAATCATCTATTGCTGGGCAAGAAAATGCAATACAAACTAAAAATACAAACACCTGGAGACGTAGGAAAAAACTAGAAACTACAGGATAGATACTATGAAAAGACTAACACTTCTTCCTTCCAAAATGCCAACTGGTTTATGTAAACACAAGTGCAAAGATGATTTTTTTAAAGGGAGTATTAAGTAGTCCGGTTTTTAAAATAATGAATATGCTTGTGTTGTAAGGCTGATGAAAATAAATGGAAGCAAAAACAACAGTTTGATGTGTAAATTGTTAAGTCAATACCTACTGTCTTTAGGATATGTATAGTGTTGCCTATGGTTAAATATTTATTACATTTGGTGATGTCATGTACAAATCCATACTTAAAAATATAATTTCCAACTGGAAGCACACACAGGAAGCTAACTTTAGTTGTAATACATGTAAAATGCTTAAGAGTTATAAAACAGTCCTTAGAAGCAAAGCTGTCACAAGTGCAAGAAAATGTCATATTAACAAATAGCTTTCCATATGGCTACTGCATGAAATGGACAAAAATTATTTCCAGATATGCCCTTCCTAATAAATTCATAATCTTATTTATACATGGATTAAAATAGGAAAATTACATGCTGTATGACAGGTACATTTTTTGAGTAAAAATGTATACAAGCATGATGTATCAAAAAAAGTAGTGAAGGCTAGTTAATATGTGAAGAAAAAACAATCAATTACTTAGGCTTGCTTCTTTATTCACAAAATGTAATGTGAAATGTTGCTTCCCAATTGTTTCCAATGTCATTATATATTATGCATGTTAATTACATAAAGTAAACTCAAAATCCCTACATATGTATTATTCTAAGTCATTTTCCACACTGAGGCAAAGAAACTCTAGGTTTTATAGAAGAGATACAGAAGGTGGCATTAGGTTAAAAACAAAAAAACAGTAGGATTTAACATTAACACAATGTTCATTTTAGGAAAATAACTGTTGATGTTGGTAAAGTGAGCCATCATTAAAAAGCCTTGGCAAACTCCTGAGGGCCAAACCATCAGAAGAGTAGCTTATCTGCAACAAAGCTACCCTGTAACACACTTAACACTACTTGTAACTCTAGGCTCAAGTTTCATTTTAGAAACTCCTTCAAGCTAAGGCTCCTCTTGCATTACTCAGACCACATGTCAGCATGTAATGATTTTTAAAAGATTCTGGCAGAGAAAAAAGTGCTGGCCTAAAAGAACACTTAAAAGCACCACCCAGCCCTTAATTCTGAAAATTTAGCAGGCCCACTTTAGAATATCTGAATAAGGTGTTTTCTATTAAATTTAATTTAATTAAAAAAAAAAAAAAAAAACTACAACACATATGTGAGGACAAATTAGCACAATATCCAAAGACACAATTTTTAAAAACTGGAATATGTGGTTATAAAGAATAACCGCCGACACTAAAAATAGGACATGGACTGAATCACAAATAAAGGCATGAAAGTTTGTTATGTCTTTGACATAAGAGTTCGACATAAAACTTAAGTTTTTTACAGAATAGCTCCAACAACTCCCACCCACTCTGCCCAACCACCACCTCCCACACCAAAATAATTACACAACATACTTTACTAAACTGTCCCTACCTAAAAAGCTTCATTTTAATGTAACCTGATAGTGCTGGGAAAACTCATCCTAATATTTACTTTCATGAATGAGTGAGGATAATATTACAAAGTGCAAGTTATAATGTTCTTTCATCATGTCAGTGTTGATAGAAGTTCCAACAGCAATCTCAACACGAACAGGACAATCTTGCAGCTGCAAACTCCACTTCATCTCCTGTTTTCTTAAAACACTAGCAAATAAAAAATACATGGTGGGGGGAGGAGGTCTGGCAGTGTCAAAAAGCTATAAAACACTGAATCCTAAAATCGCTCTATCGGAATTCACGAGAAATCCTTCAAATCACTAAGACATTCAAAAGAGAAATACAGGTTTTCACTCCGTTCCATGTTACATACACAATCTACCCAGGTAATTTTAACAGTTGTTTTAGCTATCAAACTTCATTCCAAGGTCAAGTTTGATAGTTACGAAGTGATGGTGTGCTTAATTTACTAGAATTTTTTTTTTATATCTTCAAAAGAAAAATAGAATTTCCATTATGACCTTTACATTTTATTACTAGTTCTTCTCAAGCCAAATAAAATAAAACTTACAGACCCAAAGCAGTGTTAACAATTTTTTGATCAGAAAGTTTTTTTTCTCTTTCAGATGCAACAACTAAATCACACACTCTAACTGGTTACAATGACAAAACATTTCTGTATATACCAGCAGTTGGTCAGGCTACGCTTTTTTTTTTTTTTAATGTTCTAGGATGACATATTTATAAATTCAGTAGCTCCATCTATTATTTATCCAGGATTGATGAGGGGTTTTTTTGTTTCTGCAAAAGTCTTTGTATATTAAATAATTTCTTTCTATAAAAAAGTTCTCAAATAACCCTACCCTAAAAAGCAATTTCTCTTTAATGCACATATCACACACACATACACACACACCTGTTGCCATGTGGTTTTTTGCAAAACCCACACTGCTTGCTGGGAGTCCACATATATTTGCTTTCAAATGAAGAGCTATGGTCTGAACCTTCTTTTTTTATAGTAGCTATGTTGTCTGGAATGAACAATGGTGGCTCATCCAAAGAAAAACTTTTGCTGCTTCTTCTCTGGCGGGGTTGTAGGTTCTTCTCAGGTTTTTTTAGTTTCAGTTTATCTTCCTCCTTAAAATGCTCTACACCACCTGCATGTTCAAGCTCTTCCTTCACATGGCTATTGGTTTTCATCCCTGCAGCCAGCTGCTGGGGCTTATGGCATTGTTTCTGGCTGGAATGTAATAAATGTCCAGTTTGTGCAGGATGATGGGGTTCTTTAGAGCCACCAGGGTGACCATGAGGTTTATCACTCAGAGAATGAGTTAAGGGTTTGGAAACCTGCACTAAATTTTGATCCTGTGATGTTTTTTTCAATATAGAATGAGCTTGATTTTTCACAGATTTAACCCCAGAATTGCAACTCTGAATTTTTGAATCCTTATCAACTTGTTTTTTTCTCACTTTGACTGGCCTATGAAAATTTTGCTGAGTTTCTGGTTCATCAACATTTCGTTTCACGCTTTTGACATTAACCTTAGTTTTGTTATGCATTAGTTCATGCTTTGCTGCAACAATTTTTTTCAGAGTATCTGTGGTCATGTTTTGCTTAGAATGAATTACAGGTTTTGTTTGTTTGGATTTTATGTTTTTTGACTCTAAGCAAGAAACACTACTTGACTGGCTGCTTCTGTCATCCTGAAGGTTTGCTATTTCATGAGACTCCATTTTAATACTTTCAACAACATTCAACTGTTCTGAATTTTGGTCAGGTGCATCACAAATAGCATTTTCTAAAATATTACTTTCTGGTTCAAAAGCATTAGCATCAACCATCTCTAAGTTTGATTTATTAAATTCTGTACTCTCCAACTGCTTATCATTAGACTCTGTGTCATTACAATAACCCAAAGATTCTATTTCATTTCTTTGAAAGGAGTTCTTCGCTTTATCAGCAACTTCCAGGGTATTCTTCAATTCCATATTACATTCATTTACTTCATCCACAGAACCAGACAAACCTGTAAGGTTCTTTTCTGTTTTATTTGGATTTGTACAAGCAGCAGCATCAGAAGGAGAGGCAGAAGATGCAGGCTCCTCAATAATTTGGTCATCTTCACGAGATAATTTTACTGTCTCATTTGATTCTTGTTCAACTTTTCCTTTTTCCCTCCCTTCTTCAACAACAGTGCCATCCATCTTAACTGAAATAGAATCATCCTGTTCTTCTTTATCTGAAAACTTAAACAGTGGGCTACTAACAGTTTTGACTTTACAGTCCATCAGAGCTTCATTCTTCTTCTCTTCAATACTAACACAAGTCTCTGAAAGGAGTGAACAATTTAATTCATGAGATGGCACATTTGCTTCTCCCTGATTATCACACTTCTGCTTAGAATCTAATCCAGCTTCATCCTTCATTTCAAGACAAGACGACACTGAAGAATGACTTGAAGACACTGATACTTCTGGTACCACGTCAATTTGTCCAATATGTCGGCTGCTCCTTCTGCTCTCTTTATGGTATTCAGGTTTTGGTGATACAGAAACTTCTTTAATCTGACACCTTTCTGGATGTTTCACCCCTGCTTTGGGGGCAGATACAGTCTTCCCAGATGCCTTTTTTGTGCTATTTAAAGGTGCTGCATTTGAACGCTTGGCAATAGTGCTTTGTCGCAAACTTCTTACTTGTTCTATCACAAGGGAAAAAAACAAATAAAAATAACTTAGCTATTTTGCCATGTGTTTTTATTTCAATACAATTTAGAATACATCACTTCTTTATTCTGAGCTATAAATTTGCTCATTTCAGTGAAAATGTACTGAAAGTTACTCATGATGATCATATATGTATATGTATATGTACATGTATATGTATATGTATATGTATATATCTCCATGTTAAATTTTACATTTATCAAAGTTCTATAAATTCTGACAGGAGAAAAAACTTCTAGAAAATTCAGACTGATATTATACTTTACTATAAGACAAGAATGTTTTCATCAAGTTTCTTTTCTATAATAAATAAGCAGGGAGCAAAATAAATGAGTTTCCTTTGCATTAATGCCCATCATAAAGCAAGACTGTCATACAGTTTTAAACATTAAGTATCTTTAAATAAAGAATACCAAACAAATTCAGGTGCCAATATAATAAGAACTAAACCACCTATAACAAACAGGATCTGTGTGAGTTTCAAAACACAGCCTCACAACTCAAACTCCTTTATGAATGTGCTTCACTTATATCACCATTTTAGCATATAAGCTATTCCTAAGAAATGAAGTATATGCTATAGTACCACAGATAAAGAGAAATTACAACTAAAGAAGTTTAAGCCAGGAAAATATACCATAAAAGAAAATGGGGAAAGTATGAAAATAATTGAACAAAGCTTCCCACCTTTAACAATATTCCTAACAAAGAATCTACTATATGAGTTTTTCCTCTTTTCCCTATCTGAATACACCTCCAAGAAAAGGAACACATATGGAGTGCAAGGAAAACAGAAAGAAAGAGAACTAAAGTAGATTCACTAATCAGAAAAACAACCCAAAAATGAAATAGAAAATAAACTATTTCCAAGCCTATGCATATCCAATACCTCCAAAT
Source organism: Neofelis nebulosa (assembly GCF_028018385.1). NCBI lineage: Eukaryota > Metazoa > Chordata > Mammalia > Carnivora > Felidae > Neofelis > Neofelis nebulosa. Next base: position 61,044,998 of record NC_080787.1, on the reverse strand, counting down.
AAACACCATGAAAATTAAATACTATCAATTACCAAAAATAAAAAGACTCCTTCCTACTCTTCAGTGCAAAACACCACTACGCACCAATACTTAAACACTGCTTATTTGTCATATACCACTTTTACTTTTTTTAACATTTATTTATTTTTGAGAGAGAGAGAGAGAGAGAGAGAGAGAACATGAGTGGGGAAGGGATAGAGAGAGAGGGAGTCAAAGGATCTGAAGCAGGCTCTGAGCTGATAGCAGAGGGCCCGATGCGGGGTTTGAACTCACGAACCATGAGATTATGACCTGAGCCGAAGTCAGGCACTTAACCGACAGCCACCCAGGTACCCCTACCACTAAACTTTTAAAGAAGGTATCAGGTGTCTTCACTTGTCTTTAACAGTCCTTGGTGATGCCTACTGTCTTGATGTGATTATTAATAGTACATTCATTTATTCTCAAAAGTGTCCTAGTTTGAACAAAAAACTATCTGGTTGTCCCAATCTTAGAGACCCTTTCTAATTCCCCCAGGACTCAGCACAGTATTTCTTCATTAGGTAAGCACCCAACAATTTTTAAAAATTTTGTGGATTATTGTGTGGATTACTAACTGTTCACCACATGCTCAGATATATAACATTTTTAAATAACTAAGAACTTAATGGTTCATTATCAATATCTGGATGAGATTTTTATGTATTTTATGCATTTTAAGCTTTGAAGACAGCTTGTAATAGTTTACACTTCTATTTTATTCATCTGCCTTGAAATAAAGTAAAGGAACTTTTAACACCCATTACCTACGTTGTCACAAATAAATAGCATATTCAACCATAAAGGTAATTAAGATTAAAAAAACGTTTTTCAGGGGCGCCTGGGTGGTTCAGTCAGTTATGCATCCAACTTCGACTCAGGTCATAATCTTGCGGTTTGTGAGTTCAAGCACCACGTAGGGCTGTGCTGACAATTCAGAGCTTCAAGCCTGCTTCAGATTCTGTGTCTCCCACTCTCTCTGCCCCTCCCCCGCTCACTCTCGCTCTCTCTTAAACATTAAAAAAAAAAAAAAAAAAAGTTTTCCAATAGTAACTGATTTATTGAGCCAAAGATCAAGTTGTTTTTTTCTCCTCTAAATATAAACTGCCTTAGTTGGAATCCTGGCTGTATAGGCCAAACATTATCATTACCTGTCCATACTGTTCATCCTATTCTTTTCATTGCTTTAAGTTACAAGTATTACCAAATAATTGATTTTAAAAACTGATTAAAAATATATATTGAGGAAAAGATGATAAAAGTAAATAACATGCATCTAACTTAATCCACTTCTCAAAACACCACACTAAAACTATACAAAAGGCATGAATCTAAAATGAATGGAAGAACAGGAGAAAACCTGAATTTTGGAAGCCAAACAAGAGATGATCAAGAAGTGACCCAAAGGAGATAAACCCTAAGATGGCAACGTGGGCAAGAACCAATAGCATTAATACCTCAAAAGGGTTAGGAACTGGTGACCCCAAATGATTCTAAAATGAGGATGAAGACAGGTAGTTAAAATGAAGAGGAGTTAAAAGCTGTTTAAGAAGCAGTCAGACCACTAGCTCCCTCTCCCTGACTCCATCTGCCAGGCAACTGCCCTTTCCTGGTCCTAATCCAAGATTTGGAGGCTTGCTCTCTGGAAGAGTATAAATCAGGGTTTCTAGACTAAGGAACATCAAGCACAGATATAAGTGGCAGGAAAGTACACTGAAATGTATGATATTAAGTGAAGTTATATACCTGAGACACCCTGTCAGCTTCCTTGAAGGACTCCCATTACACAATCCAATTGAGCCTAAAGGAATAAATAACCTCAATTCTGACAACAGGGGTTCCTCAAAATAAAAAAAATAATAATAATAAAAATAAAAAGCATAGCCAGATAACCACACAGTGAAGCTCACGGTAGACAAAACCCAACCCACACGCTCTTGAGTGTTAACCTCTTCAACATGAGCAAGCAATCAAGGATCAGACATTTTAGAAAAGTCCCTAACATGAAAGATGGAGAGAGGGAAAAAAAAAAGACAACATGGAGTAAAAGAAACTATAACTATGAAAGGAGACCAAAAACACCTTTTAAAACACTTTTTAAAGCACAAGTACCTTAGAAAAGACAGAAGATACTGCATCCACAAAACAAGACCACAATGCTATGAAAAGGACTATCCCGAAACAAAAAAAAGAACATTCAAAAATTAGAAATGTAAAATTTGACGGAAAAGCTGGAGGATAAACATGTGAAAATTTCACCAAGGAGAGGAAAAAGATAAAGAGATAGAAAGTAGGCAAGATCAAGAAAATGGAAGGATCAGTCCTTTCTAACACTTGAATAATAATGAGTTCAAGAAAGCAAGAACTAAGAAAATAGAGGGATTACCAATGAATAATACAAAAAGTTTTCCCAGAATTGAATAATAGTCCTTTTCAGACTAAAAGGAAATATGGAGTACCCAGAGTTCAATATATAAAATACACTTACCCTAAGACACATTATCAGAAATATCAAAACACTAGAGCTGAAGAGAAAGACTCCACAAACTTCCAGAAGAAAGTAGGTAACACTCTACTTAAAAGAAATTAAGGAATTCCTTAAAAGGAATCAGAATAAACTTCTCAACAGCACTGAAATTAGAAGAAAATAGAGGAAAACTTTCAAATTTCTGAAGGAAAACTATGTTCAACCTTGAATCCTACATTCAACCAGACTGTAATTCCAATAGAAGACCAGATTAAATATATCTGCAGACATACAGTTTTAAAATAATATGTCTCCATGTTCTTTTTCCACACAAAACTACTGGAAAAAGTGTCACCAAAATGAAGTAGGTAAGCCAAAAAAGGAGGAAATAAGAACTATAACACCAAACAGAATCCTCAGAAGAATAGAAAAGGGAGATCCCTGGATAATAGCTATGCATCAGGCTTATACAGTGCACATGGGAGCAGATCAGAAAGCTCCAGTTTCTTCAATAAAATGAAAATGACAGAACATCTGATATGCACAAGTATTTTTAGGAAAGATTTAGACACCAGCAGAGTAGTTGAGGTATTACTGATATGTACAAAGAAAGCTATGTACAAATATACAAAACTATAAAGCAAATGAACAACAAAAACAACTATTAACTCAGAAAGACAAAAAGTTGTACAGGAAAAGTAACCTCAGTTTATTAAAATTGATCATCTCTAACAGCATACAGAGTCACAATAACATAATTACTAGTGACGTAACAAAATTAGAGAATGTACTTTTGTGTGATGAGAACAAGAGGAAAAAAACACTAAATTCATCATCCAGAGTGGGAAGTCAATAAAAATACTTATTTCAGAATAATCAAAAAGTAGTAATATGTTACTTAGAGACATGAAACTAAATACCAAAAAATTAATAATACCAGCTGAAAGAATGATTTCCTCTGGGGAAAAAGAAGTATTAGAAACTTACAGAATTAGTGAACCCTTTAAATTTTGTAAATATAGGGGTGCCTGGGTAGCTCAGTCAGTTAAGCATCCAACTTCAGCTCAGGTCATGAGCTCACGGTTTGTGAATTTGAGCTCCGTGTCGAGCTCTGTGCTGGACTCTGTGCTGACAGCTCAGAGCCTAGAGCCTGCTTTGGAGTCTGTGTGTGTGTCTCTCTCTCTGCCCATCCCCCACTTGTGCTGTGTTTCTGTCTCTCAAAAATGAATAAACTAAACTAAAATAAACTAAAATAAAATAAACTAAAATTAAATTAAAATTAAATTAAACTAAACTAAAATTAAATAAATTTTGTAAATATATAATTTCAATGAAAATTTTAAAAACTATACCAACAAATTGATATAATCTCAAAATTGATTATTATCAAAATGCTGAGATTAGCAAGCACCATGAAAATATATCTCTGCTTAGCAAGGTCATGACCTATCACATCTGTCTCTATACCTTTGATTTTCTAGCTAGAACCTCTCTGGAAGGATTACCTTGTGCCATTAAACGAGGTGATTTTCTTGGTGACCTCACTGAATTTTCTTCTACTTTGTCCCTCAAATTCCTGTTAGGTAAAATCAGTTCTTCTTCATCAATGGTATCATTGCCACTTTCTTTAACAACACCTTCGTCCATAATATCGTCAAGACCAACAACTAGAAAAAAAAATAAAAACAACAAGAAAATTAATTTTAAAAATATCGAGGACCTTAAGTATATAAAGGCAGTACAGAAAACACTGTGAGACAGTTTAATGCAATACTACCCTATAGGGTCATGAAAACTTAGTTCTATTCCTATTGTGTGATATTGCCACTATCAAGCTCCCAATTCAATTTTACAAACTTTTACCTTATGAGGTAACTAGTTAGAATAGCTACAATTGTTCTTGATTTGGCCTGTGCCGTCACTCTCACTTAATATTCACTGTACCTCTGTGACTATCATAAGCACCTATACCTGAAAACTCAATTATCCCAATTTTGGTTAAAGTAGTACAAAAGTTTAATGCTCTGAAAAGCTTGTGATTCTGAGTTCATGCCAGATGCAAAAGATTCTAGTTCTAAGTGTAATTCTATTCAAGACTTTATGCTGGATGTGTGAAAGTAATATAGGTATACCTTTGAGAGGTAGCGAAAAAATATACACAGAGAAATGAAAAATATAATATAACTTTCCCCTCTCTCAAATGCCAGGTAAAATTGTAGGGGGTTAATATAGCTATATAATTAAATTACCTTCTAGTCAAAAGAGAGAGCATTTCATTTAATGGGAAGGGGGAGATATGGAAAAGGACTGGAGGACACTGAAGAAAATATAAACACTGTATATTCTGAATTATAATAACAAATTTACTTCACTTAACTGGCTGACATATAGCAATTCTAAATGTGCAGTTGAATGAAATCTTGTAAAAAGAATGTGATTATTTAGATCAGAAGGCCTGGATTCAAATCCCAACTAAAACAAATAAAACTTGACCAAGTCACTTAACCTCTCTATCAGTTTCTTTATCTCTAAAATGAGAATAACAATACCTGTCCTACCTACCTCACAGGGCTGTTGTGAGGATCAAGTGAGATGATGTATGAGAACTCACTTTGTAAACTTTAGAGCACTACACAAATGTTAGTTATTATCTTCATCCTAGGGGTTAGAAGGAACCTCAAGAAGTTATCTAGTCCTCATCTTTGTATCCAAGAAGAACTTCAATTAAAAGAGCTCAACAAGATAGTGGTCTATCCTAAAATTTAAAGAGAACAAAATTCTTTATAAATATACTTTCAAATGGTACAATGTTTTTGAAGAGCACTTTGACAACAAACAGAACAATGAAACTGCTTATATACTTTGATCAATAAATTATAAAAAGAATAAATTATGAAAAAAAGCTGGCTAGAAAACAGTGTGATCTTTGTTAGTAAAAAAAAAAAAAAAACGAAATGCATGTGCATGTACATTCAGACAAACAAAAAAAGATTAGCAAAAAGATGAAAATCATAATAATGGTTATTCTATAAAATATATTTCCTGTTTTCCACATTTCCTGCTATATGCACATTATCACTCTCAAAAATAGTCTATGCTTTAATCACTATTCCTATGCACTAAAACCTTAAAGAACATACTTTAGGAAAATTCATCAGGACTCATTTAAGATATAATTAGGGGAGAAATGGGTAGGGAGTTCAGTTTAGAAGGCTATTCCATCATGATGAAATACTTGTGTTGCCACAAATTCACACACATTCTCAAAAATGTTTTAACATTCATTTAAAAAAACAAAATGTAAGACGTTTCATCCCAATTTTATATAAAAGCATGTATACAATTTATGCATTACAAATATGCATAGATAGAAATGGACAGGTGGAGGGGGGGGGGAAGCACTGGAGTATTACCAGTGATTAGGTCTAGTGGTAAGGTAGATAAGGAATTTAGGTTTTTTACATCATTGTCACGCTGTCTCTTTGTTTTCCAACCTTTTCTACAATCAGCATGTATTCTGTATTGTAATCAGGAGAGAAAGAAAAAGTTCAAAAGATAAAAATAGTCCAACAGAAAAGCAAATAAAGCCCGATTAACAGTGTTTATTGGCAGGGAGCGAAAACTTATGTTCTGAAATTTAGAGCTATATATTGCAATGCAGAATCAATGGGATTTAGCAAGCCCAATCCAAAAGTCAATTACTACATTTTCTCTTGCTCCATCTGCTAGTAGCTTCTGACCCAGCTGACCCATCTCCCCTTCCTGAATCCCTTTCCCCTCACTTCACTTGTGAACATCACACTTCTTCCCATCTCACTAGCCACTTCTTAATATCCTTTGACAGAGCCTCTTCTTCTTCTTGCAGATGTCTACGTGCTGGAGGACTTAAGAGTCAATCCTCCCACCTCTCATCTTTATCTACATTCAAACCTCCCCAAGTGCTCTCATCCAGTACCATCTACATTTGTATGACTCCCAAAATTATTTTCTCCAGCCCCAAGTTCACATTTAACCTCTGGAAGAGGATAATTTGACATCTCCACACGAGGTTGTCTAACAGATACCTCAAGCTTAACATACTGAAAATAAACACTGCTTCCACCCATTCCCCCTCTCCCCTAAATAAAACTGCCCCTCCTAAAGTATTTCTGGTAATGGAACCTCCATTCACCCAGTTGTTCAAACCCCAAACTCCTGAACTATCCTTAGCTCTTCTCTCCTCATATACCACATCCAAGTGATCAGCATATCCTGCTAATTCTATCTATAAAACATATCACTCATCTGACCATTTACCATCTCCACAACTAACATTCTACTCCAAATTACCATCATTTCTCATCAAGACCATACTGTAATAGTGTCCCAGGTTCTTCTACTGCCACACACCACCACCACCCCCCCCCCCCCACCACATACACATACAGTTTACTCCCCACACAGTCATCACGGTGATCCTTCAAAAATATGAAGTCTTATCTTGTTACCATTCTTCTCTTCAAGACCCTCCAAACTCTTGCCACCACACCACCACACTTAGATTTATGCCCAAAATCCTAACCAGGGCCCACAGGATCCTAAGATCTTCCCCAGCCAACTTCTCTGACTTTTCACCTATCACTCTATAACTCACCCCACTCCAGTCACACAAACCTTTCTTAATACAGGAAAGTAAAAGATCTCAGGGTTTCTATTACTTGTTATTCCCTCTGGCTAGGATGCTATTCTCCCAGATATCCATATGGCTCCCTCTCTTGCTTCTTTCGAGTTTTACTCAAATATCACCTTCTCAGAGAAACTTTTCCTAACAATCTTACCCAACACTCTCATCACTGCCTAAAGACCCTTAGTGTACTTTATCCTTTAAAACATGTTTCACACTACCTGATTAATATCTGTTTAATAACTATCTTCTCCACTAGAATGTAAGTCTACAAGTCAGAACTCTCTCTCTCTCTCTCTCTCTCTCTCTTGTTCAATGCTGAAACTCCAGAACATAGAATAATGACCTGGTATACAAGATGTACTCCAGAAATATTGGTTGAGCAAAAGAATTAGGGAAAAGAAGAGGCCAGGAAAATTTAAATGTTGATAAGTGAGAAAAGGTTTTCACTAACCAGAAGACAGAAGTTGGAAAGAACAAATTTGGAAGTGAAGTAGTGACTTCACTTTTTGGATATACTGATGACATTAAAAAGAGCAGGCAAAGAAGCATCAAGGTAATAAAACATCACAAAAAAAAGGGTAAGGAAAATTTCAATGAAGTAGGGATCAGGAAGGTTAATGCTACAAGAGAAAACAAAGGAAGGAAGAAAATCCACTAATTTGACACACAGAAACAGAGGACCAGATGACAAAGGTTAAAAAGTGAACGAATAAAGAATGACAACTGCAGTCTTTTATTTTTAAGAAGTGTAATGGTAAAAGACAGAAAAGGAGGACAATCAACTAAAGGAAGTTAAAGGGACAAAAGACGATTTCTCTATTTAAGTGACAAATGGGGAAGGGAAACGTAAGGAGGTGAGGTAGGGAGAATTACCTTTACAAAAGGAGATGCGGAATGGGAAGGGAAAGAGAATGCGGCAAGAAGGAAGGAAGGAAGGAAGGAAGGAAGGAAGGAAGGAAGGAAGGAAGGAAGGAAGGAAGGAAGGAAGGAAGGAGAAAAAGAGGGAGGGAGGGAAAGAAAGAAAGAAAGAAAGAAAGAAAGAAAGAAAGAAAGAAAGAAAGAAAGAAAGAAAGAAAGAAAGAGAGGGAGGGAGGGAGGGAGGGAGGGAGGGAGGGAGGGAGGGAGGGAGGAAGGAAAGAAAGAAAGAAAGAAAGAAAGAAAGAAAGAAAGAAAGAAAGAAAGAAAGAAAGAAAGAAAGGAGAAGAGGAAGAAAGGAGATGGAGAGAGGAAGGGGAGGAGGGAAAAATCAACAAAGATCTCCACAGGTTTGCGTGTATGCTGGAAAATAACTTGGAAGGTAGTGATGCCTTGAGATCCCATCATCATACACAAACCTCCTAAGGCAACAAGCTACAATTACATCTAAGACTGCATTTGAGATGTTTCTCAGAATTGACATTTCCAAGAATGCAGCCTTTTTTGTACTCCTGCTCTACCTGACACATTTCCTTTACCTAAAGAAGTGCATCTTTAGGGGCACTTGAGTGGCTCGGTCGGTTAAGTGCCCTACTTCAGCTCAGGTCATGATCTCACGGGTCTGGTCCATGAGTTAGAGCCCTGCGTTGGCCCCTGTGCTGTCTGACAGCTCAGAGCCTGGAGCCTGCTTCATATTCTGTGTCTCCTTCTCTCTCTGCTCCTCCCCGACTTGCGCTCTGTCTCTGTCTCCCAAAAATGATTAAACGTTAAAAAAAAAAATTTTTTTAAAGAAGTGCATCTTTACATTAAATCAAGCTCTACATGGTTTCCAACATACCCAGGGCTCTCATCTAAACAATGCCCCCAACAAGTAAAGCACCTAACGTAACTTCTCTGTGCCTCAAATTCTTCAATAAAATGGAGAAAATACTAGTGGCTCAGAGGGTGGCTGTGATGAATAAATTAATATGTATAAAATGCTTAGAACAGTATCTGGCACTTAGCTTCTGTTTCAGTCTCCCTGCTCATGTATTCACCCTCAAAAATTTTATATTCCTTCCGCTCACTGCTTTTCCTCAACTCTCCCCATAACAAATCAAATTTTTAAATGTATCTGAAATTTCTTTCTTTGAATCTATTCATCTAACTAAAGGTAATTCACAATGCAGAATGAATAATCTCTAGCAAAACCCTCCAAATTAGGTATTTGTGTTTTAAAGAGTTTAATCCAACGGTTTGTGCTAAGAAAATGAATAGAAGTAAAGGAGAATCTGGGTTCTTTTCAGAACACTACCTATTTTCAGGGACCTCCCACATCTCCCCCTCCTTCTGCCACAAGGCTAACCAAGATTTAATATTTGACATCCCAACTTTTTAAATTCACTAAAATGGAAACTTTGGGTTACCAAAACAGTGCTATGACCCGGACTCTTTAGAAGACAAGTGTATGGCTATGCCATACAGAAAAAAACAATATGCTTTTTCATCCCTCCCAGATTCCAGAATTAGAGGTCACTCTCATTTTGAAATTTTGGCATGAAATCTATCATCATACTCAGAAATCCCTGAGCTTGAGTTTAGATCACATTAAAATTCCTCCCAACCTCACCTGCAAATGGCCCTAATTTAATCTGAGTTCTGAGGTCAGTCAAGTCTATGTGAAATCCTCCCAACACTAATATTACTTTATTCCAGACCATTTACTTCTAATCTATCTTTTTGGGAAAAAGAGGTAAATGAGATAAAGAAAATAAAACCAAGCCATTTGGAGTTAAACTTACTGAATTTCTCAAGAACAGGATTAGTTTAAATCACTCTAATACCATATAAAAGGGAGAACCACAGTACAGTATGAAATTCTTCACATTTGACATGCCTTAATTCATGCTGGCAGTGCAAAAGGCCAAACTCAACTATTTCTAGGACAACTGTTTCCTCTTTTATAGAAGTTGGCATTGGGGCACCTGGGTGGCTCAGTCAGTTAAGTGTCCAACCCGTGGGCTTTGGCTCCGGTCATGAACTCCTCCTGGTTTGTGAGTTCAAGCCCCACACTGGGCTCTATGCTGGCAGTGCAGGGCCTACTTGGAATCCTCTCTCTCCATCTCTCTGTCTCTACCCTGCTAGTGCTCTTGCTCGCTCTCTCAAAATAAATAAGTAAACTTAAAAGAAAAAGTTGACATTAAGTATCAGACTTCAGAAAAAACTAAAGAGCATGATGTTGCAGCATCACAATAATAAAGGTTAAATATCTTTTTACAAGGCTTGTGTTCTGAAGTAGAAAAAGAAATTTTATGGTTACATCCTCCTAACAGAGCCCCCACAGCTTTTTCCTCTAATGTTGCAAAATACCACCCAGCCTCTACCTGGACTCCCTTTAGGAAGTTATTTCCTTCATGGATGATTCATACTCTCATTCCTCAAAGAGGCTGTGGCATGATATACATCAAGTTGTATGTTACATAAAATTAACCATTTTGGGTGAATATATCATTTTAGATATTAGATGGTCCTAATTTGAAAAAATACAAATACCGCTACTATGCACACATATTTTTTTCTCAGTTCCTTCTTTACAATAAACTTTAACACATAGGTTTACTGAGTCAAAGAATGAGAATATACATATCTTATTATTTTATATATCTCATCACATGGCTTTCCAAAGGGATTACAAACAATTTACAGTGTAAAGAGATTCATATTAAGAACTCACTAGCATTAAGTCTCAGAGTTTTAAAAGAAACACAGTTACTAAAAAACCTTGAACACTTCAGAATGTGTATACTGCCTTTTTGTATTTGTTAGCTTTGCCTACTCTCCCACTCAGGTGTCAAGGTGTTTTTAATGTATTAGAATTCTATATGTAATTATCTATGTTACCTATTTGATGCAAATACTTTCCCTTATTTTCTTTTAGTATTATTTGGTGTCAATCTAAGGTAACTTTTCTTTAGAATGTTACCTTCAGTTACTCCAATACTATCAAATTATCCATCCTTTCTGCCATAATCTAATACATTCTAAAGCCTTATATTTAAATGTGCACAAATATTTCCATTATCAAAGAAGTCTAGAAGACAGACACTGGGTTAAAGCAATTAGAACTGTTTTTTCACCACAGATCTTCGGTCTTCAATATGCTAAACGGGCATTATAGGAGGGAAAGAACTTCACGTGGCATAATACAACTGTTTCCCAAGTTCTATATTCACACATACTAAAAAAACATACACCAAAATGCTAGTAATGGTTATTTCAGAGATTTTTCCCTTTCTTCTTACATTTCCTAATCCATCTCACATTAAAATAGTTCTGTTAAAAAAATTTTTCCAAAATATCTGTGATTGCCTAGAAAATGAAGCTAAAAAGAGACACATTAAACAAAGGTTTTCTATGTAGAAATAAGTAGTATTATTGATGCCACTTTTTAATTTTTTTCCTTTTTATCAAAGTTATCCATGCACAAGGTTTTAAGGAGTGGTGTCTGGTTTCATGAAGTTTGTTAAGAAAAACATTAATGCATGGGGCGCCTGGATGGCGCAGTCGGTTAAGCGTCCGACTTCAGCCAGGTCACGATCTCGCGGTCCGTGAGTTCGAGCCCCGCGTCGGGCTCTGGGCTGATGGCTCGGAGCCTGGAGCCTGTTTCCGATTCTGTGTCTCCCTCTCTCTCTGCCCCTCCCCCGTTCATGCTCTGTCTCTCTCTGTCCCAAAAATAAAAAAAATAAAAAAAAAAAATTAATGCCAAGCACCCACTTCTCCTCCACTTCCCCCACTAAACTTTAATTACCTCAATGGGAAATGAAGACAAATTAAACCCTTCATTGAAAGGTTGCTGTGAAAACTGAATTAACTAATATCACTTTTTTTTTTTTAAGCTAATATAGCTTCTAATACAGTGCTTGGTAGGCAAATAACAAGATATTAAATGGTAGCAATTATTAAGTATATCTTGGCAGATTTTTTTCAAATAAATTTCTACAGCCCTAAGTGCCCTTCATGTGATCCCTTCTCAACTGTCTAAATAATTTCTCTTATTGCCAAGATCATTCTACTAAGCTAACATAAAAGTGAGATGGTAATCATTCCCTAAAAATTTAACACTTGAATTCCATCCTAGAATACTATATTTACCTTTCAGTTAATGCCTTTAAAAACATTTACTGAGTACCTACTGTATGTCACATGCTGGCCCAGATTATTTTAGACACTCAAAGACAAAATGACCATGTTTCTTCAACAATATTAAAAAAGGACTGGATGGGGGGACTTATACAGACTGATATATACTTACATACTAACCAACTCAATACATTGACGTTATTTCAATTCCAATTCAAACTTAAAAAAAAAAAATGTTTAGGGAACTGGGTAAAACTGGAAGCTGACTGACTGCACACTTGAAAATATTAAGAACGATCTTTAAAGTTCTTTTAATATTTGGATAATATTACTGTGGTTATTTCTTAAAATAAAGAATTCTTATATTAGCGATACATGCTGAAATATTTACAAATGAAATTACATGATTTTTGGGCTGTGCTTCAAATAATCCTGGGGTGGGGGCAGGTAAGGAGGAGTGGGGTATAAATGAAATAAAACCAACTATTAACTGTTTAAGCTAAGTTAACAGGTACACTGAGCTTCATTATACTCTTCTTTGTTTGATGTTTTCCATAAAATATAAAATTTTTAAAAAACTGTTTCCATAAAGCTTCATTTTAAAATGAGGGTGGGACAAACATACACCATGTTACATGATAAGTCTTAACAATTAAAAGGAAAAAGTAATAGCCTGGAGAGAGGAATGAAGGATGATTTGTAATTTAATAAATAGCCAGCAAAAGCCAGGGATACTTGTACCGGTTGTTTACTGCACAACAGCTTCTGGCCTACAGGAAAAGTGAAGACTGAAATCCAGGCCTCTGTCTGCTCTCCAAGCTTACATAGGAGAAAAGGAGGACTTTTTTTTTAAGTTGATTTATTTGAGAGAGAGAGAGGGAGAGCACGTGCATGCACATACACACACAGGAGGCAGAGGGAGAGGGAGAGGGAGAGAGAGAGAGAGAGAGAGAGAGGGAGAGAGAGAATCCCAAGCAGGCTCCACGCTACCAGCACAGAGCCTAACGTGGGGCTTGAACTCAGTACTGTGAGATCATGACCTGAGCCAAGATCAAGAGACAGCTGCTTAATCAACTGAGCCACACAGGTGCCCCCAAGGATGTCTTTTTCGAATTCCTAAAAAAGTACTATATGGGCTGGAAGGAGCCTGGGAATGGCTCAGTCAGTTAAGTATCTGACTTTGGCTCAGGTCATGATCTCATAGTTCGTGGGTTCAAGCCCCACACGAGGCTCTGCACTGACAGCTCAAAGCCTGGAACCTGCCTCGGATTCTGTGTCTCCCTCTCTCTCTATCCCTCCCCATTCGCACTTTGTCTTTCTCTCTCTCCTTCTCTAAAATAAATAAACATTTTTAAAAAAGAAAGAAAAATCTGAACAAGTTGGGACAACAGCTTTTTAGAAGGCATATCAAATACCTAGACCCTGAAGAAGGAACATGACTAGGATATCAGAATAGATTGGGGGCAGGTCTCTGTGGCTAGATTAGGGAAAGTGAGAAGAACAGCAGATAATATTACATACAGAGGTACCAGGGGAAACTAAGAAGGGTCTAGGCTACAATGACTTTAGTTTTTTTTTCTTTGTATGAAGCAGAAAGTTACCAGAGCACTGTGAACACACAGGCATGATTATGATCTAACTTTGTAAAGGATTACTTTTGGTACTCTTTTCAGAACAGACTGTAACAAATCCCAAAGGGCAGAAGCTGGGAAGCCACTTACAGGCTAATGCTATAATCCAAGTGAGAGATGGAAATGGCTAAGACCACAATGGTAGTGAAGAAAATGAGAAGTACAAGTAGCCAGATTCTGGATATATCCTGAAAATAAAGCCAACAAGATTTGCTGACCAACTAAATATGAAAATATGAAAGAGAAAATATGAAAGTAAAATAATGACTTCAAAGTTTTTTGCTGAGCAATTCAAAAGGACTTGCCATTTATAGAGATGGGAAAGACTATAGGAAGAATTGGCACTAAGGGAACCTGGGGGTGGGAAAATAGGCAACAAGAGTTCAGACATTAAGTTTAAGATGCCCAATAGACAGCCAAAGACATTAACACAAGTGTCTGGAGTTTAGACCAGAAGTTGAGTCTAAAAATACACATACATATACAGATACATACATGAGTTTAATTATAGAGTATTTTTTAAAGATTTTATTTATTTAATTATTTATTTTATTTTATTTGAGAGAAAGAGAGAGAGAATCTTAAGCTCCACACTCAGAGCCAAGCCCAACGAGGTACTCTATACCATGACCCTGGGATCATGACCAAAGTCGAAATCAAGAGTCAGATGGACACTCAACCAACTGAGCCATCCAGGAGCCCCAAGATTTTTTTTTAAGTAATCTTTACACCCAACATGGGGCTTGAACTTACAACCCCGAGTTCAAGAGTCACATGCTCTATCGACCAGGCAAGCCAGGTATCCCATAAAGAGTTTTTTAAGTTATAAAATTGGATAAAATCAGCACAACAGTGAGTAGAAAATAGAAAAGATACCTAAAATCTGAACCCTGAACCCTGAGATAGTGCAGTGCTTAGAGGTCAGGAAAGTGAAGAGGAAGAAGAAGCTGAGAGAAAGAAGACAGGCAGGTGACAAAATAACAGGAGTTCCAATCAAGTGAACAGATCATTTCAAAAGACAGAGATCAACTGATAGAAAGCCACTGATAAAAGAAAAAAGAAAAAAAAGAAAAGAAACAGCCTTGGGATCTAGCAGAGTCACAATCTGGAAGAAAGATACTGGGGATAAAGAACACAAGAGAATTCTTTCCAGAAGCTGCACTATAAGCAAAGAGCAAAAGAATAGAGTAATATAGATATATGATAAATATATATATATATAAATGTATACAAAATGCACTTCCAAATCATGTGTGATAACACGGAAATTCAACTGTAAGGATTTTGGCAGAGTATATATACCCTTCAATTCTACCAAGCACGGATAAAACAAAAAGTAGAGTGGATATCCCATCATGTTAACTACAAATCATGACCATGGAAAACAAGAAAATAAAAACTTAGTCTTGAAACATGAAAATCTAATTTCATAAGTATCTAAATATGTACCTAAATACAAGACATAAGGGCTGAAATCATAAGAAAGCTTTTTTAACTTCCAGGAAATGTTTATTATGAAATTAAGGAAAATATCAAAACACACATAACAAATTTTCAAATGGATTAGCTCCATCCAGTTCTTCTAAAAACAAGCACAGAGAAGAGACACCTGGCCACCTACTGGCCAAATCTGGAAAATTTACAGTGACCAGGTAAACAACGTTAACATGAGTGTTTATGGAGTACTAAGGAGTACTTAGTTGCTTAAGGATTGTTTTTGGTTATCTAAATTTTATTTTTATTTCTTAGTGTTCTTCTTTTTTGGTGGGATAGCACATAAGAAAATCTTTGTCTCCTAGTTCATTTATATATTCTATCAATTACAGACTCTCCTGGGTAAAAAACTAAATATGAATGTAATCATATAATCACAATCCAAGATGATATGAGAATTATTTATTAACAGTGGATTACTTTAATCTGACAAAAGGATTAACTAACCACCACTTAAATCAATGCATACTTTCCATCTGCTATTTCTCTACAAGGAAGGTACTTTACTTGCAGGAATCCAGGATCTTCAAAAGGCTGGCCACTACATGTCTCTATGAATACTCCAATTTTTTTTAAAATTTATTTATGTATTTTGAGAGACAGTGGGGGGAAGGGCTGGGAGAAAGGGAGATAGAGAATCCTAAACAGGTTCCGTGCTGTCAGTGCAGAGCCTGATGTGGGGCTCAATTCCATGAGCTGAGCCAAAATCAAGAGTCAAACGCTTAACCGACGAGCCACCCAGGCAGCCCTCGAACACTGCCACTTTTAATGCTACCTTCACAGAGATGCATCCTCTGACCAGCCCAACTCAAATACACCATGGCCTCCACCACCAAACAACCAGACATTCTCTATCACCTTACATTTTTTGTGAGCTCCTTGAGGACAGGGGCCTTATTTGTCTCAAACAAAACTGTACTCTCCAGCACTGGAAACAGTCTGGTACCTGATGGGTATGCAATAAGTATTTATTAAATGAACAAACAGTACCAACCACTTTTATGCCAAAGCAAGTTATTATACCTCACAATTGAGGAGCCATACCATAAGCTGTTGATGCCCGGAATGGTATCTAATGAGAATGATACCATAAAACAAGAATTGCTTGAAAAAAAAATACAACTTAACTGTCTTATAATATGGATCTTACCATTATTTACTGAGTTTCCCATTTGAATGAATCAGATCCCAATTATGCACTTTGTTCCATAACATTTGGTTCACTTTTACTCAAATATAATAGGAAACCAAACATAAATGAGGCCAAGCTAAAAGTTCTCAGAGGATTACACAATTTTCAGTAGGTAAGACTAACATCACTAATCTGTAATAGCCCAAGAAAAGACTTTTAATGGTATTATACACAATATTAAATAAAACATAAACTTCATGAGAGCAGGAATTTGTCATTATGCTAATATATCCCTAATTCCTTGAACACAGCTAGACCATACAAGTGTTCAGCCTTAAGCAGTTTAAATGAACAACTACATGAAAGTATACACAAATGTCACTGTTCCCAAGTTTCTATCTCAAGAGATTAGAACTATCACCTTAAACTAGACTCTAATCATGGAATTACCCTTAACAAGCAAAAGAAACAGAATAAAACACCTCTACTCCATCACAGTAGTGCACTGTCCCCTTGCAGTACCTTCCAGAACTCAGGAGTAAGAATGCTAACAGTTTAGAAAACAAAGATCAGAAGTATCCCACCATGGAACTAAACAACAAAAAAACATCTACTCACTCAAAAAGATACAATTAGTAGCTTTTTTTCAGGATATATGCATAGGAACTAAATCTTCTTAAGAGTAGAACTGCTAAAGTCTCTATCTAAAAGGAACTTTGGCCAAGTAATATTAAAGATTAAAGATATAACCTTCCATTTACAACTGCATCAAAAAAGAATAAAACAGGAGTAAGTTTAACAAAGGGCGTGAAAGATCTCTACACTGAAAACTATAAGACATTGATGAAAGAAATGAAAACAATAAATGGAAAGATATTCTATGGTAGAAGAATTAATGTTAAAACTCCCAAACTACTCAAAGCAATCTATAGATTCATGCAATCCTTATCAAAATTCCAATGGCATTTATCACAGAAACAGAACAATCAATCCTAAAATTTGTACGGAATCATGAAAGACCCCAAATAGCCAAAGCAATCTTGAGAAGGAAGAACAAAGCTAGAGGCATCATGGTCCCTGATTTCAAGCTACATTACAAAGCTATAGCAATCAAAACAATATCGTACTGGCACAAAAATACACACACATCAGTGGAACAGCATAGAGAACCCAGAAATAAACACATGCATATATAGTCAATTAATTTATGACAGCAGAGCCAAGAATATACAATGGAGAAAGGATTCTCTTCAATCAACAGTGTTGGGAAAACTGGATAGCCACACGCAAAAGAATGAAAATGGACCTCTATCTCATACCATACACAAAAATCAACTCAAAATGAATTAAAGACTGGAATGTAAGACATGAAATCATAAAACTCCTGGAAGAAAATATAGAGAGTAGGCTCTTTTTTTTCAGTTTTGGCAGTAATTTTTTGGATTTTGTCACCAAAAGCATGGGCAACAGAAACAAAAATACACAAGCAGGATTACACGAAACTTAAAAGCTACTCCACAGCAAAGGAAACCATCAACAAAATGAAATAGCAACCTACAGCATGGGAGAAAATATTTGCATATCAAGTATCTGATAAGGGGTTAATATCTAAAGTATATAAAGAACTCACAGAACTCAATAGCAAACAAACAATCCAATGAAGTAATAGGCAGAGGGACTGAACATTTTCCCAAAGAAGAATATGAGGCACCTGGGTGGCTCAGTTGGTTAAGCGTCTGACTTCGGCTTAGGTCATGATCTCTCAGTCTGGGTTCGAGCCCCGCATCAGGCTCTGCTGACAGTGCGAAGCCTGGAGCCTGCTTCAGATTCTGTGTCTCCCTCTCTCTCTGTCCCTCCCCTACTCATTCTCTCTCTCTATCAAAAATAAACATTAAAAAATAACAATAATAAAAATACATACAAATAAATGGCCAAATGGCCAGGTATATGAAAGTTGCTTATCAGGGAAATGCAAATCAAAACCAAAACCATGATGAAATATCACCTCACACCTGTTAGGATGAAATACCACCTCACACCTGTTAGTATGGCTACCTTCAAAAAGACAAAAAAGAACAATTATTAGTGAGGATATGGAGAAAAAGGAATCCTTACATACCGTTGGTGTGAACGTAAACTAGTATAGGCACTATGGAAAAGAGTAAGGAGGTTCTTCAAAATACTGAAAATAGAACTAACATATGATCCAGCAAGCCCACTTCTGGGTATATACCAAACCAAATGAAAAGAAGGTATCAAAGAGATACCTGTACTCCCATGTTTGCAGCATTATTCACAATAGTCAAGTGTCCATCAATAGATGAATGGATAAAGATGTGGTGTGTGCACGCACGCACGCGCGCGCACACACACACAGGAATATTATACAGCCATGAGGAAGAAGGAGAGCCTACCATTTGGGATTACATGGACGGATCTTGAAGATACTATGCTAAGTGAAAGAAGTCAAAAAAAGAGAAGGACAAATACTACACAGTATCACTTATATGTGGAATAAAAAAAAAAAGTCCAACCTATGAAAACAGAGTGTAAAAATGTGGTTGCCAGGGGCTAGGGGGTGGGGGAAATAGGAAGAGGTTGAGGTAGGTAAAAGGTACAAATTTCCAGCTATACAATGAATATGGTCTGAGGATCCACTGTAAAACATGATATAATTGATACCACTTTACTGCATAACTGAAACTTGCTAAAAGAGAAGTGAAATGTTCTCATAAAATAAATATATAAATATGAACATGAATATGCAATGTGATGATGTATTAATTAACACAAGGGGGAATCCTTACTCAAAATATACGTATAACAAATCATCATGATATACACTCTAAATATCTTACAATTTTACATGCCAATTATACCTCAAAAACACTGAAATTTTTAAAAACTATATAATTTTGATAGAATAAAAGTGTCAACTCTGCAATAAATTTAGAACATACAAGACAATTATTAGAACTTGAAAAACACAAGAAGAGAACATAAAAATACCTGATAAACATACCTAAAGGTCTTGATTCAATGAGCAAAACAAGAATTTATTTATTTATTCAATCTTCAAGCAACTGTATATATAGTGAAACATATCTCCTTCCATTTCATAATGTAGATTTAGGAATCAGTACATACTTTGTTATTTCATTAAATCTCTCTAGGTTCTATGGATTGATGAATTTGGATGAGCAATTTGGACTGGATGATTCCAATCACTCAAATTCATTTCAGTTAAGATTCTAATTCTAAAGCCCTTCATAAGGAAAAGTAAATAGCAGGCTTCAGTGAAGAACTACGTTAATAAAGTTTATTTTTATCTGTGTTACACACATATACCTTAATTTACAAGCATGTATCCTCTTACTTTTATTTCATGTATTTCTAATAATCTCACTTTCCTGAGATTAGACAAAATATATCTTTAGAAAGATACATTGATGGTTCTAAAAACATTGTTATTTTAGAAGGAAAAATAAATCATTAAAAAAATTTTTTCCACAAGTATGTAAGGACCAAAAGCCCCACCTACTAAAATTGTACCTAAGGATATCACTACTAATGAATGACAAAATAATTTATTTCCTAAGAAAATTCAATCATCAGTTAAAAGTTACATTATGTTCACTATTTTTTAAAAAAGACTTATCTAACATGTTTTAGAAAATGACCCACCCAAAATGGTTAAAATAAAAAAATCATTTTAAAACTATCTCTTTCTTGGAAAATACTATACAGGAAAATTGCTTTCCTAAAACATCACATGAATGTTTCTCTATTAGAGACAATACTGCTTATCCATTAGTCAACGTCATTATTTGACAATTTTCCTACTGTGACCAAAGTGTATCAAATTTGATTTAAAGCATTTTTATCAACGTTAAACCTTAAACCTAGGAAAATTTTTCTACCAAACCCTATCAACAGATAAGCTACCAAAATGACCTCCTTGGATCTACTTTTGTAAAGCTGCTTATCAGGAAATCTTTCATAAAGAAATTGACTGTAATTATACATGTAAACAGGAAAATATGGTTCTAAGGCCAAAATTTAAAACATATTTAATCTCCAAATTTAAAGACAAATCAGTAAGTGCTTTAAGAAGCACTCCACAATGCCAATGTACGTAATTGTATACAACTGGACATGAATACACACATTTAAAGGTACTCCATCCATCTCACTAATTACATCTGGGGCACTTTAAGCATTAAAAAAGAGTGTAACACAATGTATTTTTTTTTTTTTTTAAATTTTTTTTTTTTTTTTTTCAACGTTTATTTATTTTTGGGACAGAGAGAGACAGAGCATGAACGGGGGAGGGACAGAGAGAGAGGGAGACACAGAATCTGAAACAGGCTCCAGGCTCTGAGCCATCAGCCCAGAGCCTGACGCGGGGCTCGAACTCACGGACCGTGAGATCGTGACCTGGCTGAAGTCGGACGCTTAACCGACTGCGCCACCCAGGCGCCCCCACAATGTATTTTTTAAAATCTATGCACCCATTATGACAATCTAAAAGGAAAGAGCCAAAAAAATAATCTGCTACCTCTGGCACTGGATGTGATCTGGAAACTGATGGCCAAATGTTACTTCTTTCCTTTAATCTGCCTCTTCAATAGGAATGTAGTTAATAACCAGGTAATAAGGGAAAACGTTTCTTTGCCAGACGAATGCCAACAAATAAATGTAAAGGAAAAGACAGAATTGAAAAACCATCACTTTGCTACAACTGATTCTACCAAGTATCATCAATGGATGCATAAAACCATTAGAGGAAAGGTCAATGAAGAACTAATATTTTCATGTTGCCAAAGTTTTATCTCTACAAATTACTTGCTATCTCAAGTATTTAGGAAGCAGAGATTTGGCTTTTGCCAAATCCAGTAATTGAATTTAACATCAAAACCAAACACTGTAAAACTTCTTGATGTGGTATTATATTAACTACACACATTCACCTATGAAGGAATCTTGTCAAAATGTATAACCAGAATCCAATTAAGCTTTTCAATCTAACTTCCAATTTGCAGGACATAAAAGCAACATACCAAGCTAACTAACATCATAAAGAAATGATATTAAAAATCCAAAACTTAGGACATCAAGAAATATTTGGTCTTATTTCTTCAAAAAATCAGTATCACTGGAAAATATGAGGCTTCAGAAATAGAACTAAATACAACACTTAAGTCCTTTAATTACATCTTGATTTGAACAAGCCAAATGAAAATGGTATTTTGTGGACAAATGACAAACCTGAATATGGACAGGATATTGGATTTTAGGGAATTACCTATTTTTCAGGTATGCTTATAACATTGTCATGTAGAAATCCTTTTTCCGGAGATGCATGGTGAAATTAAACTCATTAGATGGAAGGAGTGGGAGGATGATGTGGCAGACAGATAAGTGGATGCAGCCAATACAGCAAAACATTAACAGCTATCTACGTTGGTGATGGTAAATGTGTGTATACTGTACTATTCTTCCTGTTTCAGTATGTTTTAACTTTTCAAAATCCAAAGTTCAATTTTTAGAAAAAAAGAGAAGCGTGGGGCACCTGGCTGGCTCAGTTGATACAGTGTGCAAGTCTTGTTCTCATGGTTTTAAGTTGAAGGTACACACTGGGTATAAAATTACTTAAAAGCAAAATCTTTAAAAAGAAAAAAAAGAGAAGCTCAAAATAAAATATACCCTTAATCAAGTATCTAACAGCATACATTTGTTTTATAAGCTATTTTGTTCCAAAACAGATTTAAAGTAGTCTTCTAAAAGATATATGACGTAAGCTAATATGTAAAAAGAAAAAAAGAAAAACTAAAGAAAAAGATGGGACAGAAACTAAGATGAAGTCAAGGATGATTAAGTACCCAGAATGAGTTACAAATATTTATATTTTATGAAGCTTAAAAGTCAAAGTTTGTCAGGTATTTATCAAAACTCTTTAGAAAGAAAAATATGAAAAATGGGCAGTATACATTAAAAAGGTACTGCCTCAAATAAAATACCATTTCAATAGACACCCTTATAACAACTTCCATTAGACTTTAAGTGTGCACTAAGTAGACAGTCTCTTAAGGAAGTATATAGATCTAACGGGGTGTAAACACAATCTCTGTCCAGGAATGAAATAGTATTATGTATATTAACGGTTATCCAAAAACTAAAAAGAAATTAAACTTCACCAATACTTAATCAAACTGACACTACGATCCTTGCTCAATTCATGTCAGTCATAATTTATCTAAAGAGAAATATCCTGAGGCAAAACTGAGAATTCTATAATGTGGTGGCACTGGGCACCCTTAAACCACTTATCTACCTTCAACGTTTTGCATTGTTACAGGATATCATCAACACAGTTCTTTTTGTATTAAAAAAAAAAAAAAAACCTTTAAAAAGAGTGGACTGTTTACAGTAATTTTCAGAAAATGGGAAAGGACTGTTAAAATCTGTGTATTACAGAAAGGTTCTCCATTAATTCACAGCAAAGTCCTTAAGAACTGTTACACTTAAGGATGAGTTATACATTTTTTTTAATAATACAATGTTTTATAAATGAGACAAGTGTTACAAACATGCTGGCCTTTTCTATTATAAGCAGTTTTAAGCGATGTGTCATATGAAAAAATAAGCACCCTTAATCTGTCCTTTTTTGATAAAAGGTAACATTTAGTAATGAGTAAGAAATTACTTGCTTTTCAAAAAGATACGTGAACTAACAGACTCTTAACTATAGAGAACAAACTGATGGTTATCAGGGGGTCAGTGGATGAGGGGAATGTGTGAAACAGGTGATGGGGATTAAGGAATACACTTGCAATGAGCACTGGTTAGATATATGGAATTGTTGAATCACTATATTGTATACCTGAAACTAACATAACAGTGTATGTTAACTACACTGGAATTAAAAGAAAAAACTTGGAATAAGAAAACAGAAGTTCAGAAATACTTTCATTATTATGTAATTTGTAACTAAAAATGAAATTTAGCACCTAAAGAACTCTTATCTGGAAACTTTAAAATTTTTCCAAATAAAAAGATTCAGTGAGTTCTGAGTTCAAATGGTAAATATTTTAAAAGGTAATAACAGACACACTGGTTTATTGGTTTAAAAGAACAGACACACTGAAGATGGCAAAAAATGTTCTAGTTTAGCTGCAATAAAAGCCTTTGTACACCTGATAGATAAGGAACAAAAATCTAGGATTGTAATTCGTTATGTAGAGCCTATAGTGAATTTCTTCCATGTAAATACATGTCTCTTTCTTGTATTATGGCTTTCATCCAGAAGAGCCATTAAAATCAAGCATCAAAATATATTCAACTTGTAACCAAAACATACAACATTGTTATCTAAAGGACAAGATGAATTTTTCAACAATAATGAAGTATGATCAATCATACTGCACTCCAAAAAAGTTCTTGTACAATTGACAATAATTTTTAAAGTGTAAATATCATTTGTTATCTATGGCGTATTTTCAAGTATCTATCATATATGCTATATAATAAACATTAATATATTAGTATAGTAGGACAAGTATATCAATACACATACATGTAAAATGTCTTGCTGATAAACATGTATAGTCAAGTTTGGACACCATTATCTTAATGAAATGAAGCCTCAGATATAGAAGCAGCAATCCTGACACCCCACCTCAGAGTGAAACAAGACAAGAATTTAATATCCCTTAAATGTTTTGATAAAAGCTGGCAATCATGATCTATGAACAGAGACCTGGAACTTTATGAACTGTGACCCAGGTTCCATTAGCTGGGGGTAAGAAATAGATAATGCAGCCTAGAAAAGTCTTTGATGAGTGAGGCAGAATCAACTCTGAAAACAAGCCAGGTAATCAAACCTCCCAGGATAACCTGTATGCTGAGGTCAACTTACCAAGAAAAAAGTCCTGATCTTAGCCTCTTCACAGAGTGAACTACAGAATCTGTGCTTGAGAGGGCTAGCTAACTGTTGCCCAATATCCATTCAGCCACCCTTCCACACTCACTAGAATTTGTTGTTTAGCTGAGTATTGGTCACCCAAAATAAAGACAACACTTTTCAATGTACCTTACCGCTAGCTATGGCCACTAAGTTACAGCCAATGAAATGAAAGGAGAAATGGTACATACACTCTCAGGATATAATCATAAAAGGAGGGGGGCATACCTTCCTTTCCCCTTTTCTCTTTTACTGACCAGAATCCAACTTCTAGTTGGATACTGGAGAAGCCATCTCACACTATGAGGTGAACCTCGATTTAGGGACATACAAGATAGCACAAGGTAGATGTAGATAGCACAAGTGTCAGGAGCTTATTAGGTCCCTGACACTGGAGGTCCACACCAACTCTCAGTCACCTTCTTCTGAGCTACTATATAACAAAATAAATGTTTCTTCATACCACTGTTATTTGGAGTTTTCTTGTCACTCCCAGCTGAACTTAATCCTAGGCCAAAAAGCCAAAAATTTTTATTAAGATGCCCCAATAAGTCACAATCCATGAGAACCAAATCTATCACAGCAACAAACTAGAGAAAACAGAGCCTAGAATAAGGAAAGTATTTCTGAGATCAGCCAATAGGCCAAGGATGCCTAGGTCTATGATTTGGGAAATCCAGGTAATTAGGCTTTCCTAATTCTCTAATAACAGGAATCTGCCACTGCCAAGGAATTATGAAATTCAACTTTTCTGATTGGCAGGTACACCAATCCCTAAGACAGGGAAGATGGGTAAGAGATAGGGCCTTTAAAACAAGCTTCTGTCTCTTGAGCCACTAACAGCCAAACTGTCTCATCATTGAGATCCCATAACAACTGCAAATGCAGCTCTCACTCTTTTATCAGAAATCCTTTTGGTCAACATTCTCAAGACACAACAAAATACAGGGTTTAGAGATATTTCATTATTCATTTTTCTTCCATGGGAAAAAGATGGTAAGAATAAAAATTATAGAGTTAATTAAACAAAGGAACAGAAGAGCAAAACCAAAGTCAAGAAGTATTTCCTCAAGAAGCATTTCCTCAGTAATCCTTGATTTTCTTTACACCATAATTACTTTAAAACTACAAAGTAGAATAATTTACTGCTTTAAACATTAAAAAGCTGTTCATAAACCATCTCATGTTGATTAAAATAAGTAAATATCACACATCTTATAACAAATATTCTGATTATGAGAAATAAGTATATTTGATCAAATTGCTACCACATTAAACTGTCAAATCAAGAACCCTACTCTTTTAAACTGCAAAATCATAGAATATTAGCCTTCCTGTCCAAAGACTACCCACTACATATACTACAAAAAACTTTGTACCCACATACAGTAGAAAAAACTTTTTTACCCACGTTAAAATGTACAAACATCCAATAAATGCAAGATGATTTACACTAGAAAACATCCTCTTTTAATCATATAAATAGTTCTTCTGTTAAAATGTTTGAGACAGAGAAAGAGTGTGCCAGCACGTGCACGGGGGGGGGGTGGGGGGTGGGGGGGGTGGGTAGAGAGAGAGAGAGAGAGGGAGGGAGGGAGGGAGAGAGAGAGAGAGAGAGAGAGAGAGAGAGAGAGAGAGAGAGAGAGAGAATCCCAAGCATGCTCTGTGCCATGAGCACAGAGCCAGCTAAGGGTTCGATCTCATGAACTGTGAGATCATGACCTGGGCCTAAATCAAGAGTAGGCCACTTAACCAACTGAGCCATCCAGGCACCCCAATGATATAAACAGTTCTGGAACTGTTAATGAGTTATCAATTGTGTTTAAATTAACTAGATATAATGTGATAAACTTACTTGTTTAAATTCTGAGCTGAGATCACAGACAAGGTATAGAAACAAATTTTGATTACAGATAGAGTAAGCAGTTAATTCTGGAGAAAAAAAAAAAACCTCACAGATAAAGAATGAGGCTGAAAGGAATTCAGCTGGGAAGAAAGAGGTTGGAAGGTGAGAGAAGTGATAATATATTAAAAATATAAGATCAAAAATAAACATATTACATATTTTCAAAATGCACAAGATGAAGGGTTTAAAAAAAACTTCTCTTCCTACTTCCCCACAAAACCAGGACTCAAAAGTCAGGTTCACTCTATTATTATTCTAAATTTGAACCCAGAGTATGGGTTCATAAAGCATGTGAAAGCTAATATGAAAATGTGACCATTCCTAACCATATTAATGAGAAAGTAAATTCAAATTTATGTATGATCAGAACAGACTCCTATGTTCTTCATTTTAACTATACTCTAATACAATTAGGATTATTCAAACATTATTCTCTTCAAAATACTATGCCAGCCATATTTTATAAATTTTACATTTTTAAAATAACTTTCCTGTGATGAAAGTTATAAAATTAAGACTAAACTTAGCTCTGGGATGAGAAAAATATACCTTGACTTTCTTACTCAAAACAAAAAGAAGGTATTCTCTTTTCCTCCTCTCACCAGTAGGTGATGGTAGGCCAATCATCATAGACAAAAATCTAGTTTTAGGCTAGTTTTCCAATCTAATAGTCTTCCAATGAGATTGGTCAGATATGATGTTTCTCCTATTTAAGAAAATTAAAAACTGGAGTACCTGGATGGCTCAGTAGGTTGTGTCCAACTCCTAATTTCGGCTTGGGTCATGATCTCAAGGTTCATGAGCTTGAGCCTCATGTGGGGCTCTGCGCTGATAGCACAGGGCCTGCCTGGGATTCTCTCTCCCCTCTGCCCCTCCCCTGCTCTCTCTCAAAATAAATAAACAAACATTTAAGAAACAAGGAAAAAAATTAAAAACTACTAAAATAACCATAATGTAACTGAATAACTATCAGACATTACTTTTTTAAAAGTTTATGCACACATTCAGAGGAGGGACAGAGAACAAGAATTCTAAGCAGGCACATTTTCCAACTAAGGCAAGTAAATATGGAGGGGTTTAAGTACAAGGGACAGAAATAAAACGAACAAACCTAAAGAGTTCCATAGAAATCAAGGCAGTGATAATGGTGAAAATGGTACTAAGGGATTATGCAATCCTTCCATAACTGGAAGAAAACAGCAATAATCAAATGGAACTAAAGGGGGTAGAATCTTACTCAACAAAAGTTGCGACTTAAAACAAGGGCTATAAAACAAAAATTATCAGGGTGCCTGGGTGGCTCAGTCAGCTAAGTGTCCAACTCTTGATTTCAGCTAGGTCATCTCACAATTCCTGAGTTCCAGCCCTGCCACACTGATAGCGAGTAGCCTGCCTGGGACACTCTGTGTGTGTGTGTGTGTGTGTGTCTCTCTCTCTCTCTCTCTCTCTCCCTCTCCCTCTCTGTGCCTCCCTCAGATATCCATGCATGCTCTCTCAAAATAAATAAACACAAAAATTTTAGAACAAAAATTATCTGTGCCAAAATGATCTTCATTTATGTCTGAAATTATGAGGTTCCTACTGTCCATTTATGCAAAATCATTTTCAGGATCCCAAAATCATTTTCTGAGGAAAATAATGGCTCTGTCCTCCTCTGCCCAGGGAGGGCAGAGAAGCCTCCTATTCAAACAAATCCCCCATGAGAGCTTTTAAATTTACATAATTCCATACACATCCCTGTGTATTTATAAAGCTGATGTCTATGCATTTTGGCTGGCAAAAAAAAAGGGGGGGGGAGGGGTGAGAACTGCATTCCCACCAGTTCTCTGACAGTATCATGTAACTCACCTTCCCATCAATACATTTAACAATCTGATATAAGAAATGATATCCAAGGAAAGTTGTTTGAAAGATAACATAAAATCTAACCTAGGATTGGGTCAGGTCATTATATTAGTCCCTATAATACAGCTTATACTGGGATACATACTGAGTGACACTGTAACAAAAAGCTCATGTTCACTGAGAGTATGCTGGTAAGGATTTTCTTTTAGCGTATCACACACTAGGACAAAACTATGGATAATATTTCTTTCTAATTTTACTATCAGAAAAGGTTTTCCTTTTCCTGGGTACTTTGACTTTGTTTTCACTTTAAGGACAATAATTTTTCCCCTTGGAATGTTTTCCTCTTCCACAATGACTGCTAGAAATCTGAGAGCCAAAGTTGTGCCCCACCTGCAGCAAACATTGT
The DNA here is from genome assembly GCF_028018385.1 of Neofelis nebulosa. NCBI lineage: Eukaryota > Metazoa > Chordata > Mammalia > Carnivora > Felidae > Neofelis > Neofelis nebulosa. Next base: position 61,016,433 of record NC_080787.1, on the reverse strand, counting down.
TTACTATCTTAACTTCTGGTTCCACTACTTGGCCCTAGTTTTTCCCTTTCCTTGAATTGCCCTCCAACCAGTTAAAATTTACTAAGCACCTACTAAGTGCTAGGTTAGGTACTACTCTAATGCCTATATGAACAACATACTATATACAGAGCTATCCCAGCCTTCATGGAATAATTTTTTTATCTTTAATAATTGAAGTGCTTGGTAAGCCCCCATATATCATTTCTGAACTTTAACACAGTCATGCTAAGAACTGTGAAGGGTCCGTGATTTTTACCCTACTTGCAAACTAACAAACTAGCTTGTTACTAATACATGGTGTTGACAGGAGACTACCAGGTCAGAGACAATTCTATCATTGTGGCAGAGCAAGCAGCATGACCATGATGTTATGTCAGTTCTCTCTGCCCCCACCACCACCCCAAGTTCCACAGGGGCAACAGGTGGGCCTAGACAGATGCCTACATATTGGGGTGAGATACAAGAGAGGAACAGTGTGGGGAATTTGTCACTTTCACTGCAAGCAGTACACAAGTCTGCAATTTGTCTGGGGTAAGAGGTGATCGGGTGAAGGAGCAAGTGTTATCCTATTCTTCAAAGTTGTTTGCTTCAAACACAACCCTAAAAAATGGCCCAGTTTAAGAGTGATCAAGACCTTTCATTCTTGGCACACTCAGCAGGAATGTTCAAGAACACACAAGACCCATGGGAGGACACCTCTCCCAGTAAGTGAATGTTAAATAAATAACTAGACTTACTAAGCATCCTCAAAACATCATAAAACATCAAAACATCCATGCTAAACTTTAAGCTCCATAAAAAGAGAAACTAAGCACAACCTGATATGAAACACACAACTCAGTAAGTGAATAAAACCAGAACAACCCACTTTTAACAAACCTTCTTCAAGTTAATGTTTATTTTTAAGTCTCAATTTCTTCAACTGCAAAATGAGAAGACGTTAGACTGGCCAATGACACTCTCTCTCTAAAACATGTAGTCTTTAATAATGAAGAGCCATATCAGGCATTCATAAATCTTATAAATGCGAAAATGCATACATTCTTTGAAAGGGAAAGACGAGAACTTAAAAATGGAACTTAAAACCACTCCTCATCCTAATTTTGCTGACTATGAAGCCAAATGAAATTTGGGATACAGTTTTAGAGCCTTGATCTTAAGAACACTCATGTGCTTGACAACAAGAAGACTAAGAATCTTTTCTAGTCTATGACCTACGTGTTAGTGAACGTGCAAATCACTTAACCGACTCTCAAAATTTCAGTTTAGCTATAAAATGGGATTGATAGTTACTTACAGCTTTTAAGGCTTTTGTGAAACTAATGAAATAATGTTGGCCAAGTACTTTTGTGCAGTACCTGTTACATTAACATCCACACATATTAGCTATTTTTCAACTTCCTTTATATATAATCCCTTATAAAAGAAAAGAACTGGGGGTTTTATAAGCTCCTCTGCCTGCAAACTCCCCATGAAACTCTGAGATTAAAAGCAGTTTCATGGGGTGACTGGGTGGCTCAGTCGGTTAAGCGGCCGACTTCAGCTCGGGTCATGATTTCACGGTCCATGAGTTCAAGCCCCGCGTCGGGATCTGTGCTGACAGCTCGGAGCTTGGAGCCTGTTTCAGATTCTGTGTCTCCCTCTCTCTCTGACCCTCCCCCCGTTCATGCTCTGTCTCTCCTTGTCTCAAAAATAAATAAACGTTAAAAAAAAAAATTTTTTAAAAAAAGCAGTTTCATGACAACATATATAAACTAGCAGTAATAGTTCAAAGAATAATCTATCATGTTCTGAGTTTGGTACCTTGCTCTCATGGGTAATAAGTACCAACTTCATTATGCCACAGAACCCAGTTATTTGGTGAAATGCCTGTCTAAATGTTACTGTGAATATATTTTTTGATGAAATTAACATTTACACCAGTAGCCTCTGAATAAAACAGATTATCCTCCATAACATGGATGCACCCCAACAAATCGGTTGAAAAACTTGAGAAAAAAGATGGAGGTCCCCTGAGTAAGAAGGAATTCTGTCTTCAGACTCAAGACACAACATCAATTCTTCCCTGGGTCTTCAGTCTACCAGCCTACCCTGCAGATTTTGGGCTTGCCAGCCTCCACAATCACATAAACCAATTTCTTAAAATAAAACAATCTTAACTTCATTATCTCTGTCTCCCCCTATATTACACACACACACACACACACACACACACACACACACACACACTTACTGGTTCTTCTTTGGAAAATTCTAACACACGTGCAAACTCTAAGAAGTTTGTTAATAGCTTTGTTACTAACAAAAAACTAGCAATTAAGATTAATACTACTAATAGGTTAAGAAATCTTAAAAAGGAGAGAACAAGTACAAACTGACCATGGAAGAAATAAACAACAGGGTAAAATTCAACACTGACAAAGGCAAGATAATAAGAGGGTTCCAAATTCTTTTTTTTTTTTTTTTTTAAATACAAGTTATTGTCAAGTTAGCTAACATATAGTGTATGCAGTGTGCTCTTGGCTTCAGGAGTAGATTCCCATGATTCTTCAATTACATATAATACCCAATGCTCATCCCAACAAGTGCCCTCCCTCAATGTCCATCACCCATTTCCCCTACCCCGCACCTTCCCCTGTGAACTCTCAGTTTGTTCTCTGTATTCAAGAGTCTCTTACAGTTTGCCTCCCTCTGAAACTATTTTTCCCCCTTCCTTTCCCCCCATGGTCTTTTGTTAAGTTTCTCAAATTCCATATATGAGTGAAAACGTGGTATCTGTCCTTCTCTGACTGACGTACTTCACTTAGCATAATACCCTCCAGTTCCATCGGTGTTGTTACAAATGGCAAGATTTCATGCTTTCTCATTACCAAGAAATATTCCACTATATATGTATACCATATCTTTATCCATTCATCAGTTGATGGACATTTGGGTTCTTTCCATAATTTGGCTATCATTGATAGAGCTGCTATGAACATTGGGGTACATATGCCCCTATGAATCATCTCCTATATCCTTTGCATAAATTCCTAGGTCGTAAAGTAATTCTATTTTTAATTTGTTGAGGAACCTCAACACTGGTTCCCAGAGTGGCTGCACCAGTTTGCATTCCTACCAATAGTGGAAGGGGGTTCCCCTTTCTCCAAATCCTCACCAACTTCTGTTGCTTCCTGAGTTGTTAATTTTTGCCATTCTGAGACTTGTGAGGTAGTATCTCAGTGTAGTTTTGATTTGTATTTCCCTGATGATGAGCATCTTTTCATGTATCTGTTGGCCATCTGGATGTCTTCTTTGGAAAAGTGTCTGTTCATGTCTTCTGCTCATTTCTTCACCAGATTACTTGTTTTTCTGGGGTTGAGTTTGGTAAGTCCTTCATAGATTTTGGATACTAAGGATTCCAAAATTCTTAAGAAGGAATTACTGGGTATCAGAAATTCTCTACCTGACCTAATTAAAAAAGTCATTGGCTCCCTAGGGCCAAATTTTATCTCCTATTCTTCCCTAAATCCCATTAAAATGAGAATAAAGGAATAAAAGGTAAAAGCCCATAATAACAAAGAATAAAAGGAAGCCCAAAAGCTGATGAAAGATTTTAACACACTTCTGAAAGATGAAAAGAAACCTGAATAGATTAATGAAACAGAGCATGAAAAAGTTACAACCTAGAGCCAAAGGGAGCTGTAACTTAAGAGGGAACAACCCCACCAAACAAAGGGTATTGGCAGTGACCTGGGCTAGAAAATAAAAGAATTACCTTAAGGACTAACATACTAAGAGGTCAACCTCATCCCTTCCCCTGACTTCAATACTACCCAATAAGGCTTAAAGCCAAGCAATGAACTGCAAGCAAGAAAATCTTTTCTTAACCCTGAAGTGAAACCGAACGAATACCTAATGATAAAGTGCTTCTCATCCTGGTATTCAGAAGTTCCCCAAAATAACTGCAGGCTATCTAATGAATACTCACTTATCCCACAGCAAACCTGACATACATTTCCTATTCTCCCATTTTAAACATCAACAAACCAAAAATAATTAGACATTTGGAAAAAGCTTACAACACAGTAAGACCAAAATATACAAATAAAAAATTAATTCAGACTATAAAGAGACTCTCACTATAACCCTATAACAAACAGAATACTATTTAAAAATGGTATGAATAGGGGCACCCGGCTGGCTCAGTAGATAGAGCAGGCAACTCTTGTCTTGAGGGTGGAGTTCAAGCCCCACACTGGGTATAAAGCTTAATTTAAATAAATAAATAAATAAATAAATAAATAAATAAATAAATAAATTTAAAAATTAAAAATGGTATGAATGAACATAAGAGTTCTTAGAAACAGTAATTCAACTGTCAAAATTAAATATTCAAAGAAATGGAAAATATGACAGTGACTCTCTAAAAAGACATAAAGCAAAAGATGGTAAATATTCAAGAAAGAGATGAAAAATGTGTCCTCTAGAAAGGGCAAAATCTGTCTACTAGGAGTTGCAGAGAAAACAGAAGAAAATTTCACAGAGCTGAAGCGATCACTCTCCAAACTGAAAACCCACCAAGGGCCCAGCAAAAATTAAAGATGAAACACCAAAAGATACAGAAAAGATTCTAAAGCAGGAGTGCAAGAATGGCCACCTAACAAAGCAAAAGTCTCATACAAGAATCAGGCAACCTAACCACAATACTAGATGCTAGAAGGCTAAGAAATAATGCCTTAAATTTTTAAGAAAGGTGGTATTCAAATAAAAGCAAATTATTACTCAAATATGGTATGACCAGAAACTAAGGATGTCATTAAGAGGGAACAGATGAAATACAGAAAAGTAATAGCTCTAATAGCTCTACTCAAGGAGCGCAGTGAAGCTCAGGGATGACAGATGTTCAACAGGTCAAGAGAATGACAAGCCTAGACAGGAAAAGATAAGGACAGAGGGCTCTGGGATTTCCAGAAAAAAGGTAGACTGAATAGAACCAAATATCCCAGATCTTGAGAAAAGAAGCCCGTTATGAGAACACACATATGCAAGTTAAATTTTAAAAGATTCAGTAACCCAAAGAATAAAAACTGTTCTAGTCTTGATCCAAGGTTTGTATTTTAAGTGAAATATGCAATGGGCTTCAGAAATAATAATGAAATGAATTTTAAGTAATAGATAAAAGGAATAAACTGAAAGACATTACTTAGGGATATAATGATGAAGACATGATTAATTTTCAGATTTTAAATTAAGACAGAAAATTAAATGTTCAACGCGAAGTAAAATTAAAATATACTTGGCTTTATATTACATCAAGTTAAAGAGAGCAAAAGTCAACTGTAAAAAAAAAAAAAGTGTAAATTTCATATTCCCAGGGAACTATTACTCTATCTGATGAACCCTAAGTTCTTCCTTTTAGCCAATCAAACTGTACCTCTCTCTAACTGCTCCCTAATGGATCTAAGCTCTTTCCCATTATTCATAATATAGTCAAATTTCTTGGGGCACCTGGGTGGCTCAGTCGTTAAGCATCCAACTCTTGATTTCAGCTCAGGTCATGACCTCACAGTTCATGGGATCGAGCCCTGTGCCAGGCTCTGCACTGGCAGTGCACAGCCTGCTTGGGATTCTCTCTCTTCTCTCTCTGTTTCCACCCCCAAATAAATAAACATTAAAAAAAAAAAAAAAAAAAGTCAAATCTCTTGCCAATGTGACAAACTTTCAAGGATCTATGGCTATTATATCCTACTCTTTCCATCTTCCGGCATTTTCTCTCCTCCACTAAGGTTACATCTCTAATTCTACAAATTTTTGCCTCTCTTTTCTGTTAGCTGTCTTCTAAACATACTCATTTTCACCAAAATCACTCAAATTATAACTCAAAATGATATTTAATATTAACCATCACTTATGGAAATGATGTTTTATTCTTAAAGGCTATGCATGTTCTTACAAGGATGATCAGTTACTCTAACAATTAACAGTATACAATCTGTCTTAGTATTTCATCACATTTGTATTACTACTTTGCTTACATGTATTCTATTTTCTTGTTCAAATGCCAATTCTCAAAAATAAGATAAACTGCACAAGAGGTTCACTGATTGTGACTTCTTGTGATGGCACAAGAGGTTAAAAAAAAAAAAAAAGCTACCACTCAGAATAATACAAATAGTGAAAAAAGACCCCAGTGCAAATATGGAATGAATTTATATGTGTAGCTGGATCCACATTTCTAATTAATCTGAACAGTTTGTCACCCCCACAAATCAAGTATGAATAAGAAGAATAATAATTAAAATTTGAAAACAGGATTTTATTGGATCAAACGTCCACTGTGTTTAGTTAAATGTAATGTCTGATTGAAAATGCTGTCCAAGAGAAGCATGAAGCCATAAAAACTTGTGAAAAGGGGCAGCTGGCTGACTCAGTCAGAGGGAGCATGCAACTCTTGATCTTGGGCTGTTGGGTTTGAATTCCAGCTCTACACTGAGTGCTGAGATTACTTAAATAAATACTTTTTAAACATTTTTAAAAAGGGATGCCTGGGTGGCTCAGTCAGTTAAGCATCCGGTTTCAGCTCAGGTCATGATCTCACCGTTTCTTGAGTTCCAGCCCTGCATTGGGCTCTGTGCAGGCAGTGTGGAGCCTGCTTAGGATTCTCGGTCTCCCTCTCTCTCTGCCCCTCCCTGACTCGTGCTGTCTCTGTCACTCTCAAAATAAATCAAAATAAACTGAAAAAACAAAAAAATTTGTAAACACCTTTTAATAAATCTCAGTAATGCACTAAGACACCAATTTTTTCAGGACAAGTGTCAGGACAACACAATTTTTCTGATTTTACATAGATGCATTCTGCCTCTAATGGTGAAGATGCCCCAAAACTATGAGCTATGACCAAAGTTAAAACTTGTGTGCCAAAAAAGGGACCAAATCACACATTGCTAAGAGGCTTATAAAACCAGTCTTAACATGTATTACAATACTTTGCTGTGAGGAAAGCAGCACAAACTAAAATTCTTACTAAACAAAACTGCTTGAATGTCATTCATGACAGGAAAGTGACTATCACATATGCATGCTACTAGAAATTTTCCTTTACATTTGAAAAAAGTACTTAAATGCACAATATGAATCAATTTTTAGCAAATATGCAAGATACCGGTAAGATTTTAATGACTTTCTAAAATGTTTAATCTCCAAAAACCATGTACAGGAGGGGCTTCCTCTTATTTTAGTCAATGATCATTTTGTAAGCCATGACGTAGCCTGCAAAGAACACCTTGGTTTCACTGAAGAGCACAAGAGCTATGAGTAAGTACTATCTGAATAAAAGGTATTCTGCGTACCCACATATCTACAATATATCTGTCTTCCTGGTCTTAAATAAATCAAATTACAGCCACTAAACATTTCTTTTCAATATACCATATAAAGAAATGGTTAAATACAAGACTTCCTTCACATTTATGAATCAGAGCCATCCATGTAAAAGGGGAACATGTTTGTAAAAGGAGAGAAAAAATATTTCTCCTTGACACTATGTATTGCCAGTTTTTCAAAAACCATTTCAATGATTTTACATACGTGGTATATATAAACAAGTGGTATATGTAAACAATATATTCAAGTGGTATATACAATATATTTGGTATCAACAACCTATTACTTGGGCAAATATTTTAATTTTAAGGATAACAAGATTTTTAAAGAATTCCGATAACTGTTGTGATTATCAAGATCAGACATTTCTCCAATACTTAATGATTTTCTTCACTGGAGTTAAAAAAAAAAAAGTTTACTGGGCAATCTAAAAACCATATGCAAATACTGCAATTATGTACATAAATACTTTGGAGTCCAAAGCATTCTAAAACAGACCAGAAATCTATTGGTGATCTCCCAACATGAAATGATCAGAATACTAATTTTTTTGCCTCAAACAGAGCCCTAAAAGTAATCTTCAACGTTTCTTTCCTATTTTTGTAATTTTTAAAGCTATTCTATGACTTCCGGATACAGATTAAATATATGCAAGCCATTCAACTATGTCAACAAAAAACTGGTCTTTAACAACTACAGCAAATCAACTTGGTTAAGCATAGTAGAGAACAAGACATAGCAGTTATTGGTTTGCTAGTTTTAGCACTGTCAAAACCAAAGTTACAAAATTACCACAATCTATAACTGTCATTGATGTGAGGAATAGTGACAGGGTCATTTCCCTGCTAAAGATCCAGTAAGACAATTAATAAAAGCATACAGACCCATGTACAAAACATCTGGATAAAAACTATATCCTTTTTATTTTATAACAAAAAGCTGAAGTGGTATGTGAATAGCTGAAACTTATAAAAATTATCCATATAATGTTTTCACTAAATGGTTTATAATATAATTTCTTCTTCCCAACTGTCTCTGAAATCTAAAATTATGTCAAAACAAACTTTTCAAAAATTTAAATGATGTCCATCTTGCTATCATTAGAAAATATATAGGCCTTTTACTCAACCAAATATCCCAAAGGGCAAATGGAACTCTGAAGCAATCAAGATAAATGCCCTACCTGACCGCATAAAGAAATCTAAACGATCCTAGACAGAAGAGCTTTATTACTTAAAATTTCCTCCACAAATTCCCTTACTATCTTAAGAACATATATACTACATACACATTAATAAAAACAGTTCCACTTCAGAGCCAAGGTAAATAATTATAACACACAAATTTAAAATAAACTTAGAAAATAATTCTACTTAAGTTCTTAAATAAAAAAGTTAAAGTTTATAAGATAACAGAATCACAAACAAGTATTAATTATACCTCAAAAAACTGTTAAGTACTTCAGTAGAGATGTTCTCAGTCTTCTATTAAGAAAAGAAATGTTCACCACACTGAAGAGACTTTTCACAATAGAAAGTTTTCAGATCAATAAAAATCAATTCTTTAAAAAAGGGGGACAGCAAGTAGGAATACTGGTATTATAAAAGGGCTGAAGTTTTATAAATAAAGAAGTCTAACAAGATGATACATTTGCTAATTTCAGAACCAATTAACATCCTAAAGAGTAACCATATTTCCAGTAATAAGCACATAAGTATTCAATAAATGTTTTTCCTGAATTTAGACTGAGATGTGCGACTCTGTATACAACCAAGAACTGTCAAAAGCACTTGACAATAAAGATAATTAGGTACACTGTACTGACACAGGAACCAAAGTAAAAAACTTGAACAGTGCATACATAAAACAAAATTTTAAAAGGTTTAAAACATTTAAAATACAACAAAAACAATGTAAACCTACGCAATAACACAACACCAGGTATGTAATTCAGAGATATACCATTAGCAAACAATTCAAAAGACCTCAGTATTAAAGAGCTGTTAAAATGAAGATTCCTAGTAGGCAAAATGTTGAGGTCTTCAAGCAGAGTAATCTGAAAAATTTATGGATGAATAGCAGGCCAGCCTAATATAAATTTAAATATTGTTATATTAAAATATTAGGCAGAAAATATTAAAACGAAACAAAAATTATTCTGAAAAATCGTAGTGCAGAAGTCTAGACTCATTGAAAGGCAGATCAACACCACATAAACCTGTGAACTACTCTATGGAACAGTGATGGGAAGCCTAAATTCTCCAGTGAAGCTGATTTTCCTTTAGTTAATTTTAGCTTACAGAATAGCTAGCTAATTGCCCCAAAGTCTGCTGTAATATTTGCTTTGCTTTATAAAAGAAAACCTACATATTTTCCCACATATTCATGTATCTGAGATAATTTCATATTAAGAATTTGTTTAGCTTTACAGAAAGTTGCTATCCTTAATCTTCCAGTTACTTCAACTACAGAACCTAGATCAGTGCTATCCAATAGAAATATAATGCAAGCCACATATGTAATTTTAAATTTTCAAGTAGCCACTTTTAAAAAAAGGTAAAAAGAGATGAAATTAATTTTAACCATATATTTTATTTTACTCAAAGTATACAAAATATCATAAATGTAATCAACATTAAAAAACTCCAATGGGGCACCTGGGTAGCTCAGTTGGTTAAGCATCCAACTCTTGATTTCGGCTCAGATTATCATCTCACAGTTTGTGAGACTGAGCCTTGCATAGGGCTCTGTGTTGTCAGCACAGAGATTCCCGCTCTCCCTCTCCCTCTGCCCCTCCCCCGCTCTCTCTCTCTTCAAAAATAAACATTAAAAAAACAGAACAAAACAAAAAAACCCTCTGACAAAATATATTTGATATTCTTTTTTCATATTAAGTCTTTAAAATGTAATGTGCAGGAGGTACTTTGGTGGCTGAAGTCAGTTAAGCATCTGACTCTTGATCTCAGCTCAGATCTTAACTTCAGGGTCCTGAGTTCAAGTCCCACATTGGGCTCTGCACTGGGCATGGAGCCTACTTAAACAAACAAATCTAATGTGCACTTCACAGCACATCTCAGTTAGGACTGCACTCCTCTAAAGTGATTTAACAGTTTTATGTGGCTAGTGGTTACTATGCTGGACAGCACAGGTCTAGAGTTCTTTCTCTGGTTTTGAGATACATGTACAAAATACCAAAATATCTGAAATGAAAGTATACAATATATTAAATATGAAGGTCTGGGAGGGGTACTGAGAAAGGTCAATTCAGCACTTCCCCTTGACTCCAGCAGGCCTATAGTGACATAATGTTCCAATTTGCTAAGCAATCCCTATATACTAGAGAGAGTCCCAACTTATACTTTTTGTCATAATGTAATAAACAGCACCCCTGTAATTCTCAAAAAGTGTCCCCCTTTGGATAATAAATTATATGGTCACCCTATCCATATCCATAATATCCTCAAAGATAATTCCACACTCCTTGGAAGAAAATTTAAAGTCTAATTCTGATGTCTAGAACAGCAGCTCTAAATTGAAAGTAAAGAATCCTAAATTCACTACCCTCGCCAAAAAAACAAAAAAACAAAAAACAAAAAAACAAAAAAAAAGAAAAAGAAAAAAAAGAAAAAGAATAAAAAAGATGCTGCTGAAAATTCTTTTTATTTTAAATTGCAGACTAAAAAAAAAAAAAAAAAAGTAAGAATTACCTGTTGAACAAGGCATCTGGAAATTGGGATCATTGCTATCCAAAACAGGCAAACAGAACTGGTTACTTGCAGATCCTAGCATAGGATCCTTATCGCTGAGCATGTTCTTCAGCGAGTCCTCTAAGACATTTTGACTTGTACTAAAATCCTCACAGACTTCATTCTCCAGGTTGGATCCTAGAAATAGGGCATCATCTAAGTGTTCAGTAGGAATTAAATGATTAAATGTATCAACTATATCCATGAAGACTTCTGTGTGTCTTTCAGCCCTATAGAAAGACAAAAAAAATACCATAAGAAATAAAGCTATCAATTGATAATCACCTAAAACCAAATTATTTTAATAGTTTTGAGTCTAAGAACACACTTAGGTATTTCTGAATTGTTTTTTAAAAAAAACCCTCACTGTTGTTAGAATAAACATTTGGACATGTAGAACGAATCTTTACTAAATAATGTTTCTTCATTATACATGTAGAATATCATTTTACCAGAAATCCTATTAAATGTTTACTCAGTTTATTATTTTGAGGGAAAAACTATGTATATAATTCATTAATTTGATACAATTGAAAGAATGACATGGCTTAAACCATAAAAACCGTGTGTTTTTAATCATAATCTGTTCATAAATTAAGAATAAAACACTGCTTTCACAATAAGACCACATAAAAGAGCCAAAATCAAATCATATTTGTCCCATACCTATTAAGACGGTAAAATAGCCTTGTGTCATTTACAAAGCATTTAAATCATTTAAAGAAAGGTAATACAGAGAGAAAAAGGTCGTTTGTAGGGGTCGAGGGGGAAATGAAAAGACACTATTAATTAAACCCAACAAATCAAAACTCAAAAAAATACACACATACACAGGCAGAGACATGCACATACACACATTTTAATGGGGGGACTCCTTTTAGGATAAAATGGGATAAATGACAAGAAAACAATATATCAGAGATTTAAATTTATTTTAGTGAGTTATGTGAGGTACATACAGATGTCAAGCTAGTCTCCTACTATATATACTACACACTGCTCAGAAAGGTCATCTCATGCCCTGAAGAGCCTCAATTAATCAAAAGTTGAATTATGAAAATAAGACTGGTTTCAGAAAAAACGGAACCAATGTATTTTGGAAGGTGGGAGAGGAAGGGCATCAGCAAAAACATCTAATAATATTCAGTCAGCTAGAAATTCAACTAACCCAGAACATCTTGGGTTCCAAAATTCCAAGATTTTTTAGATCGGCTCCAAATCTACCAAAATTTCCTCAAACTGTCCTTGATTCTTTCCCCTATAAAAATGAAGGAAGAGGAAGTTCAAAGATATTTGACAATTTACTGGGTATATATCATATGCTGCCAACCATTTCACCCATATTTAGCCCATTTATGCCCAATGATAATAATAGACTCTACACAGAAAATACGTTTAAATAACTGGGGCGCCTGGGTGACTCAATCAGTTGAGCCTCTGACTTCGGCTCAAGTCGTGATCTCACAGTTTTCGGAGTCCCGCATTGGGCTCACTTTTATCAGCATGGAGCCCGCTTTGGAACCTCTCGGTCTGCCCCTCCCCCCACTCGTTCTCATTCTCTCTCTCTCTAAAATAAATGAACACTTAATAATTTTTTACAAGACAATTCATTTAAATAATGTAAATATTGGGGCACCTGGGTGGCTCAGTCGGTTGAGCATCTGACTTCAGCTCAGATCATGATCTCATAGCTCGTGAGTTCGAGCCCCACATCGGGCTCTGTGCTGCCAGCTCAGAGCCTGGAGCCTGCTTTGGATTCTGTGTCTGCCTCTCTCTCTCTGCCCTCCCCCACTCACTCTCTCTCTCTCTCTCTCTAAAATAAACATTAAAAATAATAATAAAAAAATATAATAAAAATAATAAAAGTAAACAAATAAATAATATAAATATCTCCCCACCCCAAACCATAAAACAGCCAAGATTCAAACCTAGGTTCCTAGGCTCCACAGCCTATAGCCATACCTCTTCCTCTTTCACACTAAGCTCCCAAACTAGAAATTGACTAGATTTGACTCATTAAAGGCTCTTCTTTAAAAATAATTTTCTAACAAACCGGTAGTTACCTGGGTCCTTGGATAACAGAAGGATACACTGCAAAGGGACAGGAAGATACTTTGGGGAATGATAAAAATCTCCTAAATCATGAATGTATACATCCACTGGAATTCATCAATCTGTTCATTTTAAGTAGAAAGTTTATTGTAACTCAATTTAAAATCCTAAAAAAAAATGAAAGAAAATGTCCTCATTCTCACAAAAGTTAATCCCCTTCTAAATGAAGGATTTCAGTATCTCTTCTCAAATTTTGGAATTTTACGTATATTAAAATATTAATAGGGGCGCCTGGGTGGCTCAGTCAGTTAAGCATCCAGCTTTGGCTCAGATTATGATCTCAGATTATGATCTCGTGGCTCATGAGTTCCAGCTCCACATGGGGCTCTGTGCTAACAGCTCAGAGCCTGGAGCCTGCTTTGGGGTCTGTGTCTCCCTTTCTCTCTACCCCTCCCCCACTCACACTCTCTCTTTCTCTCTCTCTCTCAAAAATAAAACATTTTTTAAAATTAATTAATTAATATTCATAAAACACTAAAATGTTAATGATTTGATTGACATGCTGGCTATTTTATATGCATTCTCTAACTGTAACATTAAAAGAAAATTACAGCTCATAATGCTGATGAAAACTCAGGAAAACTTTTAATTCACAGGTCAAGACTACATCCTTTTCAAAGTTGCATCCCACTTAGTAATCTTTTTTTCTCAGATGAATCAAAAAGAAAAAAAGGTTAATTCCAGCTCTAAAAGCAAATAGTAAACTTTCCTTCTAAAAAAAGTATGCTGAATCTACTGAAAAACGCACTCATTCCCATAGCAACACGAGTCTGATAAATTCTACAAACTTCACCTGAAGTCCATCTTTCTGTTACTACTGGTTGTGTGATTTCAAGTGATGGAGACATTAAGAACATTCAAAATTATGATCATATAGCTCAAAATCACAAAGCTATATGGAAGACCAACCCATTCTAAATATTCATTCACATTATTTAATAACATTTACAATATTTAGTAAATAGTGATCTAAATAAGCAGTATGTTTTTTTCAATAGCACTATTAGTGAACCATCCCAAAACTCCTTTACAAAAAGTACTTTAAGAGCTTGTGACATATTTTTTTATCTCGAAGGTAGACAATAGTCTTTAAAGACAAATTTAAAAAAATATAAAAAGCAAAACATTGTGTAAATAAGATGGGTGAACCAAACTTTCCACTACAGCTTTTTGGCCAAACTGGCATGACTTGTAAAGTGTGTTTTATCTGAATTTAAATAAGCACATCAGGGAAAAGGCTTCCATAGTCAAATATTGAAAAGGACTAGCATAACAAAATTACATTTATTTAATAATACTTTTAACTCATTCAACACATGTTTACTAAGCAGTTACCATTGAAACATCTTAATGCCAACAAGACCAGGATTCTTCCAACACAGAATAGGCTATAAAATTAGGGACCCAAAGAAGACAATTTCTACAGGAGACATCACAAGACCAGTTTTCTTGTAAATCTATTATAAATTAGTAAGACTGACTTTTCATAAGCAGTACTAAGTGGTTCTTGGGGCAATTCCAAGGAAAAATTCCAAAAATGATAGTATACAACCATCTCACAAGACTACCTTGAAAGTAATATTTAATGGAAGCATAAAGCAATTCGTTTTAAAAGATCAGTTTCAGATATCAAGTTCTCAGTATCAAAAATAAAATGATAAAATTTTCCATGCTAAATTGGAAAACAAACGTTAAGTCAACTGCAGAAATATTAACTCAATTAACATGAACACACTTATCTACTAAATGCAATGTGGTAAACTGGGTTGGATCATGAAACAGAAAAAGGACAGTAAAAGAAAAACCAGTAAAATCAGAATAAAGTCTGCAAGTTAGTTAATAGCAATGTACCAATGTTAATCTCTAGTTCTAATAAAGGCACTAGCATTATGTCAGATGTAACAATCAGGAAACTGGATGAAGGAATACAGAAACTCTATACAATGTCTGCAATTTTTCTATAAGTCTGAAGTTATTATAAAAATAAGTCTTTTTAAAAACATGAACACGGGGCGCCTGGGTGGCGCAGTCGGTTAAGCGTCCGACTTCAGCCAGGTCACGATCTCGCAGTCCGTGAGTTCGAGCCCCGCGTCAGGCTCTGGGCTGATGGCTCGGAGCCTGGAGCCTGTTTCCGATTCTGTGTCTGCCTCTCTCTCTGCCCCTCCCCCGTTCATGCTCTGTCTCTCTCTGTCCCAAAAATAAATAAAAAACGTTGAAAAAAAAAAAAAAAATTTAAAAAAAAAAAATAAAAACATGAACACTAATCTAAAATTACTCTAAAATTACTCTAAAATTAGAGGAGGCACCTGGTTGGCTCAGTCAGAAGAACACACAACTCTTGATCTAGGCGCCGTGAATTGGATCCCCACATTGCGTGTACAAATTAAATAAATAAATAAATAAGTAAACTTAAAAAAAAAAAAAAAAAGAATTTTGAAAAGTATATTTAAAAATAATAATAGGTGCGCCTAGGTGGCTCAGTAGGTTAAGCATCTGACCTAGGTTAGCTCAGGTCATGATCTCACAGTTCCTGAGTTCAAGCCCCGCATCAGGCTCTGGGCTGATGGCTCAGGGCCTGGAGCCTGCTTCGGATTCTGTGTCTCGCCCTCTCTCTGCTCCTCCCCAACTCGTGCTCTGTCTCTCTCTCTCTCTCTCTCTCTCTCTCTCTCAAAGGTAAACATTAAAAGAAATAATAAAAATAAAAATAAAAATAAAAATAAAAATAAAAATAAAAATAAAAATAAAATTAGAGGAGATACCTAGTAGATAGACAAAGAAGATCTTTAAAATCTTCAAAAAAATAAATAAAAATAAAACAAGTCCATCTACAGTGTATGTTAAATGGATAATGATATGTACATATTCAATTAAATCGATACTAATAATTTGGGTATATATTGAAACCAGGAATTAGTTCTTAGATCACAGTAATGTCTCATGTTTCCAGACCATAAAATATCTCCAGCTAAGTCAGAGAACTGGGTAATCTACTTAATTCAAAATTACTCATTTATTCACATATTTATTAAGCATCTACTTATAAAGTATTATTATAGGTACCAGTGAAACAAGTACCATTCAAATCCAAGGAACTCACAATATAAGAGTATAGACATATAAACAACATGTAAACATCACAACAAAATAGGACAGTGTCATAGTAAGGACTGCAAACAGTTATTACAGAGGAAGGTGAAACTCATGAGGCCAAGAATATCTAAGCAAGTGATGTATGAGTTGGATCCTAAAGATCCAGAAGATACTCCAGGCAAAGGGAAGAACAGCATGTGCTAATCATGAATGACAGAGTCTGGTCCTAACAGACCATTTAGAAAGACTCAGAATACAATTAAAAAATAAGTATTACTACCAACATTCTGAATAAAATGAGGTTGAAGATATGTCCCGCTTTAAAATACTTTATCTGTAACTCTCAAAAAATTATACTGCAAACAAATTTAGTTTACACTGATAAAATCAGCATGTATTCTGTTTCATGGAATGGAAAGCAAAAAAGATTTAGAAAACACCAACAGCAAAAAAGAAAAAAAAGTTAAATTTCTACAAAATCCCCTTTTAATTAAGAATACATTGAAACTATCTCAACTTTTCAGAAGCATCTTCAAAGTAAAACTATGTTTTATCATGTCATCTCCTTTAAAAAAAATAGATATAAACCTAACAATAAATCATTAAAGCTACCAAAGACCCTAACAGTTTATACTATGAAGAAGCTCTGTCTCATGCAGTCTGTATTCACATATATGTGTATGGGGGTGGCATGGGGGAGTTACAAATATATTCAGGAGATTGTAAAATCTATGACAAAAAATTAAACAGGGTAATAGTGATGGGGAGAGGAAGAGTGTTTCTATGTACAATGGTAAATGAACATGTAAGCCAAAACCTGAAAAGAGGGAGTGATCCATGCACAAATGAGGAAATGCAATCCAGGCAAAGACCTAAATGCAAAGGCCCTGGGAATGGAAGCTTGGTGCCTTATAGCCCCTATCCTATAGTCTAAATTAAGCTGTCAATTCATCAGGCTTGCTTACCGTGAACATATTTCTAATAGGCACTAGTAGTAGAAAAATAAAAGTACCACTACTAATAGTGACTAAAAACCTAAAACGATGTGCTCTAATTTCACACCAGGCAATGGTCTACATGCTTTACATCAGTAATTCTCAATCAGAGGTGAGTATGTCCCTCCAGAGGACATTTGGCCATATATGGAGACATTTCTGGTCATCACAAAAGGAGGGCAGGCTACTGGCATCCAGTAAATATACTACCATACACAAGGAAAGCCCCACAACAAAGAATTATCCAGCCAGAAAACTGCTAAGGTTAAGAAACTCTGCCCTACATTTATTAATTTAATCCTCACAACAATGCTATATTATAATTCAGTAAACAAAGAAAGAAGAAACGAAGGGAGGGAAGAATTGGGATCAAAGAGATTAAATTACTTGCTATAGTAAGTGGTGGAGCTGAAATTTGAACCCAGAAAATTTCCTTCAAGAATCAATGCACTTACCACTACACTATATTATCTATTTATAAAGCAAAATGCATTGAGTATTTATTATGTGCCAGGCACAGTGTAAACTTAATGTATGCATGGTGTGACTTAATCTTCACAACCATACAATTAGGCAGGTACCATTATTATTTCAAGTTATAAGAGTGGGGCTAAAGCTTAGCAAAGTTACACCCAGTATTATAGAATAAATAAGTGACACAGCTGGGACTCAATTCTGCTCTGACACAAAGGTCAGTTCTTAACCACCATAATATGAAAACATTAAAGATGAGTAACAGGTTATCTTTCCAGGATAGAGAAAAGGAAAATCACTAAATGGTTAAACAATGTAGTACAACACAATTCTAGAAAGTACAATTCTATAGAGCAATGCAACCTAATCAACTGCTCTAAACACACTTCAAATTCTACTCCAGTTGCATTGGTTAGAATCTATAAGAAAAAGCAAAGCTCGAAACTTTTCTAAATCAGGTAAAAGAACAGGTAAGATTCCAAGGTGTCTGCCATACTAAGACTAAAGCTGACCTAAGAATCCAGAAAAAGAACTATCAAGTACAAGCTGAATCTGGCAAAAGCAGAATTACACTAGCCAACTGCACTAACTCCAAAGTTTACAACCATATCCTACTGATATTAGCAGTTTGGACTGACCATACAACCAGTGGAAGTAGCTCATCATTAAAACTATGGAGTAGGTCCTAACAGCACAAGCTAACATGTACTTTTAGCATGCACTATGTTTCAGGCCCTATGCTAAGTGTATTGTATGCCTTATCTCATTAGTTCCTCCCAACAACCCTGCAAGGAAGGTGCAATTACTCTATTTTACAGACAAGCAAATTGAGGCCCAGACCATTATGTAATGTTCCCCAAACTGAAACCCAAGCAGCGTGATTACTGAATCCGCACATTTATACTATACTATATGCACTCTTCTTGTGTAACACATACTAATTTTTATGTTCTTAATAATTAATAAAATCCTAAAAATACTAAAAAGAAAGTGGCCTACCCTTCTTCCAAAATAAGTTAGAAAATACACACTTAGCCACTCCCTACACATAAAAAACACAATGGCTATCCTCAGTGTGTATAAACATCATTTTGGAAGTTATCGACTACAAACTCTGCAATTTATTTTCACAGTCTACAATTTTAGAATGTTTTCACATGGCCAACTCGCACAAATTATGAATGAACCAAAAAAACATTAAGTTTAGCCTTTCTGTACAATCTACTATGCCATTCAAAACGTCATCTAATAAAGTTAGATCATGCTAAAACTAATTAAAACTTCTGGATAGTATTTTGAAATTTTTATTAAACTATTTCTCTTCATTCTTTCTCTTCACTGTACAACTGATCATAAAAATGAAAATTCCCTGACCATTAAAAAATGATCTAAAGGCACCTGGGTAGCTCAGTTGGTTAAACGTTTCAGCTTCAGCTCAGGTCATAATCTTGTAGTTCTTGAGTTCAAGCCCCACATTAGGCTCTGTGCTGACAGCTCAGAGCCTGGAACCTGCTTCAGATTCTGTGTCTCCCTCTCTCTGCCCCTTCCCCATGCATGCTTGCACTCCCTCTCTCAAAAACAAACATTAAAAAAAAATTGTTTTAATGATATAAATTAACACACAATGCATAGGAGTGAGTGTCCGGTCTACACATTTGGCAATTTCTCACACAATGCCTTTTGTAATTCTTAAAATATCATCTTTTCACTTTAATATAATGATTTAACATCTTGAGTCTTTGAATCTTGTTTCTCAACCTAGACAATGTTTCTTGAGCGTAAAAACAGCCCCTGGGTCTCACATATTTTGAATCAAACCAATACCCTCAATACCTTTTCCCAGTATTCAAAGAGCAGCAAATAAAAGGGAGTATCTTTCTCAAACATGCAACTATACTGTAAGTGTCTAACAATTTGCCAAGTCATATTTGTAGTTAAAAAATAAAATGTCTATCCTTCTGAAAACATACTCCAGGATTCTCGGAGGTGCTCCAAGAAAAAATAAGAGAAATAGAGCCCAAGATGTACTGCTCCACAAAAGAAAGAAATCCAACAGCCCTCATCAGAAAGATTTCCTGAAATGTGGATGAAAGAAAATAGAAATCTGCACTCCAAGAACCCTAATAGTTCCTGACACTGTGAAGTAGTTATGGGTAATCCACAAACCTGAGATACTGATCAATGAAGCTCATTATCTCATTAAAGAGGAGAAAAGACCTTATCTCCAGACAAAAATTATTAAGTAAAAAGGATTTCATGAGCTATGTGTCAAAAACAAAAAAAGTGCACATTTCAGAAAGCAAAATGTATTAAAAAGGCAACGCCATATTACCAAGGAAGATAACCATTATGTTTCAGTACTTAAAAAAAAAAAAAAAAAAAAAGAATTGTATGCATAATTAACATTCACCAGTTTTTTCCAAGTATAATACATATTATGTGAAAATCTAAACTCAGGATAATTTTGCAGTAATCCAACTGTCACCTTGTTGCCTTCCAACTTTTAACAACAGAGTTTTATTAATAAGCTATTACATAAATCAAAGATTATCAACCTTTCTTAACTAATTCCAATCTGAATACAATTTAAATTTTAATACTATGGTTTTAAACGATTTGAACATAGAGACAACTTTCCACTTTTCTATCCTGAAATTTGCATTTAATTAATGCTAACTTTCACCTACATTTACAGACTGCTTCTCTTAGATTTGACTTATTTGAACATGCAACAGATGAGTATACCAAAGGATCAACTAAAGTTATGTGAAGTCCATCCCAACAGCATAGAATGCATAACTAACTCAATGTGACAGACAAGGAAGTCCACTGCCCTGCCCGAAGGATGCAAAAGCAGTATATCACGTTTTCATGTTCTTCAATAAACGGACCTATAAAGCATGCAAGGAACAAGGGAAAACTGGTCCCATCAACTAACTCTTGTTATCCTTTTGACAAATTAACAGTACAGCTATCAAATAAAGCTTAAAATCTATGGTTGTAATTCTGCATACTTAAAAAGCAGCCCAGTTCAGTTGAGAAGTCTTTCTGTTACTAATTGAACTGTGTATGGCTCAATCAGACCAATAATAGCTCCTAAGTCCTCTCTGAAATTATGTTACTATCATGGGGAAATGGAGTATGTATTTTAAAATAGTAATGGGTATAATGATGATGGAGGAAAAATTCATTATCGTAATATAGGGCAAATAAACAGAAAAACTGGACAGAAAATAATAGTAATAAAAAGGTCGAGTGGTAGCAAAAACTACTATTCGAAATAATCTTTATACAACACCTCTTGAGCTCTGGAATGAGGATACAAATTCAAAAACAGAAGAATCCTGCAAAGACTTCTTGGTTCTTTTGACTCGTGTCTCTTTACCACAAACACATCTAAAAACATTTTCACAATCCCAAACACTTCATTCAAGAATCCAAAAATGGTAGGAAATGAATGAGTAAAGAAGGCGTAGTTTTGCAAGATCTCAAACAACCAGTTTTGTAAAAAGGAAAACAAAAATCGACCCCCAAATCGTAACTAAGTAGAACAATGTACTAAGTACTCCCTAAATAGTTTACTGTATCTTTTTTTTTTTTTTTGGCTTAAAATAAGGTAGTATTTGGGAAAGGCTCAATAACCAATGTCTCATTTCAAATTAAGTATTTCTACATGTAATGAAGATTAGTAAAGGTAGATATCAAAGTGCTGTTACCACTTACATTAATGATTATCCATGATCATAATCTGCAAATGATTCCTGAATAGTACCAATAATCATGCATTCAAACTACCTCGAATCATAGTCTCTAGAAAATGGCATTTAAAAATCCAAAGATGGGAAAAGGTCATCGGACCCGGCAACACATTGCTGGGGGAAAGAAGGGGGAAACAGGGCTATGCGCGGTACTAACATTCTCTTTCTCCCTCCTCCCTGCCCCCCTCCCCGTGTCAGGTGATCAGTTATTTAGCACCATTAACACGCACGAATCGACAAGTGGTTCATTAAATTACTCATATTATTCCGAAAGCCACATTCTAGGCTTCCTTTTTCAAACTAAGCAAAAGGAGTCGACAGTTTGGGTCCCGAGCACAAAAGCGCGCGGTAGCAGGAGGATGGATAGAGCGCCAACTCCCCCCTCTCCAAAAGCTGGGACAGGGTTCGGCCTCGCGGCAGGGCCCAAAGCTCGATGCCGAGCTCGCTCCCTTGGAGGGAAGAGGTACGAAGGGCCAGGTCCGGGGGCCTGCGGGCCGGGCCTTCCTGGCAGCGCCCGCGGTGCCTCCGGGCCTGCGCGCCCGCGCGACGGCGGCAGTGGGGCACACTCACCGCGGAAGGCCCGGGAGCAGAAGCCGGGGAGAGGCCGCGGTCCAGACCCTCCGCCTGGCCACCTCGCCGCCGCGGCTCCCTCCCACCCCGCGATCCAAACGGTCCGGGGCGACAGAGGCACGGCCCGGGCAGGCCGGGGACGTTGCGCAAGAGGCCGGAGAGGTTTCCCGGCTGCGCGGGAGAAAGGCGCGGAGTGTCCGCCGCGGGAGGGGCGGGGAGGCCCGCGGAGGCGCTGTGCGTGTGGAAAGGGATGGGGGAGGGGAGAATTGCCCGTCTCCCTGGCCGCGGCCAGAGCCGCAACTCACCCAGCTCCGCCAGACGAGCGCTACCACTGGCAGCAAGAGGAAGATGGTGGCCGCTGCCGCCGCCGCCGCCGCCGAGGAGGAGGGGGCCCGGTGGGTGCCGAGGAGAGGGGGTACGCGCAGGACGTCGGCGTCGCTGCCACAGCCTCTTTTGCTCACAGGGCCGAGCGGCTGCTGCTGACGACACTAGCCTGGCTTCCGCGCCGCCCTTTTTATCCTCGTAGCAGCCGCCGCCGCCCAGGGCCCGAGGGTCGCTCGCCTCGTGGGGACCGTGCGGCGGCGCGAGACCCCGCAGCCATCGGCGTGCGGCGGCGGCGCGGGGGCAGGAGCCGGGCCGCGTCACGTGACCCCACTGTTTACCGTTCCGGGGGCCGCGGCCTGCACGCTGCGCCTGCGCAATGTGGGCTCTCCAGTGCCGCGCCTCCGCGGGGCCCGGGCTGTAGCACTCGGCTGCGCTTCCGCGCCGCTCCCAGTCTTGTCAGGGCGCGGCACGCCTGAGGGCCTTGAGGTATTACCTCGCTCGCGGGGTGAGGCAGAGATAGATTTTTCTCGATTGTAATGAGCACTAAGGCTTCATAGTGCAATATTGATAGTCAAATCTGCCCCCCCCCCATACGTTTCATTAATTGGGTGTGCTTTCAAGAATGGTAGGCTACAGGGGAGTACATGAGCCCCTTGCCCAAGAATCCCGGCTGGCTATACACAACAGCCCCATCATTAACCACCTCCGTTCTCGCCTTTTCTGTAAATAGATGGTCTTTTTCAGGACTCAAGTTGCCTACAAGAATCATTCCTGGTCGAAGTCAACAGATTCCAAAATATGGCAAGAGGATCCTCTGAAGGGTTCCCTAGACCTTTCAGAGGAGCGTCAATTCTTTAACAAATTTTCTTCATCTCCTTCAACCAAAACATGTAGCAGCTGATTAAATGCAGGAGATATGAGAATCCAGCCATCTATTAAGCCAGACATTGAAGAAATGTGCAAAAATGTAAAGTGATGCCACTCTTCTCATTAAATTTTGTTGGGAAAAAATTCATAATAAATTATTTATGATAACATATAATGAATTTTGTTATTTTGTGTTTTATTATTCTTAGGTTTAATTCCTACGATAGTAAATAACTAACCCACATAAACAAAAGCTCTTAGAAGTCCCTCAGTAATTTTTAAGAATATATATAGGTTCTGAGACCAAAACCTTTGAACTCCACTGGTCTTGATTAATGTTTCCACAGCAGCCTGTGCTGACTTCTATCTCAGCCCTTAATAAACATAGTGAGGTAATGTTGTTAGTCATCACTCCAACCAAAACAAGCCCCTTTGAGGACAGGGATCGTGCCTTCTCTTGGCAAGGAACATTACAGTACCCACTAAAGAATGATAGCCAGCACCTGCTGTGCTCTTCAGAAACCTTTACTTGTTGATTTAAGCTTCATGCCAACCTAGGCCACATTGTAAGATTTGTGCAGAGTAGAATAATAGCTTACAGGCATGTGGTGACGAGCTGTTCTTTACTCTCTCCAGTCTTCCGGTATTTTGAGCACCCCCAATACCCAATGCTCTTCCACAAAGGAAGTTTAGATTGTTCCAATTCTACTGGAATCCTAGAATTCCATCCCCTGCCTTGACTCATTGATCCCTCAAAACTTGGTTTTGTAATCTCTTTTTTTATGTTGTTGTTTTGTTTTGTTTTGACAAAGGGAAATAGAAATGGGTAATCAAAATTTTTTTCTCACTTGGAATGTCTGGGATGAATTGCTAAAATAAACCTTAACTTTATTTTTACTCTTCTTCTGGACCTCAATGTGAAATTTGAAAAAGGCATTAGGAAAGAATAAGATTATAAACAAAATCCAATCCTAAGGGATTTAATATAGTAGAGCTCAAATAGAAAATCATTATTTGGAAAATTCCCTTGGAAGACCTGGGGAAAACTTATCTTCTTAAAGAAATTTTAGTAAATTTGTGAAAAAAACACAATGAAGGTTAAAATAAACTATAGCAGGTGTGCCTGGGTGGCTCAGTCGGTTGAATGTCCAACTTTGGCTCAGGTCATGATATCGTGGTTTGCAAGTTCAAGCCCTGCATGGCGCTCTCTGCTGTTTTCATGGAGCTGGCTTCAGATCCTCTGTCCCCCTCTTGCTCTCTGCTCCTCCCCCACTTGTATGCATACTTTCTCAAAAATAAATAAATGTTAAAAAAAAAAAAAGAAAAAGTACAGGAATGGTAAGCTTGTCACATTTACAAAACAGATTTCTAATCCTAAAAAAGCCAACAAGCTTACCACAAAGCGTGAATTTTGACCATATTATTTTGAACCAGGCAAGAACCCAGTTCACATTTGTTCATTAATGATCTTTTCTTTTTGTTTCCAGATATAAACACAATCTGTCTTTTATCCAGTCTATAAAAAGATTACTAGAAGAAAGAACCATCATGATAATACTGAGAATGGCTCTCACAGCATGCAGGACATTGTTTTAGTTAAAAGACCTATTGGAAAATCAGATTGTATTGATAGCATTAAAAACTCCAAATTAACTCGGGAAAATTAAATTTGGTAGAAAACAAGACAAGACAACTAACAATGGCAAATACTGACCAATAGGATTGTAAATTGACCAAAACCAAACCAAAACAAAGCAAAACATGTGGAAAAATGAAAAATTGACAAAATTTGGATGCTGCAAAACTTTACCCAAGAAAATTGAGCCTGGCAGAGAGTGGGGCCATGGAAGACAGCTCACAGTGCTGGTATGGAAGTTAAGTCTGATATGAACAATGCTTGTCATCATGGAAACATTGGTTCCTACAGTATCAGTTCACTGGAGTAAAGATGAAAAAAGTGGGATGTTAACTGCAGCAAATAGTAAATCAATAAAAATATCAAATATACTTAATGTCTTTTTTTCTGGAAAACACTTTTTATATACACAGACACACTTTCACGTTAGTTTGAATAGATATAAATGGTGTTATTCTTAAACATGACATCAAAGCAGTAGAATCAAAATATTCTGAATTCATTTTACTAAGATCATTGTGAAATTTAGAGGCTTAACCCAGAACACCTTGTTCCTTATGTCAGGCTTGCTCCCTTCCCACACAGTTTTTTTACCTACTTTCTCCAGAAAGATAGCTCCCAACTAAGGGCATGTCCTGATCCAGGGTAAATAATTTGCACAACGTACCAGAGATCAGGGGGTGCCTAGAGGGGCTGGGTCAAACAGTAAAATAAAAGTTTTCCATGTACCTGGTCTGCACAGGGCATAAAAGCACCTATGCAGACTTTAGCAACTATAAGGTACAGGGAAGGAGCAATTCTGTCATTCAGTGCTTTGACACTGGTGGGCACAGAGGACATGTATTCATGCTTTACCTGGCCTGGAGTGGAGACCAGGCATTTCTGACAGTAGATGCCCTCAAGGACAAGAAAGTTCTAGCGAATCTGTGTGGTTCTGGAGCTACAAATCTTTCATTATCTGGTTAGACATATTGCATCAATGAAATAATCAAAATTCTTTTATTTTTTTAATGTTTATTTATTTTGAGAGAAAGCACGAGCAGGGGAGGGACAGAAAGAGAGGAGAGAGAGAGTCCCAAACAGTGTCCACACTGTCAGCGCAGAGCCCAACACAGGGCTTGAACTCACAAACCATGAGATCATGACCTAAGCAGAAATCAAGAGTCAGATGCTTAACAGACTGAGTCCCCCAGGAGCCCTTCAAAATTCTTTTAACAAAGAAAGTGTTTGTGATAGGGTCCCTCGGTGACAATGTCCCTTCCTTACTTAAAATTTTTCTGTGGTTCTCCAAAATAAAAAGAATAAAACCCAAACCTCTTAATATAGCCATTAAGACACTTTGGGATTAGTCCTTATCTAGCTCTTCAGCTTCTCTTCTCACGATTCCCTGATTTTTAAATTTATGACATAGCAACATCTAACTTCTGTTTCCTACACACATCCATACTTCCTCTTAACCTAAAGTCTTTGCTCATGCTGTTACCTCTGACAGGAATGTTCTCTTCTGAACTGACCCTAAACACCACTACAGACCCTCCCACTACTTTTAGATTGCTTCTGAATCCTTTTTTTTTTTTTAAGTTTATTTATTTATTTTCATAGAGACAGAGACAGCATGAGTGAGGGAGGGGCAGAGAAAGGGAGAGAGAGAGAATCCCAGGTAGGCTCCTCATTTTCAGCACAGAGCCCGATACAGGGCTCAAACTCACAAAATCACAAGATCTTGACATGAGCTGCAACCGAGAGTCCAGCCCGAGGCTCAACCGACTCAGCCACCCAGGCGCCCCACTTCTGAATCCTTTTAAGATGCAGCTCAGTGTTAGCTGTCTGAATCCATCAAACTAAATGGTGAAATATTAGAAGCATCCCCACTCAAGCTAGGGATGAGCAAGACTGAGACTATGACTACCATTATTCAATATTAGCTGATACAGAAAGGTCAGAGAAGAAATGAAAGATAGATATAAGAAAATAAAAGATACAATGATTATTATTTGCATACGCTATAAATGCATATCAAACAGAATCAATTAAATGACTACTAGCATTAAGGAGTTACCTGAGTACTAGGCCAGTTGTTCAAAAATCAGTTAAAAGAAATTAATAGGTTTCCCATAAACAGCAATCTTGGTTACAATTTGTTGGGAAAACAAATTCCAACAAAAATATGTAGCTCTTAAACAGCCTAACAGGAAAAAATTGTGCATTTCTTCACTATAAGGAAAAAGAAAAACCTTACTTAAAAGGAAACCTGACCTAGAATAACCAAAATTATCTTGAAAAAGAAGAATAAAGTTGGAGGACACACATTTCCCAGTTTTAAAACTTACCCACAAAGCAACAGTAATCAAGATAGTGTGCTAATGAGATAGGATAGAGTTATTAACCAATGGAATAAAGTTGAGAGTCCAGAAATAAACCCATGTGTCATGGTCCACTAATTTTGAACAAAGATCCCAATATCATCCAATGAAGAGAAAGAATGGTCTCTTCAGCAAATGTACCGGACCAACTGGATGATGGATGCATGCAAAAGAATGGAGTTGGACCCTTACCTCAAACCATATACAAAAGTTAACTCAAAATGGAGTAAAGACCTAAATGTAAGAGTAAAAATTATAGAACTCCTAAAAGAAACCATAAGGGTAAATCTTTATGATCTCAGAATTGACAATGGATTATTAGATATGACACCAAAGTAAAAACAACAGAAGAAAAAAAATAGATAAATTGAATTTCATCGAAGTTAAAAACTTCCGTGCTTCAAAGGGCACAATCAGGAAAGTGAAATGACAACTCAGAAAGTGGGAAAAAATGTTTCCGAATCACATTATCTGATGAGGGACTTGTATCCAGAATGTACATATATAAAGAACACTTAAAACTGAACAATAAAAGACAACCCAATTTAAAAAGAAGGATGAGGCACCTGACTGGTTCAGTCGGTAGGGTATGTGACTCTAGATCTCAGGGTCATGAATTCAAGCCCCACGTTAAGTATAGAACTTACTTTAAAAAAAAGCAGGGGAGGGGGGCAAAGGATCTACATACACATTTCTTCAAAGCAGATATACAAATAGCCAGTAAATGAGAGGCTCAGTTCCCTAATTAGTCATTAGGGGAATACAAACCAAAACCATAATAAGACACTACTGTACAAATACTAGGATGTCTATGATAAAAAAGATAGAAAATAACAATTATTGGTGAGGCTATGGAAAATCAGAACACTCATCTACTGCTGGTGGGAATGTAAAATCATGCAGCTGCTTTAGAAAATAGTCTGGCAGTTCCTCAAACTGTTAAACATAGAGCTACCATATGATCCATCCAACTCCACTCCTATACGTATACCGAAGAGATATGAAAACATATGTCCATGCAAAACATTGTACATGAATGTTCAAAGCAGCATAATTCGTAACAGCAAAAGGTGGAAACAAAATAAATGTACATCAACTGATTAATAGATAAAATGTGGTATAGCCGTACAACGGTATACGATATGGCAATAAAAAAGAATAAAGTACCAATGTTCTGTAGCATGGGTAGACCTTGAAAATGTTATGCTACCTGAAAGATACAGTCCCAAAATATATATTTTATGAAATAAAATTTGCCTTATTTTCAGAATAGGCAAACAAGTCCCAAAATATATTTTATGAAGTAAAATTTGCCTATTTTCAGATGAGGCAAATCTATAGTCAGAAAGTAGATTAGGACTTAGAACTGGGGTGAAGGGATGGATGATAGAGGGATGATGTGTAAAGGTGTAGAGTTTCTTTTCAAAGTGATGAAAATGTCCCAAAATTGACTGTCATAATGGTCACACCTATCTGTGAATCTCCTAAAAACAATCAAATTGTACACTTTGAATGGATGAATTGTATGGTATATAAATTTTATGTCAGTAAAACTATTATTTTTTTAAACAGAATCTTGAATAAAGATTGTATGTTCTAGGTAGCGAAAAACAATATAATGAAGATGTCGATTCTCCTCAAAATAACCATGAATGTATTGCCATTCCTTTTATAATTTGGCAAATTAAAGTTAATCTAAGAGGGGACACCTGGGTGGCTCAGCTGGTTAAGCATCCGACTCCAACTCACGTCATGATCTTGTGGTTCATGAGTTCAAGCCCCGCATGGGGCTCTGTGCTAGCAGCTCAGAGCCTGGAGCCTGCTTCGGATTCTGTGTCTCCCTCTCTCCCTCTCTGTCTCTCTGTCCCTCCTCCACTGGTGCTTTATCTCTCTCTCAAAAATAAATAAACATTGGGGCGCCTGGGTGGCGCAGTCGGTTAAGCGTCCAACTTCAGCCAGGTCACGATCTCGCGGTCTGTGAGTTCGAGCCCTGCGTCAGGCTCTGGGCTGATGGCTCGGAGCCTGGAGCCTGTTTCCGATTCTGTGTCTCCCTCTCTCTCTGCCCCTCCCCCGTTCATGCTCTGTCTCTCTCTGTCCCAAAAATAAAAATAATAATAATAATAATAATAAATAAATAAACATTAAAAAGAATTTTAAAAATTAAATTAATTTAAGAGAATGGAAAAGCTAATATAGTCGGCAAAGTTAAAAATAAAAAGTAATGTGCGGGAGTGGGATGTGGACATTCAATTTAAGCATAAGAATATATAAATTTATCATAATAAAAATACACAAAAATTAACAAAATAGGAAAAATAGACAAAGAAAAATTAACAAAATAGAAAGGCCAGGAACAGGGGGAATGAGGATTTGCTGTTTAATGGTTACAGGATTTCTATTTGGATGATGAAAAGGTTTTAGAAATAATGCAACATTCTGGATGTAATTAATGTCACGGAATTGTAGATTGAAACATGGTTAAAATGGCTGTTTTTATAGACGCTTTACCATGGTTTAAAAAAATTAATAATAGAGTATACCAAAAACCATTAAATTGCACAGTTTAGATGGGTTAATTGTGTGGTATGTGAATTTACATCTCAACAAAGCTGTTAAAAAAGTCAAGAAGCAGAAAAATAAACAAAAATAAAATTTTTGTCTGTAGTAAAGATGCCATCTCAAGTCTATAAGAAGAGGATTATTTGCTACATGGCAAATAAATAAACATTAAAAAAAATTTTTTTGAAGTGTCCAATTTCAGCTCAGGTCATGATCTCACTGTTTGTGAGTTCGAGCCCCACAGTGGGCTGTCTCCTATCAGCACAGAACCTGCTTTTGATCCTCTGTCTCCCTCTCTCTCTGCCTCTTCCCCACTCATGTGCACTCACATACTCTCTCTCTCAAAAAAAAAAAAAAAAAAAAGACTTCAGCAGAAAACAAATCTTTAATAAATGTATCAGAAAATTATCAACTTCATACCACGTATCATCAGGCAGATAGGTAAAATATTTTGAAAGTCATCATTTAGTGTTGACGTGGGCATGGATAAACTGTCATATACTAAGAATAGAATACAAATTGATAGTTTTCTAGAGAAAAATTGGTAAGATGTATCAAAAGCCTTTAAATATGCACATTTTTTGATGCAGAATTTTTGTTCTTAGGGCTGCATATAAAGAAATAATAGAGCAGGACTCTAAAATTTTATGTACAAGGATGCTCATAATATAAAACTGAAAACAATCTACAAGTTCAATAATCATATTGTATATATCTTACAGACTTTTGTTCTATATAATAATGTATATGCACACACACACCTGCACCTCACCCCATATGTATTTTAACCTTTTAATCCTCTGACTCTAGAATTCAACCTCTGGAAATTTATCTTAAGAAAATAAAAAGTTGAAGGTGCCTGGGTGGCTTAGTCAGTTAAGTGACTGACTTCGGCTCAGGTCATGATCTCATAGTTCTTGATTTCCAGCTCCGCATCAGGGTCTCAGCACAGAACCTGCTTCAGATATTCTGCCTTCCTCTCTTATGTTACTTGATTCTGAAATGTTTTTCTTTAGAGATATTTAAAGCATATTGAAAGATATTTAAAGCATATTTAAAGCATCCCATTAATAGATATTGATATATTTATGTAGTTACATATGTTCTGAGTGCTGTTGCACACACTAAGACATTGAGAGCTAACATTGGGTAGACTGAAATGTAAACCTTTCATCAATGTGCATTAGCACAAATCATACTGAACACTCCTGAGCACTACAGTTTCTGCTGCTCTTCTCATAACTATGTTCTACAAAGGGTATGCTTTGCTGGAAATTTCTTTCTGTAATTTATTTTAGGTTAATTGAGAACAGTTTTGACTCACAGTGTCTAATAAAAGAAGCATAATTCATCGTGATGGCTATGCCACATAAGAAACAAAGGAATAGTATCAAGCTGATATTTAAAAACTAGCTGATTTTCCCCTAAAGCTCTCTCCATAGAAATAGAAGAAGAAACAGTAGTGATCACTAAATAGATATTGAAGCAGTGATAAGTGTATAGCAGCTGATTTGAGAAGCTTTGTTGTTAAGTTAGAAACGGAGCAAGAGCAGGAGGCAACAGAGATCTGCTCAAAGGAGAGTTGTGTATATGAGGGTTTAGTTTGTTTGCTGGTTTGAGTGCTAACACTGAACTTCTGGAGATTGGCCTTATATAGGCATAAGGATACGCTCCCCATTTTAAAGAAAGGAAGAGTGGGTAAGGCTACAGTTGAAAGTGTTGGTTGGTGGAGCTCCTGGGTGGCTCAGTCGGTTAAGACACCGACTCTTGGTTTCAGCTCAGATCATGATCTCGAGGTTTGTGAGTTCAAGCCCCTCATCCCACCTCCATCCCACCCTCCCATCCCCACTGTCAGTGCAGAGCCTGCTTGAGATTCTCTCTCTTTCCCTCTCTCTGCCCTCCGTGGTGCATGCACTCTCTGTCTCTCTCTCAAAATAAATAAATAAATGTAAAAAAAGTGTTGGTTTGCTGTTATGAGGTGATGGAGGACTGATTGGAAGCAAAGGAGGCATATTGGAATATTTGAGGAGAAAGAAGAAGCAATGAAGTTGATGTCTCTAAGAGTAGAAAAGAAAGCTTACCAAGGAAAATGGAAGAGATGTTTTGGGTAGTGTTGGGTGTCACTTAAAGTTTGTGATGATAAAATGAAGCCAGTTAGCCCAGTTGTGCGATTTCCCTCAGCAACAGTCTACTGCTTAGCAATACACATTGAAAATACGGACAATTGGATTCAATTAGAGTTGAGATTTTGCCAGACAAGTGCAGTGGAAGAAGAGAGAACCAATGAGTTGTAGATCATTTTTAGGGAATAATAACAATGACAGACCTTGGACTATAAACCAGGGACACAGGAAATAAAGACAAGAAGAAAATGATAGATAATGAGAAACTAGTGGGGTTCAATAGTTTGGCATCTGAGTGAGACAGAAAAATTATGTTACTATGGATAGTAAAGTAAAGTTTTGGAAAGCAAGGCTG
The DNA here is from genome assembly GCF_028018385.1 of Neofelis nebulosa. Classification (NCBI taxonomy): domain Eukaryota; kingdom Metazoa; phylum Chordata; class Mammalia; order Carnivora; family Felidae; genus Neofelis; species Neofelis nebulosa. The sequence goes on along the minus strand of NC_080787.1, from coordinate 60,984,075 downwards.
GTGTCTAGATTGAGGATTTCTGAAATCAAGACTCTTGGAAGTGGTATAATTTTAGGTGATGACAAGTTTTCAGATATGACTACAGAAATGAATAGTTAAGGTGAAGCGAAAGTGAGTGTCAAGGATTTGAGACTTCAGTGTATTAAATGAGTCCTTCACATGAAAACTGACATCATGAAAATTATATGATGGTATGAGTGCAGAAGGTGAGCTAGAAGTTAAAGCCACCATGAAAAGACTAGGAAGAGATAGATGATGACAATAAGGAGGGGGATAGAATGGTAGCAGTCTGTTGTTGTTTGTTTCCCTAGAAGGGAGAGAGATGAATGATCTAGAAGAAGCTGCAGTTGAGAAAAGGAAAGCCTAGTTTAAGGTAAGAGGGGTGTGAAAAATATATAGCCTCTACTTGGGAGGGTTGCAGAGCAAATAAGGTTCTCAGGGAATATCAAATTTCAGTTAAGTCAATGACAGTGAAAGGTATCTGCTAAGAGGCAGTTAACTATAACTTTCAACCAATTAGAAACTGATCTCCCAGTTGCTAGAGTTGTTATTTGTACTCTGAGTACATACAGAACCAGATTCATCAGGTGCGATTAAGATAAGATTAAGTTTTATGCTGCCTACACTAGGCCCGGTCACAGTGGGAAGGCAAAAGGGTAAGTACATAGCCCAAAAGCACAGGAAGGTTTACAGCTCTCTACACACCAAGCACAAGATAAAGAAGGGGGTGGTAGTCATTTCTGTACATTGCAGTTTCCCAAGATGCACTAAGTCTATGTCACTCACTCCATCAGTGGAGAAGCAAGTTCGAAAGGAAGCTCAGCAAATTACAGCAACAACAGAACATAGGTCCATGAGGCAAGACTGCCTTGGAATGAGGTCTGAGAGACCTTTCTTATGGGACTAAAGGTAGTCATGTAGGGACCAGTCCTAACATTCCTAGGCTAGGTTGGCCATATATAACTTTTTCAAATTATAGCGCCAAAAGCTAATAACTTGTTTATAATTTATGTTTGAATTAAAATTATTGCTGAAGAACAGAGTTACAAAATATTATAAACAACTTAATGTGTACAGAGACAGAACCTCAAGAAAGTGTTGCATTTGCTAGAAGCATCCAGGCTTTATGAGAAAACTTCTCTCATGTAGTCCCATCAATGGAAATATGTAGGAAACTTTTAAAAAGGGGAGGGGAGCTCCTGGCTGGCTTAGTTGGTAGACCGTGCAACTCTTGATCTCGGAGTTGTGAGTTGAAGCCCCATGCTGGGTGTACAGATTATTTAAGAAACATAATTTGTTTAAATTAAAAAAGAAATATGTCGAAAACTTTACTGATCCCAAGTTGGAATTTAGAGCCCATATTGGAAAGTTGGAAGGGGGGACGAGGGAAAACGATTTCACAAGACTAGAGAAAGTAAGAAATGAGACTGTGTGACAATAGACAACTAAGGAGGTCACAACTAAGGAGCTCTAGAGAACAAAAATGTTAATTCAAGACTGTGATAGTAATGAATTTGGGATGCTCTAGAAACAGAAAAGGCTAGTGTGAATAGAGCATACGGTGCAAGACAGAAAGCCAACAGATTGGCACGAACCTGGTAGGCTAAAGCAGGGAATTTAGAACGTATTACAAACAAAAGTAGATGCCACTGGGGAATTTGTTATGCAAGGAATGACATGATCTGTTTTGTTTTGTTTTGTTTTGTTTTTTGGTAACAGGTTTATTGAGATGTAATTCACATATCACACAATTAGCCCATTTAAAGTATACAATTCAATAGTTTTTAGCACATTCACAGTTGCATACCATACCACAATCAGTTTTAGAAGATTTAGATCATTTCAAAGAGTCATCTCATATCTTTTAGCCATCACCACTGAACTCCCATCCTCCCACAGTCCTAAGCAGCCAGTAATCACTTTCATTAATCTAATTTTTCTGTCTCTAGATTTCTCTATTCTGGACATTTACATTTCATGTAAATGGAATCATGAAACTACACAGTTTTTTGGTTATAGCTCAAACATCACTTCAGGAAACCTCCTCTAACTCCCTATACCACAGACCCTCCATTATTTTCTCTTGGGCACCCCTCAACTTTTTTCTAACTGTGCCCACTTGTAATTATTTTATTAAGCATGTGTTTACTAATTGTTTAATGTTCCTTCTCTATCCTGGATTGTAGGTTTCAAAAGAGCAGAGACCATATACTGCTCAAATCTTTATCCCTAGCCCTCAGCACAATATTTGGCTCATGGTAATAATTTAATAGATTTTCTATGGCGGCGCCTGGTGGCTCAGTTAAGCGTCTGACTCTTGGTTTCGGCTCAGGTCATGAACTCACAGTCTGTGAGTCCAAGCCCCACGTTGGGCTCCATGCTGCTGGTGCAGAGCCTGCTTAGGATTCTCCTTCTCCTTCTTTCTCTGCCCCTCTCCCACTCGTTCTCTCTCTCTCTCTCTCTCTCTCTCTCTCTCTCTCTCTCTCAAAATAAGCAAATAAACTTAAAAAAAAAAAAAAAACATTCCATGACTTGATGACTTAAATATGCCAGGAATGGATTTGCAGAAAGACTGGCCTCTACAAAAGGATTTTTGTTGTGTCTCACAGTCATGCTTTCCTCTGTCTTTATCCCATCAGTGCCACAATCACCCCACTCCAACATCCCCCAGGCCAGGGGTCAAAAAGAGTGGAGTCTGAACAGTATATTGTCTCATGAGCCAAGGAGAGCATAATTCTGTCCCAATGCTTCTGCAGGCAGAAGCCAAAGGAGTTGTTTTCAATGAAGGAGTTCATAAAATGTGAAGATACAAAGCACTGCTTCTTTGGTATCCATAAGACTAAGTGTGGTGTAGAAGGGGGAGAAGAGCATTCCTCCATGCCTGGAGTAGAACATAAACAGTTTTGGCATCTATCTTCAGGTAATGTGGTTTTTTTGTTGGTACCTTAAGTGTCACAGGTTTGTATTTTTTAAATTTGTTTGTTTGTTTAGAGACACAGAGAGCATGGGAAGGGCAGAGAGGGAGACAGAGAATCCCAAGCAGCTTCCATGCTGTCAGCGCAGAGCCTGATGAAGGGTTCAAACTCATGAACCCATGAGATCATGACCTGAGCAGAAATCAAGAGTTGGACGCTTAACCAACAGAGTCACCCAGGGTTCCCCTTATTTAGATTCTGATTTGAACAAGCTAATAAATGGTTGAACAAACTAATAACTGAGCCACAAAAAAGACTTTTAAGGTAATTGGTGAAAATTGAACACATACTGGGTGTTCATGAAATTTAAAAATATAAGTATGATAATTTTTTTTCTTTTTTAGAGAAAGAGAATACAAGCAGGGGAGGGGCAGAGAGAGGAAGACACAGAATCTGAGGCAGGCTCCAGGCTCTGAGCTGTCAGCATAGAGCCCAATACAGGGCTTGAACCCACAAACCATGAGATCATGACCTGAACTGAAGTTGGACACTCAACTGACTGAGCCACCTAGGCACCCCTGATACTGGTATTTTTAAAGAATCCTTATTTTTTAGAGACACATGTGGAAATTCATATGGGTGAAACCATATGATATCTGGAAATTTATTTATTTATTTATTTATTTATTTATTTATTTATTTTAAGTGGGCTCCACACCCAGTGTGGGGTTTGAACTCATGACTTTGAGATAAAGAGTCGCATGCTCTACTTCCTGAGCTAGCCAGGAGCCCCTGGAATTTTATTTAAAAGACTCTAGAAAATATAAATAGATTTAAAAGTTAGTGAATGGAGATTAGATAAGAGTAGTAACATACTAGTAATTGTAGATTTTAGGTGACCAGTTCTAAAGGGTTTCTTCTACTGTTTTTTCTTATGTGTATTTGAAAAGTTTTAGGATAAAAAGTGAATTAAAAAAAGTTTTCTTTTACAGATACACATTTGAAAAATATATTTTTGTGAACTACTTCCTTTCCACAAAAATTTGGTCTGTATGCTTTGGATTTAAAACTGTGGCAATGGAAATGGATTTGGTTTTAAGGAAAACAGAATCACCATTGAATTTCCATTTCCTTCTCAGCATTCATGACAAGCATACCAATTCCAGAATCTTCTTGGAGTTAAATGACAAGAGGATCTTTACATTAGGTATCATGTGAGAAAGGCTTGCCTTCTCCAGGAACATCATTTTATTTCTTCAGCAGCAAATGAACTTTTTCTACAGGCAATTAGTGGGTGTTAGTAAACCTTGCTATGCTTGTATTTTAATCTGAAAAGTATGGGAAAAGGCTTTATTTGGTTCCATCAGCCTTTTATATATGCACTACCAGATATTCCATCTTGCTTGAATAGTTTGTAAACAAGCAACTCCAAAACTGAGTTGACAAAATTAATATCCTGTTTAATTCTGCCTCACAGAAATAAAAAATTCTCCAAAGGGTTTTTTTTCTTCAAAGATTTTTTTAATATAAATCAAATTAAATAGCTAAAAGTAAAATTCAATTCTTGAAGATTATTTTGTTTGATGCTATGAATTCTAATATGTCAAATGGTTCTACCAAAGTTCTACAAAGATTACAACTATGATGATGATAAAATGCAATCTCTATTATTTATTATTATTCACATTTTTAAAAGTTTATTTATTTATTTATTTTGAGTAAGAGAGAAAGCACGATTGGGTGAGGGACAGAGAGAGAAGAGAGAGGAAGAATCTAAAGCAGGCTCTGCTCTGTCAGTGTGGATCCCAATGAGGAACTCGAACTCACAAACCATGAGATCTTGACCTAAACCGAAACAAAGAGTTGGACGCTGAACTGACTGAGCCACCCAGACACCCCATATTATTCACTTTTTAATTAACATTTGTTAGCTAAAAATTGATATAACATTCTTCTTAAAGTTAGCAAATATTTTCTCTTAACAAAATTCAGACGTTGAAGCCCAGACTTTCAATGGGACTGTATTTGATTAAGGTCTTTAAAGAGAGAATTAAGGTTAAATGAAGTAATAAGGATGGGACCCTAATCCACTGTGACTGAGTCTTTATAAGAAGAGGAAGAATCCCCAGAAATGCGAGAGCACAAAGAAAAGGCCATGTGAAGACACAGACAGAAGGCAAACATCTGCAAGCCAAGGAGTGAGGTCTTTAGGAGAAACCAATCCAGCTGACACCTTAATCCTGGATTTCCATCTTCCAGACTGTGGGAAATTAATTGCTGTTGTTTAAGTCACCCCATCTGTGGTATTTTGCTTTGGCAGCCCTAACAGACTAAAATATCTGACATATAGTAAGTGTTCAGATTCTGCCAGCTCTTGCTAATATCTATTATTTTCTAAGCCCCTTAGGGGTCTAGTACCTCTCTTGTTAGGTTCTCAAGATTAAAAGGCTGCTCTAGGATGGAATTAAGATGGTGAAGTAGTATGGGGACCCTGACCTTGTCTCGTCCTAAAAGGCTGCCCTATCTTCCATACTGACCTAACCCCAGGTATCACTTTTTACAGTTTTCTACTCTCTGAAGATATCTTTGGTTCTGTATTCATTCCTTTAAATGGTCAGTATCATGTTTTTAGAGTCTCCATGTGGTAATTCCAATATCTGAATTCTCTGAGGATCTGCTTCTTGCTCATGGTAGTTAATTTTTTGAGGTTGCTTGGTTACGTATGGTTCCTGGGCATTATGTTTGAAAATAAAATACTTTGAAGTTATGTTCTTCCAGAAAAATTAGTATTTGTGTGCAGGCATGTTATAAGTCCTGCTCAAGTTCATGTCTTGACTTTTTCTGGACTTACCAGGGAATCTTACTGGGCTATAATTCTACATGGGCTCTTTCTCAGTTTGAAAGAAGTCCCTGTTTATTGCAGGGATGATCCTTTAGAGCACAGCACAACCTCCAAACCCTTGTTCCAGAACTGGTGGATTTATCTGCCATGCAGTCCATAAAAATGTCAAATTCTACTCTCACTCTTGATCTTGGGAAAATGTTTTTGGCCAAAAGCAGCTTCCTTTTTAGAGTAACTCTGTAGATTTTTGCTTTTTCCTTCCAATTTGGCCTAATAATTATTTTTAATAGCTTGCTATTTATTCCATATTTTTAAGAATATGTGGAAGCCAGACTGGAAAGGAAGGGCAGGGTTCTAGAAAGGTAACAAACACCTAAAGGAAAGGGAGAAGGGAGAGACAGAGTTTGGCAGCTGGTTCAGACAGAGAGTTAATCAGCTCCATTGAGTTTTTCTTCAGGGGAGCTGTGGTTAGGAGGTAGGCTACAGGGCTCTTTGTGTCTCACACACATGAAATAAGAAGAAAAATTGCCCCTGGGCTGCATTCAAGATGTCAAAGCAAGGACATGATGGGTCTTTGGGTGCAAAGTTCCAGATTTCCCTGGGTCTTCTGGTAGGAGCTGTGATCAGCTGTGCTGACAACAAAGGAGCCAAAAATCTGTGTATCATTTTTGTGAAGGGGATCAAAGGATGACTCAATAGACTTCCTGCTGCTGGTGTGGGTGACATGGTGATAGCCACAGTGAAGAAAGGCAAACTAGACCTCAGAAAGAAGGTACATTCTACAGTGGTAATTCAACAATGAAAGTCATACCAGAGAAAAGATGGTGTGTTTCTTTTTTTTTTTTTTAAAAGGATGTGGATTTCATAGCAAACAATAAAGACAAAATGAAAGGTTCTGCTGTCACAAGACCAGTTTCAAAGGAGTGTGTGGACTTGTGGCCCAGGATTATATCCAATGCTGGCAGCATTGCATAACTCTTTGGTATATTTTTTTTAAAAAATTAAAAATGATTTGCTCCCCCAAAAATGGCCTTCCAAGAGTGAGAAAATCTACAGCCCAACAAATCAATTTTATGTTAATACTGACACCTGATATACACTCAGTAAATATTTGTAAAATGAGTAAATAAAGATAATAGACAGATTACACTTATTTAATGCTCCCCCCCACTCCATTATCATCAACTAAATGACAGTAAAGAAATGCATAACAGTAAATAAAATGGGAAAGTGGTTGATTACTTAACCAGAGTTTTCAATGAACTTCTGAAAGATGGAAAATGTTTGGTAGTTTCTTGACAAATGATACTTGGAGAAGCTTTACAAGGAATAGAAAACTATAGTGTGATGGAATCTGAACTTTCCAGTGGAAACTAGAGAGGCTCTAGTTGTGGAATTGGCATGTTCTGTCAGGATAGTTGTAAGTTCACTTTTGAAATAGCTGTTCAGTTTGTCCTGACTTTACTCTCCCTGTAGGAACAGAGTAATTAAAAGCCCTGAATTTACCAGTAGGACTGAGTGGAGGCAGTTTTCTAAAGTTTAAAGAACTTCCTAAGGAAGTCCAAGTCTTCTAGTATAAGAGTTCTATCCCAGAGCAAAGTAACCCCCTCCCCACTCTTGACTCTTTAGTGGTTCTCCAAACTGTCTTCTTGCTCTCTGTGTGAAAAGCCTAAATAAAGTTGGCCAACGAATACCTTTAACTCATCTGCATATACTAGTCAGGCCTACTGGAGAAACAGCACACAGCAGTAGAAACCCATGCAAGCGTGTATAAATCAATCTACTCTTTTATAAATATAAAAGGACAAATATATATCCCAGAAATATGAAGAAAATTAACAGTCTAAATGCAAAAGGGCAAGATGAACAAACAAACAAACAAGCAAACAAACAGAAAAGCTGGCAAAAAACAGAGCCAGTTTGTGATAGAGAACCTATAACACTAATAAAACTTGGGTATGGGGGCGCCTGGTGGCTCATTCGGAGCCTGCTTGGGATTCTCTCTCTCTCTCTCTCTCTCCCTCTCTCTCTCTCTCTCTCTCTCTTCCTCTCTTTCCCCCTCCACCCACTTGAGAGCGTGCTCTCTCTTTCTCAAAATAAACAAACAAATAAACATTTTAAAAATTGGGTCTGTACTCTCTGAAAAGTTCAAAATGATATTTTATTCATAAAACTACTATGGACTATGCCAGAAACTATGAAAAATAATCAGAAGACACAAAAACTTTTGAAAAAAAATTATTTTTAAAAAATCAGTAGAAGGACTGCAAGAAAGTCTCCCAGAATGAGAAGGAAAAAGATAAAGATGGAAAGATGGTATTTAGAGGCTCATTCCAAGAACTCCAACATTTGACAAACCTATATTTCAGAAAAAGAGAATTGAAGAATTAGGGTGGAGGAAATTATAAAAGAAAAGAAATGTTTGGGGACTGAAAACAAAGTTTTTATTTTATTTATTTATTTATTTATTTATTTATTTATTTAAATGCTAATTTACTTTGAGAGAGAGAGAGTGTGTGTGAGTAGGGTGAGAGGCATACAGAAAGAGAGGAGAGAAAGAGAGGAGAGACAGAATTCCAATCAGGCTCCATGCTGTCAGCACCAAACACTCAAGACTCAAAGCTCCATCTAACAAACTGAGATCATGACCTGAGCCGAAATCAAAATTTGGACACTCAACCGAATAAGCCACCCAGGTGCCCCTGAAAACAAAGTTTTAAATAGAAAATACCTATGAAGAATTGAGTAAGCTACATGTATATAATATATATATTATATATAATCTATATTATGTATAGAATATGTAATATGTATATAATACAAAGTTATATATATAATTACGTACACATATGTCCTCTTTATATTTTAATTTACCAAGAAGAAAGATAAAATTCTAAAAGCCTCCACAAAGAAAATCCAGGTTCACTAACAGAGTAATGAGTATCCAACTGGGATCTGTCTTCTAATTAGCAGCACTGGATATGAGCAAATAATAAAGAAATACATTTATAAACTTCTGGGGGAAATGATTTTGGACTCAGTATTTTATGTCCAGTTAAAGTTCAGTATTTCATGTCTAGTTAAATTATCAGACAATTATGAGGGCAAAGAATACATTTTCAGACATGCAAGATCTCAGAAGTTTACCTCCCAATCATCTTTTTTTGAGGACGTTACTTGAATATGTACTTTAGCAAAACAAGGAATAAAGTGAAAGATGTGGAAAGCATTAAAACAATGAAACTAAGCCATAGGAAAATCAAGACAAAGTTTGTCCAGATGGAAGCAGGAAATCAGAAGATTCCTGGGATAGTAATACAACAGATAGTAGTACGTACAAGGTGGGTAATCTACAGCATATGGTGGAAGGTTATGTTTCTTTTACCAGCAAGGCAAAAGAAAAGCAATTAGAAATAACAGTGAAAAATAAGGGCCTTGTGAGAAACAATGGTTTAGGGGCGCCTGGGTGGCTCAGTCGGTTAAGCGGCCGACTTCGGCTCAGGTCGTGATCTCCCAGTCTGTGAGTTCGAGCCCCGCGTCGGGCTCTGTGCTGACAGCTCAAAGCCTGGAGCCTGTTTCAGATTCTGTGTCTCCCTCTCTCCGACCCTCCCCTGTTCATGCTCTGTCTCTTTCTGTCTCAAAAATAAATAAATGTTAAAAAAAAAAATTAAAAAAAAAAAAAAAGAAACAATGGTTTAGGGGTGCCTGGGTGGCTCAGTCAGTTGAGTGCTGATTCTTGGTTTCTGCCCAGGGCATGATCCCAGGGTTGTGGAATTGAGCCCTCTGTGGGGCTCTGCACTGACAGTGGAGCCTGCTTGGGATCCTCTCTCTTCCTCTCTCTCTCTGACCCTCCCCTGCTCAGGCACGCATGCTATCTCTCAAAATTAAGAAATAAACATTAAAAAAAAAAAAAAAAGATTCTCTCCTTCTCTCTCACTCACTTGCACTCTCTCTAAAAAAACAAAACAAAACAAAAAGAAAAAAAAAAAAACAGAATCACAATCCCCCCCCAAACAAAATAAAACAAGTTTAAATATAGTAAACTAAAATATGGAATGATTTGAATATATGATTGAATGTGAGAAGAGGAAATATTTTATCAATGTTTGGAATATCATTTTTTGATTGGTGCATGGTAATGATTTTGGACTTATAAAGATGTATATCATCTAGTTTACTATTTAGTAAACAATGTTCACATCATTACCATAATGTAAATGCTGTCTTTTGCGGGGAGGGGTTCAATTTTTAAGATCATTCCTTACAAAACACAGAAACCTCAATTGGTTACAAAGCAGAATTAATTATTGGATTAAGTTAACACATTTAATTAAATTAATTATTTTAATTCCTATACACTTGGAAGGGCAAAATCAGAGGCCAGATGGAGGAAAATGCAAGAATAGCTCATTGAGTAGGGAGCCAGTATATATTTTCTAAACTGATGGAATGAGAAGTCAATATTTCAGAATATAATGTTAATTATAAATGTAACCATTTGAAGGAAAACAGCAACAAGAAGTCATTACTTATATAATATTTACTGTGTGCTAAACACAGTTCTTTACATATGTGTTAATTCATTTAATTTCCACAGCAATTACATGAAGTACTCAGATTTTATTTGGGAGTCAGTAAAACAGAGGCAACAGAGGGTTAAGTAACTTACCCATGTTTACCTAGTAATGGGGGATCTATAATGGAAATAAAGCAACAACTTAATTTGGCAGAAGGAGTGGATGGGAAAATTAGTATGATAAGTAATTTGTATTAGGGGTCAAGATGTAGTGCATATTAAACAAAGATGATAAATCTAGAAGTAATGAACTATTTAGAGTTATGGAGCTATAAAGACAATTATTAGAAGGACTGGGGGCAGAGCAGCAGAGTATTTTCCATTTTAAACATTTACTTAATAAGTGCATAAGTTTTTCTTTAAATTTAAACTCATCGCTTCCTCCCAAACTTCCCACTCAGTCACATTTAATAAAATGTCTCATAACTGAAAGACAGCTTCCTCTCAACTTAAGTATTAAACTATGGTCATACTTGGGAAGATTGCAAATAACAAAATAGAGCTCTTTTGTAAGTGGCCTCTTCTGCCATGTGTCTGCATAGAATTCATTTTATGTTCATAAGAGATGACATTAAAAATATAGTACAAAGCTATGAAAGTGTGTCATCATATCACAGCAGTTATAAAGGTAGCATAGAGAAGATCTCATAGCCTTAGAAAGTTAAGATGATGGAGGCATTATAGCAAGAGCCATACAGTAAAACTACTAAAGAGTTAAAGATGCCAAATGAAAGAGAAACCAAAGCAGTCATCACAGTGTTGTAGAAAGAAAGAGAATGTTTATTCACCCTCTTTTTCAACCAATATTTCTTTATTTATATGTTCTTAATATTGATCAGATGTCAAGTGGTGGGCTTATAAAAAATTAAAAATACAACTTGTTCTTAGCTTACAGTCTAGCAGAGAATATGAAGGATGTTGGGGCGCCTGGGTGGCGCAGTCGGTTAAGCGTCCGACTTCAGCCAGGTCACGATCTCGCGGTCCGTGAGTTCGAGCCCCGCGTCAGGCTCTGGGCTGATGGCTCGGAGCCTGGAGCCTGTTTCCGATTCTGTGTCTCCCTCTCTCTGCCCCTCCCCCGTTCATGCTCTGTCTCTCTCTGTCCCAAAAAAATAAATAAATAAATAAAAAATGTTGAAGGATGTGTGTATACATACCTTTTTTATATGAGGGAAATTGATAAGTACCATCAGGTGGTAAAAATTGGGTATGATATCAAAAGTAAGGGAAAGATGATCCAGGAGATAATAAAGAGAGCAATTTAGCAACTGTGTTTGCATTATGTGCTCCATGACACTCAGAAATCAAGGTAAGGTCTATCACTGGGGTGGACAAATAGGAGTTACGAGATAAGAAAATATTATGCGATGCTGCTAATAAACCAACCACGTGCAAAAGTAACATGTATTCTTGGCAAAAGACTCTATTTCCTCCCATTCTTTTTCTAGGACAGGATAGTTACCCACAACTCTGCTGGAGACGTGGCTTACCCAAAGCAGGGATACTATAAAAAGAACAAGGTAGGAGAAAAAAATACTACTCTTTGGCAAAATTACATACTAGATTCTGTATTAAGGGAAAGATTTGTTGTTTTCATGATTTTCATCTCAAGGTATTCAATTTTCCCTCTTCTCCATTGTGCGTAGGGTTTGATAGCCTGTAGTGCCCACAAACCTCCCACCCTCACTTTCTTTTCTCATTCTCTAGCTCAGTTAGTTTGTCAGATTCAGAAGGACTTTGAGTCAGAGAATGGGGAAAAGGACGTAGGATGGTGGGACTGGGGAGGGAGAAGTTGGGAAGGGGTGAAGGACTGTACAAGGATCTTAAGGGAGGAGAGGAAGAGAGAGAGAGACCATGAGAAGGTAGCCTTAGTGCCCATCTGCAATAGACTCAGGATGATCTGACTAGTAAGAACTCGACTCCTTGCAGGTTTTTGCTCACTTATCTGTAAGATTTCCTTTCTGGTAATGGCTCAACTGTCTTTACCTTTCAAACGTGGTTAAAGCTTTCATATTTTATGGTGCAATTAGTTGCATTCAAAATTTCAGAGGATTTTGGAAATTGTAAGTGTGGACTTTAAGTGAGGAGGGCAGTATCTGCTCTCACTGCATGGATTGTTTAATTTATACCCTGCTGTTCTTAGGGTGACAAAAGCTATTGAGCATACCCTCCACATTTTGCACTTTATAGAAAGGCAGAACTGAAATTCATCAGAGCATGTTAAGAATTGTTGTCCAAAGATATTTTGAGTTTCAATTAAGCAGCTGTCTTATGATATAGAAGGTTGGCTTTGAAACAATAAAAAGAAGTGGTGTGGTGTGAAAGCCAAAAAGTATATCTAGGTAAGGTAGCTCCGCCGAGTTAAAACTGATTAGTAGAGTAGCCCTATGGGTTTTGAGTAGCCCTATGGACTTTCTAATATCGTATATTCGGTCAGTTACTCATTGTATTTACTCCTTTCTCTAAATTACAATTTAAATAGCTGAAGACAGTTAACAATAATTACCAAATTCAATAATTATGAATATATTTACTTTGATGTTGTCAATTCTGGCCATTTATCTGTTCAAACAGTCAAGTCCCCTTTTATTTCTGTTATTATCTCTCACAGATAGATTTCTACATTTCCTAGTAGGACTCTGGCTATCTCATGGTTTTACAAAATACAGCCATAATCAAGATACATCGTTTTACTTTAATTTACAAGTTTGTATCCATTTAACATTTATTTTAGTTTTAAAATAAAATTACAACAAAAGCCAACTTAATATATATACTTATATTTTCGTGGGCATATTTCTCACTTATTCATTAATTTATTCATTTAAACACTGTGTCAGGTATCATGCTAAATTCTATGAGTTGTCACATTTGCTAATTTTTAAAAATTAGCTCAAAGCCCCTCTCAATCTGTATTTTAATAACTATCTCAGGGTGTCTGGGTGGCTCAGTCGGTTGAGAGTCCAACTTCAGGTCAGGTCATGATCTCGCGGTTCGTGGATTTGAGCCCTGCATTGGGCTCTGTGTTGACAGCTCAGAGCCAGGAGCCTGCTTCCGATTCTGTGTCTCCCTCTCTCTCTCTGTCCCTCCCCCACTTGTTCTCTCTCTCTCTCTCTCTCTCTCTCTCTCCTTTTTTCAAAAATAAACATTAAAAATATTTAAAAAAATAACAATCTCACCTATGAGGTAGGTAGGAGTGGACAGGCAATTCACCACGAGCCTTGAGCATCCATGTACATTCTTGCTGGGTATGCCAGAAATGCAAGGCTCTTTCTGTTCCTTCCCTGGGACATTTCTCAGGGTTGTGTTTGCAGTGAGTAACCCTGAAGGATGAGGTAATGTCTCCCCCAGACAAAGAGTAGGTTTGCTTACTGCTTACTATAAAAGTGATGAATTCCTTATGCTCAGTATTCCTCAGCCTCAGTGGAAACTCACTGCATGCATAGCATCCACCCAGAGCTCATGCAGCTTACTGTGCTGTAAAGAACAAAGTCCTTTCTTTCTAATCCATTAGTCTTGCGTTTTGGGCCAGGATCCACAAAACAGTAACATACTAACTTATTAGTTTGTAAGAAGAGTAAAAACAAATTTTGCAAATCACACTCTAGGTCCTCAAAACACAGACACCATTGCTTGGACTACTCAATTATGGATGAGCTTTAAGGAAAGGGCAACAAAGTTGTAATGATTTATTCAGTGCCTTCTACGTCTGAGGTGCTGAAATAAGCACAAACAGTTGCTATTATCCCTAGTTTAGAGATGAAAAAACTAAGACTCATAGAGGTTAATAACCTTCCAGATCAGGGGCACCTGGGTGGCTCAGTTGGTTAAGCATCTGACTCTCCGTTTCAGTTCAGGTCATGATTTCACAGTTTGTGAGTTTGAGCCCCGCATCAGGCTCTGCACTGACAGTGTGGAGGGACCCTACTTGGGATTCTCTCCCTCTCCTCTGTCTCTGCCCCTCACCCAGGTTTTTCTCTCTCTGTATCTCTTTCTCAAAATAAATAAATAAACTTAAAAAAATTAAAATGAAATAAACTTCCAGTTTAAATAGCTTATTAGTAATGAAGCAAGGCTCCAAATGCAAGACTTTGTAACTCTAAAATCCAGGTACATGCCATATATTTAGAAGAGAAAAGATATTGCAACATTATTAATTGCATCAATGTCCTATTTGAGATTTGGTAAGTTATAACTACAGAAATTATTTTGCAATGTCAGCTTGAGATAATTAAACCAAAAGAATAAAGAATCTTTAAAAAAAAAACAAACCTTTGTTAATTGGCTTAAAACACTTAACTCTCAATTGCAGTACCTGTTTTAGTGGACATGAAAAGGTTTTATACCTATAATTACAAAATACCAAGTGGAACCTAAATGTTCAAAAGCATACAAATTGAGAGCATAGCTGAAACTTATTAAAGTGCTCTCCTCATGCTCACTCAGAAAAAAACATTCCAAAATTTTGGCATCAGAAGTTAAGGATGTCCTCCTGAACTTTCTCTGGAGGTTGGGCTCCAAATCTGTGGTTACCATGGCAGTGGAAAACACGTTCACCACTTTTCATTGTGAAGCTTTAGCTATCTTACTCTCCCAGCAGACAATGGGTTCTGACAAGGTTAGATTCAGGTCTTACTTATTTTTCTAATATTATTAGTTTGTGCTATACCAGATTTCTTTTATTTTCTTTCCTTCCCCTTCCATTTCTTCTTGCTTTCTTTTTTTAAAAGAATGTAATACAATGTTCTTCAAAGGCCAAAAAAGCACAATAGGAAGATCCCTTAATTAAACACAAGCCTTCATTTTGTATTCGTTGCGTCATTGTTTTCATTTTCTGTGATTCCAAAGGAATTTTAAGTAGAAGGCTATAAGACAAAAATTTTATAAGTTAATGTTACTAAAAAATACTATAATATTGTGTAACAACTAATAACTGCTCCAATCCCTATAAGGGGAATTATTCTACCTAATTCCCCTTACATTTGTCACTCTAAAATTTCAGTTTAGTGATAGCACAGGGAAATAGTTACAATTTTTAAAAGTAATGAACTACATATGCAATAAGACAAAATGTTTACCAAGTCAAAGTCATTTTATGCTTCATGTAGTTAACACCACTATTTGGGGCAGATAATTTTATGAATTCAAAATAAATAGCATTCTTTATTTTTCATTTAAGACAGGGAATTCTTTATTCAAATTCATCAGAGAAATGGACAGCTTGGATCTATAACAAAGCGTTGTGTTTTAAAGCATAGGTCAGTAATTGTATATGAGAATATACACTGCTACATAAAAATTAACTGTTCAGAGCACAACTTCCCAATATTCAAAACAGAATAAGCTTCCCTGTAACAGCAGCACCTTGTGACATTGTTAATTTTAGTATTCCTCTCCTTCTTCTACACCATTTCCTTCAACAGAATCCACACCAACCTCCTCATAATCCTTCTCAAGGGCAGCCATGTCCTCACGGGCCTCAGAAAACTCTCCTTCCTCCATGCCCTCACCCACATACCAGTGAACAAAGGCATGCTTGGCATATATTAGGTCAAACTTCTGGTCTAGGGGAGTCCAGGCCTCAGCAAGGGCTGTGGTGTTGTTTAGCACGTACACAACTCACTTTACTTTGGCCAGGTCTCTATCAGGTACCACAGTGGGCAGCCGGTAATTAATGCCAACTTTGAAGTCAATGGGTCTCCAGTCCACAAACTGGGTGGTACTCTTGGTCTTGATAGTGGCAATGTCAGCATTGACATCTTTGGGAACCACATCACCACAGTACCACAGGCAGCAAGCCACGTATTTACCATAGCAAGGGGCACGTTTCACCATTTGGTTGGCTGGTTCAAAGCATGTCTTGGTGGTGGTGATCTCTGCTACAGAAAGCTGTTCATGGTAGGCTTTCTCAGCCGAGATGACAGGGACATATGTGGCCAGAGGGAAGTAGATGCGGGGATAGGGCACCAGGTTGGTCTGTAATTCTGTCAGATCAACATTGAGGGCTCCATCAAATCTGAGGGAAGCAGTGATGGAGGACACAATTTGGCTTACCAGCCTATTCAGGTTAGTGTATTTTGGGCATTCAATATCAAGGTTTATTCGACAGACGTCATAGATGTGGCCCCATTATCTAACATGAATCAGAGTGCTCCAAGGTGGTGTGGGTAGTGAGAACGGAGTTGTAGGGCTCAACAACAACAGTGGAAACATGGGGGGGGGCTGGGTAAATGGAGAACCCCAGCTTGGACTTCTTGCCATAATTGACAGAGAGATGTTCCATCAGCAGGGAGGTGAACCTAGAACCAGTTCCCCCTCCAAAGCTGTGGAAAACCCAGAAGCTCTAGGACCTGTGCACTGGTTGCCCAGTTTCTGAACTCGATCCAAGACAAGGTCAATGATCTCCTTGCCAATGGTGCAGGGCCCTCAGGCATAGTTATCGGCAGCATCTTCCTTGCCTGTGATGAGCTGCTCAGAATGGAAGAGCTGGCGGTAGGTGCCAGTGCAAACTTCATCAATG
This sequence comes from Neofelis nebulosa, assembly GCF_028018385.1. Lineage (NCBI taxonomy): Eukaryota > Metazoa > Chordata > Mammalia > Carnivora > Felidae > Neofelis > Neofelis nebulosa. Next base: position 60,967,225 of record NC_080787.1, on the reverse strand, counting down.
GCTGTGGGTTCCAGGTCTACAAACACTGCCATGGACACATGCTTGCTAGCATCTGTCTCACTGAAGAAGGTGTGGAAAGAGTCATCTCCTCTCCCAATGGTCCTGTCACTTGGCATCTGACCATTGGGCTGGATGCCATGTTACAAGCAATAGAGCTCCCAGCAGGCATTGCCAATCTCGATGCCAGCCTGGCCAGCGTGGATGGAGATGCATTCATGCATAGTTGCTGCTTTGCAGCTGCTGAGCAGATAGCAGAGGGGAAGAAGAGAGGTTGTTGCTTCTTACAGCACAACTCAGGCAATCAGTGTAAGAGAACCTGCCTCTTTTTTTTTTTTTTAAGTCATCTCTAAACCGAACATGAGGTCTGAACTCACGATTCCTAGATTAAGAGTCGAATGTCCTTCTGATTGAGCCAGCCAGGTGCCCCTAAATAAGCTTCTTACCAGATTTATAAAATCATATTTGAAAGCAGTGTATCTGGAGAGTAGGAATCTTTAACCAACATTTCCAAAAAAAATGTTAAGACAGCAAACTCATGTTCAGGTATTAGTTTTTTGTTTGTTTACTTCTTAAAACAAGTAAGCAAATATTTGAACCACGCTGCTGATTGCAATATAAGAATATAATATATATATTCCTAAATAAATTATATGTACATATTATTTTTTATACTATGTCTTATGTTACATATATGTATATACATCTATGTGTATATACAAATGCATTTTCTCCTTATAATGCCTATGTTTTATGTGATTAAGATAAATCAAATCAAAAGTAATAACACAGTTATTGTGTGCTCCTTTTACAATTGGATTGATTTTTTGTATAAACTTATATTGCAGTATAAAAGTTAACCTATTAGGTAAAGAGCACTTAGCACATTATGGTTATTAATATTAAAACAAAAAATATTTCGGGGCTCCTGGATGGCTCAGTCAGTTAAGTGTCCAACTTTGGCTTACGTCATGGTCTCACAATTTGTAAGTTTGAGCCCCACATCTGACTCTGCTGACAGCTCAGAGCCTGGATCCTGCTTCAATTTCTCTCTCTCTCTCTCTCCTTCCAAAATAAATAAACATAAAATTATTTTTAATAAAACAAAATAAAAAAATATTTCATGTATTTAATTTATGCTTACCATCAGATTCTTTTCAGTATTATTGGGATACCTTTGTGGGCATTGGCCTCAAGATGACATCCAATCTGCTTTACTTCAATTATTTTTTTTCTTCAACTTCTTTTTAAATGATTTTCATCTTAAATTTTCATTATTAAATTTTCTTAAATTTTCAAAATCACTTAATAATAGCAAACTGGAGTTAGGATTTTTCCAATAGTTTTTATCTATGGAGACCATAACAAATAAGTAAGTACATTTAATCACCACAAATCATAACTCAGTTAAAGGAGGGCTAGTTGGAAAATTTGCTTTATACTTGACCCCCAAGTTAAAAAATATCAAGCTCAGGGTGCCTGGGTGGCTCAGTTGGTTAAGTGCCCAACCATTGATTTCAGCTGAAGTCATGATCTCATAGTGGTGAGTGGTGGCAGAGAGTGGAGCCTGCTTGGGATTCTCTCTCTGTCTCTCTCTGTCTCTCTCTGTCTCTCTCTATGTCACTTCCCCACTTGTGCGCTCTCTCAAAATAAATAAATAAACTTAAAAAAAAATATTGAGCTCATGGGATGCCTGGCTGGCTCAGTCAATAGAACATATAACTCTTGACCTCAAATCCATGAGTTTGAGCAAGGCACAGGGTGTAGAGATTACTTAAAAATAAAAAAAATCTTAAAAAAAATATTGAGTTAATTTTCAGGTGACTGAAGATTGGAGTACTTGCTCTTCTGGGCAGTATTACTGGTATTTGGTGGCAACATATTTGTGGAAAATGAGTAGCTTGATTACGGAAACAGAAGTGTGGTTGTCAAGCCTTGGCTTCCCCATGGAGGAGGATGTGAGTTTCTTAAGAGTGATATAATCCATGAAGTGTATTCTTCTTGATAGGAAAGGACTTTATCAGCCAAGAATACTAACTGCTAATGGTGATGGGTCTGGGTAGAGTTATTGGGACTTGAGACTTTTCAAAATTCATTCTTCTATCAGAGCCTAGGTTCAGTCAGGGTCTTGGCAGACCAAATTAAGGAAGGTTGGGTCCCAAGCACAGGTAGTTTCAGAGGTTAGAAAAATCCTGGCAGCGCCTTGGTGGTGCATTCAGTTAAGTGTCTGACTCTTGATTTCGGCTCAAGTCATGATGAGATTAAGCCCCATGTTGGGCTCTGTGCTGACAGTGCAGATCCTGCTTGGGATTCTCTATTCTCTCTCTCTCTCTCTCTGTCCCTCTCTCTCTGCCCCTCTCCCCACTTGTGCTTGCACTCTCTCTCTCAAAATAAATAAATCAAATTAAGAAAAACTTAAATGAGAAAGATACTTAACCAATACCAAAATCCTCTTATCATAGAGGTGATGATTTTTTAAAATCAGTCTGTGAAGTTATTGCAATTCTTATTGTACTTCCAATGGAACCTGAAAAACCCAGTCTAAAACTCAAATGGAAAAAGCCAAGAAGAACCAGGACAATTTTGAAGAATATGGAGGATTACCCTTACCATTTATCGAGTCTTATAAGATATCTATAATAATTATGGGGTGCCTGGGTGGCTCAGTTGGTTAAGCGTCCGACTTTGGCTCAGCTCCTGATCTTGCAGTTTGTGAGTTAGAGCCCCGCATCAGACTCTGTGCTGACAGTTCAAAGCCTGGAGCCTACTTTGGATTTTGTGTCTCCTCCTCTCTCTGCCCCTCCCCTGCTCACGCTCTGTCTCTCTCTCAAAAATAAATAAACATTAAAAAAAAAAAGAAATCTATAATAATTAAAACATGTCCTTGTTACAATCAATTAGATAAGCAAAAGACCAATAAAAAAGAAATAAGAATCTAAAAACAGACCTGTGCATACATGGATTTTGATTTATGACAGAGGAGGTATTATTAATCCGTGGGGGAAAGGTGGACTACTCAATAAATGATGCTGGAACAATTGACCCTCCATACAGGGGTATAAAAGAATATTTGGCTAACTCCACCCCCAAAAAGCAAACTCAGATGGAATAGATGGTGAATATGGAAAAGGAATGCTAGCATATTTATCTGAATATTTTAGCCACTGTATACTTGAAGAACAAGTTTAGTTTAGAGGGATTGTATATATTATGGCCCTGGGACTTCTTTCTGTGTATTGTTATTTTTCATCCTTCAAACAGTGGAATAATGGCTAAAGAAAGGTTAGGAAGCAGGATTTCCAAGAAGGATTAAAAATTAACTTTAAAATAATCAAATCGCACATTAAAAAAAATTGAAACATTAGTTTAACTGAGATTAGTTAACTAAGATGTAATTAGTAACCGGTAAATTTCCAGAGTATTTGCCTTGTTTATAAATAGAAGAATCCCAGTTTAGGGGCACCTGGGTGGCTCGGTCGGTTAAGCTCTGATTTTGGTTTAGGTCATGGTCTCGCGGTTCCAGAGTTCGAGCCCCGTGTCAGGCTCTCTGCTGTCAGCATAGAGCCTGCTTTGGATCCTCTGTTTCCCTCTCTTTATGCCCCTTCCCCGCTCATTCTCAGTCTCTCTCCTCTCTCTCAAAAATAAATAAACATTTAAAAAATTAAAAAAAGAAAACCCCAGTTTAGGGGATTAATTTAGGCAAAAAGGGGTACTTGTCGGCTTTTGTAAACAGACCCTAACAATATCAGCAATACAACTAGCATCAGAGGTATCTGGAACCAGAGACTCAGCTGACATTAGGGTCTCCTTCCTACCCTTTCTTCCTTTTTCTTCTCTCCCTAATTCATTTGTTTTTCCCTTGTTTTTGATCTCCACACCATCCCAAAGATTGACTTTCTTCTAAGGGCCGGGAAAATAGTTCTTAGCTCTTGGGCTCACGTCCTCAGAGATAAAGGGATTCTCTTTGAATAGCTCCAATTCCAGAAGTTGTTTCTCTCTCATTCGGTCATACCAGATTCTTCCTTTTGGAAGAAATAGTTTTCCTTCTCTTTACTTCTATAGTACTTCATCTGTTCTTCTAAGACACTTTATCATTCTGCCCTCTACTGCCTCCCTAGAGAGCTTATCTTTCTTAGTAGACTGTAAATTGCAAGAGGATGGTGATTATGATTAGTCTTGTTCTTTGTTTTGTTTTGTTTTCTAGTTATTATAATATATAACACTAACAGTAGTTAAGAGGCTTAAGAATATTTCAAATGAACATTTATTTCTAAGGCAGTATTCAGAGTTCAATCTATTCATCCAGAAAATAAACATTCTTCACATAGTTTTGTGATGCAGCAACTTTATTCAGCAGCATAGGGTAAGGTACATGCAGCCCATTGAGTATCTCACTGCAGGGAAGAGTACAGCAGAGTGACAATTCACCACTATGTGGGGGATGGGAATGTTGGTGGGGAGGGATACATGTAGTTAATAGGGCAAGAACATCACGAGTCTATAGTTAGTGATATAAGAGGTTCCGGCTGGCAGACATTTGGTATAGTGGTAGAAGTCACTGAGACCGGAGCACCTGGGTGGCTCAGTTGGTTAAGCATCCTACTTCGGCTCAGGTCATGATCTCACAGTTTGTGAGTTCGAGCCCCATGTCGGACTCTGTGCTGACAGCTCAGAGGCTGGAACCAGCTTCGGATTCTGTGTCTCCTTCTCTCTCTGTCCCTCTCTGTGTCTCTCTGTGCCTGTCTCTCTATGTCTCTCAAAAAATAAATAAATGTAAAAAAAAAATTAAAAAAAAAAGTCACTGAGACCCAGAAGCATCAATACAGATCTTGGAAAGGGACTGACAATGAAAACCATGACCTAAGAAAGAATGAAGATGCCAGAGAGATAGCCAAGGATGACCTAAACTGGTAAAATACTCTAGCAGAAAATCATCAAAGGGGATTTGCCAGAAATTAGAGCGGACAATGCTAGAAAACAGTGACTGGTGGTCCTGTGAACCAGAGGAAGGATTAAGTTTGAAGCTGGGGACCAAGGGACTTCACCTATGTAAAAAAGACAGAAACAAGCTTGGGCCCTACGAACATAGTGTAGAGGCAATATCCAGAAACATGTTTGAGAAATAAATGGGTGAACACAGATGCCACCTCTCATTCCCCTCTATTACACCTTCAGGAATTTACCTTTTATTGTGAGTATGGAAACATCATGTGTGGTGAAATAAAAGGGGAACAAATGATACTTCTATCTTGAGTTGTTTTTATTCTTCAGGATAATTTTTTCTCCTGATCACAAACTCCATCTTGTGAAAATTTATCTTCAATATATTGACAAATTCTTTTAATGTTTATTTGTTTTTGAGAGAGAGAGAGAGAGAGAGAGAGAGAGAGAGAGAAAGTGGGGGAGGGGCAGAGAAAGAGGGGACAGAGAATCTGAAGCAGGCTCTGTGCTGACAGCAGATAGCCCAATGCGGGACTCGAACTCACGTGAGATCATGACCTGAGTTGAAGTCAAAGTTGAATGCTCAACAGACTGAGCCACCAAGGCACTTGACAATTTCTTTTTTTTTTGTTTTTTATGTATTTTGATAGAGAGAGAGAGAGCACTCACACGAGTGGGGGAGGGACAGAGAGAGAGGGAGAGAGAGAGACAATGTCAAGCAGGCTCCTCACTAACCAACCTGAGATCGTGACCTTAGCCAAAATCAAGAGTCAGACGCTTAACCAACTGAGCCATGTAGGTGCGATATGATGACAAATTCTTAACAGAAAATATCAAACTAAATGACACCATTGGCAGGTTTTTTTTGGGGGGGGGGGTTATTTAATGTTCTTATTGCTTTTTTTGATTCAGGGTTTAGTACAGGGCTTTGCAGAGGCTGGTAAAATGTGTCACATAGTACCACCTTCAATGATTGAAGCTTAACTTGAATTAAGTTCTATCAATCATTGGTCATGTGACACAGAAAATATTATTTCATGTCTCTGACGTGGGATTCTTTATCTGAAAAATAGGACTGATGCTAAATATCTGGTGGTTATGAAGGTGAAATAAAATGCTATGTTAATACCATTGATATAGGACCTGTCTTACAGTAGATGATGTGAATGCCAGCTACAAATAACTGTCTATGGAATTTAACAATTGTCCTTGTTTTTATCTTATTTTGGGAGATAATAAATTTTAACACTTGTTGGTTAACATACTGTATTTACTAAATTCTTGGTAACTTGGAAACTGCAGCGATATTTCCACTTCCAATACATGAGGAGTGGTCCTGGGGGAAGTTCTGCTTCAGGTACTGATAGACTAGACCATTATGGTCCTTCCTTCTGACTAAAATTGTTTTTAAAAGCTGAGGTTGACAGATAGTCAGTTTGAAGTCATTGGAGAGCAACCAAAGAAGTAAAAATTTATGGACCAAGATTGAGGAGAGGAGGGAAACCAAGAGCGGTGCCTGGCGCTGGAGACTGCTTTCTTCCTTAAGGTGGTTGTCAATTTCAGAAGCAGAAGCTGAAAATGTGAAAAGTTTGGTTTTAAAATTATTTTTGAAAAGGTAACATATTTGTAAAGTACAACATTTACAGTATACGTGGAGAATAGTGAAAGTTTCCTTTTCATTCCTCTTCTTTAGGTACTATTTCCCTTTCCACAAGGCAACCAGGATTACACACGGTATATCCTTGTGTATCCGAAAATTAGATTATTCTTATAGTAAAAAGTGCTATATATATTTCCAACGAGTGGCATGGCAGATCCGTCAGTATCTGTTTGAAGCCAGTTTACTACTCAGATAGAGCTATTGCTCAGGTTAGTCACCTTCAACCAATATTTTTAGATATTTGTGTAAAATATATTGAGGGGAAACTCATTTCAAAGTAAATATTGTATGTAGACACTAATCCACTTATTTATTTCCATTTGTAACTTAGCCAATGCTCCAAAAAAAAAAATTGTAGAATACTTTCTGTAAGTTTTGTAGTTTTCTTCTGTCTCCTGTTTTCTTTTATGAATTTTCCAAACAACATAAATTTGTGAGAGCCTTGATAGGCATTGCTTGTGGGTCTTGCAAAAATACTCAATGGTATTTGACCAACTGATGCCTGAGTGGCTCAGTTGGTTAAGTGTCCAACTCTTGATTTCAACTCAGGTCATGATCTTCTGGTTGGTGAATAGAGCTCCACACTGGGCTCTGCACTGACACCACAGAACCTGCTTGGGATTCTCTCTCTCCCTATCTCTCTGCCTCTCCCCCTCTATGAGTGCTTTCTCTTTCTCTCTCTCTCAAAATAAATAAACATTAAAAAAATACTCAATGGAGATATGTTGGCACAATAAAACTTCTTAAAACTTCTATAACTGTTGTCTACAATAGAGTGGGGTCCATTTAACTTTTTCTTAGTGTTAGTTGCCTAGGAAAACCTGAATTAATTATAATTTATTCTATTGATGACTTAATCCTGCTCAAGTTACCCTGTTAATGTTTTAATTAATATCCTTACCTAAATTTATGCTGTTTTTTGTTCCTCTTTTGTATTCTTCTGTTTTACCATCTAACTTTAATATTAGGAGCCTCCTGTTTTAATTTCCCACCCATTCTAATTTGCCCACTTATTGAGTGCTTTTAATTTTTAATCAATCTTTATTTTTAATATCAATCTGCTTCTTTAAATTTTAATTTATTTCACTAAAAACATTCTCGACATGATAGACACTTTTCCAAAGAAAACATCCAGATGGCCAACAAACGCATGAAAAAATGTTCAGCATCCTCATCATCAAGGAAATACAAATCAAAACCACAATGAGATACCAGCTCACACCAGTCAGAATGGCTAATATTAACAACACAGGCAACAACAGATGCTGGCGAGGATGTGGAGAAAGAGGAACCCTCTTGCACTGTTGGTGGGAATGCAAACCAGTGCAGACACTCTGGAAAAAAGTATGGAGGTTCCTCAAAAAATTAAAAATAGAATTACCCCACAACCCGGTAATAACACTACTAGGAATTTATCCAAAGGATACAAGAGTGCTGATTCTTAGGGGCACATGCATCCCAATGTTTATATCAGTGCTACCAACAATAGCCAAATTATGGAAAGAGCCCATTGTCCATCAACTGATGAATGGATAAAGAAGACGTGGTATACACACACACACACACACACACACACACACACACACACTCACACACCCACACACAGTGGAATATTACTCAGCAATCAAGAAGAATGAAACCTCGCTGTTTGCAACAAAGTGGCTGGAACTAGAGGGTATTATGCTAAGCAAAATTAGCCAGTCAGAGAAAGACAAATATATGACGTCACTCATGTGTGGAATTTAAGATACAAAACAGATGAACATAAGGGAAGGGAAGCAAAAATAATATAAAAACAGGAAGGGGGACAAAACATAAGAGACTCTTAAATATAGAGAACAAACTGAGGGTTGCTGGAGGGATTGTGGGGTAAGGGGATGGGCTAAATGGTTAAGGGGCATTAAGGAAGACACTTGTAGGGATGAGTACTGGGTGGTATAGGGGATGAATCACTATATTCCACTCCTGAAATCATTATTGCACTATATGCTAACTAATTTGGATGTAAATTAAAAATACAATAAATAAATAAAACATTTAAACTTACAAAAAAAGAAAAGAAAGAAATTCTACAATCCAGTGTGTTCAAGGGATTTTCTTAGGAAAATGGTGCCATGAATAAATAAGTTTGGCAAACAATGACTGAAACCTAGATATTATTTACTGCTATATCATTTAGTGCCTTTAACATCCTAATGTGAATTTTGAATCTTTCCAAGAGTACAATACAATATGTAGCTATTGAATAAGTCAGTTCCTGGAAGGAAATAGGTGGTACATTCACAGTGGGTAACTGAGAAACATTTAATAGAAGGAAGCCAACATGGGAGAATAGAGTACTGTTACCATCTCCAGGCCTAAAGAGGCAACTAAATGGAGATGACTGTCTCACAGAAGCTGTGACTCTGGTAGGAAGACAGCCAACTAACTAGTGGCAATCCAGCAGAAGGGAAATAAGAGAGTCAGGATTAACTGGCTATCTTCATTTCCCCATCTCCTTTAATGTCCGGCTTATCTCCCCATTCTCCCTCAGCCCTCCTCCCCCTTAGCCAAATTCAAGAGGAAGGCAGAGAGGGCAAAGGAACCTATAGTCCATACAGATCAGCTCTTTGAGCACAGAGCAGAAGGGAGACTGGTAAAGACTGGGAAGCAAAATATTCTGTACAACTGTGGATTCCTTTTTTTCACAGATGACTGTTTGGGACTACAGTATTCTGCAGAACACATTTTCAGAAAACTTGACATTATCCATTTATAAAGGTATCCAAACTGATACATATGAACACATGTTTTAAAAAGCGATGACGGAAGGTGCCTGGGTGGCTCAGTCCGTTAAGTGTCTGACTCTTGGTTTCACCTCAGGTCATGATCCCAGGGTCAGGGGATGGAGCCCTGCAAGGCTTGCTCCCTGCTAGGAAGGCACTGGGTGTGTAGCTTCTTTGGGATTCTCTCCCTTTCTCTCTGCCTGTCTCCTGCTCACAAGCGCTCTCTCTCTCTCTCTCTCTCTCTCTCTCTCTCAAAATAAATATTTAGGGGCACCTGGGTGGCTCAGTTGGTTAAGCATCTGACTCTTGATTTTGGCTCTGGTTGTGATCTCACAGTTCGCTAGTTCAAGCCCTGCAAGGGGCTCCACATTCACAGTGGGAGAATCCCAGCTTGGGATTCTCTCTCCCTCTCCCTCTGTCCCTCTCCCACTAGTGCTCTCTCTGTGTCTTTCAAAATAAATAAATAAACATTTTTAAAAAGGCTGTTGGGGTGCCTGGGTGGCTCTGTCAGTTGTAGCTCCGTCAGTTAAGGGTCTGACTGTCTTGATTTAGGCTTAGGTCACGATCTCACAGTTCGCAAGTCAAAGCCGGGCATCAGGCCTTGTACTGTCAGTGCAGAGCTTGCTTGCGATTCTCTCTCCCTCTCTCTCTGCCCCTCCCCCACTCGTGCACATGTACACACGCACATATTCTTTCTTTTTCAAAAATAAATTTCAAAAATATTGACCTAGAACTTAAAAAGCAAAAGGCTGCAAACAAACATTTAAAAAACACTCGTATAGAAAAAGTGACAATGGAAGAATCTACACTAATATGAAATATTTATTCAATTTTCACTTTAATGAATCAAATGTTGATTTTGGAAGGAGCAGAGTCTAATTTCTCCAACAAAATGGTAAGATAAACAACATAATGTCCATTTTCTTTTGACTTATGAAATAGGATCACAGAGTTGGTCATTTTTGCAGAAGTATTCCAGGGCTTTAATTTTCCCAGAGATCTTTATGATCTGGTTATTCGGATAATTTGTCTTGAAGCATCTACTATGGCATCCATATAAATTTTCTTTTTTCCAGTTTTTAATTGATTTAACTCTACCAGAAACTCATCTGATAATAAGTCTTATGGTGATTTGAGCAGTTCTTCAACAGCACCTTCGCTGACTTCAGGCAATCCTGAAACTTAAATTTCACTTGCATATGTTTACCTTGTGTCACTGGCTACACTGGCAAGAAAATGACCAACAAATGGGTTTGGTTCTAATACACAACGCTAATGTTATTTAGGGACAAATACTCACAGACTAATTTTATAAATGGATGTTCATTAGTGAAAATACTGCATTTTGCTTCCCTAGAACTTAATTTATATAGGGGATCAAATAATGAATATACATCTTTAGAGCCCTTAGTCCAAAGGAATAAGTAAGAGTTCAGCTTCTATCTGATCTAATGAGATCTGGATAGGTGTGACTCACTATAATTCTGTTCACACTAGAAGCCCAACCATACTGTTGATAAGACAGAGAACTTCACCAATAACTCCCATTACTTGTCAGCCAAGAATTCAGTCTGAGGGAAACAACCCATCAGTTGGTTTCTCTGACTGTGACAGCGCAAAACCTATCCTCCCCCCCCACCCCCTTTTTAACATATTTAAATACCTATTTCTTTTGCAAAAGACAGTGTTTCAGGGCAATATCTGCCAGGCTATTTTCCTAATTTGAAGTCAGTCACTAAAAAAGTTAGCATACTAAGAAAAACAGTCTTGTAAGACAAATTGTTCTGTTTTACTAGTTAGTATTTTATGACTTATTATGTTTGCTGGGATTTATTCAAGTATTAAATGCCAAATATGATTACTAGGTGCTTTTTGTCAATTTAATACATACATATTCTTCTAAGAAAGAAGCGGTTTGTTTGTTTGTTTGTTTTTAAATAGAGATCCTTCTAGTTTGTTGGCAGGGCTAGAGGCAAGAAAGCAAAATTCTCCTAGCCTTGAGAGAGCTACTGAGTCTTTCAATTGACTAGAATCAAGAAATTGTGTGTTAACTCCATAGACATTCATGGAGTGAGCATTATGTACCATGTGTTTGGCACTGAAGATGAAGTAGTGAGGACCAACTTGGTCCCTGCCTTCATGGAATTTAGGCTAGCAGATCAAAATTTAAACCTGAACTTCTGGGTATAGCATAATAAAAAGTGTTTCTAAGCAAAAACAACCCCTCCCTAAAGATTCTGTGTTGCAAAAGAAGTATATTAGACTGCTTCTGTTGCAAAAGTGTGTTCAAATAATTTTCATGGGTAGCTATCAGCTGAATGTCATTAAAACACAGATTCAAAGAAAGCAATATATTTAAACATTAGTGATAGTTGTAGTTATGACTGATACATATGCTGTGCATGAAAATTAATACTGCCATGCTTGTTTGATAGGACTTTTTGGTGCATCTAAATACTCAAATCCATCACAGAAGTGCAGCTTAAACAGCAAGAACTTGATCGGATGAACTTCCAACTTGGTATTGAGTTGCTTAACAAGTTGCACATACAAATCAAGTTGCTCTTTACGGAGAATCTAAAATTACTGATGGTTTCCATTTGGAAAATGATTCTGCCCACCAATGCTACCTCTTGATGGATAAAGACAGTTCATTCCGACAGTGTAATCAATGCAGATCGTTTTTCTGACTATGTTTTCTTCCTTTGAAAATTTCTTTTATGCCTGCACAACATAGGCAAAGCTGTTACTAGTAACTTTTCATTTGTTGACAATAAGTGGTATCATCAATCCCAAGCATTTGTGACATATTAGATGTGAATATTACAAATTTATCACAAGAGAAAAATATTATTTGTTTGGTGACTTACTTTATTGAAATCCTTCTCACTATTCTCAGTTTTCATACGGGTTGCTTCTTAGTACTTTTTAGGTTTTGATAAGTTAAAGAGAAGCAATTTGCCTCACTTATTGCTTTGCACTCACCTGAGAGAACTAATTTCCATGATAGCATGGAAGGTACAGTTAACAGAGTTCACAAAACTAAATAGTATACTGTTCTTTTGAAATCAGGCCTTCTTGGGGTGGTCTTATTATCCTATCTGAAATATGCAAAAAAAAAATTCCCAGACTCCACAGAAAGTAAAATAGGGGTGTCTGATGGGCTAGGTCGGTAGCACATGTGATCTTGATCTCAGGGTTGTGAGTTCAAGCCCCATGTTGGGTGTAGGGATTACTTAAAAATAAAATATTTTTTAAAAAGTTTATTTATTTTGAGAGAGACAGAGATAGCACAAGTGAGGAAGGGGCAGAGAGAGAGGGAGAGAGAGAATCTCAAGCAAGCTCCACACTGTCCATGTGGAGCCCAAAGCAGGGCTCAAACTCACAAAACCATGAGATCATGACCTGAGTCAAAACCAAGAGTCTGACACTCAACTGACTGAGTCACCCAGGGGAACCCAAAATAAAATATTTTTTAAAAAGAAAGTAAAATAATTTTTCTAGCCCTCTCAACATTTTGTTTCTCTCACCTCTTTGTACAGTTTTCTTATGTTTTTAGGATTTACCCAAAATAAGTGAAAGCAAACAATTTTTGAAAGCAAATAATGATATGAGAAATCTTTAGACATGTTGAAACTACAGTAGTCAAGTGGCTTTTCTACCTTACCTGTATTCACTAAGATGAGGATTCTCAAACAAGCCTGCATCAGAATCACTGGAAAGCTTGTTAAAAACACAGGTTGCTAGACCCTATCTCCAGTATTTCTAATTTAGTAGATCTAGAGTGGTGTCTGAGTATTTGAATTTCTGAGGAGTTCTCAGGTGCAGCTGCTGATCCTAGGAAGTCCTTTTCAGAACCACTGCCTTAGAAAAAGCTATTTGAATGTGTAAGGAAATGGGAATGTTGACATGGATCTATTATATGCAACCTGAACCATAGCTTCTATGGTAACCCAGAGGACCTGCCATTTACCAAGGCATTAAGAAATAGGTTGGGGAGGGGCTGATTTCAGCTGATCTCATGGGTCATGGGATTAAGCCCCCTGTTGGGCTCTGCACTGGCAGCACGGAGCCTGCTTGGGATTCTCTCTCTCCCTTTCTCTCTGCCCTTTCCCTGCCCATGCTCTCTCCCCCTCTCTCTCTGCCATGAGTACTCTCTCTTAAAATAAGTAAATATTTTTTTAAAATGAAGAAATAGGATGGGGATGATGACATCACTTTCTGTAATGAGCCCTGTGGTAGGTGTCTTCTGTATACAAGAAATAATATTGTGGGGGGCACAATATTATCAGTCGGTTGAGCGTCCTACTTCGGTTCAAGTCATGATCCACAGTTCTTGGGTTCAAGCCCCGCGTCAAGCTCTGTGCTGACAGCTCAGAGCCTGGAGCCTGCTTCAGATTCTGTGTCTCCCTCTCTCTCTGCCCCTCCCTGGCTCACACTCTGTCTCTTTCTCTCTCTCAAAAATAAATGAACATTAAAAAAAATTTTTTTAAAGGATAAAACCAAAATAAAAAAAAAAGAAATAATATTGTGGGGTACCACAAAGGAATTGGATTGGCCAACTCCAGGGGAACAATGAGATCTTGGAGAGTTAGAGGTCAGGTGACAGTGCTGGATAGATAGAGATAAAATAGGTGAAATTACTACAATAAGCCACAGGGATGAAATGGTAATTAGTGTTTTGTTTCTGGGTTCTATGGTGGTGACTAATTCATCATGGAATTCCCAGAAACAAAATGGATGGGCAGCTTACCAAGGTGCCACCTGACATATAGATATAGGTCTTCTGGCCAGAAGACATAATTCAATTCCCTGTAGTGGGATTCATGATCTCTTTCAGTTCCCAAATCTAAGCCAGTTCAGAGTCTGAGGGAGTCCTGGTCTCTTTAAGAAAGGACCTTACCACTCTTCCATCAGTGTTTATGGTGAATTTTCCTTCAAACCTTCCCGAGAGTCAGTTTAACAGTTGACTCTGCACTGAGGAAAGGAAAATACCCCAAAATTCTGGGAATTATATTAGATAATCACTCTGAACTTTCACTGAAACCAGAAACCAGAAATACCATTATGGTCCTCCAGACAGGGTTTGGGTTTATGAAGGCCAGAGAATGGATGGAAGGTAAGCCTAACCCCATAAAACATTGGATCAATGTGGTAGCCAGTTTCTAAGATGGCCCTAATGATCCTTATCTCTTATTATTTATTCCCATTAGTGATCCCTTTTTATATTGTGTCAGGGTTGGTCTACATGACTAATAAAATATGGCAGAAGTGATGATATATCACTTTTGAGGTTAGATAATAAAAAAAGACTGCAGCTACCATCTTGGGCTCTGCTCTTTGGGAAACCAGCTGCCACATCTTGAGAACACCCAAGCAGCCTATAGAAAGGAAGGAAAATGAGGTGTTTAGCTAAAGCCAGAGAAATTGAGGTCAGCCAACAACCACTGACTAAACTTGGAAACAGATCCTCCAGTCTTCTGATGACTATAGACATCCTGAGCCAGAGCCACCAAGCCAAGTAGCTAAGCTACTTCTGGATTCCTGATCCACAGAAATAGTGAGATAAATGTTTGTTGTTTTAAGTTGCTAAATTTTGAGGTAATTTGTTATACAGCAATAGATATACTTAAAACAACAATACCCTACTGGGTTATCTGAAGCAACTGCCTGATAAAACGTCATTGTATCCAAATATATTTTGGCGTGCATTGCTAAATGATAATTTATCTTTTTGAAACGTACCACAATATTATTACCATACCTAAAAATTGGCAATAATTGCCTAATGTTATCCATTCAATCACTGTTCAAATTTTGCTGATTGTCTCCTGAATTTTTTCTTTAGTACTTTAGAGAGAGGGTCAGGGAGAGAGGCCAAGGAAGATAATTATTTTAAGCAGGTTCCAAGCCCAGCATGGATCCCACCTCAAGGCTCGATCCCACGACCCTGGGATCATGACCTGCACAGAAATCAAGACGCTCAACCAACTGAGCCACCCAGGGACCCCAATCTCATGAGTATTTTTTAAAATTGTTACAGATTCACATAAATTCCATGCATTGCAATTGGTTGGCTTTTTTTTTTTTAATTTATAGATTCTCTCTCAATTACTTTCTTTTCCTTTGTAATTTATCTGTCGAAGAAATTGAATTATTTGTCCTTATTTGAATTTTCCTTATTCTGAATGCTGCCTACTGCATTCACATGGTATCATTTAACATGCTTATCTGCTTTGTTTTTTGTGTTTTGTGTAAAGTGTTAGTGATAAAGATTTGTTCAGATCAAGATTTGTTTATTCATTTATTTACCTTGGTAAGATGTCATCATAGGTACTCCTTTTAAATTCTGAACCATGTCAATATATTTAAAAATAAACATATACAATTTTAAAACCAGTTTTCTTTCTGTGAAAAAAAACCAATCATGGTGCTCGGGGCACCTGGATGGCTCGGTCAGTTGAGTGTCTGACTCTTGATTTCAGCTCAGGTCACGATCCCAGGGTGCTGGGATTGAGCCCTGTGTTGGGTTCCTCGCTGAGCATGGAACCTGCTTAAAATTCCCTCTCTATCTCTTTCTCCACCCCATGACCCTGGCTTGTTCGTGGACACGTGCTCTTTCTAAAAAATAAATAAATAAAAAATAAAAAAAATTTTTTTTTAAATCCTTAAGAAAGAAAAGCAATCACGTTGCTCAAGTAAAGCATAGCCTGAAACTTCTCCAATTTATTTGCAGACACTGATTAAGCATGATTTCATTTAAAAAAGGTGAGATTTGCTTGCCAATCCTTAGAGAGCTGGTCTATTGAAAGTTATGATGCTAGGGGTGCCTGGTTGGCTCAGTTGGGAAGGCATGTAAATCTAGATCTTAGGGTTGGGAGTTTGGGGCCCATGTTGAGTGTAGAGGTTACTAAAAAAAGGAAAGAAACTTGAAAAAAAAGAAAGCTATGATGCTAATGAGTGATATGGTAAATAAGCCAATACTTTAGATTTGATAGATTTCTGGAGTGTGCCTTTCAGGACAAATATTCTTCCTCTCCCCCTCTTTTTTTATTTTTTATAAGTGTTTATACATTTGTAAAAGAAAGAGGGTAAGTGGGAGAGGGGCAGAGAAAGAGGGGAACAGAGGTTCCGAAATGGGCTCCCCTGACAGCAGCAAGCCCAACTCAGAGCTTGAACCCACAAACTGTGAGATCATGACCTGAGCTGAAGTCAGATGTTCAACCAACTGAGCCACCCAGGCGCTCCTCAAGAACTAATATTCTTAGTAGCTGGATTTGATCCTAAAATGAAGGGTCCTATGTGTTTTCTTTTCTTCAAGTCACCTGCATATCAGAACACACAATTTCTTACAAAGTTATACTTTTTTATTTTCTTTCTGTGAGTCTTAACAAAAGTATATGTGGCAAATATATAGCTGGTCTGAGATCAATATCAACCTCAGAACGCCTTTAGCATTCTATGGTTTATTTAACTGGAATATCTTGTCAAATCTTTGACAAGACTAAATGAAATTTCTAGAAATCACTTAATATTTTTCCTGATAAGGGATGTGTATGTTTATTTAGATTTTTTAAAACGTTATGTGCCCCTCAGAGGAACAGTTATTTCTTGAGCCCTGTGAAATATAGTTTGGTAGTGAATTCAAGATGGATTTACCTCAAGTAACTAAGGAATGGAAGAATAGCTGCCCTATTTATTGTCTTTCCTAGAGTTAATCAAAATGGAACATATGTATCAAATAACATATAAAATATGGTAGTGCTTAAAAATTTTATGTGATGCAAATGATAGAGATTTTAGTCATATTTCTGTCTATTCTATAGATAATCGTTAAGTGAAATAATTTAGATAGTAAAAAAAATACAAAAAAAAAACCTCACAAAAAACAAAAAACAAAACCTGGAGTGCCTGGCTGAGCATACAACTCTTGAACTTGGGGTTGTGAGTTCAAGCTCCATGTGGGTGTAAAGATTACTTACAATAAATAATATTTTTAAAAATCCTAAGACACTCTTGATTGCCTATCCTACAGCCACTTCTGTGAACTTCCTTGTACAGAACTCTTTTTTTTTTGTTTGTTGTGCAACAGCTCCAGAGAATGAATCATGTTTGATCTAAGCCATGGGAGAATTTTACAAATACCAGGGCACAACCCCAGAGCAATTAAATCAAAATCTGTGCAAGTTGGGCACAGGTGAAGATATGTTCTAAAAGCTTCCCAGGTTATCCTTATATGCAGACAGGAAGTAGGGCCACAGGGCTAAACCAATTATGGTAATCCAGTCTCTTTGTCAGTGGCCAGAGGAAGATGTGTAAACGCTGTTTTGTCTGAAGAGACTTAAGGAAGATTCTGCTAAGGGCTTCTGGTAAAATTTTTCCCTGAAATAGGATAAGAAGATAAAAAGAAAGATTTTTACGTGCCAATACTCCTGCTACTTGCTTGTGGCAATGTCATGTGAGAGCATAATGGTTGGTTGGTGGCCATTTGCAGCCATGAGGAAAGATATTATTGAAACAATAAAGACAACAGAGCAGAAAGATCAAAAGATTCCAAGTGTATCAGTAGGAAAACAGAGGCAGTGTGAATATAATGAGGATTGGGTATTAATTATAAGAAACCCGACTTTACACAAATAGAAGAGTTTCAAAAGTAAAGTTTTGGTAAGGGAGTCAGAGAATCAGAAAAAGAGATAAGGTGTGAGTGGACAGATTGGAGAGAAATCCAACAAAGCAAGTTCAATTGCTTGCCAAGGTGAGGCTGCACAGGGAGAACTCACAGAGAAGTCTCTTCAACTTGTCACCCTATAGGAAATAGTAGCGTTTGTGTAACTATCACCTCTGGGTCTGCAGCTGTGTCCAGTGGTGCGTCAGGGGCTGCTATTGGTTAGTAGGGTCAGTAGGTGGCAAAAGAGGCAAGACACTGATTGGGGATTTAAAAAAAAAAAAAAAAGACAAGGTAGGACTCACTAGGTACCTCTACCATCACCGATTCTGACAGCAATGACCTTCTGAGCTTAATGGTTTCAGTTCCATGCACTTTGATACAAACTCTGCTTTTGTCCAATGGAATTAGTTTTGCTGATTGTTTCCTTAGCCGTGCAGAAGCTTTTCATATTGATGAGGTACTAATAGTTCACTTTTGCTTATGTTTCCCTTGCCTCTGGAGACGTGTTGAGAAAGAAGTTGCTGCAGCCGAGGTCAAAGAGGTTTTGCTTGCTTTCTCCTCTAGGGTTTTGATGGCTTCCTGTCTTATGTTTAGGTCTTTCATCCATTTTGAGTTTATTTTTGTGTACGGTGTAAGAAAGTGGTCCAGGTTCATTCTTCTGCATGTCTATGTCCAGTTTTCTCAGCACCATTTGCTGAAGAGACTGTCTTTATTCCATTGGATATTCTTTCCTGCTTTGTCAAAGGTTAGTTGGCCATATGTCTGTGGGTCCATTTCTGGGTTCTCTATTCTGTTCCATTGATCTAAGTGTCTGTTTTTGTGTCAGTACCATACTGTCTTGATGATTACAGCTTTGTAATATATCTTGAAGTTTGGAATCGTGATGCCTCCAGCTTCTGTTTTCTTTTTCAGGATTTCTTTGGTTATTAAGGGTCTTTTCTGGTTCCATACAAATTTTAGGATTGCTTGTTCTGGCTCTGTGAAGAATGCTGGTGTTATTTTGATAAGGATTGCATTGAATATGTAGATTGCTTTGGGTAGTATCGACATTTTAACATTATTTGTTCTTCTAATCCATGAGCATAGAATATTTTTCCATTGTTTTGTGTCTTCTTCAATTTCTTTCATAAGCTTTCTATAGTTTTCAGTGTATACAATTTTCATCTCTTTGGTTAGGTTTATTTTATGGTTTTGGTGCAACTGTAAATGGGATTGATTCCTTGATTTCTCTTTCTGCTGCTTCATTATTGGTGTATTGAAATGCAACCGATTTCTGTTTTGGGTTTTCCATACAGAGTATCATGTTGTCTTCAAAGAGTGAAAGTTTGACTTCCTCTTTGCCTATTTGGATGCCTTTTATTTCTTTGTGATTGCTGAGGCTAGGACTTCCAATACAATATGAATAATAGTGGTGAGAGTGGACATCCTTGTCGTGTTCCTGACCTTTGGGGGAAAGCTCTCAATTTTTCCCCATTGAGGATGATATTAGCAGTGGGTCTTTGGTATATGGCTTTTATGATCTTGAGGTATGATCCTTCTATCCCTACTTTCTTGAGGGTTTTTATCAAAAAAGGATGATATATTTTGTCAAATTCTTTCTCTGCATCTGTTGAGAGAATCGTGGTTCTTGTCCTTTCTTTTATTGATGTGATGCACACATTGATTGATTTGCAGATATTGAACCAGCCCTGCATCCCAGGTATAAATCCCACTTGGTCGTGGTGAATAATCCTTTTAATGTATTGTTGGAACCGGTTGGCTAGTATCTTGTTGAGAATTTTTGCATACATGTTCATCAGTGAAATTGGTCTATAGTTCTCCTTTTTAGTAGGGTCTTTGTCTGGTTTTGGAATGAAGGTAATGCTGGCCTCATAAAATGAGTTTGGAAGTTTTCCTTCTATTTCTATTTTTGGAAGAGCTTCAAGAGAATAGGTGTTAACTCTCCTTTAAATGTTTGGTAGAATTCCCCTGTAAAGCCATCTGGCCCTGGACTCTTGTTTTTTGGCATATTTTTGATTACTAACTTGATTTCTTTACTGGTTATGGGTCTGTTCAAATTTTCTGTTTCTTCCTGTGTAAGTTTTGGTAGTGTATATGTTTCTAGGAATTTATCCATTTCTTCCAGATTGCCCATTTTATTGGCATATAACTGCTTATAATATTCTCTTGTTATTGTTTGTATTTCTGCAGTGTTGGTTGTGATCTCTCCTCTTTCATTCTTGATTTTATTTATTTGGGTCCTTTCCTTTTTCTTTTTGATCAAACTGGCCAGGGGTTTATCAATTTTGTTAATTCTTTCAAAGAACCATCTCCTGGTTTCATTGATCTGCTCTACTGTTTTTTTTTTTTTTTTTTATTTCAATAGCATTGATTTTGGCTCTAATCTTTATTATTTCCTGTCTTCTGCTGGTGTGGGTTTCATTTGCTGTTCTTTTCCAGATCTTTAAGGTGTAAGGTTACATTGTGTATCTGAGACCTTTCTTCCTTCTTTAGGATTGCTATATACTATCCTCTTATGAGCACCTTTGCTGCATACCAGAGGTTTGGGGCTGTCATGTTATCATTTTCATTGGCTTCCATGTACTTTTTAGTTTCCTCTTTAACTTCTTGGTTAACCCATTCATTCTTTAGTAAGATGTTCTTTAATGTCCAAGTATTCATTGTCTTTCCAAATTTTTTCTTGTGGTTGATTTCAAGTTTCATAGTATTGTGGTCTGAAAATATGCACAGTATGATCTCGAGCTTTTTGTACTTGTTGAGGGGTGATTTGTGTCCCAATATGTAATCTATTCTGGAGAATGGTCCATATGCACTCGAGAAGAATGTGTATTCCACTGCTTTAGGATGAAATGTTCTAAATATATCTGTTAAGTCCATCTGGTCCAGTGTATCAATTAAAGCCATTGTTTCCTTGTTGATTTTCTGTTTAAATAATCTGTCCATTTCTGTAAGTGGGGTTTTAAACTATCCTACTGTTATGGTATTATTATCAATGAGTTTCCTTATGTTTGTGATTGATTGGTTTATATATTTGGGTTCATCACGTTGGGGGCATAAATGTTTACAATTGTTAGATCTTAGTGGATAGACCCCTTAATTATGACATAATGCCCTTCTTCATCTCTTGTTACAGTCTTTATTTCAAAATTTAGCTTGTCTGATATAAGTATGGCTACTCCAGGTTTTGTTTGTAACCATTAGCATGATAGATGGTTCTCCATCCCTTTACTTTCCATCTGAAGGTGCCTTTAGGTCTATAATGGGTCTCCTGTAAACAGCATATAGACAGATCTTGTTTTCCTATCCATTCTGTTACCCTATGTCTTTTGATTGGAGAATTTAGTCTATTGACATTTAGAGTGAGTACTGAAAGTTATGGATTTATTGCCATTGTGTTGCCTGTAAAGTTGGAGTTTCTGCTGGTGTTCTCTGGTCCTTTCTAGTCTTTGTTACTTTTGGTCTTTTTTTGTTTTCTTTCATCTTTTCTCCCCTCAGAGAGTCCCCCTTAAAATTTCTTGCAGGACTGGTTTAGTGGTCATGAACTCCTTTAGTTTTTATTTGTCTGGGAAACTATCTCCTCTTGTATTTTCAATGATAGCCTTAATGGATAAAGAATTCTTGGCTTGGCATATTTTTCCAATTCAGCACATTGAATATAGCCTGCCACTTCTTTCTGGCCTGCCAAACTTCTGTGGATAGGTCTGCTGTGAACCTGATCTGTCTTCCCTTATAAGTTATGAAACTTTTTTTCCCTTGCTGCTTTCATAATTCTTTCTTTGTGTATTTTGTGAATTTTACTATGATGTGCTTTGTTGATGGTCGGTTTTTGTTGAATCTAATGGGAGTTCTCTGTGCTTCTTGGATTTTTATGTCTGTCTTTCCCACAGGTTAGGAAAGTTTTCTGCTATGATTTGCTCACATAAGCCTTCTACCCTTTTCTCTCTCTCTTTATCTTCTGGGACTCCTATATTTCAGATGTTATTCCTTTTTAATGAGCCATTGAGTTCTCAAATTCTTATGTTGTGCTCTTTTGCCTTAGTTTCCCTTGTTTTGTTTTGTTTTTTTTTGTTTCATTATTCTCCATAATTTTGTGTTCTATATCACTGATTCGCTGCTCTGTTTCATCCATCCTTGCCACTGTGGCATTCATTCGATATTGCATCTCAGGTATAGCATTTTTTAAAATTTATTTTTATTTATTTTTTTAACGTTTATTTATTTTTGAGACAGAGAGAGACAGAGCATGAATGGGGGAGGGTCAGAGAGAGGGAGACACAGAATCTGAAACAGGCTCCAGGCTCTGAGCTGTCAGCACAGAGCCCGACGCGGGGCTTGAACTCACGGACCGCGAGATCATGACCTGAGCTGAAGTCGGCCGCTTAACCGACTGAGCCACCCAGGCGCCCCATAGCATTTTTTATTTCATCCTGACTAGATTTCACTTCTTTAATCTCCACAGAAAGGAATTCTATGCTTTTTTCAACCCCAGCTAGTATTCTTATTATTGGGATTCTAAATTCTAGTTCAGACATCTTGCTTATATCTGTGTTGATTAAGTCCCTGGTTGTCATTTCTTCCTGTTCTTTCTTTTGGAGTCAACTCCTTCGTTTTGTGGTTTTGGAGGAAATAAAAGAATAAGATTGTGGTGCCTTGATGGCTCAGTTGGTTAAGTAACTGACTTCAGCTCAATTCATGATCTCACAGTTTGTGAGTTCAAGCCCCACATGGGGCTCTGTGCTGACAGCTCAGAGCCTGGAGCCTGCTTCAGATTCTGTGCCTTCCTCTCTCTCTGCCCCTCCTCCACTCACACTCTATCTCTGTCTCTCAAAAATAAATAAATGTTAAAAGAAATTAAAAAAAAGAATAAGATAAAAAGTTATAACTAAAAAAATAAAAACAACACAAAAAATAAAATAAAGGAAGCTAGATCCTAGGTGTGTTGTGGTCTCGTTGTTGAAAGAAGCTTGATGGAATAGAGAAAAAAGGGAAAGAATAGAAAAGAAAAAAAGTAAGAAAACGTTTAAAAATTTAAAAAAATGTATACATTAAATAGAATAAAATGAAATGAAGAGAGTAAAATAGAATTTAAAAATTTACAAAAAAAAATGTAGTAAAAAGATTAAAACTTTTTGATAAAATGGAAAATAAAAATAATTTTTTTCTCTTTCTGTATGCAAGAAAACAAAAAAACCCCTGAATAGATGGACCAGTGAACAGAATGAAATTCGAATGACATTACATCCAGTTTCCCCTAGAAATCAAACTATGAAGCACTTTATAGTCTGTACACTAAGCAGGCAGAGACTTGTGGTGGTCTCTAGGGCGTGGTTGGCACAGTTGGATGGGGCTTGGTGTAATGGCTCCGTCCCACACTAGGTGGTGCTACTTAGCTTACTGGGGTGAATCAGTGTGGTGTGCGTGGTGTATATGCATATGCACGGGAGAGGTGAAAATGGCATCACTTGCCTTCCCAGTCTCTAGCTCCAGAACTCTGTGCTCTCACGCCCGGGCCATCAAGCACCCCTCCTTTGTCTCCAGCTTCCATCCACTTCCTGCTTCCGCATTGTCTGTGTCCAAGCCTTCAGCCTGCCAGGCGGCACCTCCTTCCAAAATTTTATCTCAGGTGGGGCTGTTTCCAAACCCCTCACTTCTGAGGTCCCTGCGGCTTAGACCTGCTCTGACCCTCTGGGGGAGAATCTCGCTGAGCAATGGCCTGGTGCCAGCTTGCCCCCAGGAACGTTCCTGCGATCACACTGCTACAGAGGCTCAGAGATTGTGGCCAGGTGCCAGCTTGCCCCAGAAAGAGTTCATGTGATCATGTAGCGGCAGTGGTTCAGGAATTATGGTAAATGACAACACACAACCAGTGCCAGGTTTCAGAGCAGGCTGGTGTCTTTGTTCCAATACCAGCAATTGTGGCTTTTCTCCAGGGTCTGCTGAGGCTTTGCCTGTAGGGAGGTTATACAGCCTCTACCAAATGACCTCCTAGCAGGGGAACAGCTTCTCCCTGTGTGGCCCACAAACACCTTGGACCTCACTGCCTGTTCCTGGGGATTCAACCTTCCCATCAGAGCACCACTAGATATTGAGCTGTGGAATTTGCAAGTCTGCTTTCCCCTGTATATAGAGTCCTAGTGGTAATGAAACCCTCTCCTTTCTCCCCTTCTTGTTCAGTCACTTGTGGGTGTTTCCATTCTTTCTCTCTCAGCTACTTTTGCGGGGTGGGGGGGTGCGGGTGGGAGTGGGGAGGTGCCTTTCCTGTACTCTCCCCCATTCTCTGTACTCTCTCCACCAAAACAGCTCCCTACTCTCCGTGGTTTCTCTCACCTCCAGTTCACCTCTCCACGCCGTGTACCTGCTGAATTCTGTGGCTCGTTATGCAGATTGTTATGTTAACCCTCAGATCAATTTTCTAGGTGTGCAAAAATGGTTTGGGGTTGATCTAGCTGTATTTCAGGGACTAGAGAAACAGAGAACTTCCATGCTACTCTGCCATCTTGGCCAACTCATCTGGATTATGAAATTTCTGGCCTTGAAACATACAAAGCCAAATGTAATGGTTCGTAGTTTTGATGATTAAGGGTAATTATAAATACGTGTACTTGTTCTGTGTTATGTAGCACTGATGTGTCCTAAATGGCTACTCTTTCAATTCAGCTTAGTTTTTTTTTTTATTTTTTTTTAATGTTTTTTTTATTTTTTTGAGACAGAGAGCATGAGCAGGGGAGGGGCAGAGAGGGAGACACAGAATCCGAAGCAGGCTCCAGGCTCTGAGCTGTCAGCAGAGCCTGAAGCAGGGCTCGACCCCACAGACTGTGAGTTCATGACCTGAGCTGAAGTCGGATGCCCAACCGACTGAACCACCCAGGCTCCCTGAATTCAGCTTAGTTTTTACAGTCCAAGTCTGTCAACATCAGCTTGACAAGTAGATTTTATCCGTGTGCTTCTCTCCCCATGCTCTGCATCTTATCTACTATATCTAGTCTGGCAGGAAGACAAATTATCAATGCTGGCTAGTTACTTGATAGTAAGATTAAATAGGCTTTATTTAAGCACCTTTGATTCAATGAGCACACCCTTTAATGCCTAAACTTCATGACATGTATTTTGGTTGCTTGGAACTTTATTTTCTATCCTTGTTATTTCAGCTATGTGAGACGGTACTGTGGATATACTCTTTAGGGGAGCCTGGCTGGCTCAGCCTGTAGAGCATGAGAATCTTGATCTCAAGGACGTTGACTGAAGCCCCTCATTGGGCACTGGGCTTAATTTTTTTTACTTTTTAAACTTTGAGAGGTGGTGGTTTCTGCTGTGTATTTCTGCCTTTTCAGCACAATAGAATTGCATTTGGTGCTGGGTGGCTATGTGGCCAGTTCTGTACAGTGAATTTGATAGAAGTGTTATGTAGGATTTCTTAGTCAAGAACTTAATTATCAAAGCCCTTTTGGCCTTTTGTCACCACTAGCATTGTTCTAGAGAGAAGATGCTCTATCAGTTTGGGTCCCTGTGATGCATATGAAGTTCAAGGAAGTTCATATGAATTTTCAGGGTTGTTTCTGCAGCATTATTTTAGCCTATCTTGACTTACTTCAAAAAAAGTGCAAAAAAAGTAAAACGTTCAATCTAAATGAAGAACTTTACAAAAATCACATGGCTTTCACAGAGAACACTTTGTTAAGGAAAATGAGTTCCATAGGCAGTTCAAGAACTCATGAAACCTTTTGTAGTCAGGCATACATAGTCCTAGCTGTGTGGTGTTTTACAGTCACGTTTGAATCTCTGCATTCTATTTATCAGTTACCTAACTGGAGGCTTAGATCCCTTATATATAATATTGGGAAAACAGGATTTTAAAATAATTGAATTATGAAAATTACCTGACAGTAAGATCTTTAATAAATGGTAGCTATCATAACAGCTATATTAATCAGTTAGTCTGGCAATATAGATCTAATTGTAGTTACTGTTAATCCTTCCATTCATAACTTAATGCACATAACTGGCTTAACTCATTGAAGGCAAACATTTATTTTCCTTTTCTTTCCTTGCAAGATTCTGTTTAGGCTAGTTACACCAAACATAATGCAGAAACATTGTGTCGGACATTTTTAACCCAGTCTTTAATTTCCAATTCAGGTATTGTAACACACACACACACACACACACACACACACACACACTCAAGAAAATCAGGGAATATACAGTATAAACATGTATAGCATATCCTACCTTCATGCATTCTTTTTAAAACATACTTTTAAAATGAAGTTCTTTTAAAAGTAAAAGAATTAGAAAACATAGAAAGAATTACTTATTCTGCCACTTCCCTTTGGAATTCCATTGTCTTAAATTCTAATAGAAAGTGTTCTTAACTATGGAAAGGGCTAGGATATTCACTGGAGACCAAAATCTGGTGATACCATCTTTTATGTTCTCTGCTGTACTCTCAAATGCCTAGAAACAGTAGGTATTTGTCAGATAAATAGAATAACATCTAAAAACAAATCCCAGAGATAAAGGTTCTGAAGCCTAGTTGGGGGACCACAGTATCATTTTGAAGTGCTCTGGCTAAAAAGGGGATGTGACCAAATGTGATCACATGCCTGGGCTGGATACTTCTAGGCATAGAGCTGTGAAGGTGTGGGAATAAGTGCACTGTTCTAGAAAAAGGGGGGCATTAGGAGCAATAACAAATGAAGGCTACAGTATACTGCAAAATGACCAAGCTCATTTCTAGGTTTTGCTTTCAACTAGAAGATTGCACGGTCTCCTATGATTCAGTAATCATATTACTCCTCAGCATTATGGTTCCTAGACAGGCTTAGTCAATGTTATGATTTACATCATCCTATTGAGGGAAATTGTTATCCAAAACCAAGTAACCCAATTCTTGAACACCATCTGAAAACTTTTTATATTCAAGACCTCATTATTTCTATTTTATTTCTTATTAGATATAAGGAATCTTCCAGAATGTATTGTGGGTATTCCTATAATTAGTCATATTTACAAGACACAAAGTATTTGGGTAAAAAGCAAATTTCATCATTTGTATACTTACAGATGAGGTTTATAAATTGATTTTAAGCACCATATATATACAATCCAATACTACAAACCAACGTTTCAAACTCAAGATGCTTCATTAACCATGATGCCACCTCGTCTCAATAAACAAATGCTGTTTTATGGGCTATGTGAGAAAGCAATCATCATTTAGTTATCAATTACACAAAATTATCTTCAAGGGTAGACTGTATTTAAAAAAGAACAAAACAACCAAAAAAGCCAGGCTAAATAACTAGCCCCAATTACAAAAGATCAAAGATATAAAGAACTAAGGGTCCCCAGAGACGCCCTCATTCCTTTTGCCTTGGCTCTAAGTTTCAAGAATGGTGCTAAACTGGCATGAAGAGATGGAAGCAAAATCTTTAAAACACAATGTGGAGTACCTTTTTGAATCTTACTCAGTTGTAACTATTTTAAAAAAAAGTTCAGATAAGGACATCTGTCCTTTTTAGATTAACATGAACTACACAAAAGAAGCATTTTAGATTACTGAAAGAACTTTAACATTTATTAAGCCCTCATGTGCCAGATACTTACGTTCAAATATCAAAACCTACAAAGGGATCTATTATTTGTAAATGATAAACCGGCTCAGAAGTTGCTCAAAACCAGTTATTAATTGTTGGAACTGAGCTTCAAATTAAGGCCTTCCTCTAGTTTAATTCAGGATAGCACACTGGTTGGCAGTGTACTAAGCCTGTAAAAAAGAAAGTCTATAATGGAAAGTATTTTTTAATATTAAGCAGTTCTCACGACCTTAACAAATTGTATCTATAAAGAGCTTACTAAATGTCAACTTCATTTAATCCTTCATTTGTTAAAGGAATAAAAAAAGAGGACATACTTCAAATGGCACTAAGTGAAGCATACTTCATTTATATCATTTTCTACAAAATAAGTTAACTTTAAGCCAAACAATTTCAATGATGATAAATGCATTTCATTATTTATTTAGATGTTTAAGCTCTCGCACTAGATTTTTACAAGCTGGTGAACACTGACAAATTATTTCTCCCACAGAACTATAACCACACATTCCCAGACAGTATAAATATATGGTTGAACTAACATTAATACACATCACCATTTTATCAATTACATAATAAAACAAATTATCAAGTATCCAAATATTAAGTTACACAGCTCAAAAGGCATATAAAATATTAGATGTCTGCTCAATTCATTAGCAGAAACCCACTTTTTTTTTTTTTTTTTTTTTGCAAGAGAGGTTGGGAAGAGAAGGAAAAAAAATCACACTTCAAACAAAAATAAGTTGGTAAACAACTTCAGATAAGAAAAAAAATACAAGAATTTCAGAAATTTTATGATTAAGAATTGTTTTAGCTACAATAACAAAGCATCTCTACCTTTTAAAAAAATATTTACTAAATTAAAGAGCATATTCTACATGTTCTGCACAAGACAAAGGCAACATTTTACTAAAAATACTTAATAGCCCCCTCCCATTCTTTTTTTCAGGCCCTCCCTGTAAGTTGCACCCCAAAGTGCAAACATTAAAATTAACTGTAAGGCTTTTTTTGTCTGGAGACATTAAAGACATGTGCTTCTGTACAATGTAGATTTTCAAAATGGAGGTTTTCCTTAACAGCACAAAATATAATTTGTAGAAAGACATGAAACAATCATTGTTAAGACTTGGTAAAAATCCAAAAAAAAAAAAAAGGTTGAGCAAACCTGATGTATACTGGTACAAATGTGGGAGATGTAAACATAAAGTGAGCAGGCAAATAACCATATAGGCCCTAATTTCTATGTTTGAAATGACTGAAGGAATAAACCACATAAGGTCCAGAGTGTTCATAGTTCCTGGGATTTTAGTTCTGTATAACACTAAAAATATACAAGTATTGTGCTGGGTATTTTGGCACCTAATCTTTCTAAATTTCATATATATTGATAAGATTCTGGCATGGAATAGATTTAAAGACATAACTCAATACTGCATGATTTCAGGAAAGGTCAATTGGTACAAGTGATAAGCACATTTTAAATGCTGAACAGCAAGAATCTTTTGCTAAGTGTCCAAAACAGGTTGATCGTAACCCAAGCATAGAGGTTGCAATTCCATCAAACTTGTGGCCTGATAAAACTGCTTTCCAATACTCCTATGGAAGCTTCATTAGACTTATTCACTAAGCCAACATGTTGGCTAATATGTATGACAAATTAGGTCCTGTTTCAAGTTCCACTTCCAAGGCAATGACATCAGGCACCCCAGTTTTATTGAATGCAACAGTTGTTTCTATGACCATTGGAGTCTTTGAAGCGCAGCCGCATTTTAGGACGGTATTTCTCCAAATACAAAAGTTGCTTGCTGTTAAAAGCTCCACGCCGCTTTCTGGATGGAGAAAAACAAAAGATGAAGCAACTAAAGCAAAATCCCTCTGTATTTCCATTTACCATGTTATAGGCAATTAATTATTATCTCTCTTGTGGCAATTAATCTTTTGATTAGTATGCTGTGACTTAATGCAGAAATATGGATAGGCATACATGTGTAAATGAAAAAAGGGTAGTAAAAAGTTCAAAATCTTGGGTGTTTAGTTACAATAGTCAAAATTTATATATCCATTTACATGAGGTGCAAGAAAAGACAAATTTATTGGATTAGAACCTCTGTAATATGAGCAATTACATGAAATTCAAAAAAGGTAAGATCTTTATTTCCTGGCTTTAATACTGTCTTAAAAATGAACTTAATGGTTAGGTGGACCGTGGGGGAAAAATTGTAATATAAGTAAACTCACTAACAATGATGAAAAAAAATTCATTACACACTTACTGTCTTATGAACTGTACTGCATCTTCATATTTCATTCCACCTTCAATTAATGCTAGGGCAACAAGCACTGGAGCTCTGGTAAGGTAAGAATTTTGGTAAATCACTTAAAAAAAAAAAAATCAAATCCTAGGAAATTCAATACTCCAAATATTCCCCAATCCAAAAGTACTATAATTTACTACCCTTCCTATGTAATACCTTATAATAAATCTTGACTTCATGTTAAAAAATTAATAAAGTATCAGCATTTTCCTACCAAACCCACATTTTTACCTGGAACCAAAAATGAAATATGCCTTGAACTGTTGCAAATAAGTCTAGAAATTAAGATTTGTATTATTGGAGGGCAATTTTGAAAAAATTTAGGAATGCAGACAATTTTTTCCTGAATTCCAAGCAGTGAAAAGTATATTCCATTAAAAAAAAAAAAAAAAATTGTTTTTAAAGGTCACAAACTCCTCTCCTAAAGATCTTCTGCAAATGTTTGCTTTAAACCCCCTGCCCCCCAATCACTGGGCCATCAGTGTTCATTTTACTTCCCTCCACTAGAATAGAACTTTTTTTTTGGTGGAGGGCATGGAGGGCAGTGGTAGTGATGCACAAATCTGGACATGAATATTTTGGTATTACTGGGTAAGGAGTTCTCATTGAATCAGAATTCAGGATCAAGCACTCTATCAAAAGCACACCATATGCAATGCAAATTACCTTAGACACGATTCATAGTTCTTTTTCGCAATGAGTTTGGACCATGACTCTAATACCATTGATATAACCTAGCACACACGATTAACTCTGTAAATAATTGTGCCCACAGAGACAAGTGTAAATTACAACTATAGCGTCTGTTAGTTCCAGACTGGAATAATGTACTGGAATACATTATAGTTACATTCATTTACCTTTTTTAAAAAATTAAAAAAAAAATGTTTATTTATTTAAGACAGAGAGAGACAGAGCATGAGCAGGGAAGGGGCAGAGAAAAGAGGGAGACACAGAATCCAAAGCAGGCTCTAGGCTCCGAGCTGTCAGTTCAGAGCCCAATGCAGGGCTTGAACCCACAAACTTGAGCTGACGTTGGGTGCTTAACCAACTGAGTCACCCAGACACCCCCACCTACTTTTTAATTTAGTTTTAATATGTAACGTAACAAAGCAAAATGACTCAAAAAATGATAACGGAGTCTTTACTGGAATCAAGATCAAGTTTTTACTAGAATTAAGACCAATACCATCAAACGGATTTAAGAAATTCTCTTACCTCCCAAGACCTGCAACACAATGAACAGCAATACAACAACCAGGTTCTTCACGAAACTTAATTTTTACAAGACTTAACCAGTCATCAACAATCTGGTTGGATGGTGGTGCACCATCATCAAAAGGCCAATCCTAAGTCAAAAGAATATTTAAACGGTTTAGATTTTTTAATAAAATACCAAACTAGTAATTCTAGTTTCTAATACTCCAATGTCTTCAGAAGCATTTTAATATGTCTAAACATGTGTTTTATGAAACCCTACTGTCAATGAAATGCAAATAAATGCTGAATCTTTATAAAGATCTCATTACTTCAAAGCTTTACTTAGCTTTCACCTTTACTTAGAAATTAAGATAATGCATTCTCTTGTAATAACTTAAAAAAATTAGGCATTTTGAAGTCAGTCATTTTTTTTGTAGCATAGTACCATAAACACATAGGAACTATTATATACTTACGAGAACATGGATGCCTTCTTTCTCTACAAGAGTAGTGTCATAAGTTGCTTCACATACTCTTACTATTGTGGTAACACCATACTTCTTAAGTTCCTGGATAAAACATACATAAAACACACTTAATAAGTCTTTACAACAATGTTACTATTGCTCACCAACTGTCCAACAGGTATTGCTAGTTAACAGAAATTCATTCATGGAATCACTGATATAACCTAGGTATGTTTAATAGGGAAGTGAAATAAATCAATGTATCATTTTTTCATACCCATCCACTTTCATGGCTAAACTCTGGGAAGTAAAATCTTGTTTTAAGTGACAATACCAGAGCAGCATAAAAAAGGGGAAATACTAAACATCACATATTTTTAACAAATGAGACGTTAAAAAAAAATCCTATGGCCCTTCATACATGGAAGTTGTTTATAGTTATGGTAACACAAGCTAGATGGAGATAAAGTACTACCAAAAGAGGATTAGAAGCAATTCAGGGACAAAGATAAATAAAATAGAACCCAAAGGAATCACTCATGACTATAAGTAATCTGACCTGACATGATTACATTAGTTCCTTAAACTTTTGCTCATTTGCAGTACATACTGTAATTTAGAACCTTAGAAGTAAATTCAAAGACTCTAAAATCCTGAAACTACAGTGTAAAAAAACCAACATCATTTAAAACTACAGGGTATAAGACTCATAATCCATTATTACTAATTATAATTGGTAGCTAAAAATTGGCTTCTAAGCATCAAATAGGGTCCAAAACATAAGCTAACTTTGGTTATGATATTAGTCATTAGGCTAAGCAGATACATGAAAAATGTCTAAGTGGTAGCCTTCCTCCTATAAATTTCTTGTGAAAACCATACTGTTACACCGCCCTCACAGAAATTTAAATAAGCAAACTGTGAGGCATGAACAACTAAATTATCTTATTATAAATCCAAACTAATTCAAGTACATGTCCTTCTTGAGATGTATAAAATAACCTAAAGGGAAAAACCTGATATTTCATTTCTGGGAATTGAACTGCAGTTATACCAACAGAAATTTTCTTTCTTTTTAACATTTATTTATTTTTAAAAGAGAGAGAGAGAGAGAGACAGAGTGCAAGTGGGGGAGGGGCACAGAGAGAGGGAGGCACAGAATCCGAAGTAGGTTCCAGGCTCTGAGCTGTCAGCACAGAGCCTGACAGGGCCCTCGAACTCACAAATTGTGAGATCATGACCTAAGTGTAAGTCGGACACTTAACCGATTGAGTCACCCAGGTGCCCCGCTCCAAACACAAATTTTCTAAACTAATATTTTGTTAGATAAAAAGTCCCACCACCAAACTGTAATCAATATAAGAGTATCAAACCTTACCTCTATAAATTTGTTTAAGGTCGCATTGGTTGGATTGTGTGTAATGAGAAATCTCATGTTCTTGTATGTGACTTCCACAGGAGCTGGGCGGTTCATTCGAGCCATGTTAATTTTGTTAAAAACACTCAATAAGGTTATGAAAGAATTTTAACAATTGAAACAGAAATGATGCAAAGAAACTGAGTCTACTTCGATATACTCCACTTGAAATTCTCAGTGCTTTGAGTATGAAGTTGGGAGTAATGGGAAATGAAATGAACCTCCTAACAAGAAGCAGCAATTCTTCAATCCAGTAATACTGAGGCAATAGAAAGGAAGTGCACTGAGGTTTACCCCATCCAGGTCAGAACTCTTGTAAAATGCTCTGTGGATTTCAATTCAACACTCTGTGTCCAGGTTAACCACTCTTATGGGGGCTTCTTGGTGGAGTAGTAATGAATTTCTACAGTTCACTTGTCTGCATAGAGGTCGTGCTGTGCCTGGCAGTAATCTCCACTGCCCTTCAGAAACTCCATAAATGTGTGACCAAGAACACCACAGAACTGCTGTTTAAAACAAAAAAAGAGAGAGGAAAAAAAATTGTTTTCTAATTCAAAGGAATATGTTACACTTTTGTAGTATTTAAGTGCACAACTATCTTCAAATATGGGCCCAACCCCCCTCTTCAACTTTTATTGAAAATACAAAAATATAAGAGTGATTACAGATTAAAGCAATAACCATAAAACAAGCATTCCCAAGTAGATTACTTTAAATTGAAATTACTGCCCTAAAACAGAAAACCCTCAAATACCACTGTTACCTTTGGTCAATATCACTTACATGTATTTTTCAATTAATTATTCATTTTAAATAGTTATTGGCTTTACACTGTTATAAGCTCTACCTACGAACAGCTTTCTATGTAGAGTTTTCCAACTAATAAAATATTTTTACATATTGTAAATTTCATGAAAAGTTTGGAAGCTGTTAGTTCTTGCATAGTTTACTTACTCCTCTAAAGACTCAACCTATGTGTGTGTGTGTATATATGTATATGTGTATATATATATATGTATTTTAACCTTTATTTTTAAAGTAATCTCTGCAACCAACATGGGGCTCAAACTCACAATCCTAAGGATCAAGAGTCACATGTTCAACTGACATAGCCAGCCCAGCCCGGCTCCCCTCAACCAATATGTTCTTAAGAGGAAAAACAGAAACTAGTTTTCAAATTCTTCCAGATACACTATCTCATTTGATTCTTAGCAACCTAATAATTCCCTTTCAACAGATTTTCCTTATCTGAGTCTTTGAAAGTCAATCAACTTATTATATCAAGTATCATAAGGATATACATTTATTAAAAAAAAAAAAAGACTTGTGTTTGCGTGTGTGCTTAGGAGTAAAGACAGGAATAAGAAAAATTCATAGGTTAATAAAAGCACCAAGTACCAGGCACTGCCTCAAACACTTTATATGTATTTCCAAAGGCAAATTACCCAATAAAATGTATTCTTTTAAGAATAAAAGATTCCCCTAAATTTAAACATTTAAAAGGCTTAAAATTAAATTCAATCTATCTGCTATTTTCATTTTGCAACTTTAAATAGCATTTTGCACCATGCCAGTTATAGGCTCCAGAATAACTTTGCTACATTTTGAAGAATTCACATATGGCAAATCATTGAAACATCAAGTCAAAAACCCAGTTCATTTTTTCTGTCAAAACAAAGGAACTAGCCTCAGGAGTCATTTCTTACAAGATTGTCCCAGAAGAAAGAGGACTTTCATTATTCCAAATTTGTTTAAATGAGCCCTCAGAGGTTATTCCTTCACCTATTTGCTAGCTGGGTTAAAACATTAGTGACTACCATTAAGGACTTTGCTCTACTACAGCAAACACAGACTGCAGTAATCTGGAAAATAATTTCAATTATATGTTTTCCTCAAATCCTAAATATTATTTCCTTAGAATTGAAAAAAAAAAAAAGTGATTCTGGCAGCTTTTCCATGACATACAAGGAATTTAAGAATCTTTGTAAAGTGTTAAGTGCAATGGCTCGTGTAGTTCGGTATTCTGATTTCCAGATACTCTTTTGTCAACTGAAAGCAAGTATGTAAGACAGTATTTCACATCATGATCTCCACATTTAACAGCTAAAATTCTTGTCACAGCTGAGTCTGGACACATCTCTTCATATAAGCAACTTTCATCAGGGAGCAAAGAAAGCAACAGAAATAATTCACTTAGTGGAGCCATCCAGTGGCTGGGGGGGAACTTCCACCAAAATAGCAGTGACCACAACTACCTAACACCTTTCCTTACTGCCTAAGACATTTCCTCATTACCAATTTCCTTTCCACAGGAGAAACTATCCACAATAGGCTGCTCAGAAATACCAAGGAATGTCTTTCCCCTTCCACCTAGCAGTGCATATAATCACAATAATATACACAGAGGGAAGACAGCAATTTCTGTGCAGAAGCGTAAGTTGGTCTGTCAGACTGCAGTCAAAGCAATTAATCTGCAGGACCACTTTGTCCAGTAGTTCGTTGGAAAGTTTGTTTCAGATCTACTTGTATCTTAGGTAACGCACCTGGTACAGAGCATATGTGAAATGCATGGGAATGATCTAGCTTTTTGGTTTACAACCGATTTACTGCCATCAAACAAAATTCATATAAAAAGAATAACAGGAAGCATTGCCTCAGAATCTGGATCCCAAGCAGGTCGACGGTTCCAACTACAGTGCAAATAACAACTTAATACTCTTGGAATGGCAGAAGGCTTCCACCGACAGAAGATAAACCTCAGAATTCTGGCTCTGGTTGCCTGCCGTTGCCACAAGCCAAAAGCAGGCAACAACACATTACACCAAGGATTTCAGGAACAGTTCTAAATAGTCCCCTATTAAAAGGCGCCATCCAGGGCCCCAAAGATTGGCAGGGAAAGTGCATACTGGTGCCCGGCCGTGGACTCCTTCGCTTCAGTCCAACAGTAGTCCTGGCAGTTTCCAAGGCGCTCAGACCCAGACCATTTCTCCACCGACTTGTCCCAGAGAAAGGACAAGACTCGACTTGTTCCCATTATCCAGAGCCCGAAGTGGGGCGTTAAATCCGGAACAGCTCGAATTACCAGGTGGAGACTGAGGGAGCAGGGCGGGGCAGGGAGTCGGTGTCCTCACCTAGCAGAGCCTCGCACTAGCCCCCGTAAGGCTGCAGCTCGGGGAAAGCCCCCGATGGCCGCAGCTCAGCACACGCGGCCGTGCGCGCCGGGGCCCGCCCGCGGCGCTCCCTGTCCGCGCCGCAATCACGGGTTCGCGCCGCGCCTTCAGTCAGGCGCGGACGCCGAGGCCATTTTGTCTGAGGCGCCGGTCGGGCCGCGGAGCACAGGGGTGGCTGCACCAGGATCCTGTCCCGCTCCGGGCCGCGAGCCCGGAGACCTCCCGGTCGAGACCGTTATCAGCCTCGCCCGCTGCCCCGCCTACTCCACGCCGGCCCGGGTCTGGTGGCGACCCCGCCGCCGCGCCCTCCCCGTATCCGGCTCCGCAGTGACACGCGCAGCCCTTGCCCCACCCCGGGCCACGTCTCCCGCTTCCCAGGCGGGCCGCTCTCTTTCGGCCAAACAAAGGGGACTCGGGACGCCGCGGAGCCCGCCGGGCCCCGGCCAGGCGCGCCAGACCCGAGGGCCAAGGGCGGAGGCGGCGGTCACAAAGCGGCTTTTGTGCCGCCCCGCCCGGCCTGCTGCGGTGGCCGAAACCGCCCCCGCCCGCCGCGCAGGCCCGGCCGCACCGCCCCCACCGTCCCCGGCTCGGCGGGGATGAGGAAGCCGGTGCTTCTGGCAGCCAACCGCCACTCCGCAGCCCCGTGGACCCCAGCGTTCGCCTCCCCGCAGCCAGCCCCACCGGCCGGCCACAGGCCCGTAGTCCGGACCCCTCTTGCCAGGGACCCACCGGAACTGCGTGCTGGGGCGGTGGGGAGCGGACGCCGGGCTCCGAACAAAGGCGACGGTGGGGATGGGGGGGCCGGCCGTGGAACCCCGGCCCCAGAGGCGGCTGTGCGACGGATACTCACAGGAATATGTTTACTCATTGAAGATTGTGGCCTAATCATACAGCCGGTCCCGAGGCGGCGGCGACACAGGCGGTGGCGGCGGCTGCAGGGCAGGGGGTAGCGGTGGTCTTCGCGGGGCGGCGGCGGCTTTGCAGGCGGCGGCGGGGGCACCAGACTCTACCATGCAGTGAGCGGCTCCGAGGAGAGCGCGTAGCCCAGCCGGCCCGCAGTACGGGGAGCCAATACGCGCGCCGAGGCGCCCTTGCGTCACAAACCCTCTCTTTTATAGCCGGCACGACGTGTGAACTCCCGGCCACCAATCACGGCAGGGGGCCCCAGGCCGAGCGCCGACGAGCGGGGGCGGAGACCCGCCCCTTGCGGACGTCACCGCGCGGCGGCCGCTGCCGGTGTGAACCGGTTGATGAATGGCGAAGCGCTGGAGTCGTAGCATCTCTAGGGCGGGGGAGGGAAGGGGCAGTGGAGGGACTCAGGGGTGGACCAAGTCTGGGGTGGGGAAGGAATGGGAGCGGGAGAAGATTTCGATCGACTGTAAGGAATCACGCCGGAACCCCTGGTTGTCATAGTTTAAACCGCCGAGGAGTGCGCAGATGTCACATGGGGAGCTTTGAAGTTGCCTCAAACTTAAAATGCAATCCCTTTAGGGCTGGAACCGTGCCTTAGCCCCGACCCTACTTTCTTCTGCCATAAGTCCAACCACAGTCATCTTTGTCAGCGGTTTACCTTGGCACCTGCGCCACTACGATCTCCGTCATCAAATAATATTTATGTCGCACGGCCGCTGTACCCAGTGACTCAACACCTTGAATGCCACGGCCCTAGGCTCGGACAAGGTGGATACTTGTCGCCGGGGGCACTTTCAAGCGGGGAGAAACTTCGCAAACTTCTGCTAGGGGAGACTGGGAGAGTACCTTGTGAGGCAGATAAAGCCCCATGCTTCCTATAGTCTTTTTTGGTCACGCCTCCATACTACACACGCGGGCGACTGCAGTTGGCTCAGTTGTGGCATTTCGAAATCACATGCATCCTTTGTACTGCTGCTCACTTGATGTGTTGTCACAGATAATGAAAGGTTAGTCACTGCTAGAAGGAAGCGTTTTAAAAATTAAGAATCTTTGGTTATGTCAAGGACTGCTGTAATTCTTTGCGTCAAAGCTAAAGCTTTCTTTTCTTTCTTTCTTTCTTTCTTTCTTTCTTTCTTTCTTTCTTTCTTTCTTTCTTTCTTTCTTTCTTTCTTTCTTTCTTTCTTGTTTTGTTCATTTTCAGTTCTGTTGTTCCACTGTTTTCATAATTTAGGCCCTTAAGAAGTAAAGCTTTATAATTGTTCTGTGTTACACAAGGGCAACTTTGTCACAATCTGGAAACCCTTTCTCCTCTACTTTATGGAGGGACTAAACAGGACTTTTACCTGCTTTGAAAACTCGGTTTTCTACTAACACTGAGGCCTTTTGTTTGCTGTTTTCACAGAGCAGTAGATTGAAAACGGCTTTAGGGATCAAACTGTGTTCTCGGTCAGTGTAGTGCACCATTTTAGGATTTATTAGTACTTCTATTCAGAGACCGTGCTTGGGTACTTATTCAACATTCTTATAAACATATATGCTGTAAACAAAGTAAGTAAGCACTTTTGAAAAAAGGAATTGGACCAGGCTCTTAACGAAGCAAAAATAAAATCATCTTCATTTTAAAGAAATTCCTCTCCTAGGAAACTTTGAATCCATCTAAATCAAGGAAAACTACAGAGCTGAGAAATATATAATCTCCTTTTACAAATACACTGTAACAGAAGTAAATATTTTAAAGTGTTATGTAAAAAAAAAAAAAGGAGTATTAAAAAAAATCTTGGGGTGTGAGGGACCTTCCTAAGTAGGTCAGGGAACTCAGTCACACAGAAAAGGATTTTCATTATATAAAAATTAAAAACTTGTATATGGCAAAAACTTTTAATAAAGTTTAAATGTTAATGCACACTATGAGAAAATATTAACAACATGTCATGGGCAGAATTAATTTCATAATAAATGCAAAACTTGACCAACATGTACAATAGTGTAGTTGAAAAACATTCAATCAGCTATTCTCACTTCAAAGGTGGTCAACACAGTGATGCTAATTGAAATGGTGGAAAGTTTTTCATGTAATGACTTTTCAAAAAATGAATTTGCTGGACAAGATATAAATTCAACAAATAGTAAGCAGAGACAAATCAGCCTTAGCCAGTTTTCCTGCAAAACTTGTGATACAAGTTGTGAGCCTCGTAAGGCACACATCTTGTAATTGCCGAAAGTAGTACTGACATGAAATATCCAGTCAGTTATGTTCATCAACCTCTAAAAGCCGGGCCCAAACTCACAAATGGATTAATCAGCTTCCAGACGTCTTAGCCTCTCAGATGAGGCACCACCTTCTTCTATTTTGAAAAGGACATAGGTCAAGGATGAAAAACTAGAGAAAGCTTTTGCTGTTGAGAGAAAGGACACACTTTAAACGAGATATAAATATGGTCTTGCTCAGGGTAGTCATGGGCCTGTCACTCTGGCAGCTGTCATGTTTACAAGTGTCCTGTGCCATTGTGGTTCACTGCTGTGCTGAGGGTGTCTGCTCTAGTCAGCCCAATAGTTTAAAGGTGTTGACTCTCACAGAGCAGTAGTCCATCCCCACATTGGTCAGAGACTCCTGTGGTCTGAAGACTCACTAACCTCTCTTGATTTGCATTTGGAGCATCAGCACCTGCACTTATTAGCAAAAGGTCTCCAGACTGAGCCAATGTGCTTGCAAATAGTGGTCCAGACTTCTACAGGTAAGAAAACCCAATGCTGAAAGCCAGTGCTTTTGCTAAGCTCCAGAAGAAGCCCTGAAATGGAAGACTTCTGCCACTAAACAAGACGCCCAGCTATAAGTTACTTTACTTACCAAGCATGTCCTTGAGCTCATCAAGGTAGGTAGGACTTTTTATCAACATATTCAAAATGCAAAATCTGACAGTTGGGAGATAAAAATGTCTATAAGACCATTATGAGGAAGATCCTTATGGAAAAGGAAATACCGCAGAAGACAACAAATCAGCAAATCCTGGTGTTGACGAACAGAGAAATCGTTACAAGTGTGGCAGATCTCATAGTAAACATGGGATGATTTCAGTTATACCAGACATATAAGAGGAATGGAGGATTTCATCCCTTTCAATCTCTTTAGGTCGATTGAGACAATAGAATGGTGATTTGGGGCTGTGAGGAATTCTGATTAAAAACATTTAATAGGGGCACCTGGCTGGCTCAGGAAGTAGAGCACTTGACTCTCAATTTCAGGGTCGTGAGTTCAAGCCCCACATTGGGTGGAGCCTACTTTAAAAACAAAACAGGGGTGCCTGGGTGGCTCAGTCAGTTGGGTGTCTGACTTCGGCTCAGGTCATGATCTCATGGTTCGTGGGTTCGAGCCCCATATCAGGCTCTCTGCTGACGGCTCAGAGCCTGCAGCCTGCTTCAGATTCTGTGTCTCCCAATCTCTCTCTGCCCCACCCCTGCTTGTTCTCTGTCTCTCAAAACTGAATAAACATTAAAAAAAAATTAAAAACAAAAAACAAAACAAAAAACCTTCACATTTAATATGGTATGTTTATTACCATCGCAATGATAGAAAGGTCAAATGTGACAATACCAACCCAGAAACAAACACTAGACTTCAATATATAATAATGTGCCGAGTATACTTAGTAGAGGCAAATACTACAGTGGGTGTCTGGATACCAGTACAGAGGTCAATCTTTTTTTTTTTTTTAAATTTTTTTTTCAACGTTTTTTATTTATTTTTGGGACAGAGAGAGACAGAGCATGAACGGGGGAGGGGCAGAGAGAGAGGGAGACACAGAATCGGAAACAGGCTCCAGGCTCCGAGCCATCAGCCCAGAGCCTGACGCGGGGCTCGAACTCACTGACCGCGAGATCGTGACCCGGCTGAAGTCGGACGCTTAACCGACTGCGCCACCCAGGCGCCCCCAGAGGTCAATCTTAAGTATATTCCCATACTTAAGAAGTGTCCTAAAAATTTAGGGACACAACCGTAATTACACCACTGTAAAAGTTTTGTTTCCTTTTGCTGTTATAGAAAAGCCTATTATACTTTACATCTAAAATTAATCTTCCGGGGCGCCTGGGTGGCGCAGTCGGTTAAGCGTCCGACTTCAGCCAGGTCACGATCTCGCGGTCCGTGAGTTCGAGCCCCGCATCAGGCTCTGGGCTGATGGCTCGGAGCCTGGAGCCTGTTTCCGACTCTGTGTCTCCCTCTCTCTCTGCCCCTCCCCCATTCATGCTCTGTCTCTCTCTGTCCCAAAAATAAATAAAAAACGTTGAAAAAAAAAATTAAAAAAAAATAAAATTAATCTTCCTATGTGATTGTAAAAAAAATGTTAAAAAATGTAGAGTACATTTAAATTTCTGTGAACATGTAATTGTCAGCATGAATGTTTAAAACTGAAGCATGCTCTATGTTAAAAAGTTTACTTTCCTTAAGACACTGATTTAAAGTTTTATCAAGTCTTTTTTTATGTATTTGTATGTATTTTTGTGTATTTATTTTACTGAGATATAATTGACATACAACATCATATTAGTGTTAGGTGTCCAATCTAATGACTCAATATTTATGTATATATTGTGAAATAATCCCCACAATAAGTCTAGCTAACATCCATGGCCATGCATAGTTACAATTTTTTTTTTTTTTTGTGATGAGGATATCAAGTCTTTTTAATAAGTTTGATGAATAATAAAACTGAACAATAGTACCACATCATTTCTGTGGTAATTTTAGACACAGAAATCTCCAAACAAGCACTTAAGCTTGTCACAACAAACCTTTCAAGGTCAAAGTCCATTGGCTAATCACTGTACTTGGGCTATTGTGTTTTGTATATGTCAGACATAGAAACTGTCAGAGACCTAGGTGGATGCTAAAGATGTAAATATCTTTAGGTAAGTGAGTCCTGCTGGATCAGAAATAAACATTTTATTAAGTCATCAAACCCAATCATTAGAAGTAATATTTTCTCAGTAAAATTAAGGAGTTTTCAAACAACTTAAAGAAAATTGTCCACTTTAAGAAATAATTCTC
Organism: Neofelis nebulosa; assembly: GCF_028018385.1. Lineage (NCBI taxonomy): Eukaryota > Metazoa > Chordata > Mammalia > Carnivora > Felidae > Neofelis > Neofelis nebulosa. The sequence continues at coordinate 60,925,070 of NC_080787.1, read as the reverse complement.
TTCAGTTAATCTCTATTTTGTCCATCGTCTGTACCTTTTTTTTTTTTTTTAATTATTTGTTTGAGAGAGAAATTGAGAGATTAAGAGAGAGAAGGAGGAGGAGGGGCAGAGAGAGAGAGACTAAGAGAGAATCCCAAGCAGGCTCTGTGCTGCCAGTTCAGAACCCAAAGTGGGGCTCAATCTCATGAACCTTGAGATCATGACCTGAGCCAAAATCAAGAGTTGGATGGTTAACAGACTGAGCCACCCAGGAGCCCCAACCCTCTACTTTTCATAACTAATTTTAATCAACTTAAATACAAACCTGGAAATTGCTTAGGTAAATTCAAATCAGATGAAAATGTGTTTTCACCTTAGAGATCTTGCCACTTAATATAGTATTTACTTCTGTGGAAGTTCAGCATGCATATTACAGTGTGATGGACAGATTAGTCAAAAGAATATTTACATTTGCATGTTGGAAAGAACTGCTTCCTTGAGACAGTGAATAAAGGACTTATTATGGACCTATAATAATTCATAGCATTTTCATAGCATGCCATCATTATGACTGATTCACATACTGTTACCTGGAAGAATTTAGCTTGAGAAAACTCTTCTTATTTAGTGAACTTCGAAAAATTTCTTTTGCTGTTCTAAAGTCTGAATGAAAATCACTTGGGAATTGGAAATCAGGAGGGCCATACTTTCCATAGAACGGTTTAGAACATATTGAATTATGCCACAGTCTGGAGTGAGTAAAAAATTGCTTAGGAAAGGAGAATTTAATCTGGACAGAGAAAGGGAATGGAGTATAAATAAATTTTAAAGGTTGGTTATGCATGCTATGGCAAAGCTGTCACTTGACAGGTTTAATTTACAGAGTTGGCATTTAGGCTGCAGATAATCCAGAGAGACACTGACCTAAGCAGCATTACTGGGGTAAGCCTTACATAAGGAGAAATGTTCTTGAACAGTTTCTGACAAACATAATAACCTTTATTTAACTAAAAGCTACAGTAGCCATACTTTTTTTTTTCCTACTCTAACACAATTTTTTTTTTAATAACCAGGCATTTTGAACAAACATTGCTTTCTTAGTGCATTTCTCATTGTAAGATACTGAGTACGAGTGAAATAAGTAAAATAAGTCAGCAGAGAAGAATGAGTATCATATAATTTCACTTATATGTGGAATCTAAAAAACAAATGAACAAACAAAAGCGGAAGCAGACCCATAAATACAAAGAAGAAACTAGTGGTTGCCAGAGGGGAGGGGGTCTTGGGGAGTGGGCAAAATAGGTATCGAGGAATGGGAGTTATAGGCTTCCAGTTATGGAATGAGTAAGTCAAGGGAACAAAAGATAAAGCATAGGTAATATAGTCAGTGGTATTGTAATAGCAGTGTTTGGTGAGCACAGCATAATGTATAGAGTTGTATAATAATTTCGTTGTGCACCTGAAACTAATGTAACATTGTGTGTCAACTGTACTTCAATTTTAAAAAAGGAGGAAAATTAGTATAGTAGCATTTTGAGATTTTTTTCTATTTAAGGACAGTTGTCATATTATATAGCCCTTGAATCCTCACACATATTAATATACATAGTAGACACTCAACTAATATTTTTTTGGATATGATCAGGTTACTTTTTCACTTAAAATCCTTTTGGGGCATCCCAGTCCTAGTTTTCCCAGTCCTAAATTTTCTTTGCAGGCACCTTTAACAATGGTGTTCGCTGGCGTTTTGTCCTTCGGTCTCTAGGCCCCATTCTGTATGCTCCCTGGGGTTTTCACCTACCATAGCTTTGGTTCTTGATCTTCCCTCCCTCAACACTTCCAGCACTCTGCTCTCTTATGAAGCACAATGTAAATGTTGTTTTTGCCTCCAATATAACTTATATACAGACGAGGAAAGAGAAAATAGCAAGTGACTAAGCAAAGAATAGAAGTATAAGTTGCAATATGTGTTGCGAAGGAGGTAAGCAGAATAGCTGGTGGGGTGACTTACTTTAGGCAGGGAAGTCAGGGGCGGTATCTCCCAGGAGACCCAGACCTAAATGACAAGTATGAGTCACTGTAAGAGGGAGAGGAGGAGAGATATTCTTGGTGGAGAAAAATGACAAATAACTGAGGTGGGAAAAGGTTGGTGGTGCTCAAAAAGATGAAAGACCTGAGGAACTTCAGCACAATAAGGGAAGAAAGACAGGTGTCAGCCTGGAGATCTGGCAGAGACTAAATCATGCCAACCTTGGTAAGAATTGGATTTTTATTTTAAGAACAATGAGCAACAGCTGTAGACCAGGAAATATATGTTTTAAGAACATAATTTTTCTTATTCTGTGGAGTGTGGATTGGAGGGAGTCCTAGAGTGGAATTAGTGTCATGTGGTCAAAGACTTGAGGTTTCCTATCTTGCTAAATGGGGGGAAATGATGGTGTTGACTATCATAGGACAGCAGAAATGGACAAAAGTGGCTAGATCAGAGATACAGAAATACAATTGAGAAGGCTAGAATCACAATGTGCCCCATGGCTTCTAAAAATTTTTGTTAATATCCTAACAAGGATGTAAGTCCATTATTGTAAGCCTGTTTTATGCTATGATACTGAATTGTGGAAGCACACTGACATAAAGTTCCAAAATTCACATGATCGTTTTCATTAGCACTATGTTTTTGAGGACACACTAGAAGCGTAAAAGAAATAAAGGTACTCAAAGTATGCTTGGAGAAGGGCACTATTTGTGAGGATTTTAAGAAACATAAGAGTGGGAAATCCTAAAAATTGTATATTTAGGTTTTCAGAGAACAATCAAACTCCTGATATATAACTATGATAGTAAGAAAAGCTAAAACTTATTGTGCCCTTATTGCTTTCCAAGCAGCGCTCAATACACATTTGCATTTTTTTAAATTGAACTTGTTAGAAAAATCGGACTCTGAGGTAGAAATTTGTTAAAGGAACCAACCCATAATACGTGACAGAGTTTGAGATGTCTATGTAATGAAACATCTGCATAATGACATATTCTTCAGATATTAAAAGTATCCTTTAATGATTTTAACTTGGAGAAAATGCTTACTTTGTAATGTTAAATGAAAAGAAACAGAATACATGTTATAAAATTTGTATGATTACAATTATGTAAAAATACAAGTTAAAAATAGAAAAAAATATAAACTAAAATGTTCACCATGTTATATTTGACATTTAAGTGCTTTGCAGATAGATGTGATGAACAGTTTTTGTTCTTCATAAATTTGTATATTTTCTAATTTCTTTCCAAAAATGCTACTCTTATAAAGGGGAGAGATAGAAAATGAAGGACTAAAGGAATTTAATCACATCCAATATTCTTAATATTTTCAGAATTTCATGGAATATTTTCAGAAAATGAGTGTCTAGAATGTTATTTACACAGAAGCAATTTGAAACATAACTGTACGATGACTATTCAGAAGAAGAAATGGTATTGTCCAAGAAAATGTTGTTCTCATAGGTCTGTAGCCTTGTTATCCCTGCAGCAGAAATGAAGGCACCAGGTTATGCTGGTTATGCTAAGCTGACTCCAGCTGTCAAAACATCACATACATTCTTGTTTTGAGCTCCCAGAGAATTAATCTCATTATAATTTGTTTTTAATGTAGATTTATTTGCCATCAGATGTGGGAATGTAATGCCCAACCAGTGAGAAGCTCCCTGGGAACTTGAAATAAAAGGAAATATGGTTGCCTTCAGAGAATTAAAACAGAAACACTGCCATAATGCAGGTGATAATATACCATATTGTGGTTATAAACCAAACGATGGCCTATAAATGTATGTCTAACATTTGGAAACATGTAAAACTTGAGTCAAGGTGACTTGAATGTAATCTTAGGGAAGTTGTACTGGAATGTGTAAGCTGAAACAGAATCAATTTTTGTATCTGTCCAGAGGAAGATTGTGAGAGCAGAAGGAAGAGGATAACTATGTACTCAGAAGAGTAAAGTCTAATGACTTGAAGATTGTCAGTGTTTATCCATCTCTGTCTAGGGAACACACACTGAATCTGTACACCATAAGCATGCTGGTTGTTGCAGAAATATGTATTATTATAGGATGGTATTAATAACATCAACTGACATTTATTGAATGCTTACTATGCACTGGGTACTGCATTAAGCACTGTTTCAATCCTTTTGTAAATCTGTCTACATTGATATTATCGCCATTATAAAAATCAGGACATAGAGCCTCACAAAGGTTAAGGTCATGCAAGTATCATATGATGCAATTGGGATTTAAATCCCAGTGCCTTGAGTGCAAGAGTCCCTGCCTCCGCCACTCTGCCAAGCTGCTCTCCTTGTCTTGAAATATCCCTTTAAGGTTATTTACTTTTTTATGCTCTGGTTCTTTGCTCAACCAACTTTTACTTTTATTTATTTATTTTTAGTAATTTCTATATCCAATGTGGGGCTCGAACTCGTGACGCCAAGATCAAGAGTTGCATGTTCTTCCAACTGAGCCAGCCAGGTGCCCCTCAACAAACTTTTAACTGTCATTTGGATTCCCACATATTCTAATTCTAGAAGGAATTATCCCATTGCAAATGAACTTGCATTCTGGGTTTATATGTCATCTTTTGATGAGTTGATTAAGAGTGAATCATAAAATATGATTATGTAGTAAATTACTGAAAACCCATCTCTTGTTCTCATGAATATTTCAAAGGAAATTGCCTTGTAGGTAGTGCTACTCAAAGTGTAGTTTGTGAACTGGTGCCAGGTGTCGAAGAGACAAGTATAGAAGTTGAGAGCGAGCATTTAGAAACTTGTATAGCAATTGATAGGGTAATTTTATGCCTATCAAATTTAATTTTTAAAATTAGATTTGTATTTTTAAGTATTTAAAATTTTTCATTTTCTAGTCATTGTTTTATTAAGAAACACTGCTGTAACAAATGAATACTATAGAAATTAATTAGTTATAGGGGCACCTGGGTGGCTCAGTTGGTTAAGTGCCCAACTTTGGCTCAGGTCATGATCTCATGGTTTGTGGGTTTGAGCCCGGCATTGGGCTCCATGCTGACAGTGCTGAGCCTGCTTGGGATTCTCTCTCCCTCCCTCTCTCCCTGCCCCTCTCCCATTTGCAGACTCTCTCTCTCAAAAATAAATAAATAAACTTAAAAAAAAGAAGAAAATGATTATAAAAAGCATTACTGTGAGTACTTTCTTTAGTCTTTTGTGAATGAGCCTACTCCATGATCTTTTACAATATTATTTATTCTTGGTCTGTCCATCCTGGGTTTCTGTCATCAGGAAGAAAGAAACTATACTGTTTCTCAGCTTCCTTCAGTAAGCTTTAAATAAGAACTATGGTTGTGGTTTTACAAATATATGAACATATTTGTGTTGCTACATTAGTGTGCATCTGTCAGGACAATTTAGAGTTACCATAGCACACTTCCATAGAGTTCAAAAGGGAACTGAAAATATTATTGACAACAGATGACAGTGAGGAAAATTATGTCTATAACAAACTTACAGACCAATGATTATATTACTTTTTGTTGCTATTTAAGCTTTTTTCCTTTTATTTAATATTCATTGTGTAAACTAAACTCACTATTTTAAAAGATGTGATGGATATGTTAACTAACTGAATTTAAATAAAAATGTAGAAAGAAAAAAACCAAAAATACTTTGAGGATCCTTATAACATTTTCTGTAACAGCATTTTGAAATATGAAGCTTGAGCCAGGTGTCACCTTGTGAATGCTTCTAAGAACTTCTACAGATTTCTCCAGAATAGATAGACATCATTGACCAGAAAAATCTCCAGTGTCCTTTTAAAAAGGGAGCAACTCAAGAAAAATGGCTCCAAGAAGTCAAGGAATTATTAAACTTCACAGTTAAAAACTAGAGCCAGGGGGCGCCTGGGTGGCTCAGTCGGTTAAGTGTCCGAGTTCGGCTCAGGTCCTGATCTTAAAAATCCTCCAGTGGCCTTCAATTAAGTTTTGGAGAATTTCTAAACATTTTAGCAAGACATTTGAGACCCTCCAAAATCATGTCTTTGCCTTACCTGCCCTACCTTCTGCTCTGCTGTTACTCTTCTAGCCTTTGAAACCCATTGTGATTTCCAAAATGCATGCTGTGCTTTCTCACACCTTCATGTCTGCAACTCCTTTTACCTGGAAAATTCTGTTTCTACTTCCCCTAAAACCTCAAAATTAATTCTTTTGTGAAGTCTTCTTGACCTTTCCATCAGCATGGATACTCCATTCCCTGTGCTTTCATAGTAACTTGCACATACCTCTATTGGCAGTATTTATGGCATTATGGTAATCATTTTTGTAAACTCCATCTGTCTCCTTTATATATTATGAAACTCTCCAAGGCAGAGGAGTGCCTGTGCCTAACACGGTACTTGGGACATGGGAGGTATTTAATGAGCAGCTAGTGTATTTTGTGCTATTATTGTTTTGTGCTTGATTTAAGGATGTTTGGAGGACAATACTAGTGTTTGGTAGGCAGAGAAACCCTGAGAAATAGGATCTGGCAGCAGACAATGAGATTAGAAGGTGAAATCAAGGAAGTGATGATGATAACAGGCTGGCTTATCTTGGATGGTATCATCCAAGAGGACAGATTGTTTACTAGCTTTTTATTTTTATTTTTTCTGTGTTTGAGAACTTCTCCTAAAAGACTATAATTCACTTTTACATTAATGTTTAGGATAGTCTTACTTTTTACTCCTTGAAATGAATAACAAGACAAAAGAACTGACAAATAGTATCAGTGACTCAGGAATAAATTATTGATCTTGTACAGATTCACCCAAAGTGATAGTGACATGCTGATCTCTTTGGCAGAGGCTTTGAACAGAGAATTCTAGACTTAACTTCCCCTTTAGTATCATCCTCTAATTTGTGCACTATAAGGAAGACAGAAACCATGCCTTGAGAAATTATTTAACATGGCAAACCTAAAGCAAGTTTATTGTAATATTTTTTTAAAGTGTCATATTGTTTTAATGTGATTAAACTTTTAGATTAGAAAAAATGTGAAATGGATGAGTGGACCAACTTTTGGAAATTTAAGGGAAACATTTCCTTTGTCTTTATTTTGTTTGTTGTACTAAAGAAATGCTAATTAACATTAAAATTTAATTGGGCAGAATGTGGCACATGTTCATTTGGCTGTTGGGTAATCTTTACATACACTGAAATTGCTGACCAATAAGTGATAGGGATGGCTATTTAAGAACACATTTTACAATGTTTTAATTTTTTAATTTTTAAAAATTAAAAAAAAATCTCAGCCACTCTATTTTGCTTTATTTTTCTAATCCCTACACCCAACATGGGGCTCAAACTCACAACCCTGAGATCAAGAGTCACATGCTCTACTGACTGAGGCAGCCAGGCATCCCCAGATTTCACAACATTTTTAATAGTTTTCCTTCAATTAATCTATTTTGAGAAGGGAAAATCCTGGCTGGTGACTACTGTACATAGAGGGATTAATTTAAGATGGCAGATATCTTGGGGTATTTGCATTCTATCTAGAGTTTTATCCTGCAACCATGTACAAAATCTGTATTATGGAAATCATTAAAAATGGCCCTTCATGGCTCTTAGTTGCTTTTTATTCTTGGACCCTTGGCTTCTACATAACACTCTTTCATTTAAAACATTTTTTTAATGTTTACTTATATTTGAGAGAGAGAGAGAGAAAGAGAGAGAGAGAGAGAGAGAGAGACAGAGCAGCAGAGAGAGAGGGAGACACAGAGTCCAAAGCAGGCTCTAGGCTCTGAGCTGACAGTTCAGATGCGGGGCTCAAACCCACAAACTGTGAGATCATGACCTGAGCTGAAGTCAGATGCTTAACTGAATGAGCCACCCAGACGCCCCAATAATCTTTCATTTTTAAGGGGCTTTTATCTTTTCAAAGCACTCTAACCACATGGTTCAGCCTCTCTCTCTGCCTGCCATGGTCACTGTAAGGGGAAATTTGAAGTGTTTATATCTGCATGCTGTGTTGGAAGCACTGAGATTCTGAGCTGTTGGAATGCTGAAAGTCAGGAAATGCAGCAAGGGGTTGGAGGATGGAGTTTTTCCAAATGTAAGAGGATGAAACCAATTTTGAGCCATGTAAAGATAGAACTGGAAAGGCCCGGAAGTTAATCCAATTATGCCTCAGAGAACAGACCTCTGGAGAGGATAAGTGACTCATCCAAGTGCTCACCGAAAGTGGCAGTCATCTCAGAGCCAAGGGGAAGTCCTCCTAACAGGAATGTACTTTGCATTTCCATGCAATTTGACTCCTCAGATAATTTCCTTTGTATTATCTGATCACATCTCTTACCTACTCTAGCAAGGCATTGGGAGGAGAATTGGCTATCCCACCTTATATAAGGAGAGATTAAAACAACACACTTAGTAAATAAAGGAACCAGTCAAAATTGAAAACTGCTCCCAGACTCATTATTCTTTCCATAATTTCAGGATCCACGTGTCCCTTAAATAATGCTCAAATCTTCTCTGATGCCCTGGCTCCTTAACCCTTTAGAGGTACTGCGGCTGATTCTGATTATTTACAAGATGAGGTCTGTGAATCTCTAAAAAAATTTTTTTATTAGTTTTCTCTTTCTTTTTGATTGGCAGAGAGAGACAGAGCGCGTGTGGGGGAGGGGCAGAGAGAGAGGGAGACACAGAATCCGAAGAAAGGTCCAGGCTCCTAGCTGTCCGCATGGAGCCCGATGTGGGGCCCGAACCCAGGAACCGCGAGATCACAACCGATCGGAAGTCAGACACTCAACCGACTGAGCCACCCAGGCGCCCCGAAGCCTGAATCTTAAAAGCTGAGGGTGCTGGCTGCTGTAAGCTCATCATTACTTGGCAGAGTCCAAGCACACCTTTGGTCATACAAGGTAGGTATGTTACTCAGGAAGACAAAATCATCCATTTCTAGTACAGTGGGGCACAGAAGCTTCCTTGTGGTTCTAAGAATTATGATCGCATTAGCAGCTACAGCAGTAACAGTAATAATTCTGGTATCCCAGACCCCATGCTATTTCTACAAATGTGTATCTGAAGACACAGGAGAGGAGCTGACAGTGATTTCAAAGATTTTACCTCCTTTAGGTCTATATCAAATGAGTGTTGACAAGAAAACCCAATTCTTTTTTTTTTTTTAATGTTTATTTTTGAGAGAGAGAGAGACAGACAGACAGAGCACAAGTGGGGGAGGGGCAGAGAGAGAGAGGGAAACATAGAATCTGAAGCAAGCTCCAGCTCAGAGCTGTCAGCACAGAGCCTGATGTGGGGCTTGAACTCACAACCTGCAAGATCGTGACCTGAGCGGAAGTCCCAACACTTACCCTACTGAGCCACCCAGGTGCCCCAAGAAAACCCAATTCTTAAATACTCTGATTTCCAGGGAACTCTTTCAAGGTCCTTGTCTGTACTCTGAAAAAATCTGACTCAATCCTTTAGTGATGGAGAAGGTTGCCGTGGTGAGTCATACCCGTACCTCCACCTATTTTGACAGCCTCTAAAGTTTCTTTTGAGCCTGTTTCCTTTGCTGAGCCAACTATGTTCTCCTTGGAAGAAGGGAGGAACAGTCAGCACTATGTCTATTACTAGAAATAAACAGCAGTTGTTCTGGGAGTGAAGAGATGAAAAGAAATGGAGGTACGAGTTTCCTAGGAATACATGGAATCATTGCTGTCTTGCTTAGCTCTGCTCCAATATCAACCACAAGTTAACATCTTTAGCAGAAACCATACTGTGTGTTACAGAACTGCCCAGACTGCCCCTAAAAACATTTTTCTCCTTATAAGATCCTGACAATAATTTCTGTTGACATTTTCTATGCACTGGTCTAAGAGGTGAGTGTGCAACCATGATAAGGATGCTGTCCTCAAAAGCTACCCATTATGTAAACAGCTACAATACTGTGCAATAAAAGGTATAATGGATGTTTTCTGTCATGTGCTATGGGAACTCTGCAGAGTTATGCCTAGTTCTGCCTGGAGGGTTGGAATGCGGAGTAGAAGTGAAGTCAGGACAGTATTCCTAAAGAGGGACTGGAGTCTAGAAGAAAGAGTATGAGAATTTCTGGTCCCAAGTTTTGAACCACATGCTCCCAGTATTATGGTAATTGGATAAAAAGAACATAAATGGTTTTCATATGTGTTGAGATTTTCCACAGGGATCAGAAACTTGACAAGGATAGAGAAAAATTCTACTATAATGAAATGTACTTGGATTAAAAAAAAGACTGCAAGACTGAATTATAACTAAATACATTTCTGGTGAGAAGAATTGTAGTCTTTTTATTGCCTCTGCTGCGAGAAGTCTGCCATCTGTTAATCTGAAAATTTGTGCTTCCAGTATTCTGTTTAAAAAAAAAAAAAAATTAGAGGTGCCTGTCTGGCTCAGTTGGTAGAGCATGTGACTCTTAATTTCAGGGTTGTAAGTTTGAACCCCACATTGGATGTAGAGATTACTTAAAAATAAAATCTTAAAAAAATTAAATCACTAAATTATCCCTCCTGCCAAAAAAGGATTGTCTGTGGAAGTTTCTAGATTGATAACTAGAAATTTCCAGCTGTGCTTATAAGTTTCTTAAAACAAGGCCAAGGAATATGACATCATTAACTTTGATAGCTTGCTATTATTCTTATTTTCTGCTTCAAACAACTATAACCATTATCTTCTAAATATCTTGAATCAAATAAGTTACTTTTATCCCATTGCAATTACACTCCCAAACTGGACAATAGTTTTGTTTAACTATTCACACCATAATTTCTTCTTCCTTTCCCTTGTCCTACTATCCCTTGTGATTTTTATTTTACTTTTAGAAAATATTTATTTATTTATATTTGAGGGGTGGGGGCAGAGTGCAAGGGAGAGAGAGAATCCCAAGCAGGCTCTGTGCTGTCAGGGCAGAGCCTGGACATGGAACTCAGACCCACAAACTGTGAGATCATGACCTGAGCTGAAATCAAGAGTCAGACAACCAACAGAGCCACCTAGGTGCCCCGCCCTTTGTGAATTTTAGATCATGCTTTGCCTTTTCTTGCTCCTTCACACAAAAGCACTGAATTCAGATTCCCTTCTGATCTAATTAGAAATAATGCAATCAATTCTTCACCAGTAAACTATACATTCCTTAGCTGTGACTCCTCATTGGGGCATCTAGATCTAAAATATGTACTAAAGGCCAGAGAAGATTGACAAATCTAGCTACACTGTGACACTAAAATAGCTGTACTACATGACAGGATTCCAAGCTGGCTGTCATTAACCCATCTTAGCCAACAAGAACTCTATTTTTAGGTTACCCATGTAATTGGTTATTTATAAGGAGGAAGCACATTGACATTTGGTTTTCACTATGGAGCATGGAGACCAAAACTGTGTGTGCAAACCATTCAGTTATTACAGCAGGTTCTATTCAATTTGAATAACAAACTACCTTTTAAAACGGAACTTTGATATCAAGAGGTTGCATTCAGTAAAGTCATAGCACACGATTATTGGGGACCTATTTGATTAGGCAAAATATGTAGTTTAAAGTTGAATAGAATACTTTAAGGAAAAGATGGTTTGAGTTTAGTCAATATTCTAAGATATACATCTTTTCTTTACTACTTTAAACTTTGCAGACCAGTGTTAAATACAATCTGGTAAATTTGTATGAAAAGTTCTATACAACTATTTATGTCACATAATCCTGCTTTTGAAACAAAATATTTGTATAAACATAGAAAAAAAAAGCGTCTGGAAAGAGATACATGAAAATGTATATAGTGACTATTTCTGAAGTTGAATAAATTATGGACATTTTATTTTCTATTTTCTATTTTTCTTTATCTTTCAAATTACCTACAGTGGCTTATATTGTTTTTATATATAACAAGAACACTATCAACATTTTTTTAAAGGTCTAGGTAATTATGGTCAAGTATGTTCAATTAGATTTCCAAAGAAAAATTAATTTCAGGTTATAAAAAATAAATTGTGGTTCACTTTTCAGTTATCAGATTGATTGATTTTTTTAAATTATAAAAAATACTGATTTTTAAACTTCCAGTGATGAGATATTACATTATTACATAGCACAGCTCTTACTGGACCTGGTTTCAAAGTTTGATAATCTTAGGTTAATCAAAATATAAATTTTGTGACCATAGTTTCTCCAATTATCTGGGATAGTTCTGATGTCACATATTTGTCTTACTGACTGGCCTTATATTTGGGCCGTAAAATATGATTGAACACGTGTAATCTGGAGATTAGATTACTTCTTTATAAATTGAAACTTTTTTTGATAGAAAAAGTAATCATGTACACAGTTCTACAAATCAAACACGATTAGAGATGCTTAGAAACAAACCCCCAACCCACAGATCTACTTCTTAGAGAGAACTGCTGTTCTAAAGGCTGAGGAGCTTGACTTTGGGGCCCTCTTAACACACCAGTTGGTGTGGGTCCACTCACCTTGTCTCTAAAGTGTTCTCTTGGGGTCGGTTCAGTCGGTTATCAGGAGAAAGTTCCACACTTTGTGGCTTTTCTCTCAGCTCTCCAGGTGGATCACCCAAGCCTCTTCCAACTCCTTTTATAATCCTGAAGGAGTGGGCAAACTTTTCCTCCTCAGTTGATTAAATTATCTCTAAGGAACTTATTTTCACACCTCTGTTGATAGCTCTGCTTGAAGAGGCACACAGAGCTCTTTGTTTTGAATTTATTATATAGATTCAAAAAGCAAACACTGTGGGTTATATGCTTGCTGTGTGGTTCCTACTTCCCAATAAGTTTTTTTAATCCTTCAAATCTTGTCAACATTTGTCTCTGGTTGCCCGAGGGAAGGGGGTGTGTGTGTCAAGGTATGGGCAAAATGGGTGAAAGGGAATGGGACATACAGGTTACCAGTTTCATAACTGGCCCAGAAATAAGTCACGGGAGTAAAAGATACAGCATAGGGAGTATAGAAAATGATATTATAATAGAGTTGTATGAAGATATGTAGTTATACTTGTGATGTACTTGTGGTGAGCACAGTAGAATGTATAGAGAAGTTGAATCACTGTGTTGTACACCTGAAACTAATGTCATTGTGTGTCAACTATACTCAATGATGTATATGAAAGGACAGTTCTCAAATAAAAGGTTTTTTTTTTTTTTAAGTTTATTTATTTGTTGAGAGAGAGAGAGAGCACAAGTGTTGAGTAGGGGTGGGGCAGAGGGAGAGGGAGAGAATACCAAGCAGGTCCCTCAAATAAAAATTTTTGACAGAAAATAAGTGAAGGTCAACTATTACCATTTTAAACCAAAACTTCTAAAAGCCCTTGTTTCTGGCAGGGCACCTGGGTGGCTCAGTCGGTTGAGCGTCTGACTTTGGCTCAGGTCATGATCTCATGGTTCATGAATTAGAACCCCGCATCCAGCTCACTGCTGTCAGCGCAGAGCCTGCTTTGGATCCTCTGTCCTCCTCTCTCTCTGCCCCTCCCCAGGTCACTTGCTCTCTCTCAAAAAGAAACATTTAAAAAACAAAACAAAAAAAACCCTTATTTCTGGCAACATCTTTTTGAATAATCTCTCTTTAATAACTCTTTATTTCAATCCATAATGCTTATGAGTCTTAAAAACCTATTGAGATCACTTACTTGCTCATTAAATAAATCATTATCAAGAGTCAATTAGGTGTATGGATCTTGTGACAGAAGGGGAAATAGGGTGATATGAGACCACCTTCTGGTTCAGGGAGCCTACTATCTTTGTGTCATTCCTTATTCAAGAACGCTCTCAAAGACAAAAAAAAAAAAACAAAAAACCTCTAAAATACTGAAGCCTTGATTATTTCAGAACTCTGAAACTACTTTCTGAATTTCTTGAATTAAGAAAGTAAGTAAATGTATTTTGCATAATGGAATCAGGTTTTTCACTCCCAGAAAAGGGGAGTTACAAATGTGGAAAATGGGAAGGCTGGGACATTGGATTGGGTTTTGAACACACCTAATGTCCAGATTTTGGTTTCTGAAAAGCATTCTTCTCTAAAGGAAAACAAACCTCTTTGGAGAAATGAATGGTTCCTGGGCTGAGTCTGGGAAAATACAAAATGAGTCTAGAACAACTTGAGCTAGAAATTTAAAAAGTGCTCAGAGATTAAAGGAAACCTATGTAAAGGAGTTAGAAACCAGCTTGAATGGGGTCCTACTGGCCAAATCTGGGATAATTTGGTATCAAAATAAGTAAGGATAGTAATCTATTATAAACCATTGAATAAAATGAGAATCCATGTGTCCATATTGAAATACACATTTGAGGGTGAAGAGAAAGATCTTCCTTATTGTACAACGCCAATTAGTATATGTGGAAGAAGTGGAATTAGCAAATCATCATTTGGCAACTATCATGGTAATAATTCAGAAAATAATCACCAATGCTAAATCTAGTGAGTGAATGTTTGATGTGTATAGGGTATATAGTCTCAAAGTATCCTGCTGGAGACACTTATTAATTCCAAAGGAAAAAGTAGTTACTTTAGCGAGGGAAACTTCCCTTGACAAAATGAGCAAGATTAGTATCATCAATAATGGGAAAAGCTCACAAGTGCCTCCCGAGCACAAAGAAAAAAAAACAATGTCACTTCAGGGGTATTCTTGCCAAATATGCATAACCCAAATCTAATCATAGGAAAACATTAGACAAACCCAAACTGAGGCATGTCCTAAAAACAACTGCTTATACAGTAGTCCCCACTTATCTGTGGGGGATATCATCCAAGCCCCTTAGTTGATGCATGAAACTGCAGATAGTACTCAACCTTGTGTACAATGTTTTTCCTTTATAAATTAGGCACAGTAAGAAATTAGCAACAATAATTAATAATAAAATAGGAGAATTATAATACCATCATGTAATAAAAGTTATGTGAATATGGTCTCTCAAAATATCTTATTATACTGTACGCACTTTTCTTGTGATAATGTGAGATGATAAAATGCCTATGTGATGAGATGAACTGAAGTGAATGATGTAGGCATTGTGATGTGGCTATGATGGTCCTTGTGACAATACATCAGAAGGAGGATCATCTTCTGGAACTCAGTTGAACGTGGGACACTGAAAATTCAGCAAGTGAAATTGTGGGTAAGTGGGAACTAGAGATAGTACCTATTAGAAAAACCAAGGTCATGAAAGATTAGTAATAACTGAAGCACTGTCAAGATTAAAGCAAACATGACATGACAACTGAATACAGTCTACGATCCAGGATCATCTTTTGCTATAAATGTTATTGGAACTATTGGAAAAATATGAATGTCTGTGAGTTAGCTAATATTATTGTATCAGGGCTAGTTTCCTGATCTTGATTATTGCACTGCAAGTAAGTAAGAGAATGTTCTCATTCTCGTTTTCAGGACTCTGGGGTTTTAGTACAATAAGAGGTTAAGGGCATCATGTTTGCAGTTTACTTGTAGTTTAGAGAATAAAATGATATGTATACATGCATATAGTATTGTGACAGAAATCTCATTTTGTGTCTAACTTTTTTTCAAAACCAAGACTAGATTTTAAGAACTATGTTTCTATGTGTACATCTAGTCTTCTGTTTCTTCTGAACGCATGATGGTATTTCAAGGAGTAATTGCTTCTACCACATTGTGTTTATCCGCTCCCCAGTCATGGATACTAGATTGCCTCTGACTTTCATCACAATCTTTAAACAGGTCTCCTTTTTTCTTAGGGAAGGATAGTCAGGAGCTAAATTGCAGGGGGCACAGTGTATACCTATATTGATTTGACCAAGAAACTGGATTGTTTTCTAGAAGGTTACATCAATATACTCTTCCACCAGTAGACATAGACACTCCTGTCTCCCTCTGTATCTCAAACCCTCCAGCACTTGGCACTAGCCAGCTTCCTAATTCTTTCTTTCTTTCTGAGAGAGAGAGAGGAGAGAGAGAGACAGACAGACAGAGTGTGAGCAGGGGGAGGGACAGAGAGAGACGGAGACACAGAATCTGAAGAAGGCTCCAGGCTCTGAGCTATCAGCACAGAGCCTGACGTGGGGCTCGAACCCACGAACCATGAGACCATGACCCGAGCCGAGGTCAGATGCTCAACCAACTGAGCCACCCAGGCACCCCCAGCTTCCTAATTCTTGACCATTAAATGGATGTAAAGTGTTATTTCATAGTTTTTAAAAATTCTGTATTCCTCTAATTATTAATAAGTTTGAACATTATATGTTTGTGGATCATCTTTTGAATTTCTTCTGAAAATAGACTATTTAGATTCTTTGCCTTTAAAAAAAAAACTTTCCTGTTTCTTGTCAATTTGTAGTTCTTTGCAAACCATAAAGAATCACGATTAGGGGTGCCTGGGTGGCTCAGTTGGTTGTGCGTTTGACTCTTGATTCCATGATCCCAGGGTCATGGAATCAAGCCCCACGTTGGGCTCTGTGCTGAGCATGGAGCCTACTTAAAATTATCTGTCTCTTTCTCTCTCCCTCTGCCCTTCTCTTCCCTCCCCCTCAAAAATGAAAAAAAAGATCACAATTAAACATGGAGGATAATGATTATCCCTAGGTAAGTTGGAAGAGGAATAGAATCCAGAAAAGATATATAGGAGAAACTCAATGGCATTGTAATGTTTAATTTCTTAGAGTAGGTGGTGGTTCAAGGATATGTATTGACTTACTCTTTATGTCCTTGTAAATCTTATGTGTTATGTCATTTTAAACAAATCGTACATGCTAGAGTTTAATCAGTATTTTAAATCAGTAATTCTCAAAGTGTGGTCTCGACAGCAGTACAGCATGACCAGAGAACTCAGAAATGCAAAATTGACCTGCACTGCAGAACTCTGGACTCAGAAACTCTTGGAGGTGAGGCCCAGCATTCTGTTTTATCAAGGCTCCCAGATGATTCTTCAGCAGTTAAAGTTTTTGAATTATTGTTGTAGGGAGAAACTAAAGCGCATTTTGATGTTATCTTAAAAATAAGAAATTTTCCTCTTGAAACCCCCAGCTATTCTTTTTCTTTTTTTCTTTTTTGAATGCCATATCTTGGTACCTGCAGGATTTTATATGCCTGGTCCATATTTCAAAACTTTTAAATCATTTATTGCTTCTGTAATGCCACCGCTTAAAGACTGGGACATGTAACTTCATCACCAAGTGTCCTCAACTGAACGTTAAGCCAATTTAATTTCTATCTAATCTCTTTTAACTCAGAATAGTCGACACACATCTTTTATAATTGAATCGGTAAGTTATTGTCTCAGTGTTTGTATGTCTTTTCTTTTTTATGAAGAACGGAGATCCAACAATGCTTGTTAAACTTTCAGTACAATTTCTTGAAATCTGGGTGATAGAGAAACTAATAGATCAGCTCTGGGAGTTTCTGTTTCTTTCCCTTGATGCCAGCTTCCAACCAGAAACCCAGGAAACACTATCTCTTCAACAACCTATCATTTTGCTAGTAAACACCCCAGCTCCTATTCTGAGGAACCTTTAATGGGGATGATAGGGCACAGTTCTGCTGAGGTAGTGCCTGGAATTTGCATGTACATCTAATGTCAGCACATTTTTAAAAGTTTCCCCACTATCTGCAAAATAATTTCAGAGATAATTTATCTTTGTATCTGACTAATCTCCACTTGGCTGTACAAGGCTAGCCTCAGGTAAACTCTGCATGATGCAGAAGAGATTTGTCTGTGACACCATATCCGCTTTTTATTCTTTTAAATCCCTGTCTGGGCCTGCCTGTACTCTTATGGTAGGACTCTCCCTCATTCCCCTCCACTAGGGCTGTGGCCCTTTCTCCAGATTCTCAGTTGAGGTGTCCTCACTGTGCCCCTTGGGTCAGGATGGTCATCTTCCCCTCTTCCTTTCATCAAATGAACCTGTAGAGTCCTTATTACCTCAGGGTTAGGATCTACTGATAAAGGTGTTAATGGATTTATGTAGAATGAATCAATCCTGGCTGTGCTCAGCCTGTGGTTTTCAAATCTCTTTTAGGAACATCTATCATTGAAAAAGAAGTAAACGGGTTCAAGATTCAACTAATCCTGTTTTAAGAGGATTAGTTTTGGAGCTCAGCCAGTTGGCTCCTTTCTCTGGGGGTGAAGAAAACCCAAGACTGATTCTCTACCCAACATTTGAAGCACCTGGGGAGTGTTGAAAACCATATTGATAGCAAGGCCCCATCCCTAAAAATTCTGATATAATTGGTCTGAGATGGGGCCTGAGCATTGGTAGTTCTAAAAGCTCTCAGGAGTTACTAATATGGTTCTCCACCTTTATCATGCATAGAATTACCTGTAGAGCTTTGTTAAAACTTGATTACCGGGTCCCACCCCTTAGTGGCTGGTTCAGTAGGTCTGGGATGGGGCTCTGTAATTTGCAATTCTAAATTTTTTTTTAATGTTTAGTTTTGAGAGATAGAGCACAAGCAGGGGAGGTGCAGAGAGAAAGAGGGGGACAGAATCTGAAGCAGGCTCTAAGCTCTGAGCTGTCAGCACAGAGCCCAACGCTGGACTGCAACTCACCAACTATGAGATCATGACCTGATCCAAAGTCTGACGCTTAACCAACTGAGCCACACAAGCGCCTCGATAATTTGCAATTCTAACAAGTTTCCAGGGGATGCTGATTCTGCTGGTCCAAGGACTACATTTTAGGAACCACTGTTCTAGTGAAAAGTTGAATACCACTGTCAGGTGACTTTTGTCCCCCCGCCATGAAATGTTACCACCCTCCCTTTAAAAGATACTTTTTAAACTTAAGAATAATTAAGAACATTATTCTCCTTACTTCCTTCCATTTATCATCAGTCCATGAAAGCTCTTCTCATTTTAGTTTTTTAAAAAACTTTTTACCTTAATTTGCAATTCTTACTCCCATTCCTTCCTCCTCTACCAAAGACATACCCTCTCTGTCACTGATATGTGCCCTTTTGTAATAATGTAGAAATACAATCTTTAAAAATCCTGCTTGAAGTAGTAACACCAATCCTGAGAGTTACAGTCACAGAATTTGCTCAGAGGAGAATTTAAAATCTAGAGTGCTTTAGGGGGCACTTCAAGTTAGAGAAGTGTACTATTTGCTGACTGGTAAAAACTGTACACCCCCAAACTTTAAATTCATTATTATTAATTTAAAAAGGTATATAAATAATATAATAAAAATTACAGTTTCTTTTTTTTCCTTTAGGTTAATTTATTTATTTTGAGAGATGAGAGAGCGTGAGTAGGTGGGGCAGAGAGAGGGGGAAAGAGAATCCCAAGCAGATTCCACACTGTCAACGCAAAGACCGATGTGGGGCTCGAACTCATGAACAGTGAGATCATGACCTGAGCCAAAATCAAGAGTTGGTGCTTAACTCACTGAGCTACCTAAGAGCCCCACAGTTGCTTTTTTTTTTTTTTTTGTAGTTGGTTTTCTTGATACTTATTTTGTATAGAGCAGAAAATTGCTTTAGAGCATTTGTTATATGTAAGAATAAACACAGTAAACATGTATGTTACATTGGGGAGACATTGTAAATCATTCATAGTTTAAAAATGGATAAAATGATGTGGATAAAATATAAACAGTGATTTGTTTCCTATGGGGTTTCTGGGTTCAGATGTTTTCTAATTCCTCTATTTTAAACCAAAATTTTTTGTGTATTTTACTCTCTCAGCAAAGCTAATGAGACATCTTTAAACTTTTATGCCTGGGCTTTCAAATACCAGCAAAGCATAGTAATAAAATGACTTGTGCCAAAAATAAACATGTATTGATTTTTAACTAGCCCAATGTTTTGGAAGGCTGTCAGCTTTCTGATCCTTTGATATGTGTGGGGCATAGTCCTTGTAACTAATTCATCAAAGTTACTCTCAGTGTGTTTGTGATATTGCTCTGGGTATCACACTTATTTTTATAAATATTTCTATATTTATTTGTATTAACATTCAACTTATAATATTAACCTTGGAGAAAATCGTATTGACAGGTATAATTGACAAATGTCACCAGTTTTAGTTATGGAATAAGTGAAATTTATTTTCTATTTAATAAGGAAGAAAATGCATATTATTACTGGGTTTTTAAAGTTTATTTATTTATTTTGAGAGAGAGAGAGGGTGAGGTGGGGATGGAGAGAGAGGAGAGAGAAAATCCCAAGCAGGCTCCATGCTGTCAGCACAGAGCCCAAGGCAGGGATCCATCTCAGGAACTGTGAGATCATGACCTGAGGTGAAATCAAGAGTCAGACACTTAACCAACTGAGCTACCCTGGTGCCCCTATTACTGTGTTTTTAATCCTTTCAAAACTTCTTTTGCCCACAGAGAGCATGCCCTTTGTAGCTTATTGGCTGTAGTACTTGATACAAAGTTATATATAAATGTTTTACAAGTACTGGTTGAACAGACCCCAATTTTAGGCCCCTTTGACACTACTCTGACATTCCTTCCAGCCCATGGAGAAATCTAACAGATGCAGAAGCTCTGTAGTCAAATGCCTTGAGAAAATCATTTTCTCCTGAGTTAAAGTAAACCTGATCCATGAGAGATTGCATGGAACCAGACATAGTGAGAAAATATATTATTTTCTGTTTCCTTCCAATTACACTGTTGTTAAACCACCTCCAAAATGAAGCATTTTAAAAATGTAATGGCTATACTTACTGATGTGTATTCAATTTGTGATGGATGGTGGTTTCTGCGTTTAAAAAATGTTTGTTCAAGAAATTGGTACATTTTGTTTGTGTAGTTAAAAAAAAATCCTAAGTGTACTTCCTCACACATTTCTCAACACAATTGCTCATCAGTCTATTTATATGACTCTTTTTCCAGCTTTGCAAGGTCATTTAGAATTCTAATCCTGTCCTCCAAAGTAATAACCACTTATTCCAATTTGCTATTATCTGTAAATTTAATCATCGTGCGCTCTAGTCCATCAACCACACAAGTGATGAAAATGTTAAATAGCTTTGAATCCAAGATGAAACAATGCACACTAAAGTTGGGTAGGCACTATTCCTTGCACAACATCAGTATGCAACCAACCAAACTCATTTTCAAATAGTTTTAGCGTAGCCTTTATTTTTTCATGCAATTAACATGTATAATACAAAATTAAGATGTTCACAATGCCAACCTATATTTACTTTATTGTTTACTTTTTAATCTGCCAAGTATTTTAAAGCAGAAAATGAATGCCTATAAATTTTGATGCCCATATCAGGTCATTAGTTCTTCAAAATTAAGGTCTGGTGATATATTTCTATATCTATCCCCTCCTGCCTCATGCCATTGGATGTGGGATCACACCAGGAATGTGATACATTAACCACTTATTAACTAGTTAACGAAGAAGCACATGTAAATTAATCATTATAACAAAAACTATATTGTGTACTTTTTTTTTCTTTCTAGACAATAATTTTGATCACTTCTCAAATGGATTGCATTGTCATGGGACCTAGATCCTGATTTAACATGGTCATGTTAACTCTCATTGGTTAGGACTGATTTTTCATTCACTCTCCAACTTCCTCTCCATCACACTTGCCCTTCAGTTGGGTGATGTGCAGTGGTATAGGGAATTTTTGAGATCCAACTGAGGGAATGGTGAATATAGAATATTTTTGTTTGGGTTTAATGGATCATATTTAACCTGGTTTGCAGTTACTCCCACGTATAGTCAGCTGCCTTGGTGTAAAAATGGCTTCCAGAAATCATTCATTGTGCTGTACCAACCAAGGCGTGGGATGTATGGAACCATGAGCAGGTCCTGTAGTGCCTGGTGTTGGGAATGTGTGGACAGTAGAGGAGATTTAAAATTTGAGAACTATTGATCCAGAAGCTAAATGGTGAAGAAAGATTTTTCCAATAGCCACATAGCCATATGTTAAAAAAAAAAAGACAACTTAATAGAAACCTACCCAAATTTGATAACGTTCCTGAAAATGTGTACAACATCACTGATAACTAATTGTGATGCTAAAAGAAAGTTACTGAAATTATCAATACAAAAAACTCAAATTATTTTTTGCTAGAGGAAATATTAAAATCTGTTTATATTTTTTCTTTATGAACGATTACACAATTTTCATAGGAAGAGGCAAAGAGTATGAGGCCAAAAAAATTGTAAAAGGGATGTGATGGAAATGTGTCAGGAAGTTAATGAAAATATTATATTCTCTTTTCTAGATTTCATGATGCCCACAGCACGTTGCATTTTCAAAAATATACATTTTTTTTATTCTAAAAGTTCATTTTCATAATGAATTTGTATTTTTAAAAATTGTTTTACTAAAAGAGAACACCTGGATTGTATAAATTCCAGCCCTCACAAAACCTGTATTTGTCCTTGATTCCACCTGTTTCCCTCTGTAGCAGTGATGTAACCATCTCTGGTCCAGGATAAATCCTGATTAATCTAAGCCAATCCCTTCCTCTTGGTTGTCATTGGTTTATGGACAGTCTTTCTTTCCATTGGCTGTGAACCAGGAATCATGTCGTCTCAGTTGCTGGGGGAGGTCTGAGGTCTAAACTGAAGCCAACCCAAGAGGTAAGCAGCATTGAGAGAGCACTGGAGTTGAGGAAACTGTAGTTGAAATCTTTTACTTTTGGATGTGCAGTATTCCAGCTCTTTAGTATTTAAAATCAGAACTTTCAAAAGCAAAGCTAATCCTTAAATTTTATTGAATAGTTTAAAATTCCAAGCTAGTTAAAATGTAAACACATGTAGAAAAATAGTGCCCAACTTTTCTAAAGGATTTTACATCTGTGGTAGAAACCATTCTAATCCTTACATCTTTGACACTTTAAAACATTGAAGCTATCAATAGTATCAATTTGGGTATTTTAAGCTACTAATTTATTAAATGCTGTTAATTGATTAAAAAGCTAATTTAGTCAATGTGAAAATACAGAAAATTAGGAAAAATAAAAAGGGAATTCATGCATACTTCCAGAAATTTTATTATTTTGACATAGCTTCTGGTCATTTTTCTATGTATATGTTTTATTAGAAAAAAAAATCACTATCAGATTTTATATATGATTTGATATCCTGCTTTTTCTCTTTTTCTATATGACTCCAGCAAGTTACCACAGAAGGCCCTCCACAGATATAGGGGTCTCCTTTCACACTGTAGTCTATGTGAATGGCACTCCCTGTCGTTGTACAGTGAATAGCCCACGTACCCATATGAAGCAATCCTATGTCTGGGTGCCTGTCTTCAAGGTAACCTATAGTATCTTCTTGGGCCATCCATTTAAACCATAGGCTTGGTAATAAAAGTCAGGGCAAACCTTTCCTGGCTGCCTTCCAGTAACACTATATAAATTCAATATTTAGCCTTTGTGCCCTTTTCCTCAGGCTGGCTTTGTCTGTAGCTGTGTCCCACAGCTCTCCTCTTACAAGGTTACACCTATATCTTTTCTTCACCTTGGGATAATCTGCTGACTCCCATGGATGAAAAGGAGTGTTAAGTAAATTAACCTCACGGCTATTTTAATGATTGCATTTCATCGTTCCTCATTTCGCATGGTTCCAATTTGACTTCCTTCTGCCAGTTTGTTTGGATTGATTTTCTATCTACTCATTTTCAGGAATCTATACTGTTATTATCCTTGCCCAATCTCTGGCAACAGTTAATCTTCATGATTCTAATTTTCTTTTTGTCAGAAAATGAAATATTGCTCATAATCTTATAAAGGCATCTAAATAATGGTGAAAAGCCAAAGTACATAATTATTTATAATGGCAAAATATAATATTTCTCTAGTAATGGAAATACTAACTTGTTGGTAATTGCGAACATATTTTTACACCTAACTTATAATTTTTAGTCCTCTGATAGTTCCTGCTTGCTCCTCTCAAGCACATATTTCACCAACAGAGGATATGTGTGGATGAGAGATTATTCAGAAAAACCGTACCTAGTTCTCTGCAGATGGCATGAACTCGGGGACGATGGACTGTGTGCTAACATTCAAAACTCTACCCTCCACCCTTGGTTCACAAAACCTAGCTTTCTAACTTTTATTTTCTGCAAACAAGATTGGCTGCTTAGACCAGGCTTTATAGAAAGTGCAGCAAACAAAGCAGTTTCCTCAAGGTTAAGTCTCTATTCTGAAAATGAAAGAAAGTGGGGAGAATCAGAAGGGTGAGAAGTAGAAGGGAAAGACCAGGAGGTTAGGAAAAGAGGTAGGAGAGGCAAGAGTGGCTGAAGGAGGGGCAGGAGTGAGAAAGGTGAGGCCATCTGGGCAACTTACACTTATAATTTTGAGAGACATTATCTACTTGATCTGATGATGCAGGAAGTTAAGTTTTACCAGGTTTGATGTTTGTTCTAATCTAACATTTGCCTTGCAATAAGGCCATCTTATGTATCAAATATATTATAGAAGAAAAGTAGACACTAATTATAATGTTTTTCTTAGGACTCAAAAGAAGCTGACTACCTTTTGAAATTATCTGAAAACTCTGTGAAATTATTAACAGATATTTTCATAAAACATGTTCTTTACTACAAGTCTGTTGAGAATAGCCCCAAAGGTGTATATTAACCCTATTTTTCAGACAGTTCAACAGGAGAGGAAAATATTCAGTGTGCACTATATGCACTATGTCCCTCTATGTTGTTAGTGTGTTTGAAATTTTGTGGACAAGTAAGAATTCCAGTGGCTCACTAGACTTTATGAAACAGCACATAGGACTGGGTTACCCAGCGACCACTCTAACTTAAGATGGGAAGGAGGAGGACATGGGAAGCCACACTTACCTCTCTGCTGCCTGCCTTCCTCCTCCCATAGCCATGCTCCTGGCTGGGGTGAAGAGGTGGATGGGGATCCTCCAAGGGCTGCTGTACTATCACCAGCTCATTGGGTTCCTTTCATAAACACATAGATGCTTTTCTAAATCCAGCAGAAATCTGACTCCCTGGCCTGATCATTACACTTGTGGTCAGAATCCTAGCACATGAACTGGCACTGCTGCTGGGAATTGTGAGTCATTCCTTTTGAGTTGTTCCTGGTGTTGAAGCGAGTCTCTGCAGAGGAAGAAGAGCAAGCAATCTGTCAGGTGAGCTCATCACTGTCATCATGATTGTCTAAGCACCAACTTCCCGAGAGACCATGTAATGTGTGTGAAAAGAACCCTTGCCAAGTTCCAAGAACATCACTGTCTCATTATGTGACCTCGGACAAGGTCACTTAAGTTCTCAGAGCCTTAGTTTCCTTGATCAAAGTGGGAAATAGTTCCACAGACTTGGCACCAAAGTTTAAACAGTTAATGTATGGAAAGTATTCTGTAGATTTAGACAAACGAAAAAATTTATTTTATAACACTGTGGACATAGTATAAGACATATTGGATATTATTCATATCTTCTACATTTGTAGAAGAATTTGAGATATCTGCAATAGAGTACAGGAGAAATGACGGAGTCCTAAAAAAAGTAGATGACTCTTCATAGGTCATTTATTCACTCAACAAATTTTAGCAGTCACTATTCTATGTGAGGTCTGTGGGGGCACTGTGAGAATACACAGATGTATGATCTATGGCTTGTTCTTAAAGAATTTATAGATTGGAAGTGTCTACAAGCAATTCGGAAGATAACCTTTGCTGCATGGCAGTTCAAAACAGAATAACCCTGAGGAAGGCTTAATGTAGAAAGAAGGCAATGAAAACCGGTTCTAACATGTGTTGAGTTCCCATTATGTGCACTACTCTAGATATATATATTCAGTGAGGACTCCTAGGCAGAGAAAACTGCCTGAGCCAACGTGGGGAGGCAGGAATCCATATGTAAGATGTGCCAGGGAACAACTAGCCCAGGAGGAAGCAGCATCCTAATAAAGATGATTGAAATGAGTTTGAAAAATTTTGTAGGTATAACTTCATGGGTGGCTTTTAAATATAAGGCCAAGGTTTGGACTTTGTCTTGCAGATAATGCAAGTAATGCTTCCTATGAAAGCCCTTAGGAAGAATAAATATCTTTTTTGATAAAAATTTTTGTTCTGCTCCCAGACTGATAAGTGGGCTACTCCTAGATAAAACTGGTTAGCTCTGAGTCTGGGAAAGACTATGTGAGAAATTTTCATTTTCAATAACAGAATTTCAACTTTCTTATGTGCTTATCTGGAACTCAAAGCTTTTGGAAGTTTCTTAAGGCAATAATATGTCGTAGTTGAAGCTTTCAGTACCAGGCTTTTATATACTGCTACCAAAATAGGAGTTTAAATAATTGATAAGTGAGAGGGCCCTTGGCTAAGAGATACGTTGTCACCTCCTTAATCCTTCAAGTCATTAGAACTCAATTTTTATTTTGTTTCAAATTTTAATTTGAATTCTAGTTACTTAACATATAGTGTAATATTGGTTTCAGGAGTAGAATTTAGTGATTCATTATTTACATACAACACCCAGTGCTCATCACAACAAGTGCCCTCTTTAATGCCCATCACCCATCTAACACATCTTCCAACCCACCTCCCCTCCAGCAACTCTCTGTTCTCTATAGTTAAGAGTCTCTTAAGGCTTGCCTCTCTCTCTTTTTTTCCTTTCCCTACGTTCATCTGTTTTGTTTCTTAAATTCCACATATGAGTGAAATCATATGGTATTTGTCTTTCTCTGACTGGCTTATTCCACTCAGCATCATACACTCTTAGCTCCATTCACATCATTGCCAATGGCAAGACTTCATTCCTTTTTTTTTTTTAATTTTTTTTTTTTTCAACATTTTTTATTTTATTTTTGGGACAGAGAGAGACAGAGCATGAACGGGGGAGGGGCAGAGAGAGAGGGAGACACAGAATCGGAAACAGGCTCCAGGCTCCGAGCCATCAGCCCAGAGCCTGACGCGGGGCTCGAACTCACGGACCGCGAGATCGTGACCTGGCTGAAGTCGGACGCTTAACCGACTGCGCCACCCAGGCGCCCCAAGACTTCATTCCTTTTGATGGCTGAGTAATATAAAGTACTGAGTAATAAAAGTACATACATATATATGTATCTTCTTTGTGCATTCATCTGTTGATGGACGTTTGAGCTATTTTCATAATTTGGCTATTGTTGATAGTGCTGCTATAAACATTGGGGTGCATTTGTTCCTTTGAATCAGCACTTTTTAACCTTTGGGTAAATAGCTGGTAGTGCAATTATTGGGTGGCAGGGTAGAACTCAAATCTTAACATTTGTATCATCAGGGGCAACTCAGGGAAACAAACCCTGCCAGTTATTTTAAGAGAGAATGTATATAGGGAATTGGTTATATAGGTACTGGAGACTGAAAGGGAAAAAAGGAACCAATCTCACACAGAGTAATTGCAGGAAGCAGTTGCCACCGCTAGGCCTGGGAGGAGAGCAAGGGGAAAAGGTTGGGTTGCTAGAACCTAGAAGCTTGGAGAAGGAATCCAGACTTCTGAGGTGAGGAAGCTGCCTGGATGGTGCTGGTGTCTCAGGACCTCAGAGGAGAGCCTGGTAGAGCTGGAACCCAGACTTCAGAAGATGCTGGGTGCTCCAAATGAGCACCATGGGCCTTGCTTTTGTAAGATGGAAATGAAATGGAAAATGGAACCAAGTGCTACTGGAAACAGTGAGACCTACCAGGGTGAAGGCTATAGCTGGGTGACACTGAAAGGAACAGCAAGCAAACCAGGAGCATGGTCCACCTCCTTGCACCTAGCTTCCATGCTCCCTCTAAGTGCCCCCTATTGGCAGAAGTGAACAGTGAGCCAGGTGGCAAAGAAGAGATTTGGTTACAGAGACTCCGCTTCAGCATCACGAAGCCAAATATAGACGAGTGGGTTTGATCCTGATGGTGTTTAATAACCAAACACTACAAGCACACAATTCAAAAGGAATACTTACTTACAATTGAGATTCCTAAGGTCCACACCTGAAATTCTGATTCTGTAGCTTTAGAGTGTGGGCCAGAAATCTCCACGTTTGAAGAAGAACCTGGGATAATCTGATGTAGGGAATCTTCAAGTCACACTTTTAGAAGTGCTGCTCTACTTTTTCTGAGCTAAATCCTTGAATCAAGTTAGGACAAGAGATTGTGAAATGTTAAATTCTACTAATTTAGTTCTCTGAGATGATTACACTCATAAATGGGTTTTGCTTTCTTATCTGTTTCCACTTGAAGAAATGTTAATATGGAAAGTGCCTCTGTAGCATCTGTAAGTAACAACTGCATTTGAGAGTTTTGTGCATTATAATATTTGACATCTATTATTTTGGCATTTATATATAATTCTTCCCTTGATTAAATACCAGGAAAAGATAAATATATCTTTTCATATGAATTTGTATACATTCTCTTATCAGGCAAAAGGAAAGAAAGAAAATAACACTTTGAATTTCTCTTTTGCTTTGGCTGCCAGGAATCTCAGAGTCATTTAGTATAATTGTTTCCAAGGCTTCTGCTTGATCACCTTGTTTTTATACTTTTTAAAGTTATGAGTTACCTCACCTATTTTTTTTCTTGAGATGGGCTGGACACAAATAAATAAGTGTAATAAAAATTATACCTGTTACGTTTTCTTCCAAATACTTTTACTTATTAAAAGTGAAAAGTTAAAGTTCCCCCTTGATTAATTCAAGGTGAAACAAAAGCCAAAATTGATGTCCTTTTAGAGGAAATGCAACATCTGTGGCAGTTTTGAGAAGGTACCAGGCTTGAATAAGAAATAATTTTTCACATGAATGTAAATATGTCCCCCAGGCCTCTGTGCACTCTATAAACCAAATTTAAAACCTATTTAGTAAAATTCTACCTTTTCTACATTTAATTTATTTTTACTATTTTTATAATCTAACCTGGCAACTTGGGAATGACAACAAAATACTTTTATGCTAGATATAGACGATCCCTAAAAATTCAGACAAAGAATACTCCAGGTAAATAAGATATCTTGGCCTTGTTTTCAGGGGGCTTACTGCTGATTGATATGGGATCTCATTTATAAACTTGTTGTGTCTAATATCTGAGAAAGCATATAATCAACAGTGAGATAAAGTAAATACCCTGGATCCTTATATTATGGTTGTTTCTTGATGGTTCTCAAAGTTGATCCTCTCCTAAAGGAGATCATGTAACTACCGTTATGTCTAAACCCCCTTCTGTGGCAACTCAAGCAGACCCATTGCACTGCATTTTCTACTATAGCAAACGGTATTACGATATCGCCCCCACTGTCCAAGGAATAGCAACTCTGAATATATGTATGAACAAATGCTTGTTTTTTGGCTATTACACTATTTTACTTTATAGTGCTATTGTGTTCTTTTAACTAATACAAATGATATAATTTAGGGGTATATTCAACTTACAGAGTCTTTTTCTATCTCAAAGAGAAAGCACTTCCCACTGTTCTCTTTGCTTATCAAAAGCTTGTCATGGAAACAGTCTTGGTGAGAGTGACAAAGAACTCTGGCATTTGACAACACCTCAGCCTATTTCATATGAGTTGTAACTAGGATCTCTAGTGAGAATGATCCACTCTAAGGATTATTTATTTGTTGTTTATCATTTTTTCCTCTCACTGGCAGGACTATTTATGATTGCTAAGATATGGTAGCAACCTAAGTGCCCATCAAAAGATGAATGGGTAAGGAAGATGTGATGTATAAACACAATGACATATTATTACTCAGTCATAAAAAGGAATGAAATCTTGCCACTTGCAACACTATGCATAGACCTAGAAGGTATTATGCTGGGTGAAATAAGTCAGACAGAGAAAGACAAATACTGTATGATTTTGCTTACATGTGGATTGTAAAAAACAAAACAAAACAAAACAAATAAAAGAAAAGACAACAAAGCAAATGAACAAACAAAACAGAAATAGACTTATAAATACAGAGAACAAACTGGTGGTTTCCAGAGGGAAGGGAGGAGGGGGGAATGGGCAAAATAGGTGAATGGAATTAAGAGGTACAACTTCCAGTTTTAAAATAAATAAGTCATGGAGATGTAAAATACAGCATAGGGAATATAGCCAATAATATTATAACAAGTTTGTATGGTTACAGATGATAACTAGACTTATTGTAGTGATCATTTAATAATGCATATAAATGTTGACTCAGTAATCTATACACCTGAAACTACTATACGTGTCAACTGTTCTTCAATGAAAATTTTTTTTTTAGCAGATAGGTGGTGATGATTCCACTTAAAAAAAATTTTTTTTTATGGGAGCTTGCATTTTACTTTGTATAGCTTGTAGGGTATGACTTTTTTTTTTCAAAGAGCACATACCCCTTTACAATCAGGGAAATAACTGGAATCCTGTGATGATTCCACTTATATCATGAATATGGTTTCTGGACCTCTTATCCTCCTCATAATTATGCAAATTATTCAGCTAAGTTCAAATAAATAACAGAAACAATAGTTTAAATTTGCAGTACAGCTCTTGAAATGCTTTGGAGAAAATATGATATAAAACCCCATAACATCAAAAAAGCAAAAATGTTGCATTGAGATGAAGAAATTGAAGAGCCCAGTGTGGAAGACAGACTTCACTACTTCTTTAACAAAAGGTTCTACCCAAATGTTGTGATCCAGTATGTGAAACATGATCTGAGGGAGACTGTGGGAAAGACCGCTGGAGAGGGAGTTGGATGACTTGAGTTCTAGTCTGGGCTCTGCTGCTCAACGAGTATGTGCCCTTGAACAAATTAATACTCTTCAGCCACCACTTATTTCATCTAAATAATCAGAGAATTAGATTAGCACATTTTGCTTTAATTTGAAAGAGAGAGAGAGAGAGCACGAGCAGAAGAGGGGCAGAGAGAGAGAGGGAGAGAGAGAATCCCAAGCAGACTCCATGCTGTCAGTGCAGAGTCTGAGGTGAGCCTCCATCTCATGACCCTTGAGATCATAACCTGAGCTGAAATCAAGAGTCGGATGCTTAACTGAGTCACTCAGGGCCCCTGGGTCAATATATTTTATTATAAGATTTCCAATGTTTATAGCAGCACTCTCAACAATCGCCAAATTATGGAAAGAGCCTAAATGTCCATCAACTGATGAATGGATAAAGAAATTGTGGTTTATATACACAATGGAATACTACGTGGCAATGAGAAAGAATGAAATATGGCCTTTTGTAGCAACGTGGATGGAACTGGAGAGTGTGATGCTAAGTGAAATAAGCCATACAGAGAAAGACAGATACCATATGGTTTCACTCTTATGTGGATCCTGAGAAACGTAACAGAAACCCATGGGGGAGGGGAAGGGAAAAAAAAAAAAAAAGAGGTTAGAGTGGGAGAGAGCCAAAGCATAAGAGACTGTTAAAAACTGAGAACAAACTGAGGGTTGATGGGGGGTGGGAGGGAGGGCAGGGTGGGTGATGGGTATTGAGGAGGGCACCTTTTGGGATGAGCACTGGGTGTTGTATGGAAACCAATTTGACAGTAAATTTCATATATTAAAAAATAAATAAATAAATAAATTAATTAAAAAAAAAAAAAAAAGATTTCCATTGGTCTCTAAGTACTCCACGTAAGACCCACGTAGGAAAATTTTAGAGTTACTTATTTGGTGAAGATTATTTGGAATTTGTTCTGCATATGGATACTGGAAAAAGCAACAAAGTGCTTGGTGGAGCTAGAAAGTGGGAGGACATAATTGAAACTGTTAATGAGTTACTTCAGGGGAGGCAGTGAAATAGTAGGCACTTATTTTGCTGCTTATCTTTCAATTTGTACAGGTCAAGGGACACTTTCTAAAATATATGCTACTTGTTTCTGAACTTTGTTCCCTTAGGAAAGAAATAATTTTGGTGATTAATGATAATATTTATAAAACTTAGTTATGGCATTTAGCCATCTGTCATTTAGCCTTTTTTACGGGTGGTGTTTGTATCTTTTCTGGTTTTGATGTAATTAGCTACGTTTGTGCATTTCTACACAGGAGGGTGGTTGTCTTTTTGTCATACTACATGAGCTTCTGGTAGAATAAGATTGGGGGAAAAAATTGAATTGAGAGCTGATTAAAAAAAATGATTTTATGCTAGGATATGACAAAGCCAGAAATTATTTTCTAGGCAATAATTAAAAATTACTTTGGTTTTTTCTTTTCTTGATCAGTTATTTTTTATTTTATTATTTTATTTTCTTATTTTGTTTCAAAATGGGTTGTTCATGCAGCATGTTCTCTACAGCACATGGTCTAATTAAGTGGTCTCTTTACTATCTATTTACAAGGCAAAAAATCAAAAACAGCAGTAGCCATTGTCACATTGACAATGCTGCCATTAGCACAGGTCACAAGTTTATTAAGAAAAATAATTATGCCAAAATCGCTGTTCAGATGTCTATGTACATTTTCATTGTTTTACTATTTTTCCTAGTTCTTATCAATATTGATTGATAAATCTCCTGAAGATCAAGGCCAACATATTTCAACATTTGAAAATAATGGGAAAATAGTTTCAGTTGTAGAATCTAGGAAGACTGAACATAAAAGGAGACTTAGAAGAAGAGATAAAAATATCAATGCAATCCTAGAGTAAAATGATGAGGGAGATTTAGCGGTTAATTTTTTTGATGAGTATAAGCTTACTTGCAAATTTATCTGTAGTTTTAGAATTTGTTGGATCCAGATATAGAGGCTTCTCAGCAAATGACAAATGATAACACATTAAATCACCCCACAGGTTTATACAGTTACAGGGTAGAAAAAGTTATTTGCTAAATTTTATTTTATTTTATTATATCAGCTATTTTATTTTTACTTTTTTGAGATTTTATTTTTAAGTAATCTCTACACCCCAACATGGGGCTTAAATTTACAACCCCCAGATCAAGTGTTGCATGCTCTACCAACTGAGCCAGTCAGACACCCGTTTGTTGGATTTTAATGTGCTGAATGTTTACTTCAAATCTATTTGTCAAAGTAAAGAATGGTAACAAATGCCTTTAATCTGAACAGGATGGATCTTAATGAGACATTAATGATTGAATTTCAGGGACTAATAATCTATTTACAGTAGTTCCTAATTTTCTCAATTGTTTATTTGCAAGTTAAATGTAAAACTTGGAAGTTAAGTATAGCTTTAACATTGAATTAGAACAGTCACACATGAATTACTTAATAGCTTACCTGGATTTTAGTACACTGACCTGTATTTCATTTTCATGGCCTACTTTTAAATTCAATTGAGTCACATAATGGACTGTAATTGAGTCACAAAACAGGAAACAAGCTTGTGCCAACTATATGGGACAGACTTGGCATATGTGATGTCTTCACTCTGTTAGTGGAAAGTCAGTTCTGATAATCAGTCAGTTTATCATAAGCATTTCCCTCACCTGGTGAGACAGGACATAGTATAGGTCCATGTCCTTTACCTGTAATTATGAGATCCAAAAAGCTCTGAAAAGACGAAGTGTTTTAGAAATGCAAAACCTGATCTGACCTGAACTCATTTAGCAGTAAAAACTACTGAACTGACATGTTACTTGTATAGCTTCTCATATGGTTTACTACAGAAATATTAATGTGTTTGATAAAGGGGTGCTATCTAGATCCTGCTGGAATGTGTCATAATATATGACATATGTACCTTTTTTTTCTTTCTAAAATCTGAATTCCAAAACATATAGGGCCTCAAGAATATCTTTTCTTTGATCTGAAATCTCTTAATGACTATTTCTCAATGTTGAGTCACCCTTTTGCAAAAAATCTTTTCTGCAACTTCCCAAGTACGTTCATGATTATTGCATTACTATTCCAAGTGTTAAAGGCAAAATCTTGCTTTTATCCTCTCTGTGGTGGAGGCCAAATGGCTTGCTGAAAAAAGCCCAAGCTATAGCGTTAAAGAGATTTAAAATCAGATCTTGTTTGGGCTATACACAAACAAGGTGTGGGATCTTGGTCAAGTTATCTAATACCTCTGAGCATTACCTTTGTTTACTTGCAAAATTTTGATGCTGATACCTACATTCCCTCCCACCCTCTTTTTTTTTGGTCTCAGTCTCAAAATATGAATCCTGGTGAGGTGGAGTACGGTCCTTAGCCTTTACCATAGTTAGATTCCATTGCTAGTTCTTTGCAATGAGGATGCTTAAAAATGCTAATTGTATGCATGCATAGCAGCTGTAAAATTTACTCCTGCCTTTTCTGCTGGGGCTTCAAGATACCTAGTTTAGGTATAAAAAACTAGAAAAGTAAATAAACAGAATTGACATTGGAATTATTAGGGAAAACAAGCTAGTCATCTAAGGTGTGCTCTGGCAGCAGAATTATGGGAAAGAGGTAAAAATCATGACAACAGATACTTTGAAAAATTATTGGGTTGCATTAATAAAAAATCTTTTATGACATTATTTTGGACATAATTTCTGATTAGGGGTGGAGGGAGGCTGCTCTGGAATCTTCAAATTTTCCATCAATATCTCTGATGCATAGTATGTAACTTCAAAGGATTCAAGACAAATTATGGTGCAGAAATCAAATATGTATTTAAATTATTTATTTATTATATATATATATTTTTCCTACTAATGGTCCTTGTTTTGAGTTTTTAATGTTTATCTTTTGAAAATTGTTTCTTTTCTTGCATAGTGCTTTTGTTGACAGGTGAGGTTACCATTAGGAGATCCATCACCAGTCAGAAGGTTTTGCTTTACAGCAAACCACATGTACATACTCCATTTTCAATTACACTCATTAATATTCAAGGTCTTTCAGACTGGGAACATTGGATGACACTTGGTATAAGAAATCATATGGTTACCATGGAGATTTGGAGCTATTCTAGGTATTTGACCTCTTTTCTTTACTGCAGGTAATTTATTTTATGACATCAAAAGTTGCTTCCCAGGATAGAGTTTACTCTTTGATAAGTGTCTTTATAATTCCTTAATGCCACTGGTCTGAAAGGTATGTTTTTATGGATATATTTTGTTCTTATGTGTTTTTAGTCCATAATATTATCTTTGAATATTACTAATAATGATAACGATAATAGGCATCATTTATTGGGCACCTACTATATAGCTCACACATGATCTTATTTAATTCTCAAAACCTTTCTTTGTGGTAGTATTATCAATTAGGATTAAGGTTGACAGAGAGAGAAGAATTATATACCACTAAACAATGGCTTAAGTAGATGGTTTATTTCACTTTCCTGTTCCAGTATTCCAGAAACAGTCCAGGGATGATATGACGTAGTGGCAGGGATTCAATCTTTGTTTTATACTTCTGGCATACGTAGCTTTCATTCACAAGGCTACCTCAAGGACAAAGCAGGCTGTTATAGCCCTGCCATCACGTCATTTTCCAGCTGTTGGAAAAAGGAAGGGTGCAAGAGGTCACACCCTCTTTCTTTAAAGACACTTCCCAGAAGTAGCACATACCATTTCCACATATATCCCAGAACTTAGACCACACCTAGTTGTAAAAGATTTTTTTTTCAATCATTTATGTGTCTAGCTAAAAAATTAAGATTCTGTTGCTGAGGAAGAAGGGGAGAATGGATATTGAGAGACAGCAGTATCTGTTGCATTTGAACTATTATTATCCCCGTCTCACAAATGGAGACACTGAATCATAGAGAAAGTAAACTAAGATCTCACAGCTGGTACAGCCAAGATTCAAACCCAGATCTATCAAACTTCAGAGCCCTTAAGCACTACTTTGGAGTACCTCTACCTTAAAACAGTTATTTGACTTTATTCTGTCTCTTCATCTAAATTAGTATAAAGAAAACCTTTCTGGGGCACCTGTGGCTCAGTCGGTTAAGCATTCAACTCTTGATTTTGGCTCAGGTCATGATCTCACAGTTCATGGTTTTGAGTCCCATGTGAGGCTCTGTGCTGGTAGCGTGGAGCCTGCTTGGGTTTCTCTCTCTCTCTCTCTCTCTCTCTCTCAAAATAAATACATAGACTTAAAACCAAAAACCAAAAAAACCCACCTTTCTGACTAAGTTGCTAGGTCAACCTATTGAAACAATGGAATTCTTTATTTTTCTAAGTGTTCTTGGCAAACGACATAGTACTGGTATCAACTTGTGCAATGAAGACTTTACTTCTGCTGACCTTTTGGGTAAGTGGATTCACAGAATTTAGTGACAGGTTTAGAAAATTGCCGAGCTGACAGATTAAAGTCTTATTGCCAGTCTTCTACTTGTTCAAGGTTGCAAAAGGTTTAAGTGTCATTAAAATATGCTTTGCTATCTTATTGATGGTTTAGATTTTAAACAAGGCAATAAAAAACAAGGTTTCCAATAGGATCAATAAGAATAAATAGAAGGAATATTTACTGTATGAAAAAACAGTATTATTATGATTTATTCTTCAAAGATAAAATTTTAAGTTAATGATAGCAATTCTTAGAATAAATCAAACCATACTTTTTCTAAGTTATTTGAAAATTATCGCATTTAGGTGGTTAACCTGTGATTCTCTAATATCTCACTTGAGTAAAAATCTAAATCATACAACATATTATGAACTAAGGTTCTCTTCCTTCCTTCAATTTCATAGTTTTTTGTTTTGTTTTGTTTTGTTTTATTTTGTTTTGTTTTGTTTTTTGGCTCCAGTTTTATTCAGCTTCTTGTCTCTGCCTAGTTTGTGAGGGTTTTTAATCTTTCTTATGTCTGCCTATTCTTCTGCTTTTCTAGCGAGAGCATCTGCATGTGAATGAATACATCAACAAACAAGTAAATACCATGTTTTATAAATGTCACAACTTAATGTTACTTTGTTGCTTAAACTTTTCAACATTTTACAGAATCTCTACACATTTATCAATACTTCTCTCATCGCTCCTCGGCCTTTTGTCTAAGATCAAGTGTCTAAGATCAATCTTCTCAAGAATACTATTAAAATAAATTATATATATTATATTATATTATATTATATTATATTATATTATATTATATTATATTATATATATTATTCAACCGAAGTTCTTCACTTAATTAGTTACAACAATACTAGGGATACTGAGTGACTAAGGACAAGATTAATGATTCAGTGGTTTACCTAGAAGTAAAGTGACATTTCCACTGCTGTGACAATTTGCAGAAAAGACATTTCAGTATGAAGAAACAAAATTTGGGTCCAAGATGGTAATGGAGGAATCTCTTTGCAGATTCATCTTCCTTGGGGCACAGAAAAAGAGCCATGATTTAAAGGTCTCACCAGCCCTTGAGTGTCTAAAATGGCAGGGGACATGAGGACTGCTCTTGAGAGTCAGAGGGACTGGTGAGCACCATTGTTTATGCTACTTCTCCACCTTGATAGCATAGACAGAACCAGGGCCCGGGCATCCTAGCCAGCCTGTCACTTCAGTGAGTCCTGGGCCCCTAGCCCATATCACCCCAGCTGGTGCCCCAGGGCCACACACCTGCCCAAGCTCCAGCCATAACACTAAGGTGGTCCTAGCATGGTGCATACCAGAACACCCCTGGACAGTACCCCTGGAGCTCCAGTTGTCTGGCCAAGGCAACAGGTGCAAAGCACCCTGAGACATACCTAGCCCACATCTGCTTCAGCTCCACCAGGGCACCCTCTGTATGGAGTGCCCTGCAACCTCCTATCACCCGCCCACTGCAGCTCTAGCTATCCTACCAGTCTCCCTATACCCTCTGTATCTCATACCCCCATGCCCCTATATCTCAGCTCCAGGTGTCCTGCTAGGATAACCCTCTTTGGAGCACCCCAGGACCATCCAGTCTGCACCTATTTCAGTTTCAGTCATCCTGCCAGGGAGCCCTCTGCATGGAATACCCTGAGATCTCCCCTTGCTCTAGCCTGTACCTGCTTCAGCTTCATCTGTCTTGCCAGGGCATCTCTGTGTAGAGTGCCCTGTGATCCTTAGCCTGTGCCTGCTATAGCTCGAGCTAGCCAGCCAAAGCCAGGAATATGCAGTCTACCCAAGGAAAGGCCTAACAAAGCCATTCCTTTGAGACAGGAAAAAGTGCTTTTCCATTTAATTCATAGAAACAAACACAGAAAGTCAATCAAAATAAGAAGACTGTGCTCCAAATGAAAGAACAAAACAAAAGTCCAGAAAAAGAACTCAACAAAATGAAGATAAACAATCTACCCGAGAAAAGCTTCAAAATAATGATCATAAAGATACTCAGGGTTGAAGAATACAATAATTGAAATGGAAAATACACGAGACGGAATCAACAGCAGATTAGAAGATGCAGAAGAATGGACCAGTGATCTGAAAGACAGGGTATTGGAAAGCAACCAAGCTAAACAACGAGAAGAGAAAAGAATTAAGAAAATGAAGATAGATTAAAAGATCTCTGGGACAAGATCAAGTCTACTAACATTGTCCTTATAGGGGTTCCAGAAGGAAGAGAGAGAGAAGAGAGAGAGAAAGTAGCAGAAATCATTTGAAGAAATAATAGCTAAAAACTTCCCTAACCTGGGGAAGTAAACCAAATCCAGGTCCAGGTAGTGCAGAAATACTATAAAAAGAAAAAACAAGGAAACCCCCCAAAAAACCCCAAACCCAAGGAGGTCCACACCAAGATACATATAATTAAAATGTCAAAGATTCCAGATAAAGACAGCTTAAGAGCAGCAAGAGAAAATCAACTGTTATGCACAAGGGAAACCCCATAAGGCTATCAGCTGATTTTTCAGCACAAACTCAACAGCCCCATTGGCTCCAGGTGTCTCCGACGCCCAGGCATAGGCAAAGGATATGAGACTAGCACAATTGGCTTGAATCAAACAAGACTGATTTTCCTGGGACCAAAGAAGGGTCTGTCCTCCCTTGGATAATGTGCTGAAGGATAAAAAAATTTGAGCTTTTGTTAGCAAGGATAAAGCAGTGTAAGGCAAACAAAATTTGCATTGCACATTTTATTTTTAGAGAAATTATACTCAAGATAGAAATTCAATATAAAATAAGTACAATATCTTTATCACCCACAAGTTTAGGTATGGTGCTTGGTACCTGATCTAAAATCCATTCATTCTTTAGTCTTTCAATAACTATTTTTTGACCACTTACTACATGTCAGCCGCTGTTCTCAGTACTAAAGTTAGAGAGATGAACAAGTTAGATATTCATCTGTATTAGCAATGCTTTCAGCAGCAAGTAACATAATAAACATTTTAAAATGGCTAAACTCATAGACACATGTAATGTTTACCTAACAGAAATTGAGGGCAGGCAGTCCACAATCCAACCCCCCTAAAATGTTACCAAGGATACAGATTCTTTCTTCTCTGTGTCCTTAGCATGCTGGCTTTTGTCTTTATTCTTGCCACCTCATTGCTCCGTGGTTGCCACAGCTCCAAACATCTCATCTGATTTCAAATCAGAAAGAAGTAGTAAAAGGAAGTTCT
Source organism: Neofelis nebulosa (assembly GCF_028018385.1). NCBI lineage: Eukaryota > Metazoa > Chordata > Mammalia > Carnivora > Felidae > Neofelis > Neofelis nebulosa. The sequence goes on along the minus strand of NC_080787.1, from coordinate 60,885,742 downwards.
TCTCCTATTGCTGTTTTTACAAGCATTGAAAAAGTCTCAGAAGCCTCCTGACAGATTTCCATGAAATCTCATTGGCAGAACTGTGCCACATTGGTATGTTTAACAGAAATAGGGTCTGGAATAGTAATTATCTTACAAAGTACTATGGGCTGTACACGTTATTGCCCCAAATAAAATTGAGAATCTGTTCATAAGGAATGACCTGGATGATGGTTAGTGTATTACAATGTCTTCCACAGTCCCCTTCTTTATGGAATTAGTTCTCTGTCCACTTCGTGGAAAGGTAGAGATAAAACATGTATATTTTTTACACTCTAGTCTTTGAAATTCTATCTGAGGGATTTATTAGGTGTTTTTTTGTATAGTTTAGTGTTTGTTTTCTACATTCAGACAGAAAAGCTGTTTGCTTATATAAGCTTGACAGGAACTGGGGATTGGGACCCGTAGGGCTTCACTTGGTTTCATCCTGTGGCTCTAAGATGTCATACAGAGGGATAGAAATGTGGAGCCAGCCACTTGTGTTAAGTATCAGCAGAACATTCCCTGGTTTCCACATAGTACCACCCACATCTTGTTGCCATCATCAGCTTATTTGTGTAGCTGCTTCTTCACTAGATAACGAGCTTCTTGAGGGAAGAGACGTTTATTTATTTCTATATTCCTACCCCTGAGGATGGTGTCTGGCATGTAGTAGGTGCTCAGTGAAGGTTAGAGGTTACAGATTATCTCTCAGAAAGTAATAAAATGTGGGGAGGAAAGTTAGAATATTATATATTAAGGAACTAAAACTTGAAGCGTTTTGAAAACAAATTTAAAAAATGAAGAATAGGTGAAAGAGTCACAATTAGCATTTGTCTTTTTTATTTATTTATTTATCTATTAATTAGTAGTTTGTCTCTTTTATTTATTTATTTTTTTCTTCTCTCTGGGAGGTACAGTTGAGGTCATGTGGTGTTTGTGCAAACTGCTTGGGTCTACATGGCACAGAAGTGGGGCTAAAGTACGAATGAGGTGGAAGTCAGAAGCAGCCTGTCCAAACAAGCATGATCGAAAGCAGTTGCCGTGTAAGCTTTATCATTTTTATAGCAATAAAAGCAGTAATGATGGACTTTATTGCAGTCACAAGCTACCATTACCATGTTAGATAAGTGAATTCAAGCAGGCCTTCTAGAAGTCACAGAATGTGTTATTGTTCTTGCTTTCTTTAAAAAATTCAAAAATAAAATCTCTCCAATGTTAATTTTCAGCATTTGCTGTTGCATTACAAATTTACATTTTATTGGTAATATTGCTCAATGATAATTCTCATAATACTCACGTTCTGGGAAAAGTCAGTAAAACTTTTCTTAAAGAGCAGGGCTTTGTGTTCACCCTCCATGTAATGCATACATCAGTGTGAGAGGGAGGAGAGAAACTGGGCCCTGTCCCAGGTCCAAGACTACCTAATCTTGGACCGTGGCCAAGTTCAGTTAGCCTATCTGCTGTTTGGTTTCTACCTCTGAGAAATAGAGGTATGTGAGATGATCTCATGATTTTTCTCTAGCTCTAAAATGTTATGATTATAACCTATTAAATGCCTACCTTGATAGGCACTGAAGAAGGAGAAGGGTTAACACAGTGCTTACCTGGCAAGTTAGATTTATCACCTCATCTCTGTAATATTATCTTACAAATTATGACGTTGTACATTTAAGCCAAGAGAGCAGCTATATGAAATAAGAAAAAAACGAAATACAATTCACGTTTGGTATAGTTATTGTAATGTCTATTTCTGCAAATATCCACTGTGCATGTGCATACCTGGAATCTACAGAATTGTGTACCTGCCCTTTTTCCACTGAATTTTATATTGTGAGCATTTTCCCAACCCATTAAAAAATCCTTCAAAAAACAAGAGTTTTCTTGAGAATGTTTTATATTGTGAAATATAACACAGATACAGAAAACTGTATAAAAGAATCAATTAGTGTAAGGTAAGCACTCTTGTAGGAACCACCTCTCTCAGCCACCTCTCTCTACCTCAACATAACCTTCTCTACTGCTGCTGAAATTTTATTGCCCCAATGACTTTTATGGTAATAATTTCTTTATTTTTGTTTGTATTTTTACCACCCAGTGTACATCCCTAAATGTTATCATTTAGTGTTGCCTAAAAACATAATTTTTACCAAATATTTATTATTCTTTCATACAAAGATACATCAACACAGTTTATTGCATTATTTACTTGCTTTTCTGAAAGCTGATGGTTTTATTTTATGTTTTGAATTGGCATCTGTTAACATAATGCCAAATTTTATTTATTTTTATTTTATTATAATTTTTTTAATGTGTATTTATTTTTGAGACAGAGAGACAGACAGAGCATGAATGGGAGAGGGTCAGAAGAGAGGGAGACACAGAATCTGAAGCAGGCTCCACACTCTGAGCAGTCAGCACAGAGCCCAATACGGGGCTCAAACTCACAAACTGTGAGTTAACCGACTGAGCCAGCCAGGTGCCCCAACATAATGGCAAATTTTAAAGCCTCAAAGGAATGCATTGAAAAGTGCTCCTCTCACTTCTGTTCTCCAGCAACCTAGCTATCTCTTTGACTAGTTTACAGGAAGGTGTTTTGAGGAAAAAGGAGTTTAAGAATGATATTGATATTTTTTCAGTTTTAATGTCCTAATCTAAGTAGCTACAAAAAATAGAATTCTCACTAAAGCATAAAAAATCCCTGTAATTGATTCTTTTTTTTTTTTTAAAGTTTATTTATTTATTTTGAGAGAGGGAGAGAGAGAGAGATAGAGTGCACACACACAAAAGCAGGGGAGAGGCAGAGAGAGAGAGTGAGAGAGAAAGAGAATCCCAAGCAGGCTCTGCATTGTCAGTGGTGGAGCCCAATGTGGGGCTTGAACTCACTAATCATGAGATAATGACTTAAGCTGAAATCAAGAGTCAGTTGCTCAAATGAGTGAGCCACCCAGGTGCCCCTGTAATTGATTCTTTTATATGAAATTAACAGATTTTCAGGAGTGGATATGTAGTTTCACACTTAGGTTAGTTAAATGCATAGCATTGAATGTTGTGTGAATTGGATGTGAAATAACCACAGAAGGAAGCCTAGGATCAAATTAGATGTAAACAGTGTTGTTGTTTTACTTTGCTTTATTGTAGAGGCACGAGACCCAAGTTGCTTTTTCTCTTTGGCACAATGGGAACTCAGTTTTCTTATGTTTTGCTGTAGCAGATCAATAAATAATGTCATGATGATAACATATGCTAATGTGAAAATACATAATTCAGAACAAAGGAACTAACCACTACATAACTACCTAACCTGCCTGATCAGTACACAATTTTCATATGTCAGAGATTTTTGGTTGCAAGAAACAAAAGCAGACTGCTTAATTTAAATAAAAGGAATTTGCTAGAAGGATTCAGGTACTCATTGTTTAGGAGAAAGGCTGGAGAATCAGGCTTTGAAATGGGCACAGCCAATACAACTTAGGAGGTTCAGGAAGAGGAGATAACAACAGTGGTCTCAAATGGTATTAAGTTGGTTTTGGATGTTTTACTAGATGCTGGTCGAAACTGTGTGCCCGATCACGGAACATCAGGTGACTAAACAACTAGAACTGCTGTTATGCTATTATCAGACACAATGAGTGATAAGTTTGGTAGCTGTATCAGCAGACTTATGATAGAAATGAAAAATTGGGGTCCAGCCTGAACATGCCCAGAAGGCACAAATAAATTACACATCCATGTATTTCAAACTCTCATGGCACCTGCCACTGCTGTATCAATGGACTTCCCTCAACTCACATCTGGGGCCTCATGAGGTGTGAGAGAGAAGGAGTGATCCCCTGTGACCAAGTGAGAGAAGAAGAGATGACAGGGCCAGTTTACACATGAATTCTCACCATACATTAGTGCCAGCAGAAAAATAGATTACTCATTACAGCCCCACCCAGGGATGGAAGGACAGGCTTGAAAGGAAATTCTCCCTGTAGGCAGTGTCATGAACAGTACAAATGGTCATTGACTAGTATGGAGAGAGAAAAGTGTACTGAGTTGTAGGTATACATTGACTCTGGGGCTGGTGGGAATGGCTTGGCTGCTTTTCAGGGTCTTGGAAGAAGCAAAACTGGAAGGTTGTCCTGGTAGGTCATCCTTGGACTGGCTCTCCCATCTTTCTGTCCTCATTCTTCTGTTTTCTCTTTCTGGGATTGCAGGGATACTAATAAAGGTAGTATGACATGAACTTTTGCTTCAGCTTTGAGGGGAGCTAACCTCTCTGAAAAGTTCAGTGAAGTATTTGTGGGCAATTCAGACTCCCAGACCAAATCATACATGCTCTGCCCAAACAAAGATACATATCTAATGATGCCTCAAACTATTGTTAGGACTATTTCTTAGCACTTGAACTGAGAAAGAAAATGAAGAGAAGCTTGTCCAGATTATTTCTGATAACTTTCAAGTATACTCCTCTGAAAATCTAACTTAACCATTTATGAAATAATTGGGTTATCAATCAGCAATAGAATCGTATCAATGAACAGACTGGATAAGAAAATTGGCTCATCCACAAAACAAGAGGCTACCTCATTCTCCTTATCCTAAGAAAAATCAATATGTAATCAAAATTTTTATTTTTTTCTTAAAACTATTCCACAGGTTGAATTTGACTATTTCTCAATACTGTCAACTCTGCCAAAAACCTAAGCAAAGAATGTAATTACCTTTTAAAGTATTTCTCCTATTCTGCTCCTTGATGAGTCTGAAACCGTTAAACAACTGGCCAGCGTTCTCCTGAGTTTAGTGTTTGGCACACACATCTCTTTTCTAAGGTTTTCTGTTCCCCCTATAAAAATAAAGGATGGCAGGATTTCCTTACTAAAAAGATAGTTAAGGGGCACATAGCTGGCTCAGTCCATAGAGCATGTGACTCTTGATCTCAGGGTCATGAGTTCAAGCCCTATGTTGGGTGTGGAGCCTACTTAAAGAAGAAGAAGGAAGAGGAGGAGAGGAAGGAGAAAGAGTAGATATTAACAAAGTGGAGAAAGCAAGCTACCAGCAGGAACAAGGAAGCAACAGAGGGAATCAAAATGTGGGATGAACTGGACATTCTGAATTAATACAGGAAAGCAAAGAAGAGAAGGAAGGCCATGTCCACGGTGACGACTGGTCAGATGGCGATATGAAAGAGGAATGAAGCATAGCTGATCATATTGTTTTGGGTGACATCATTCATACCTTTCACACTCAACATGATGCACAACAAGACACTTCATCAAATCAACTGGTTGTGTCGCCACTCAGCAATGGGGAGAAAACTCCATTAGTGAACTGACTGTATCATGAACCCTAGAGCTTTCCATGATCAGAACTCCAGCTTGAATAAAAGCCACTTAGCTCCTCCCGTACTTCAGTGACTGAAGCCATCAAGCAAATGATAAGGAGCTTTCTGATTTTTCAGAATGGCTGCAAAAAATTATTTCATTTAGCCATGAGTTGAAAATAGGAAAGGCAGTTTACAGAAAATGGTTAAGAATGGTGTGTTGGGCATCTTAAATCTGTGACTGCCAACCATTCACTTCCCCTTCTTATTTTTTAAATGTTTGTTTATTTATTTTGAGAGAGAGAAAAAGAAAGTGCACACGCATGTGCACATGCATGAGTGGGAGGGAGGGGCAGAGAGAGAGGGAGAGAGAATCCCAAGCAGGCTCTGAGCTGTCAGCACAGACTCCAACATGGGGCTTAATCTCATCATGACCTGGGCCGAAATCAAGAGTCAGACACTGAACTGAATGAGCCATCAAGGTGACCCTCATTTCCCCTTCTTGACACCACATTCCTTTTAGAGGAATTATAATTATAATTATTATTACTATTATTATTAGTTTAGCCTGGTAGGATTGTACTCCAGGATGCCTACAGTTTCTTAACCAATATTTGAGTATATGATTGAAAATAGGTTAATGAAACACTTATTGCCTGGAACTTAAATCTTGGAGGAAGATTAAAGACAGAATATGGTAGGAATTCATCTAATCCAGGAGTGAGAGTCTAGATTTTTGTCACCATGACACTATTCCTGTCATCCCCAGATCCTGGACTAATAGGGATACCTTGGGTCTGGTTCTTTAGCCTTACTGTCTGATAATGAGGGCTGATATCTTTCAGTGTTTTCTTTGTGTAAATCAACTGGAGCCTATTTCTGTTGTTTGCATCTATAGGACTCTGACTCATTCAGAAAGTGTACCTTATCAATTAGGCAGGTTAAAGAAAAGTTGAATTTATTGCTATAAGATAAGTAATATGGGACTATAGCCAGAAGTAATACTTAATTATTTATAATTAATTATTTAAACAATTTTTAAAAGCTTTTAGAAAATACTTATTAATAATATAACAATTTCATAGAGAAAAAAAACAGAGTGGAAAGATATGCAATATTGAACAAAAACCAGGAAATACATTTCAACAATTATCTCATGGCAAAAATATGAAATAGATGACAATAGGTTTTAAAAAATATCTGACATTGATTGATTGATTGCCATTGACAGATTAAAGCATAAGGCATTCTAGCTGGAGTGATTTCCTCATTACCACTCATTCCTCTTTATTTAAATCCCACACACATTTTTTTAGGTAGCTCTGTATCATTAGGTATAGAGGTATAAAATTTCAAAGCAATGGAACTTGATTTGACTCAAAGCCTCCTAGAAGTGAGAATTGAATAGTGAGTTTAGTTAGATGGGATTTAATAGGATCCAGAGTTCAGGATTTATTTCTTTTTCCCTTTGAAATGGTCAGCAGCATTGATGATTTTATGAGGGAAGAATCTCTTGATGTATCATATTAAAAAAAATGTGGAGGCCTGATTGCCTGTCACATTCCATCTGTATCATTATTGTTAAGGGTCATCAGGTATAATCCTCTTTATCAACAGACTTAATGTATTTTATTACCTTTCTTTGTTTTCCATGTGCTTTTTTTTGGCAATGGCAACGAAAGCTTATTTGTATCCTGTATCTGAATTTCATCCTCACAGAAATTATGTAAAATAGAATAGAATGAGCCATAGAATATCAAATACCATAATCTTTTTATTACAGAAGGACTTTGAGAATTATTGCCCTAACAGGTAACCAGTTAGCGTAAAGAAAAGACTGAATGGAGTCTGATGTGACAATTCCACCTAGACTTAACTCTGCTTTTTCTCAGAAAAGCCTTCTTCAAAAGACACCTCTATCTAAGGAGAAAACATTCTAAAGTCTTTGTTCTCATCTTACAGTGATAAATCTCCCTTTATCTGATGTCTGTGTGATTATGAATTTGTCACATGAACTGTACTCAGCACAGAAAATTTATAGTAACGTCTAGTTAGTGGTCAATTTTCCATATTGTATAGAGAGCTTCCTTAAAAGGTCTCTCAAACAGCAGGATCTTCCTTAAGAATGACTTTCTTTAAGGAGTGCCTGGGTGGCTCAATTCATTAAGCCTCATTGGACTCTTGATTTTGGCTCACTTCCCAATGTCACAGTGATGAGATAGAGCACCCCACCCCCCTAACAGTGAGATAGAACCAGGGACTCAGCATGGAACCTGATTGGGATTCTCTCTCCCTCTACCCTCCCCTCCCCCCCAAAAAAAAGAAAAGGTCTTTAAAATATGATCACACGACTACTTTGCTACATCAGGAATGTTTTCAGCTGAAAATAATAGAAAAATCTAAAGTTACTTAAAAATAGTGCTTTTTTTTCCTCACATGAGACAAAGTCTGGCAGGCAGCAGATTTCAGGGCTGTCCAATGACCCAATAAGTTCATCAAGGATACATCTTGTTTGCATTTTTTTATTCAGCAACACATAGCATGTTTGCTTGTTGCTTCATAGTCTTAAAATAGCTGCCACAACTCCAGGCATCACTTCTACACTGAAGGCGAGAAGAGGGAAGGGGCAGTGACAGTAAGCTCTCCTTTCGAGTTTTCTGCTTTAAAAAGAAGTAAAACTCTTACAGAAGCCTTCTATCATATCCACTTGCCAGAATATAGTTTCACACCCGCCCTGAAACCAATCACTGGTGAAGGGGCATAGCATTACCATGATTGGTTTTAGGAGGAAGGTTCCAGGGAATCAACAATCCCTACATAAAGGGATTTTATGTGCGCTGATTACCAAAACACAAAATTGGAAAGAAGAAAGGAAGAATGTTGTTCTGCATGGAGAGATATTCTTTCTACTCTTTGCTCATCTGGTTCCTTCTCACTCTTTAGGTCTCTATTTTTTTATTTTATTTTATTTTTAAGTATATTTACTTTTGAGAGAGAGAGAGAGACAGACAGACAGAGAGAGAGACAGACAGAGAGAGAGACAGAGAGAGGCAGAGAGAGCACAAGTGAGGGAGGGGCAGAGAGAGAGGGAAACACAGAATCCGAAGAAGGCTCCAGGCTCTGAGCTGTCAGCACAGCCTGATGTGGGGTTTGAACCCACTAACCGTGAGATCATGACCTGAGCTGAAGTCAGATGCTTAACTGACTGAGCCACCTAGGCGCCCTAAACCAGAACTTATTTATCTTTGGATGTGGCAAGAAAAACAAAACAAAACAAAACAAAACAAAACAAAAACCAGAAACAATATGTGCACAAAGGAGATTCACCTGACTCTTACACGTTAAAAAAAAAAAAAAATCCTAGAAGAATATAGGATATGGGAAAGAAACTCTAAGGATGTTATATTTAATGTGAAAATTTTGATAAAGTGTGTGTTTTAGGTAGGACCTGATAATAAATTACGTAATGAATTAACGTAAACTCAGTGTAAACCAGATAAGTCCCGAATGACCTTTTGGTATACTGCTTCTATCCCGTTTGCTTTCTCCGTACGTCTCGGTTACCCTACAATCTTCCCAGCATTACTCAATCCAAAACCACTTTTCATTGTTGGGAAGAGTTTCCCATAAAGTCCCCCAATTAATTCCTGTTTTCTTTCATTCCCTGCCCACATTACCTCTTGTAAATGAGCAGTTATCTCAGAGCTGGAACAGTGGGAGGGGGAGAAACCGCAGGAATGCATTGCTCCGCTGTCCTGCCCGGTTTCAGCCAACGTCCTCTGCCAGTGATGAGACTACAGGCTTGGGGATTTGGGCTTCGTTCACTTCTGCAAAAAACCTTGAGTGAAGGCCTACTGCTTGCCGGACATTTTATAGGTAAAGATTGTAGAATGAGACTGACCCCGACCCTGCTTTCATAGAGTTTATATTCCAGGGGGAGCAAATAGAAAGTAAACACAATGTAGCGGTAAGCCATGGGAAGGATGAATGCTGTGTTGCCCAAGACCATAAAAGATGAGATAAAGAGCGATGGGGTTTGAGTGGGGGTGGCTTTAGTTTGTGCTGCCAGGTAGGGGCGGCTGCTCAGACTGGGTTTCCTGTTAACTGAAATCTGCATGACAGTGAGCCAGATCAGGCTTTGACCTGCTTGCGGGTCTATTTAGGGGAGAAACCACTGGCAAGTCCCTAAAACTCTGAGTCTCAGTTTTTTCTTCTCCAAACCAAGAAACATAATGACTTTTATAAAACTGTGAAGAACAATGAAATAATTTGTCAAATAACCTTGTATATGAGTTCAGTTACTGAATTTAGAATGTATGTTAATTACCTCACTAAACACAATTCCCACAAAATATAAAGGGCTATGCAAAGGTCTGTTGTTGTGGTTCTTCTTATTGTTAAGCTCCCGACCCTTTCTTCCAGGTCAGGCTCCTTTCCTAAGATGGCTTCCAGGGAATGTTCTGAACATTACTTAAGCTGAATGTGAAAAAAATGGCACGCCTGCTCATTTTCCCTTTTTGCTTTTCCCATTCCAACTTTCGCTCAGTGTTAGGTAATACTATATAACTTTCTGACATTCCAGCCCTGAATTTTTGTTGTAACCTTTGAATCATTGTTCTCCTTGAGTCTTAGCATCCATGTGGATGCTCAAAGTACTCTCAGATCCTCTATTTGGCCAAGGGCAGAACAAAACTGCATGGGTTCTTTATGCAACCACTTCCTGCCTGGGTGATGTTAAATTACTTATCCTTGTGTGTTTCATCTATAAAGTGGGAATAAGGATAGTACCTACCTCACAGGATTGTTATTGTAAAGAGTAAATGGTTTATTACCTCAAAAGCACTTCAAATAGTAAGTGTTTCATAAAGGTTGCTTATTTTATAACCCACTTCCTGACTCTATCCATTTTTTCTAATCTGCCTTATCCAGGCTTTTGCTATCTCACTTTAAGCTGTTGCTATCCCTTGCATATAGCCACTCCACACAACCATATGCAAAATTGTCTTATTTGCCTATTATTCCTTCCTTCCTTCCTTCCACAAATATTTGTAAAGCACTTACTATGTGAATGTCATTGTACTAAGTGCTATGGCAGATTCCTAAAATAGAAAACATGGTCCTTCATTGGTAAGGTCAGAATCTAGCTGAGGGAGGATTCATATACATGTAAAATGCCAAACAACAATATGTGTCAAATAGCCATAAAATGAATATAAGGGCAGTCACAAAACATTACCTACTTTGTGTTTCCTACTTTGCAAATATCCATGCAATCCTTTATTGGCTTAATAATTTACATGCATGTTCTCAGGTGTATGCAGTATTTATTTGATTTTCCCTTTGATCCTTATATTAATCCTCTCACACTGAAGTACCCTTGACAAGAGGGAGAAGATCTACACCAGAGTTGTTAGTGCATAAGCTCCAGGGGCTCTGCTCTGCTCCTTGCTAACTGTGAGATGTTGGGAAAGTAGCCCAGTTTCTCTGAACCTGATTTCCTCTCTATGAAATGGGGATAAAATGTTGATGTGGGTTGATATGAAGATTGAATGATATAATCCATATAAATTCTTAATGCCAAGCCTGGTATTTGTAAGTGCTTGATAAACACAAGCTATACTCATAACTGTTTTTTATAGAACTTGCAATAAGTGAAAATTCGGTATAGTTCACATGGTGCCTAGTACAGTGCTTTGTAAAATAGTAGACAATGAATTCATTTTGTTATTATATAGGTTATCAACCATGCAAACTCTACCTTCACCCTCAAAAGCTTAAAATGCCCTTTTAATATTTACTAAAATAAGAAGAAAACTAGTAAATATAGGAATTATTGATATTGAAACCAGTAGACATTGTTCTCTTCGCAAGTATCTTGTTTCAGATCATTGTTCTACTGATATTAACAAATACAATGGAATGTCAAGTGTTTGTTACCAGACTCTAAGTGAAATAATAAACTAACTTATTAGACTGTATAACATTTAAAAAGATAAAGCAAGGTAAAAGTTTTTGCCTATAACACAGGTTTTCTATAGAAGCAGAGCAGAAGAGGGGTGCCAGGGTGGCTCAGTTGGTTAAGCCTCCAACTCTAGATCTCAGCTCAGGTCTTCATCTCAGGGTCATGTGTTCAAGCCTCACATTGGACTCCATGCTGGGCCTGGAACCTACTTATCAAACAATAAACTTTGTGGGGTGCCTGGGTGGCTCATTCGGTTGAACATCCAACTCTTCATTTTGGGTCAGGTCACGAACCCAGGGTCATGGGATTGAACCCTGCTGTCAGGCTCTGTGCTAAGCATGGAGTCGGCTTGGGATTCTCTCTCTGTCTCTCTCTCTCTCCCTCTCTCTCTTCCCCCCTCTCTCCCCCTCTGCCTCTCTCCATCTACTCCTCCCCATAAAAAAAAAAAAAAAAAGAAGAAGTAGAGCAGAAGATTTAAAATTTCTCCAATACTATTTCTTTTTAGAAATTAGATGATGGGCCTTTCAGTAATTGGTGGGATGCCAATCCTCAAATAACTTCAAATGTGGATCTATAATTAAAATCAGAAATTTGAACCATAGAAACATATGTTCTTGATATGTTCTACTATTTCTCTTCATTTTTATGATTGTTTTACTCCCCTATTGCTTTCATATATATATTCTGCTTACACTACAAATTTTACATTGAGTTTTAGTGAATGCATAGAATTGATAATGATAAATTGCTATAGGCTGCTGCTTTGGGGGTAAATATAGGGATCCAAGGAAACATGGAGATGATTCCTTCACTCTCCCTACTCCAAGGGAGGCTGAAATGTAATGGCTCAACTTTTCCATCATTGGAAATTCAATCTGCCTCTGAAAAGCAATTTCGGTTTTATAAAGCCACAGTTTATAGAACTTCAGATATCATTCCCAGGGGCCATTTGAAAATGAATCATCAAAGAACTGATATTTGAATCAGAAAGAATGATCATTCATGAAGCTCAGGCATGTCAGGCCAGCAGGCTCATGATTTTGCTTTACAAGAAACAGAGGGCAGGAAGAGATGGCTGAGGGGTTCATGTCATACAGGCAAGGTCAAGGGTGGAGTCTCCCTCTCTGGGCAGGAGTTGCCTTCCTCAAGAGAGACCTGAGATTGGATGCACAGAATGATTTAGTGTCCCAGGGCATGGCCTGAACGCTTCCACACTTGGATTAAATACCAGAAGCCAAGTTACTAGACTGAAAACCGGGAGGGTGCTATAGAGCTGCCAACCCCAAACGACCAGGGTTGAAATCTAAAGAATATTTCTCCCATCCACTGTGAAGGGTTGTGAAAAAGAGGCGGGGAAAAAGGGTTTTGTAGCTGAATCAGACTGCTGATTGCATTTTATTAAAGTTGGGTAAGAAATCTATATTCTGTAAAATCATCGCTTTCTACACTTTTGCATTTCCTTTACTTCCCCTTAGTTTTATAATGGAAACACTTTTTTACTTAAACTCATGGGGAGTCTTTGTGACCTCATTTTCCTAAGACTCATTTCTGTTGAAGCCACCAACCAAAGCGGATATTTGGAAAAAAAAATAATGTGATGACAAAAATTTTCTCATCAAACCTGGAGAGGCTGAAAAGGAGTTTGGGAGAAGAAAGAGAAGCCCAGAAGACATTGGAGAAATTAAGAGTGCATCATAAACGTAACCCAAAGCAGAATATTCGGTAAAACGTGAGGTTCAAAGCCAAATCAGCACGTCAGGCAAAAATGACACTTCTTTCTTGGCTTTACGAGACAGAATCCTAAGGCCACATACCTTCAAACACCTTTAAAACCACAATCATTTCTCACAAGTAGTCGGCCTGAAGTGTGATCTTAAAGCTGTATTTAGACATAAAACTCAAGTCACTAAACCTGTGTGTTTACTGAACTTTTTATAGATGTGTATTTACTGGGCAACCATTGATATTGTCTTCTGTGAGTACACGCTGTTCTGCCTGGAAAAGGTGTGCTGCCTCTGTGTGGTTGTCTTAAATGTCAAGGCTGTTGGTGCTGCAAGAGCCCTCCTGCCTCAGCAGGGCTGTGTGCAAACCCACTAGCGTTAATAAAAAAGCAAAGTTCTTGGGGAACAAAGCTAGGATAGTAAAATGTCCTTTTAACGCACAAACCCTGTCAGAACTCTGTCTGCCTCGGTGCTGAGCTTGCTAATAGCTTCAAACATGTAACACCAGTTAATCACACAATTGTTGGGAGATGCAAAGTCACTGTATAATTACTGACGTTTTCAAAGGAATTAGCATGTAGTTACTATGAACAACATGTTCTATTTTGTGGAAACTATGCAATTAACTTGTCTTAGGCTAATAAATTAAGTGTAGCATAAGCCCATATAACAGCTGCTTGAAAGGAGGGACTGGCTGGCGATGCGTTTATTGAGATCACTTTGAACTCACTCGCCTCTGTACTCAGTGCAGAGATAGGTGTGTCCTGCTTTAGGGAAGTTAGACACAGGCCCACATCCACTCAACAGCTATTTTGGGTAGTTTGAACACACTTGTTCAGGGGAGAGAAGGTGAGGTTGGAATGAAGAGGGAGGAAAATGTAGTGAAATGATGTTAAAGCGTTAGACACTAACTTGGAGTTGACATGGAACAGGACCTATACTGGGAGTAAATTCAGAAACTCATGGTAAAGGCCATTTATCAGGGACACATCTACTGCAATTGGAAAGGCGTTCTCGTACCATGCTCAGGAGGTTTCGGATTATTCACAATGAGGTAAAAAGCAGGTTAGCTCCTCTTTTATGTCTTCTGCCCATTCAGATTGAATAATAATTGGCCTAGATTTGGTTGAAAAAGAGGAGATAGTCCTCAAATTCATTTTTCAGTGGAGGGTTTGAGAGGGTTCTGAAGGAATTTATTGGTCACTTTTGGGCCTCTTTTAGAATTCAGTGTTGATGTGTTTTCAGGAAAAGATCTAGTGTCTCCCACTTTTGGTAGGAATTGCTGGAACCGGACGGCTGACTTTGCAGTGCTCAGCCCTGAAATGTCCAGGCCTAGAATTCTGAGCTCTCTCAGCTTCCAGCCAGGGGCACTCCGCTGGCATGTTAATGTCAGAGAGGAGGAAGGGCCCCTCTGCCATGTGACAAAGTTCCTGACTCTGATTGGGGTATAGTTAAAGGTTAGGCTTAATAACTGGATGGAAGAATTTTCTTTCCCTATATCGCTTCTTGACTGGAAATCCTATGATTATATACCTTATCTCAACATCTGCCAGCAACCTCTCTCTAGGAGATGGTCTGTTGTGGAGGTGGGTATCCTACATTTTTATTTAGAAATTGCCCCTTCTTAACTTTCCTCCGACTGCCCACCGTCAACCTTACACAGATTACTGGTGAAAGCAGATGCGGAAAAGGTACTACTTGCTGTCTAACCGCAAGTGAGACAGGCCATATACTCTTCAGGTAGCTGTGTGAAAACTTCACATCATGTATTTTACTTTTGGTCGAACCTTCTGCACATGTGTTGGAGTATTTTCCTATGTTAACAGAGCATATGCAACAAAGGGTCATATCAAGGTTTTCCACTGAGGTGAAACCCAGTGGCTAGTGCAACAATAAAAGGGACTGTAGGTCAGGTGGTATTTTCTTGATTATTTTTATATTTTAAAAGTAAAATATAGGCTTAGTTTTTGAATTAAAGAGAAATGCTAATTCCTGGCTAGTTAGACATACTTGTAGCAGAATCTTAAATTGTGTAAATATGGTAAATAAAGTTCTTGTCTTTTTTTTAAAGATTATATTTTTTTATTTTTAAGGAATCTCTATACCTAACATGGGGCTCGAACTCACTACGCAAGAATCTCACGCTCCACTGGCTGAGCCAGCCAGGTGCTCCAAAGCTCTCACGCCTTCAAGCAGAATGTAACTATTGAATACGTTCTATGAAAAATTAATTTTGTAGCGCAAGATACTCATTTGGATTAAACTATTCTATGAATTGTTTTTATAATCCATTTTCATTACTGACTTTGTTATTCAGATGTCCACGCTCTGCTTTTTTAAAGTTTGCCTTATGCCACTTCACTTTCACGAAAGATCTACATCGGTACCTGTTTTTGTTAACTGTAAGAAATCTAAAGAGGATTTTCACTTTAAAAAAAAAAAGGGTGCAAAGCAAAAATTGCTTTCAGCGTTTGTTTTGCGGTGAATGGTTATAGAGGCAGCGCGAACCCCAACAGCGAGAGTGGCCTTGCTAAACTCTTTCCCTGGAACGACACCCAGCATCTTTGCATCAAGCCACCATAGCTCTGAACTCTGTCTGTGAGCATCCACATTCTATCTCGACTTACTGTGCTTATCTACTAGCAAGACATGTCCCAAGGTTTCAGAAAAACCTCAGAGATTATTTTTTTTGTGTCTGGGAACACTTGGAAAAAAATTCCATATAAATTAATGGTGATTGTTTCTTCAGTTTATGCATTTCAGCCTACAAAAGCGTTCATTAGGCATGCTCTATTTTCAAATACTGTGGGAAACCTGTATTTTATTTTATTTTTTAACGTTTATTTGTTTTTTGAGAGATACAGAGACAGAGTACGAGCGGGGGAAGGGCAGAGAGAGTGGGAGACACAGAATCTGAAGCAGGCTCCAGGCTCCCAGCTGTCAACACAGAGCCTGATGCCGGGCTCCAACTCACAAACTGTGAGATCATGACCTGAGCTGAAGTCGGACGCTTAACCGACTGAGCCACCCAGGCACCCCTGTAAAACCTGTATTTTAAAAATGATTCAAAGACATGCATTTTTGTTGAGTAGTATGTCAACATTATTTTAATGACTCTTAGCAAAAAATTAAAAATAATATTACCTACTCTAGTATCTGTTACATTTATTTGCTATCTTCTTTTTTTTTTTAATATATGAAATTTATTGTCAAATTGGTTTCCATATAACACCCAGTGCTCATCCCAAAAGGTGCCCTCCTCAATACCCATCACCCACCCTCCCCTCCCTCCCACCCCCCATCAACCCTCAGTTTGTTCTCAGTTTTTAACAGTCTCTTATGCTTTGGCTCTCTCCCACTCTAACCTCTTTTTTTTTTTTTTTTTCCTTCCCCTCCCCCATGGGTTTCTGTTAAGTTTCTCAGGATCCACATAAGAGTGAAACCATATGGTATCTGTCTTTCTCTGTATGGCTTATTTCACTTAGCATCACACTCTCCAGTTCCATCCACGTTGCTACAAAAGGCCATATTTCATTCTTTCTCACTGCCACGTAGTATTCCATTGTGTATATAAACCACAATTTCTTTATCCATTCATCAGTTGATGGACATGTAGGCTCTTCCCATAATTTGGCTACTGTTGAGAGTGCTGCTATAAACATTGGGGTACAAGTGCCCCTATGCATCAGTACTCCTGTATCCCTTGGATAAATTCCTAGCAGTGCTATTGCTGGGTCATAGGGTAGGTCTATTTTTAATTTTCTGAGGAACCTCCACACTGCTTTCCAGAGCGGCTGCACCAATTTGCATTCCCACCAACAGTGCAAGAGGGTTCCCGTTTCTCCATATCCTCTCCAGCATCTATAGTGTCCTGATTTGTTCATTTTGGCCACTCTGACTGGCATGAGGTGATATCTGAGTGTGGTTTTGATTTGTATTTCCCTGATAAGGAGCGACGTTGAACATCTTTTCATGTCCTGTTGGCTATCCGGATGTCTTCTTTAGAGAAGTGTCTATTCATGTTTTCTGCCCATTTCTTCACTGGATTATTTGTTTTTCGGGTGTGGAGTTTGGTGAGCTCTTTATAGATTTTGGATACTAGCCCTTTGTCCGATATGTCATTTGCAAATATCTTTTCCCATTCCGTTGGTTGCCTTTTAGTTTTGTTGGTTGTTTCCTTTGCTGTGCAGAAGCTTTTTATCTTCATAAGGTCCCAGTAATTCACTTTTGCTTTTAATTCCCTTGCCTTTGGGGATGTGTCGAGTCAGAGATTGCTACGGCTGAGGTCAGAGAGGTCTTTTCCTGCTTTCTCCTCTAAGGTTTTGATGGTTTCCTGTCTCACATTCAGGTCCTTTATCCATTTTGAGTCTATTTTTGTGAATGGTGTGAGAAAGTGGTCTAGTTTCAACCTTCTGCATGTTGCTGTCCAGTTCTCCCAGCACCATTTGTTATACTGTCTTTTTTCCATTGGATGTTCTTTCCTGCTTAGTCAAAGATGAGTTGGCCATACGTTTGTGGGTCTAGTTCTGGGGTTTCTATTCTATTCCATTGGTCTATGTGTCTGTTTTTGTGCCAATACCATGCTGTCTTGATGATGACAGCTTTGTAGTAGAGGCTAAAGTCTGGGATTGTGATGCCTCCTGCTTTGGTCTTCTTCTTCAAAATTACTTTGGCTATTCGGGGCCTTTTGTGGTTCCATATGAATTTTAGGATTGCTTGTTCTAGTTTCGAGAAGAATGCTGGTGCAATTTTGATTGGGATTGCATTGAATGTGTAGATAGCTTTGGGTAGTATTGACATTTTGACAATATTTATTCTTTCAATCCATGAGCAGGGAATGTCTTTCCATTTCTTTAAATCTTCTTCAATTACCTTCATAAGATTTCTATAGTTTTCAGCATACAGATCTTTTACATCTTTGGTTAGATTTATTCCTAGGTATTTTATGCTTCTTGGTGCAATTGTGAATGGGATCAGTTTCTTTATTTGTCTTTCTGTTGCTTCATTGTTAGTGTATAAGAATGCAACTGATTTCTGTACATTGATTTTGTATCCTGCAACTTTGCTGAATTCATGTATCAGTTCTAGCAGACTTTTGGTGGAGTCTATCGGATTTTCCATGTATAATATCATGTCATCTGCAAAAAGCGAAAGCTTGACTTCATCTTTGCCAATTTTGATGCCTTTGATTTCCTTTTGTTGTCTGATTGCTGAAGCTAGAACTTCCAGCACGATGTTAAACAACAGCGGTGAGAGTGGGCATCCCTGTCGTGTTCCTGATCTCAGGGTGAAAGCTCTCAGTTTTTCCCCGTTGAGGATGATGTTAGCTGTGGGCTTTTCATAAATGGCTTTTATGATGTTTAAGTATGTTCCTTCTATCCCGACTTTCTCAAGGGTTTTTATTAAGAAAGGGTGCTGGATTTCATCAAAGGCCTTTTCTGCATCGATTGACAGGATCATATGGTTCTTCTCTTTTTTTTTGTTAATGTGATGTATCACGTTGATTGATTTGCGAATGTTGAACCAGCCCTGCATCCCAGGAATGAATCCCACTTGATCATGGTGAATAATTATTTTTATATGCCGTTGAATTCGATTTGCTAGTATCTTATTGAGAATTTTTGCATCCATATTCATCAGGGATATTGGCCTGTAGTTCTCTTTTTTTACTGGGTCTCGGTCTGGTTTAGGAATCAAAGTAATACTGGCTTAATAGAATGAGTCTGGAAGTTTTCCTTCCCTTTCTATTTCTTGGAATAGTTTGAGAAGGATAGGTATTATCTCTGCTTTAAACGTCTGGTAGAACTCCCCTGGGAAGCCATCTGGTCCTGGACTCTTATTTGTTGGGAGATTTTTGATAACCGATTCAATTTCTTCGCTGGTTATGGGTCTGTGCAAGCTTTCTATTTCCTCCTGATTGAGTTTTGGAAGAGTGTGGGTGTTTAGGAATTTGTCCATTTCTTCCAGGTTGTCCAATTTGTTGGCATATAATTTTTCATAGTATTCCCTGATAATTGTTTGTATCTCTGAGGGATTGGTTGTAATAATTCCATTTTCATTCATGATTTTATCTCTTTGGGTCATCTCCCTTTTCTTTTTGAGAAGCCTGGCTAGAGGTTTGTCAATTTTGTTTATTTTTTCAAAAAACCAACTCTTGGTTTCGTTGATCTGCTCTACCATTTTTTTAGATTCTATATTGTTTATTTCTGCTCTGATCTTTATGATTTCTCTTCTTCTGCTGGGTTTAGGCTGCCTTTGCTGTTCTGCTTCTATTTCCTTTAGGTGTGCTGTTAGATTTGGGGGATTTGGGGGATTTTTCTTGTTTCTTGAGATAGGCCTGGATTGCAATGTATTTTCCTCTCAGGACTGCCTTCGCTGCGTCCCAAAGCGTTTGGATTGTTGTATTTTCATTTTCGTTTGTTTCCATATATTTTTTAATTTCTTCTCTAATGCCTGGTTGACCCACTCATTCGTTAGTAGGGTGTTCTTTAACCTCCATGCTTTTGGATGTTTTCCAGACTTTTTCCTGTGGTTGATTTCAAGCTTCATAGCATTGTGGTCTGAAAGTATGCATGGTGTAATTTCAATTCTTGTAAACTTATGAAGGGCTGTTTTGTGACCCAGTATATGATCTATCTTGGAGAATGTTCCATGTGCACTCGAGAAGAAAGTATATTCTGTTGCTTTGGGATGCAGAGTTCTAAATATATCTGTCAAGTCCATCTGATCCAATGTATCATTCAGGGCCCTTGTTTCTTTATTGACCGTGTGTCTAGATGATCTATACATTTCTGTAAGTGGGGTGTTAAAGTCCCCTGCAATGACCACATTATTATCAATGAGGTTGCTTATGTTTATGAGTAATTGTTTTATATATTTGGGGGCTTCGGTATTCGGCGCATAGACATTTATAATTGTTAGCTCTTCCTGATAGATAGACTCTGTAATTATTATATAATGCCCTTCTTCATCTCTTGTTACAGCCTTTAATTTAAAGTCTAGTTTGTCTGATATAAGTATGGCTACTCCAGCTTTCTTTTGGCTTCCAGTAGCATGATAAATAGTTCTCCATCCCCTCACTCTCAATCTAAAGGTGTCTTCAGATCTAAAATGAGTCTCTTATAGACAGCAAATAGATGGGTCTTGTTTTTTTATCCATTCTGATACCCTATGTCTTTTGGTTGGCGCATTTAATCCATTTACATTCAGTGTTATTATAGAAAGATACGGGTTTAGAGTCATTGTGATGTCTGTATGTTTTATGCTTGTAGTGATGTCTCTGGTAATTTGTCTCACAGGATCCCCCTTAGGATCTCTTGTAGGGCTGGTTTCGTGGTGACAAATTCCTTCAGTTTTTGTTTGTTTGGGAAGACCTTTATCTCTCCTTCTATTCTAAATGACAGACTTGCTGGATAAAGGATTCTCGGCTGCATATTTTTTCTGTTTAGCACACTGAAGATATCGTGCCAATCCTTTCTGGCCTGCCAAGTTTCAAAAGAGAGATCAGTCACGAGTCTTATAGGTCTCCCTTTATATGTGAGGGCACGTTTATCCCTTGCTGCTTTCACAGTTTTCTCCTTATCCTTGTATTTTGCCAGTTTCACTATGATATGTCATGCAGAAGATCGATTCAAGTTATGTCTGAAGGGAGTTCTCTGTGCCTCTTGGATTTCAATGCCTTTTTCCTTCCCCAGTTCAGGGAAGTTCTCAGCTATTATTTCTTCAAGTACCCCTTCAGCACCTTTCCCTCTCTCTTCCTCCTCTGGGATACCAATTATGTGTATATTATTTCTTTTTAGTGTATCACTTAGTTCTCTAATTTTCCCCTCATACTCCTGGATTTTTTTATCTCTCTTTCTCTCAGCTTCCTCTTTTTCCATAACTTTATTTTCTAGTTCACCTATTCTCTCCTCTGCCTCTTCAATCCGAGCTGTCATCGTTTCCATTTTGTTTTGCATTTCGTTTAAAGAGCTTTTCAGCTCCTCGTGACTGTTCCTTAGTCCCTTGATCTCTGTAGCAAGAGATTCTCTGCTGTCCTCTATACTGTTTTCAAGCCCAGCGATTAATTTTATGACTATTATTCTAAATTCACTTTCTGTTATATTATTTAAATCCTCTTTGATCAGTTCATTAGCTGTTGTTATTTCCTGGAGATTCTTCTGAGGGGAATTCTTCCGTTTGGTCATTTTGGAGAGTCCCTGGAGTGGTGAGGACCTGCAGGGCACTTCCCCTGTGCTGTGGTGTATAACTGGAGTTGGTGGGCAGGGCCGCAGTCCGACCTGATGTCTGTCCCCAGCCCACCGCTGGGGCCACAGTCAGACTGGTGTGTACCTTCTCTTCCCCTCTCCTAGGGGTGGGATTCACTGTGGGGTGGGGTGGCCCGTCTTGGCTACTTGCACACTGCCAGGCTTGTGGTGCTGGGGATCTGGAGTATTAGCTGGGGTGGGTAGGCAAGGTGCACGGAGGCAGGAGGGGCAGGCTTAGCTCGCTTCTCCTTAGGTGATCCACTTCAGGAGGGGCCCTATGGCAGCGGGAGGGAGTCAGATCGCTGCCGGAGGTTTGGCTCCGCAGAAGCACAGAGTTGGGTGTTTGCGCGGAGCGAGCAAGTTCCCTGGCAGGAACTGGTTCCCTTTGGGATTTTGGCTGGGGGATGGGTGGGGGAGATGGCGCTGGCGAGCACCTCTGTTCCCCACCAAACTGAGCTCTGTCGACCGGGGGCTCAGCAGCTCTCCCTCCCTTTGTCCTCCATCCTTCCCGCTTTCTGAGCATAGCTGTTAACTTATGACCTCCCAGACGCTAAGTCGCGCTTGCTGTCGGAACACAGTCCGTCCGGCCCCTCCGCTTTTGCCAGCCCGACTCGGCGGCTCCGCTTGGCCGGCGAGCCGCCCCTCCGCCCCGGCTCCCTCCCGCCAGTCCGTGGAGCGCGCACCGCCTCGCCGCCCTTCCTACCCTCTTCCGTGGGCCTCTCGTCTGCGCTTGGCTCCGGAGACTCCGTTCTGCTAATCCTCTGGCGGTTTTCTGGGTTCTTTAGGCAGGTGTAGGTGGAATCTAAGTGATCAGCAGGACGCGCGGTGAGCCCAGCATCCTCCTACGCCGCCATCTTCCCTCTCTCCCCTGCTATCTTCTTTTAGTTCAAAATTGAAAGAGAATTCATCTCCAAGAGAGTTCTTAAAAGGTTTTTGTCATTAATGAAAACAAAAATGATTTCATCTGTTCAAAGTTTTGTCAAGATTTAATACTCTGAATTTCTATCAATTTATTTGCTTTCTTTATTGCACAAGAGTCTTTTTGAATAAGAAAAAGGGAAATTCATGTCTCAATTCACTTATATTCTCATATTTCTTTTGACATTATTGAGAAAAGAAAGATGCAAGGAGCTTATTGTCCAGAGAAGCTGGAAACAGATGAATTTCCTTTTATGGTGAACGCTCAAAGGATGATTGAGTAAAGAGGTGCTGGCAATGGCCTCTTGCTCATCAAGCATGGAACAGTTTTGAGTAGCCCGGGAATGGAACTGGACAGACTTCAATTCTGCTTCCTACTTCCTGTAGCATGTTGGGCAAGTACCCAGCACCTCTGACCCTCCCTTTTTTCACTTGCAGTAGTAGGATAGTACTTAACTCATCAAGTAGTTCTGAAAATTAAGCTAAATGATATACTATATCTAGAGAACTTAGTAGATCTTATCATTTTTGACAATAGGTGAATATAATCAAAAGCAAGCTTCTAGACCCTTCCCTAAGAAGAAATTATTTTCTGCTTAGGTTATTTATAATTATCAGTTTATCTTGTTAGAAAAGCAGCTGGATATTATTAATATGGATAATCCTTCCTATAGCACAGTTTAGTTAGCTGCTGGGAAAATTTAAGGATAATAAGAGTATTTAGAGTTCATAAGATTCAGTGCGTTCAACGCCGGTAGATTAAAAAAAAAGTGTCCCTCAAGCCTTTCTATTTTCTCCAACATGAATAATTGTGCATATTCTTGGTGACCATCTTAGGCAGAAAAAGTCAACTAGCAGAAAACATCATAGAAACACATCATACCCTCTTAGGGCACATGTGTGTAAGTTTTGTAATTATAAAAATAATAAAATATTTTTACTTAGGTAATACTTGCTTCCATTTATCCCTTCTTTGGGATCATGTCTTATTAACTTTTGTGTACTAATAATGATTATCAATATTAATATTCTTGCTGAGGGGCGCCTGGGTGACTCAGTCAGTTGGGCGTCCAACTTTGGCCCAGGTCAGGATCTCATGTTCGTGGGTTTGAGCCTTGCATTGGGCTCTGTGCTGACAGCTCAGAGCCTGGAGCCTGCTTTGAATTCTGTGTCTCCCTGTCTTTCTGCCCCTTCCCAACTCACACTCTGTCTCTCTCTGTCTCTCAAAAATAAATATTGAAAAAAAAATTTAAAAAAATTATTCCTGCTGAATTAAATAAATGAGTAAGTAGGTAAATGGGTACAGAGGTGAATACTATCTTCTAAGGCCACCCTTAGACATATTTCCTATTAACAGAAACAATGCAATTTGCCTCCACACCTTAGTGACTAATTAAAAATACCAGTTTTCCTCTGTCTCCACTAATGCCAGGAAGAACTATTTTTTATTTATTCATACCTGTATGATCCCTTCTATCATTGCCTGATGGGGGGGGCTGGTAATTATAAAACATCAATCACTGTGATGTACAGTACAGTGATGGTTTTCACCTGTTTTTTTTTTTTTTTTTTTTTTTTTTTTTTATGGAGGATGAGGTTTTGAGGATGCTTAGAGGCCAAGGGGGAGGGGGACAGAATCTAATGCAGGGAAGGTGAAGGCAAGGGAGCTTTGGAGAAGTCCCAGCTCATGACAGCATCACCTCATCCCCTCAGAGGGAGCAGTTCTGTTTTGATCTGTTTTATATATTGAAGCTGTATGAAAGAACCTGCTTGAGATTAGGATACACCACTAAAAAAGTTTGAAGCCTGAGTTCATGACTGTGCGAAGTATTAAACAGAAAGATTTATCTTCTGAAGTCAATGAACGAAGACTGGCTTGAGTTGTTCTAACATTCAGGCTAAATTTGAGTCATCAAGGCAAGACATATTAAAAGGTAGTGTTGAGAGATAATTCTGGCACTTCTGGATGGCTTTTGGAGCAAAGAGCACTGACAACTTTGTTCAAGGATATTTGCAAAGTTGCTCCAGGCAGGGAGCAGGTTTGCTTATTCTCCAGGCTAATGAAGCTCGTTTCCCACCCTCCCTGGAGATAGTCCAGGGTGATAAGGATAATATCTCCCTCTGAGTCAGTAGGCAGATTTGTTTCCTGATCAGAATAATAAAGATAATGTCTCTCTTTGCAGGGATGGATGGACAGGTTTATCAGTAGTTCCTTGAATAGACGGGGGTTTTTCTAAGCTCAAGTTTCCTTACTATGACACAAACCCATTGCATGTGCAGTGTCTACCTGGGCCTATCTCTGCATGGCTGCCATGGAATTTGGGGTGCAAGAGCAACCAAAGTGAACATGGAGCTCATGCAGTCTTCTGTGCCACGTGTACTAAACTGTACAGATCCATTTGGTCTCATTGCCTCCCTACTGGAAGAATCTAAGGAAGTTTGGCAAATTGATCTAGCAGTTGCAGTTGTGGCAGGTGTTCAGGATCTGCTTGGTGGCTTGACAGGTAGGACTTTCGCCCTTATCTTAGAATCTTGACCAGGAGTACCTTACCTGAAAGATAAGTTCCCACTCTTTCCCGTGATTTTCACTTTGTATGAGAGCCCTTAGTCATGTGATAGACTTTAGTAACAGCCTTCCTGATGACATTTGAGTTAATGTGTTCCCTATGTACAACTGTGTTCAAAACAAAACTATTGCTGTTAATATTTCTTTTCCTGCTATCCTATGGAGCATCCCTCCCCCACCCCCATCTATCCACAAAAGTACTAAAAGACTGGGATTCCCTAGTCATCTCATCCCAGGTGTCTGGGATCAAGAAATCCTTGGAAGGGCAATAAACCACACCCATTATAATTCAACTTAAGGACCCCTATTACTACCTTCACAAAAATACCCTCTCAGACCTGACGCTAGACAGGGACTATAGCCCATAATCACCGAGTTTTAAAACATGGGCTTCTTGTTCCCACAACTCCACCCTACAGCACTCCCATCCTAGCAGTTAAGAAAAAGGACAACAGCTATCACCTAGTACAAGACCAATGAGCTTGGTCTTGTAAATAAATAAGTCTTGTGAATAAATAAATAAATAAATAAATAAGTCTTGTAAATAAATAAATAAATAAATAAAATAAGACCAATGAGCTTGGTCTTTATAAATAAGATGAGGCTGTTATACCTCTACACCCAACTGTACCAAATCCATATGTCATACTGGGTACCATATCTCCAAAGAGCCTCTGCTTTATGGTCCTGGACCTTAAAGATACTTTCTTCTGCATTCCATTGGCTCAACAATCCCAATTTCTGTTTGTGTTCTGTTTATATTCGACAGTTCCCAACAGCTTACCTGGACAGTACTCCCATAGGGATTCAGAATAACCTCCATCTGTTTGGCCAAGCACTTTCTAAGGATTTGCAAAACTTACTAATTGAGGGGGGGACTATCCTCCAATATGTGGGCAATTTGCTCATTTGCTCCCCTACTCAAGAGTTGGCCATTCCTTAAAATCTTCTATGGAAACTAGGCAAGGCCCTTTATAACTCCACTCATTTAGGATGAGATGCCTTACAAACTCTCATTTCCAGAACATTCAAAAGTAAAAGGCTTTCTCAAGTGGTTCAACAAATAACCCTCTCTTGCCCCACCTGCACATATATCAACCCCCAGGGCATCTGTTGGCCTCAATTAATCCAACCAATACCGAGGCATGGATCCTACCCTGGGAAAGACTGGCAGATGGATTTTACTCAGAGGACACCCTGAGGAGGATACAAATACCTCCTCGAGCTTGTTGACACCCTTACAGGATGGATAGAGGCATACCCCACAGGGACTGAAAGGGCAATTGCAATAGTCAACAAACTTCTATATGAAGTCATCTCCCAATTTGGCCTTCCAAACTCACTTCAGACTGACAATGGACCCCCCCACCCCCCACCCTTGGTGGCCACTATAGTTCAAACTGTCCCCTAAGCACTGGATGTCAAATACCACCTCCATTGTGCTTGGAGGCCACAGTCCTCCAGGAAGGTGGAAAGGGCCAACTGATACCTAAAAGGTATTTAAAAAACTCACATAAGAAACATCGTTAAACTGGAAAAAAGCCTTGCCAATTGTCCTTCTCTGTAGTTATGCTGCTCCTAAGGAAGCCCTGGGTTTAAATCCTTTCGAGGTCCCCCATGGGTGACCCCTCCTAACTACAGACTTCTTGCTAGATTTAGAGACTCTAGGAATACAAACTCACATTCTCTCTCTATCCAAATTTCAACGGGCTTTAAAGAAATACGGCCTAACGGTTTCCACTACCAAACAGGAGTCACCTCGTCTATGTGAACCTGATGACCAGGTTCTAATCAAAGTCTGGAAAGACAGTTCCCCTAAGTCCTAACTAGAACAGACTTGGAAAGTGCCTTTCCTGGTTCTTTTGTCTCCTTCTACAGCCATCTAGGTACCAGATATCCCTGGCTGGATCCATCACTCCAGAGTCAAACCCTGGAATCAACCCCAGCAGACATCACAGATGCCTACTCCTGTGAACCCCTCAAAAGCCTAAAGTTACTCTTCAGAAATATCCCTCATTACAGATAGGTCTTCCATCTTTTTCTGAAACATTCCATTAGGAATAAGCCTTGCTATAGCCATTTTTTTCCTTTTTTACAACTCAGTTGTCTCCTTCCCCCACTATGGAATCATTTCTCCTACAAACCCTTCACTTCCCTTCTACAAACCCTTTAATTAAAATTAAAAAATTTTAATACCAGGTAACACCTGTCTTCCTGGGTAATCTGTTTGTAACTACTTACAATTACACCCTTACTCCCTTTATTCCCCTTGTTCTAGGGACTCTTTTAATGGTACTTCTTGGACTACAACTAATCAATATGTTGGTATCCTTTGGCTTCTCCTGGGTACAAGCCATCAATTTCCAATTGATCCTCAGGAAGGATATCAACCTTTAGATACCTACAACTTTTTCCCTTTTGGAAGTCCCTTGAATGGATACTGGCAACCACCACCCTCCTTGATAGTCATCAAATGATGGACTCCCAGAATCTTCACAACGCCCTCTAACACCTTGAAGAAGCCAAAGCGGTCTGGATTTGGCGTCCAATCACTTGAAGGGGGAATGTTAGGCAGTTAATTAGTCATGAGGGAGGAGGGATAAAGCAGAAGCTGGCCACACCCTCAGAGCCCCAGCACCGCCCGCCTATCCCCCCCCCCCCCCAGCCCCAGCCCCGCCCCACCCCACCCCACCCAGGGTTAACAGTCACACGTTCAGGGGCGCCTGGGTGGCGCAGTCGGTTAAGCGTCCGACTTCAGCCAGGTCACGATCTCGCGGTCCGTGAGTTCGAGCCCCGCGTCAGGCTCTGGGCTGATGGCTCTGAGCCTGGAGCCTGTTTCTGATTCTGTGTCTCCCTCTCTCTCTGCCCCTCCCCCGTTCATGCTCTGTCTCTCTCTGTCCCAAAAATAAATAAAAAAACAAAACAAAACAAACAAAAAAAACAGTCACACGTTCAGAGCCACCTCTAAGGGCTAACAGAACAAGAAAGGCTTAGCCGTAGAAAGGCTCTGGCTCAAAAGCCACAAGGGGACTTGGAAGAGTTGAGCATGTGCACAAAAGGTGCAAGTTGCCTTTAAGGTCACAGCAAAAGCTCATTGAAAACTCGTAAATATACCATACATAAATACATACAATTGTAACAGAATGCATCACGTAGGCGCATGCTCAGGAGCCAAAGTGTTATAATCACCAGCTGTCAATCAAAAATGTCAATCAAATCTAAATTTGCATGATAGAAAGCAAGCTTAAAAGGACGCAGCTAGAACTTCTGGGTATCATTGCCACTCTTGCTCTGGCAGTGGCCTGCTTTCTCTCTTGGAAGTGTTCTATACTTTTCTATTCAGTAAATTCTCTCTCTCCATTCTGGTCTCGGGTCTCCAATTCTTTGGTCCATCTGGGACAAAAACCAAACGACCCTGTAATAAAAAGTAAGTATTTTGGGTATGAGATCTTGGTCACCTTCTAAAAACAATGTTCCTGAAGTTTTCTTATACATAAGAATCTTGAGAACTTATTACAAAAGCAGATTACTGGGTCCTATCCCTAGGGAATCACCTTCTATGGGTCTGGAGAGCCACACTGTCTGCTAATAATAAGACCCCAAGAGATTCTGATTTTGCCGAAGAAGGTTACATTTTAAGAAACAAGATTTTAAAATACCAATAGTATCTTTTTATAAGTAAAAAGAAGTGGATGAAATTCACAATTTCCTTCAGATCCTGAAGGCCTGATTGGCAAGGCAGATAAGGAGAAGCAGGGTGCTCACATATTCTTGTGCATTAACTTAGCACTTTACTTCTACTTTAGCTCTAACATACTGAAACCACTTCAGCATTTCTTTTGTAAGGAGCCTGTTATTTTTTTTTTTTTTCAACAATAATAGCAGGTATTACTGACACAACTGGTCCAAAAGTTATTCACCTTTGGCCAAGTCCTTCTATAGTATGATGTATTAGTAAATCATCCTTTAGTATATGCCTTGGTGTAGAATTCAGGTTTGCAGTACTAATTTGAAGCTAAATTAAGCTTGTCCATTTGCCAAATAACTGAAAGCAGTCCAGAAACGCTCTCTAGTTCCTTTGAAATACTTAAAAAAAATTAAAAAAAATTTTTAATGTTTATTTTTTTTTGAGAGAGAGAGACAGAGTGCAAGTGGAGGAGGGGCAGAGAGAGAGGGAGACACAGAATCCGAAGCAGTGTCCAGGCTCTGAGCTGTAAGCACAGAACCCAGTGCAGGACTTGAACTCATGAACTGTGAGATCATGACATGAGCCAAAGTCAGATGCTTAACAGACTGAGCCACCCAGGCCCCCCTAAAAACTTTTTTTTAATGTTTATTTTTTTTTTAGAGAGAGACAGAGTGCGAGCAGGGAGGGGCAGAGAGGGAGATGCAGAATCTGAGGCAGCCTCTTGGCTCTGAGCTGTCAGCACAGAGCCTGACACGGGACTTGAACCCGTGAACCGTGAGATCATGACATGAGCTGAAGTCGCACTTAACCGACTGAGCCACCCAGAGGCCCTTTGGTTCTCTAGTTCCTTTATTTATATGCTGTCAATTAGCTTTCATATGTGGGCAGTCCTCTGGGATTTTCTATGTGGTTGATGCTCATTTATTTTAGGATCGGTGTATGGTATATGAATTAATTTAACATCTATTTTGTTATTTATCCTACTTGATTTGTAGAAACTTGGTTGTATGTTAAGGATTGCATTGTTTCCTGCGCTCCTCCCAAGTTCATGTTGAAGCTGGAACCCCTAGTACCTCAGAATGTGACTGTATTTGGATATAAAGTCTTTCAAGGGGTAATTAAGTTAAAATGAGGTCATTAGGGTGGGCCCTCAGCCAATAGGACTGGTGCCCTTATAAGAGGAAATTTGGGCACAGACATATCAGAAGACCATGTGAAGACAGGGAGAAGACAGGCATCTACAAGCCAAGGAAAGGCCTCAGAAGAAATCCACACCATACACCCTTCTAGCCTTCAGAACTGTGAGCAAAGAAGTTTCTGTTGTTTAAGCCACCAGTCTGTGGTACTTTGTTGCAAAAGCCCTGGAAACTGAATACATTGTGTTTTCTTTAAAGGTCTCTCAGGGTAGGTCCCTCCTACATTAGAGTAAGTTTGCTTGCATTTCTTCTACCAGCAGGAGAGGGCATCTTCATGAAGTCAAATTTTAGACAATACTGAAGTTACATTAATGTTCTTGTTTTACTCTGGTCACTAAGTCTTTTTGGATAGTACCTAAGAATCCTAGCCTTAAACAACTAAATTACTATATTGTCTCAGTGGGCATTTCCCTCAAATAATGGATCTAGGTGGCAGCCAGATTGATTTATTTGCTCAGTAAATATTTCTTGGCTGCCTACTCTGTGCCAAGAATTGTTGTAAGTTATAGGTACTGGGATCCTAACAATTTGAATTAAACAAAGTTCAGACTTGCATGTGGTGTGTGTGTGTGTGTGTGTGTGTGTGTGATGTGTAGATAATATATACTTAAATGTATAATATGTTAACTGGAAATAAAGCAGGGCAAGGGGAAAAGAAGTCTGGGGTTGTGTTTAGGGGCTAGGAATGGGGATATTTTACAAAGGATGGGCAGAAAAGCCTCTAGGAGGAGGTAAGGTTAAGGTACACACAGAGTCTACATGAAGCGGGGGATGTGTGGATGCGGAGATGTGTCACCCAGATTCCCCTTCAAGGAAGGATTTCTACCTCCGTTGTTAGTGAGCTTTCAACAGACAGCCTTTAATATCAGAACTTTCAGGGATTGCTTCAGCTGCAAAAAGCCACTTTTTCAAGGGCACATCCTTCCTGTGGATGGCCCATGTTTAATGACTGATCAAG
Source organism: Neofelis nebulosa (assembly GCF_028018385.1). NCBI lineage: Eukaryota > Metazoa > Chordata > Mammalia > Carnivora > Felidae > Neofelis > Neofelis nebulosa. The sequence goes on along the minus strand of NC_080787.1, from coordinate 60,855,161 downwards.
GTGTGGGGGTATAAAAGCCTCAAAATAAAAACCCAAACAAGACCTACCTGATGGGCTGTTTTAGTTTCAGAGTCTCCCCCTGGGGCAGTTTAAGCCTACATAGCTTCCTTTCCCTCCTTTCCACAGTTGATTCCAAACATATTCCCTCCTAAGCACCCTGTGTGCAGAACGCTGTTTCAGAGTAAGCTTCTTGGAGAACCCAGTCTGTTACGTGGAGGCATCCATGTGGAAATCTGAGGAAGGACATTTCCCTGCAGAAGAAATAGTAAGTGCAAAGTTCACCAAACTATCACTCATATGGTAATGACATGGCTACACAAGGAAGGACAGAACAAATCTGCTTGGCTTTGTGAGGCCATCCCAGAGGGACCAAGATGGGACAGAGATGGCCAAGAAAGGTGTTAGGTAGCAAATGTCTTGCAGGGGGTAGTCAAAAACTTCCTAGGGAGGAGAAAGTAAAAAGGAGACAGAAATGGAGATGGTTTTGACTTTGAATTGATGTAAATCCAACAGGCAGGCTTCTTTGAGACTTCTGGGACTCTGAGGAGGACCAGAGTCCTCTGAGGACTCTGAGGAAGGAAACAGCTTTGTCTAGACTAGGACACTAATCAATCTGTTAGAGCTTCAGAAATGCTCTAGTTGTAAAGAGGTTATAGAAGTTAACCATAGAAAACAAGCAATACTCCCTCAACCTCATCCCCCTGCCCGCAGGACAAAATAAAGCACAATGTCTTGAAACAAGCTCAAAGAGAAGACGGTTAAAGAACCAAATTTTCTTTACAAAGGGAAATAATTCCAGCAGTGTCTTCTCTTTATTTACATAGGACACAGGGAAAAGGTTTGCATGAAAATTATACACAGTTTGAATTTTATATGACTAAACAAAATGAGCACTTTCAGTTTGGGATTATTTTTGGCTCTTTGTTCCTCAGACACTTCTTTCCTACTTGCCGTTCACAAACCCACCAGGATGGTGTAACACAACCTATTTAAGATTGATGATAGAAATTTAGGATTTTGTCAAATTAGAACAAGTCCTACGGTCCATGGGAGTATTAGGGAAAACAATAGATGAAGAGTTGAACTTTGTTACCAGAACATTTTCATCACTCAAAAAAGAAATGCTGAGCCATTAACAGTCATTCTCCATTGTCCCTCCCCCAGTCCCTGACAACCACTGATCTATTTTCTGTCACTATAGCTTTGCCTATTGCCTACTACATATTTTAAATCTCTTTTGGCTTAATACTCTGCTAACCTTTTAAAATCCTCTCTCTTTGCTCTAAGTAGTCTTTTTAGTTTAATTTAAATGACTGTCTACTAAGCTGAAACTCTCCTAATTTAAGGTTTAGTGAAGAACCATACATTTGATTCCACAAATCCTTACAGTGAAAGATATACAAAGCTTCACGTTTTGTTTTTCCTCTTTTATTTTGATTTACCTTTAATAGAAATCCAATTCAAGGATACAGGATATGAAAAAAAGGGAAAAGAAAATGTGAGAAGCATATGGAGGAGGAGGAGGAAGAGGAGGAGGAGGAGGAAGGGGGAGGAGGTGGAGGGATATGACAGTAACGTAGAAAAGAAATTATACTGAAGAAACTTAAGAAACAGCCACTGACTGATTCCAAAAAAAAAAAAAAAAAAAAAAAATCACCACCCCAAGACCAAAAACAAACAAAAAAGGATGAAAAAAGACAACCAGATCATACATGATGAAAAACATTTTTTGTTTCACAGTCTAGGTCAGGGGCCCCCAAGACATATTTGAAAGGAAGTCTCCATTTCCATGTTAAGCTCTAATTCCTTTCAATAAGGCATCTGATTTGTGGTGTGGATTTTGAGTGCTTTATTAGCCATGAGGAAAGAAGATACAGCAGTTTCATCATTTGGGGGAAGATAAGAACATCCTTTTTCTCTTTTTAAGGTTTTGGAGATCAGAAACATCTTTTTACATGAGAACAAAAGACAAAGAATTTGATTAAAAGTGATACGATAAGCTTTTATTGTATAAAGGTAATTTGAGATGAACGAGGAACAGACTACATAACACCAAGTGTACTAGAACAACATGTAACAAAGACAAGTCTACTGCCTGTCTTTCCTGATTCCCAAGCTTAAGCAACTTCGGTTTGTATTATTTCTTCACGGGAGATTAACTGAAATTCTAGACATTAAATTTAACTCAAAAATAACATTCCTGTCACAAACTGTGGATGGGAAATGTTGCTTCTAAAAATTTTGGTATTTTAACACAGCAAATTGAATGTTGGAAACAAAACATAGAGAACATGTTTTCTGTATCTTCAGGCTTGACTAGTAGGAAGGGTTTCAATTAAAGGCCATGACTTTAATGTAAAGGATATCCATTTCCAAATTTAAATGGGAATGGATAACATAAGAAAGGTAGAAAAAGCAATTATGGAAGATTTACAGAAGCATGATGGGAAGGCATTTATGGTGGGTTAAAGATGGTGCCAAAGTCTTTGATACTCCTTTCATAGAATGATGGGATTCATTGAGTCCAGACTAGTCTTAGTGATTTCCTTGACCAACAGAGTTCAGTGCCAATGACACTGAATGACTTTCAGCGTTCAGAAGTCAGAAGCCTTATAGCTTCTTCTTTGGTCTGTTGGACTGTTTGCTCTTCGCACCCTTCGGACTCTTCCTCTTCAGGTACTGACTCTTCAAAACCAGAGGCTATGCGTTGAGAAGACCCAACCACACTGAGAGACAGGATGGAGGTGCTTGAGTCCACAGCTACAGCTGAACTCTCAGTGGATGGCCAGAGCAAACTGCTGGCTGTCTTGGACATCCCATCCAGCCGAACCTTCAAATAATTGTAGTCCAGCCAATATCTGGACCTCAACTGTGTGAGGGTCTCTAAGGAGAACTACTCAACTGAGCCCTGCTTGAATTACTGACACCTCACATTGCAACCAATAAATGGTTGTTTTAAGCTGCTACATTTTGGGGTGATTTATTATGCCCTAAGATTTAACCAGAGCTGTCCTGGTTTTGTCAGACTGCTCTAGCAACTTCTGTCACATCGGCTTGATGATGAACTTCTCGGGTTTCCAAGAATAGGAGAAACCGGGTTTGGAAACTTGCAACAGACAAGTCATACAATTATGAGGTGGTACTATAACACCAAAGTGAACTTTTAATGATTTTGTTGCTAGGTGAAGTATCTCTCCTTAAGCCTCTATCTCTTATGTCTTCATTACATCTAACAGCATAAATAAATAAATAATAAATAAATAAATAAATAAATAAATAAATAAATCTACATAACAATGTCCATGTTCTTCACTATGTTCTTTATCTGAATGATGCTAGCCAGAAGGAGTTAGTACTCTACCTGCTTGAACTTTGCTCCAGACCACCTGTTCTCTCCGTCCTGGGAAGGGCTGCTTTTGATTACAGCACTCCTTGGGCCTGCCAGGATTTCGGCAGCCCCGGCTCATAGTTGATTCCAGGGCAGACTGTTCTGAGCATGACCTGCTGGCATCCCAACACTGTGTGTGACTACATGCTGATCTGCCCAAAACATTTTTTGACTTTCTCCCAGGCCGCCTACACTGCCACTGCCTCTTCCTCCTCCTCCTTATTGCCTAATCAGTGCTTAAAGGATTTATTTCCCTATCATTAGCCCAAATGTTAGAAATGTGTTGCTGCCATATCAACCAGCCTTTGTCTATACTCTGTATCAAGTCTGAAATTTGTTTGAAGCATATTTCAGTCCTTATTTCCATATGGTTCTTCACTTGTCTAAGACAGGAGATAAAATTCACCACCAACCTATTTGAAGTATCCAGTTGTATAAATGCCTCAGGTTTTCCTTCACCATTAAGTCACTGAGCTTTTCCAGGCATCTGAAAATATACACATGTGACTTCTCCATGATTTGTAATCATTAGTAACCTGAAAAATACCACGTTGTTATGGTATCTTTAGATGAGAAGTATGGTGGGTCCATGGGGTTGATAGGAGGTAGTTGGGTGTCACTTCATTTTATAGATCAGTTGATCAATTAATTTAAAGATTTTATTTATTTATTTTGAAAGAGAGAGAGAGAGAGAGAGAGACACTGCAAGTGGGGGAGGGGCAGAGAGAGGGGAAGAATCCCAAGCAGGATCCACACTGTCAGTATAGAGCCCAACTCTGAGCGGAGCACAGAACTCAGGACTGTGAGATCATGACCTGAGATGAAATCAAGAGTTGGATGCTTAACTGACTGAGCCACCCAGGTGCCTCTAGGTTTATTCTTTTAGAGAAGAAGTCACAAACTGAAAAGTCAGTGTGGTAGGATGGGAATAAAGGTGGGAGTTTAGGGTGTAGGGAGCTGTATGATGAGGTATACGAATGAAGACAGTCCGCTTTGTAAATGTATATCATAGCAGCATTATTATAACCCCAAACAAACCCTGAAACCTCAGTTCCTTTTATTATTATTTATTTCTATTTCATCACACTTGATTTTTCCTTGTAGATGTCATAGTTCGTATAGAGGTTTGTTTTCTAATAATGTCTTAAGTTGAATGCCTTCAACTTAAAACATGCTTTATATTAAACCTATAGAGATAGGGATGCCTGGGTGGCTTAGTTGGTTAAGCGTCCAACTTCAGCTCCGGTCATGATCTCCCAGTTTGTGGCGTCGAGCTCCACATTGGGCTCTGTGCTGACAGCTCAGAGCCTGGAGCCTGCTTCGGATTCTGTGTTCTCTCTACCCCTCCCCCACTTGCTCTCTCTCTCTCTCTCTCACTCTCTCTCTTTCTCTCAAAAATAAACATTAAAAGACAGAGAGAGAGAGAAAGAGGGAGAGAGAGAGAGAATAAACCCGTAGGGATGATTTTTTACTTCCACCAAAGTATATACTCTTATCTCATTTTTTACAAAATCTATGAGGAATCCTATGTTTCATTTTTCTACCTTTGATGTAGGCATGAATGCAAAGACATATTTCTGTATTCTAAGAAAATCAGCAGCACAAGTATAAATGATAAATGGCAGTTCACACTGGGTTTGTGAGTTAGAGAGAAAATGGAAAGTGGTTATTATTGGATTGAATTGGAGACAGGAAGCAGCATCTAAAGGAGGCATTGCCACTTAGCTCTGGATGTGTCATGTGGGAATGTCAGAATATGGGCCAAGCTTTGCCAGATCTTCTGATTTTTCATGAAAGGTTGGATATTTGGATAAAAATCTTCTGATCCAAATATGGGCTACCAAGTCAACTTATAAACAAATGTGTGGGTCAAACGAAGCACAGTGCAGGCGATATATGGATGAGGGCTGCCTATTGGGGATCTTGGCTTAGAGCATGTATCTATATCTGAATATGGAAGGTTATGAGAAAGAATTTTAGTTCTTAGCTTTTCTACATAATTATGATGCATATTGTTATTTTCAGCTAACACTGAGCAATTATAACCAAGGAAAATTTTCCAGAGACAGAATGAGACTCAAATAGGGAAGTGACATCCTAAGGACTTGTGTGAAAGAAATCCATGTGGCATATGCAGAGGAATAAATGGAATGAGAAGGACCTGGACCCCAGTCTGAAAGACAATAAGAGACTCCATTCAACCACATTGGCCAAGGGTCTTTTCATTTGTTACATGGTGATGAGAAATTAAAAATTGATATGAAATCTGTTGTGATCTATTTCTCTCAGAAAATTATGTATGTGGGAGGTATGTGGTTGGGGCAGGAGACCAGAGCTACTGCAGATGAGATGTTGGTCAAGGACTAAACTTAAGCATGAGCTGGAGTTGGGAGTCTCAGTAAGAGATCTTGTGATGGAAGGTCTAATGTGGCCTCCCCTCAATTGAGTCCAGGACAATGTGTCAAACTTTCTTTCCCGGAGCACAGCTAATTGGTGGACTTGGCTAAACTGGGAGGTCCCATCCTTTACCACATCCTGACTGGTAGAAATACCAACACTTTGAAAAGATAGTCTGGAATTGAACATAATTTTCAAGGAGAGAGCTGCCTTTTTGCCTTTACTGGTTGGTGGAATAAGAGGCTTCTCCTAAAATAGTGGGTTGTAGATATATATGTGGTCTTGCACTAGTATCTATGGGTGTTCCATAAATTTATCCTTGAATCTCTCTGGGAACCTGACAGAGGTAAGAGATTCCATTGATTCATGAAGATGGTAGTTTTGAGTGCCTCTATTAAGCACCTAATGTTGAAGTACTTCAGACATCACTAAAATCCAGTCTATTTTCTCCTGAGGAACTTTAGAATCTTGATACATTTCTCTACCAGCTGTCCCCACCCCCATCTCTATTTTTTTTTTTTTTTGAGAGAGAGAAAGAGAGAAGGCACATGCACATGCATGTGCATAAGCGGGGAAGGGGCAGAAGGAGAGAGAGAGTCTTAAGCAGGCTTCACGCTCACCAGGGAGCTCTATGAGGGGCTCTATCTCAATGAGGGGCTTGATCTCACTGACTGTTGGTTGAATCATGACCTGAATTGAAATCAAGAGTCAGTTGCTTAACTGGGTGCTGCCTCCAACTCTAGTTTTTAATAAATTCTCAACCAAGAAGGGGTCAAGCCTGATTGAGTCAGGTGTGAACTAATGGGCTGGTGTTTGGAATAGGTTTCTTAGGGAACTAGAATAAGGTTTCTCACTGGACACAAGAATTGATAAGATTGTGCACCATCAAAGCTGTAAAAAATTACAAAGAGGAGGTGAATTAGGAAGATTGCTAAATCTGTGGCTGCAGAGGCAGGAAATAAGTTGGAATTTGAGGATTAGAGATGGAGAAACAGAAAAAATCCTGGATCAAATTGGGGTGTGATTGAGTGGAAGAGTAAGAATGATTCTGATCAATTGCTTAGAAGAGTGTGACAAAACCTGTCGGTGGGCACTGCAAGAAAATCTGCTAGAAAAACCTTCCTGGAGCACTATTTAGAATGTCAGTTGTTTAATGGTAGTTTACATTACATTACTTCCCACATTACAGCGTCAAATGCACATTTTGCATGAATTTTTAAGACAAAACGTAGGACTTCAAAGACAATTTACCCTTGCCTAGGCTGCTTTGGGTTGTGCTAAAGCCATCAGGGTGGCATGCCCAGTCTCTCTCCTTTGTTATTATAAAGGATATTTCAGTGGGAAAGTCTGAGAGTCAAGGGAGGAACATCAAAGAGTGGTCTAGGCTTGCTCTAATGGGCAGTAGGTGCATGGTCATGTGGATGGATCAGATGATTTTAAAGGCCAAGGAATGAAACGTTTTTGTTTTTTTTTTAATTAAAAAAAATTTTTTTAACATTTATTTATTTTTGAGACAGAGAGAGACAGAGCATGAACGGTGGAGGGTCAGAGAGAGAGGGAGACACAGAATCTGAAGCAGGCTCCATGCTCTGAGCTGTCAGCACAAAGCCCGACACGGGGCTCGAACACACAGACCGCGAGATCATGACCCGAGCTGAAGTCGGCCGCTTAACCGACTGAGCCACCCAGGCGCCCCAAAAGTGGTACTTTTTAAACAGTGAGTTACAATGGTTTAACAGTACATGAAACCATTTAAGGGCATTGTTACTCGTGTTGGAAAAAAAAGAGAAACAAATTAAAAAATTCACATTTTTAGCATTTTTTGTGAATATTTTGTTATATGAGGTGACTGCAATGGGTTGTAATGTATAACATATTTACTGTGGATTGTGCTAAAAAATTAAGTCACTATTCTAAAATTTTTTTTTAGTTTAAGTAAAACTGTTCCTTGGTTAAGTAAATTTGACCCTGTAAACAAATTTAAAGTCTTTTAACAATTTTAACAAGAATTTTTTCTTTTTTTAAATTAAAAAAATATTTTTAATGTTTATTTATTCCTGAGAGATAGAAAGAGACAGCGTGAGCAGGGGAAGGACAGAGAGAAAGGGAGACACAGAATCTGAAGCAGGCTTCAGGCTCCAAGCTTCAGCACAGAGCCTGATGTAGGGCTCGAATCCATGAACTGCGAAATCATGACCTGAGCCAAAGTTGGACATTTAACCAATTGAGCCACCCAGGAGCCCAAGTATTTTTTTGAACAATAAATATGCTAATGCAAATTAGAAACATCAAGCTCATTTTTTTTTTTTTTAAGGTTTATGGCTTATCAGAGCAAGGAAACCAGTGGAAATAAAAATGCCCTAGTACAGCACAAGATGTCACAGGTCTCTAGCATCTTTACACATTTATTTTTGGGGGTTAAAATAAATACATGTGTTTAAACATCTCTTAAAGAATAAAGGAATCATGTTTTCAACAGATAATTTTCTTAATACATTTTATGACTCCCCATCGTGTCTTAAATCTTAGTGTTCCTGCTCCACAGACTTTTTCTAGGTCTTTGATTTTTACTTTTATTTCTGACAGTGATATTTGCAGCATTACCTCCCAGCATCTGGCTTGGCTTTTAGTAAGGATTATGTAGAGTTTTTCCTTCCTGATTACCCCTCTTCTCAGTATCAAAGCCTAAAGATGCAATCAAATCAGAAAAACAGCAGCCTTTATTTCTTAGGACATTTGCACTTCTGAAGACAGCACACTGGTGCATACCAAGTTCCTAGTTCCTCTGCTCAGCTCAGGAACATTCCTTCTGGACACTTTCTCACATGTACATTCAATAAAATCATTGAAAAGTGATAGTAGGGCAAACCAAGAATTCTATAACAATAATGACTTAAAAGGAATAATATAATATTTATGTGTCTCCTGGCCCCACCCCCATCCCAAATTCATGTGTTGAATTCCTAACCTCCAATGTGACTTTATTTGGAGATAGGGACTCAAAAAAAAGGTAATTAAGGTTAATGAGGTCATAAGTGTGGGGCCTTAATCCAAGAGGACTGCTGTCCTTATAAGAAGAGGGAGAGACACTAGGGTGGTTCATGCACAGAGAAGAAGCCATTTGAGGACACTGGAAGAGGGTGGCGGTCTGCCAGCCAAGGAGAGAGAGGTCAGAGGAAAAATCAAACCCGCTGACACCTTGATCTTGGACTTCCAGCCTCCAGAAATGTGAGAAAATTTATTCTTCTTGTTGAAGGTACTCAATATGTGTGTGTGTGTGTGTGTGTGTGTGTTTATGGCAACTCTTGCAAACTAATACATTGATTGTGTTTCCTTTTTGCTGTGTGTTCTACAAAACTCAGAACCAAACATGAATTTCATATAAACCATACTGTTGTTTCTCATCGTTCACATGTTTTTGGCCTTTCTTTTGTGACACAGATTTTTTCTATTTAAATTTTATTAGCTTATTATTTGTTTTCATTGTTTACTGCCTGAAAGCCTTGCAGGACAGAACCAGGACAAAGAAATAAATAGCACTTTAAATGAATTCTTTGTCCTTATAAGTTCTTCTCCTCTTTTACAGGCTTACCTTCTCAGTGTCCTGTGCTGGTCCCTTTTCATTTTCTAGACCCTTTAATGTTGGAGTTCTGCAGGGCTCAAACTTAACTTTGTCCTGTGTAAACTGGCTCCCTGCAGGATCTCCGTCAGTCTCCGGAAACTTTAAGTACGAGCTATATATACATTCAGCCTAAACTGTTCCCCTGAACTCCTCACACAAATATCCAACTGTTTATTCAATATCTTCACCTGGATGTCTAACAGGCATCTCATATTTAATCTGTCCAAAGCCAAGCCAAGCTCCTAATTCTTCTCATCCCTTCCTAGGGTTTTGATAAACGCCATCTTGGTCTTGTCCATCCCAGTAAACAGCGACTCATCCTTCCAGTTGTCTAAACCTAAAACCTTGGAGTCAACTTTGACTTTCCTTTCTTTCATCTCCAATTTTAAGTTTCATCTGAACTGTTGACATTTTACTCATCATCGTCTGAAGTTTAGGATGTCCATCAACAAACAATAAATCAAGCCCTGATTTGATGCATTTATCAAATTTCCTGGTGTAAATATTCCCACCATGGCCAACCAGTTTCAGACTTCTAGAGTGCTGTTATTTATTTATTTATTTATTATTTTTTGATTTTTAAAAATGTTTTATTTATTTTTGAGAGAGAGAGGGACTAGCAGAGAGTGTACCTAATGTGGGGCTCCAACTCATGAAGTGAGATCGTGACCTGAGCCTGAGTCTGAGGCTCACCCAAGGGAGCCATCCAGACACCCCTACAGTGCTGTTATTTAAGATGGAGTTGGGAAGACACTACAGCAGTAGCACTCCCTTACATAGCATTTCTACCATTCAGATTCAGGAGGCATGCATAACCTTAAAAGCATGGATAATAATAAAATGTAGCCAAATAGTTAGGAAGTGATTAGTTTTAAATATTTATTACCTTTGTTTGTATGAAATTAATTTAATTTTAGGTTGATAGAATTTAATTTTTAGTGACGACTGTTTTACAACTGGCTTGCAAAATTCCTGGAAACTTAAATAATTGCTTTTGTGAGCTGGCAAGAGTGGGCTCTGGTACAATACTGGCAATTTTGCTTATCATCCTGTATCAAATGGCTATCCCCTTCCAATCACTCTTTATCCTCCTTATCCTGCTATATTTTTCTCCATTAGTATTTAACACACACACACACACACACACACACACACATTTTTTTTTTCTTGGCACTGAAACTTGAGGGATGTAAAATTTGCTTATTTTGTTCACTTCTGTATCCCCAGTGCTTAGAACAGGTCTTGCACAGCCTTTAGGTGCTTATGTATTGAAAGAATGGATGACTTTATTAATATTTTGTTCAAAATGGATATTAGCTTGTTATGGAAAAAAGCAAAGAACTGGGAATCAGAATACTATTCTGTGCAGTCGCTGCATGCAACAGTTACTCTCACAACTTCCCTATGAGGGAAGTATTATTATTATTACCATTTTACAGATGAGGCAACAAGGCACAGCTTTGCCCAATGACAAATAGCAGATAAACAACACAGCCAGGATTCACACTCTGACATTTTGGTTCCAGAAACAACACAATAAAGAAAAAGGTTATTTTTTTTTTAATTGTTGAAAAATTTAAAAATGTACAGAAGTAGATGGAATAGAATAATGAAATTCAAATATCCATCATCCAACTTTAATATTTATCAACTCATGGCCAATTTCTTTTCATCTATACTCCTTTTCCTGACTACATTATTTTGAAAGTAATCCAAATAATGATTTTATTAATATTTCCATGTTTATCTCTAAAAAATAAATACTAATCCACATTCTGGTTGGAAATTTTGTACTATCCATTTTTGGCCTAGTGTTTGTGGGTGCTATTTAATTTTTTCTGAAATAAAATTTCCTCATCTGCAGAATGGATACACTATTTTTTCTTGAATATTGATTAAAGCAATATATTCAAAACACTTCGTTCAACTACAAAACATTATATAAAGGTTGGGTTTTCAACTCCTATGTCATTACCCACATTGTGCTATTCACACCCTTAAAGGCTCTACATCAAAGCCTAGGTTGGCTGAGTACAGACAAGCATGACCTGCTTTTTCCCAGCAATGTGGTTTCTCAAATAACATCATGCCTCATAAATACGCCAGAGTTCTTACAGAGAGTCAGCAGTTACATGGAATGTATCAGTCCTTACAAGACTGCAAAGCCTTAAGAGAAAACAATAAAGTATTACTTTTATATTATAATAAAGAAAAGCTGTTGAGCATCATAAATATTTACAAGAATCTATCACAACTTGCTTCCCAAATAAGAGTCTAAATGTATGTAACATTGTACAAGGGTGAGAGACAGAACAAAATGAGAGGCACACCTTCATGGAGCCTCAATTGTATTCCATCATAAATAACATAAAACATTCTTTTAAATAACAATCATATCAACATACACTTTTAGAGTTCTTAATATGTGTCCAGCACTGTTGCAAATGTTTTTGAATATTAGCTCATTTAACACTCACAACTCTATGAGGTAGATGCAATTATCTCCATCTGGCGGTTGGGGAAACAGAGGTACAATGAGGTTAAGAAATTTGTCAGTGTCAGAGAGCAAGTAGTGGGGAAGCCATCATTTAAATTCAGGTGTCTGCTTTAGAGCAGCTTCTGCTGCTGTGCTATTTCTCCTATCAAAAGAAAAAGGAGGGCTCACTTCAGCAGCACCTATACTAAAATTGGAACTACACAGAAGATTAGCATGAGCCCTGTGCAAGGATCACACGCAAATTCATGAAGCATTCCGTATTTTTCTGGATTGATGCCAAGTTCAGAGTATTTGTGGTAGTCATGCTCCGCTGTTAAGTTAGAATATTTGGGTGAGAGGTCATATATCATGGTTTACTAAATAAATGACTTTGGGTAAATAAAAGATAAAAAAAAAAAAAAAAGGAAGACGAAGCAGAAGAAAGAGAAAGGAAAAAGGAACCAATAAAGCAATGGCTTTCAAACATCTAGGTATTCAAGTACTCCCTTTGCAATTCTTATTCATAAAAAATATTCAGGAAATCAACACACTGGTCAGTTGCTTATATTTTCTTCTAAGACACACTTGAAAATAAATTCATATTTACTAAAATAAAAAGAAATACAGGTGACCCTTGAACAAGATGAAGGTTAGGGGCACCAGGCTCCATGCAGTTGAAAATCTGTGTATTACTTTGGACTCCCCAAAACTTAACTACTAATAATCTGCTGTTGACTGGACACCTTACTGATAATATAACCAGATTAACACATATTTTGTTTGGTCTGTATATGACATACTGTGTTCCTTTTTTAAAATATGTATTTTTTAATGTTTATTTTTTATTTTGGAGAGAGAGAGAGAGACAGAGCGTGAACAGAGGAGGGACACGGAGAGAGGGAAACACAGAATCCAAAGCAGGCTCCAGGCTCTGAGCTGTCAGCACAGAGCCTGACATGGGGCTCAAACCCACGAACCATGAAATCATGACCTGAGCTGAAGTTGGATGCTTAACTGACTGAGCCACCCAGGTGCCCAACATACTGTATTCTTAACAATAAAATAAGCTAGAGAAAATAAAATGTTATTGAAAAAATCATAAGGAAGAGAAAATACATTTACAGTACTGTAAAAAATATGCATATAAGTGAGCTCATGCAGTTCAAACCTGTGTTGTTCAAGGGCCACCTGTATATTTACATGTACTTCATTCCAGATGATCTCATTTATCATGATCTTGGACGCATTGGATTATGGAATAGACTGCAGCAAAACTGAAACAAATCAGTAATTAAGGTGGCAAAATTTGAATTCATGGCAAGTGTGTTGTGTAGAGTTGGGCCTTCTGGGCACATTATTCTGCTGTCAGAAATGTGTGTAAGAAGTGTGAAATAAGCTGATTAGGGACTGAGGCTTAGAAAACAAAAAACAGGGGCACCTGGGTTTCTCAGTCAATTAAGTGTCTGATTTCGGCTCAGGTCATGATCTCATGGTTTGTGAGTTCTAGCCCCACGTCGGGCTCTGTGCTGACAGCTCAGAGCCTGGAGCCTGTTTCAGATTCTATGTCTTTCTCTCTCTCTCTCTCTCTCTCTCTCTCTCTCTCTCTCTCTCCCACCCCTCCCCCCACTCCCGCTCTGTCTCTCAAAATGAATAAATGTTAAAAAAATTAAAAAAAAAACCGAAAGACAAAATCTAGGGATACATATCTGTAAGCAGTGGATATTGGTCATGGGGTTTCTCAGGAGTTCTTATTTCCTGACACTAGGGATACACCCTGAATAACAGTCCTTATTCTCAAGTACCTCAGAGCCTACTGGACAAGACAGATCTGTAGATATTTTAGAGCAACGTGATATGGAGTTCGAGAGGGATTTGCAAAGATAGTAAGTTTGTAGGGTAAGAAGTGTTCCTGTTCTGTCTGGGAGAATAAGAAGTGGCTTATTTATGACTTTTAGAGAAAATGTGGAAGAAAGAGAAAGACTTTGAATCTTGCAGAAGGGTAAGAAGGGAAAAGCCTAACAGTGCCATTAGTCAATCGCACGGAGGAAAAAAAAAATTGCAGCTAAGGGATCTATGCCAATACATGCAGAACATGTGTCCATGTTGAATCTTTTGTCTCCACAGCTCAAACTCCCTTGACTTTTACACTTAAGAATTGGAGATGGAGCTAGAATTGTGTTTGCTTCAAGAGCCTATCATGTTTGGGCTTGTCTTATGACGAAGTGATGTGGGGCTACCAAGACTGCCTGACACTGAGACAGTATAATGTCATGTTTAGGAAATAACATATTTGGAATACAAATCACTAGAAAGTAGAGAAGCTTGCATATTAATCTTTGGGGTTTTGGGGTCTGGAGACCAGATTTAATTCTGGGCTCTATCTCTTGCCAACTGTGACATGTGGGTAATTAATTTAATTTCTTGATGCCTTTGTGTTTTCATTTGTAAAACTGGTGGCACCACCAACTTGGGGGGTGGTTATAAAGATTAAATTAGATCATGTGTATGTAGAACACATTCTGGCAACAAAGAACTTCATGGAAAATAACTTGTTATGTGGGAAAAGTTACCACTGTTGGTTAGATTATGTGTGGGTTGGGAATGGCCAGCCAATGTTTTGAGGGAGGAATTATCCTCTAGTTTAGGTTCTTGGAATTCAGGTTTAAATTCCAGGATGAGGGAGTACAAATGGAGGACAAGTGGAAGTCAAAAAAGCAGAGGTATCTATACTTCCTGATGGCAGTGGCAGTGGTGCCAGTAGCTATAGAAGTTCAAGCTCCATTGGGGAACACTTGGCCCCTTCAATACCAGGCATTCAGTGTAAACTTCAGTGGGCTACAGTAGTGTGCATGCTTTTGTGTGGGACAGTAGAGACCCCCTCAGTAAACCCCATTCTGGCTACTGCATTGGATGTCAAGGGCGACAGGAGACATCACTTCAGTAAGCTAGAACAGAAGAGTACAGCCAATACAATATTCAGAAGAACACATTCTTAATTTTTTTGGTGGCTCAGTTTTCCCCAGAGCATGCTAGGACAGAACCAGAAAAATCCTGATGCTTGATTACCATTGTGATTATTTTTTTCCCTTGGGCTGGTGTGTTCCGGGAAACATAGTTTCCACTTAAGTAATAGTGGAAAGGAAGGAAGTAAGAAGATTTCTCCTAATAATAGAAATGAACAAGAAAGTGGCAAATAATATTCAGTATAGGCAAGGGTAATGGTTAGCATCCAGTAATGAGTAATACAAAGTATGATTTCAAGGTAAAGGATTCTGAGATATCAATTTGAATTCAAGGGTAGATTTTCAAGTAATCACTCAATGTGTTCATTTAATATAAGGCAAGTAAAATATTGGGAAGTTAGGGAAGTTATTATAATGAGAAAATAAAGCATAGTTTTCTTTTATTCAAAAAACCATGGTGTGTTTTTTTGGCAACATATTCAAGGAAGACAATAGAGCTAAAAATAAATAAAGGTCGGTGGGAGAAGGAAATGAAAATTAGAGAATGGAAACCTTCCACGTAGAAGCAGATTTGAAAGACTGGAGTCTAATGTGGAAAAGACCCAGAGACCCAGGAGATAGAATCAAAGTCTATTGCACAATAAAGGGTGTGGATGGGGAGAGTGCGGACTTGGTCATCAAATCCCTAAAATTCCAGCATTATTAGATAATCACTAAAGCTTCAAACAATTTAATTTAGGACAAATAAAGGGAAAATCTATTTTAAAAAGTGAGTACTATACATATAGAATTTATCCTGAACAGGTTGAAAACTTAAATATCAAATTTAAAATTTAGAAGAGCATGAAAATCAATTTGTAATGAACTTTAGTAAACATTTAGGCAGCTTGGTGTTTTTCAAATCTTTCTATATTAACACACGGGGAACAATTAATATGGTCTCTATCTGTCTATAGACAGAATTGGGGTACTTGGTTGAATGGCATTGTTTCCATCTTTTGAGAAAATTAAAGTGGTTTGACACTTTACAGTCTCCTAAGTCAGTAGCTGAGTTAAGAATATAAACCCTGTTATCTGACTTCCATTTTAGGATGACTTAGGGAATAGCGCCTATAATTCATGAGAACACTATTGATATTTTGAATTATAATTGTTAACAATATTAACAACAAGAGATATATATATTTTTAGGTAAAATCACCATCTTATGTAAAGCACTTCATTCTTTGGCAAATCATAAGCCTCTTAGTCTGAGAGCAACTTGCTAAATAATTCTTAATATAATATTTTATAGTCTGTGAATAAACAGAAGGCATCACATATAATTATTGCTCTGGTATGAACTTTACATAATAGTAACAAAGAACCTGAGCCTAATTAGTCTCTTCCAGTAAAAGTATTTGAGAAATTTTCCATTGCCCAATACCTTCCCATAATGGAAAATACACTGCATGGGAGGTATGTGCAAATATTTGATTCGTGTTTTACTGATTTCGGTGTCACAACCTATCAATCATTAACACTTCAAAAAACATATACCTGGTTGGTTGTTTCCAAAGTACATTCTTTCTCTGAAGGATTTTTAGACTCTTAGAGAGGTCTCTGGTGAACACCCAGTCTAATTTTTAATGTCATGGGTGGTGAAAATGAGACCAAGAATGCTGAAATGACTTTCACAGAGTCCTCTACCCAACCTTAGCTCCTCCTAAGACCAAGGTCTTTAGGATCCCAACTCAGGGTTCTTCTTAAGATACTAAGAAGTATCTGAAAGAAGGTGTATAGAAATACTACAACATTGTCATAGTTATAGAAACTAAAGTGAAGAAATTTAGAAAATTATAGGCGCTACCCTTTATTTCCAATGCTATTATAGTTGGTCACTTGATAAAATTAACTAATAGCCTCTATAGGAAGAAGTGTGAGAACATCAGTTTGACATTTTACTTCTCTAACATAAATAAAAGTTTCCAACCTACTGCCTAGTTTATGGTCAGCATGTAAAAGTGTTGGTTAAATCTTATTGGACAACAATGGGCTAGGGCCTGATCTTGTGGCAAAATAACTTTTTCTTCCCTTCTCTGCTTGATAAAAGGGCCTCTACATATCAATTTCCAAACCCCTATTCCCTGGCTAGTGCCAGAGCTAATGGCCCACCATCATACTTTCAGTTTCTTAGGGGCAGAGGCAATGTGGCATGACAGATTGGAGCCCAAGCTCTAAGGAGCTCCTGCCAGATGAGGAGGTTCCACTGAGTTTGTCGGGCAATGTGGCATATTCCAGGGGGCCACTGCTCACAGTGTCACTCTCTTCTGAGGCATAAACTAGTAACTGAGATCCAGATGGTGTTATTCGTGGGATGCTTTGGCTTAGTTCCTTAAATAAAATAACCGTGGAAACTTCTAGTTTAGATCTTGGCCTTAAGTTTATTATCTGCCAATACATAATTAGTTAACTTAAACAGAAATTAGTTGCAGTGAGGAAAACTTACCACGATTTTTCCCCCAGAGCCGATTCAGGAGAATAAAAATGTTTTAAACCATGTTTTTATTTTCCTCATGCAAGATGGTAATAACCTTACTGGGTTCCATGGTGATTATACAAAAATGTCTACATTATTTTCATATTTTATTTATATTGAAATGTAAATGAAAATATTATGATCTAGACATATTTGAGAAGTTGCATCAGGAGAAGACAACCAGGTGCTTTGGAAACAGGCTGAGTGGAGAGGCAGTGCAAGATAGGGTTGAATGTGCTATCTTAATTTTCTCACATGGGAATGATAATAGTACCTAATTCATAGAGTTGTTTTGGACATTAAATATAATAACATGTTGGTTAAAAATAAAAAGACAGAAAACAATATACAATGCAAACACTAACAAAACAATCAAAAAAAGCAAAAAAGCTGGGGTGGTTATATTAATAACAGGTAAAGTAGATGTTATGATAAAGCATATTATCAGGGACAAAGAAAGGTATTCTATAATGATAAAGGGGCTAAATCATTAAGAAGATCTAACAATCCTTAATGTACATGAACCTAAAAACAGTTTTTACTAAAAAAAATGTCTTTTAATGTTTATTTTTGAGAGATAGAGAGACAGAGCATGAGAAGGAGGGGGGCAGAGAGAGAGAGGGAGACACAGAATCTGAAGCAAGCTCCAGGCTCTGAGCTGTCAGCACAGAGCCCGACGCAGGGCTCAAACCCACAAACCGTGAGATGACCTGAGCTGAAGTCCAAAGCTTAACCAACTAAGCCACCCAGGTGCCACTAAAAACGGAGTTTTTAAATACCTGACACAAAAACATTGATGGAACTGAAATGAGAAATCTATAAATTCACAATCCTAATTGGAGATTTCAATCCTCTTAGTAATTAATAGAACAAAATAGAAAATCAGTAAAGATATAGAAGATTTCACCAACACAGTCAACCAATTTGAACTATTCATTGTTTATGGGAAACTTTTATGCAACAGCATCAGAATACATATTCTTTTCAAGTGCACATGTAACATTCACCAAGACAGACCATATTCTAGGCCATAACACAGATCTTGATTAGTTTAACTGGATTGAAATAGAATAATACAAATTATGTTCTCTGGCTATAAGGAAATTAAAATAGAACTCAGTAACAGAAATATGTGGAAAATCTTTAAATATTTGAAAATTAAGCAATATACTCTAAAGAAAGCAAATATCACAATTGAGTTTATGAAATATTTGGACTGAATTAAACGAAAATATAACATATCAAGATTTGTGGGTACACACCTATACCGTACTTGGTCAGAAAATTTTATCATTAAATTCTTATATTCAAAAAGAAGAAAGATGTCAAATCAATGATAGAAGCTTCAATATTTAAAAACTAAAATAAATAAATAAATAAATAAATAAAGCAAATTAAGTACAAAGTAAGCCTAAGGAAATAATAAAAATAAGAGAAAGAATTAGTGAAATAGAGAGCAGAAAAATATAAAGAAAAAAATCAATGGAATGTAACACTTATTTACAAAGGTCAATAAACTTATAATTCTGTAGCCAGACTAGCAGAGGGGAAAAAAAGCAAGAGAGAGAAAAGATTACTTACTAATATTAGGAATGACTTAAGAGACACTGTAACAGTTCCTTCAGATGCTTTAAAAAGAATAATAAGGAAATATTATGAATAATTTTGTGCCAATAAATTTGGAAAGTTAGATGAACTAGGTCAATTCTCTTGATGTAAGAAACTACCAAAGTTCGTGTAAGAAATCGAAAACTCAAACAGTTCTATATCTATTAAAAGTCATAGAAGTTGCAGTGAAAAACTGTTCTATGAAGGAAACCCAGGCTCAGATGACTTCATTGGTGAATTCTACCAATTAATTGATTTGAAGGATGGAACAATACTAATTCTACACACACACACAAGCTCTTCCAGAAGATAAAAAAGAAGAGAACACAACTCATTTTATGAGCCCAAATTACTTCAATAATGACATTAAGAGAAAAGAAAACCAAATTCCAGTATCCCTCATGAACATAGATGCAATACAAAAATCCTTGGCAAAGTATTAGAAAATTGAATTCAGTGATACATCATGACCAAATGAGTTTATCCCTGGAATTCAAGTTCAGCTTAAAATTTGATAATCAATCAATGTGATACACCTTATCAACAGACTAAAAATCAGACGATCATTTTAATGGATCCATTGAATGCAATGAAGTATATATTTCTCTGTATGTTGCTCTTTTCACTTAGCTTTGTGTTTTGATTTTTTACATTTTCAATCTATTTTAATTAATGAATACTTTTCCAGTGGTATTATCAAACCCATATAAAAAGGCAGCCCTCTGTCCCTTTTAAACTTTTTCACTTTTGTTTTTTGCTTCCTTGAAACAATAACTTTCAAATAGTTCAGCTATTTATTTTGGTATTTATTTTCATGTTTGTAGATAACATACTTCTTAAGGTTTTTATTTTTTACTTTTAGACATTATCTATTGCTTTTCTTTTATTAAAATTTTTTTTTTCTGTATTTTTGAGAGAGAAACAGAAAGACAGAGTGCGATTGGGGGAGGAACAGAGAGAGAGGAAGACACAGAATGTGAAGCAGGATCCAGGCTCTGAGCTGTCAGCACAGAGCCTGACAGGGGGCTTGAACTCACGAACTACGAAATCACAACATGAGCTGAAACTAGACGCTTCACTGATTGAGTCACCCAGGCCTTTTCTAATAAAGAAGATGATCATTTTGTTTTCTGTCTCTTTCACACACACATACTTCTTAAAAATTGCAGTATTGCTTATTTTTAATTCAATCAATAATCTGTGTTTATGTTTTTATGTGATTATGATTTACAGCTAAGCTACATAGTGTACTATGCTCACACCTCTTGTTCAACTTCTTATATTTCTTGGAGTTGGTGTTGTTCAGTCAGTGCTTTGTTTCTGTTGCTTTCTAGGATTCAATCACTAATTCATCTCCAAATTCTACTTATGCACTTAAAAAAAATCTCTTCTGGATAGCCCATACATCATGTATTAATTTTTTCCAAGATGATACCCTTTCTTTTGTTCTTGATCCAATTTGGACTGGTTGCTTTCTAGGAATTTGAACAACTATAATCTTTGGATTTCTATTCACTATTATCCTAGATGTTTCTTCCCCCTTTTTCTCTCTTTTTCCTTTTTTTCCTTCTATTTCCCCTCTTCCCATTTGTCTTACATTAGCTCTCCTGTTCACTGCTGTCCCTGCCAGCTTATCCGTTTAAAAATTTGTAACTGTCGTATAGATACTTGGGGCAAAGCTGGAGATAAAAATATGGGTTCAATGCATCATGTAACTGGATCAAAGCTTTTAACTTTTCATAGATTTGGCTTGAAATACCTCAAAAAGTTGTTCCTTTGACTCATGCATAAAGATATTTAATCTTCCATAGAACATTCAGTAAATGAGGGTGAAGTCATGGGAGATTTAGGTATAAGTTAGTTTTTAGTTTTTCAAACAAATCTGAATTTTTGATTCTTTGATAAAGGAATGTAAGGTGTCCAGATCTCCTCTTTATATTTGGAGAGTCTTTTCTAAGTTTATTTATTTTTTCCTAGTACAACAAAAAAGTATTTAGGACATTGTGAAATAGCATAGTGAGATAGTAATGTTCTATATCTGCAAGGTGCCTTTTATTCTGAAGGTTTGCCAAGTACTTTACAACTTGAAGATGAGATTGTTTTGTTCCCAACTTAAAAGCACCTCATTCTGTGATGAAATATTGTTATGTACTGAAATATTATTATGTTATGAGGTACAGCTGTATGAAAAAATATTTTAATGAAAGAAATACAACTTTGGGGTAGCAACAAGAATCAGACAAACTTTGCTGACAAAAATTTTCAATGGTCACAGCTCACTGGGCTCTCAGTTTCTTGTACGATGGCATCTGAACTCTAGTTGGATCTCTTACCTTGAGTTAGGGATAAATACCATCCATCATTTAATTATCGATAATATGCCTTAAAGCATTATAATACCTGAAGTCAGCATATACAAACTAACTCTAAAAGGGAGTTCTATGAAGACTGCCCATAGGTTATAGGTATAAATAAATCATAAAAGCGTGGGACACGTGGGTGGCTCAGTTGGTTAAGTGTCTGACTTCCACTCAGGTCATGGTCTCACTGTTTGTGAGTTTGAGCCACATCAGGCTCTCTGCTGTCAGCACGAAGCCTGCTTCAGATCCTCTGTCTTCCTCTCTCTCTGCCCCTCTCCCACTTCTGGTCTATCTGTCTCCCTTAAAATAAATAAATATATATTAAAAAAAGGTGGGGGAGAGGATGTGCCTGGGTGGCTCAGTTGATTAAGAATCCGACTTCGGCTCAGGTCATGATCTAATGGTTTGTGACTTCGAGGCCCGCGCTGGGCTCTGTGCTGACAGCTCAGAGCCTGGAGCCTGCTTGGGATTCTGTGTCTCTGTCTCTCTCTGTCCCTCCCCTGCTTGTGTGCTCTCTCTCTTTCAAAAGTAAATAAACATTAAAACATTTAAAAAAATAAGTAAAAAGTTTAGACATGAAAAGTATTATTTTATACTATTTATAGTTTCCAAAGTAATACTAACCCTAAGAATAACAAGAATATTCATATATATGTCTCAATTTTTTTAAATCCCAAATGAGTCCTAAGAACATGGAGCCGCATAAGGTAGCAAAACCAGATATTCTATTTTGTAGACCACTATTTAAATTCTATAGTGACACCGCTTACTTAGCAGTCAGACTTCTGGCAACCCCAAACCAAACCTGCAGCTGGGAACCTGCACATAAACATAGAAAACATCTGAGTGGTCACAATAGATGTCAAAAAAGCTAGCACTTTATTTGTGGTAGAGACATGCCAGCCCTCCATTTAGCAGATATTCCATTCCACAACTGTTTATAAAAAAGGAAAGGCTGCTATTGGTAGGCACACTGACAGCAGTCTACACTATTTTAGAAAGATCTCCAAAAATGAACAAACAAGTCTGTTTTGCTAACTAATATTAAGCAGAGAAATGATTCTTGTTGGACATCGCTTTCTCCAACCATGTTGGAATTTTCTTGCATCAAATAAAATCCCTGACCCACATCAATTTGAAATCAGTATTAGCTGAAAAGCTCAAGGTTATGTTAGAAATGCATCAAAACTCTTAGGTATAGGAAATAAGATGGGTTATGCTTTACACTGTTTACGGTGATTTCATTCATGCATTCAAGAAATATTTTACTGGGCGCATACTCTAAGTGCTAGATACTGCTCTAGTGAGAAAAATACATTAGTGAACAAATGAGACAAAATCCCTGACCTTGTGGAACTTATGTTCTACCAGAAGGAGACAAATGAGAAACATAATACATTCATGACTGATAAAGTGTGTCAGAAGCTGTTAAGTATTATGGAAAAAAAATTAAGCAGGGTAGAGGGTGATAGGGAGGCTGGAGCCATGGAGGGCGATTGCCGTTTTAATTAGGGTGGCCAAGGTAAGCCTTACTGAAATGGTGTGATTTGCACAAAGACTGGAGGAGGTGAGGGCTGCAGAGAAGGCCGGTGGGAGTGTGCTTGGTGTATTCCAGAAACAGTAAAAAAGCCAGTTTTCTGGGCAGAGTGAGGGGGAGGAAATCTAGTCAGTGAGATGAGAAGGGGAGTGCCCATTGTATGCATTTTTAGACCATCTTTAGAACTCTTGCTTTTACTTGGAGAGAGATGAGGGAGCCATGGTGGGGTTTGAGATAATATGACATGCTTTAGGAAAAATCCTTATGGCTGCTGTGTGAAGAATAGATAGTAGGGGAGCTTAGGGTAGAGAGAAGAACACGGTAGGCAGACAGCTGCAATAATTCAGGTGAGAGTTTATACAACTGCCACATACATTAAGTATTTTATTAAAACATAATTGCCTACATCTATCCTTATATTAAATGTAATCACACATGTTCTTAATTCTTATATGAAGCATGACATAATACGAGTGTTTGTGATGCACAAAGTGCTTTTCCAGAGAAGCTACCTACACCCAGGGTTTGCTTTAGCTCAAGTGTTTTGGATGGAGTGACTCTGTCCACGCCCTTCCTCTAGCCTGTTCTGAGTTGACTGGAGAGGGAATTGGCCTAAGGGCAGCCATCCATAGCCTGCTAGTCCTCCAGAAGTGGGCCTGGGACAAAAGGCTCTCTCACTTTTGAGCTCATTCAACCAGATCCTTCTCAGGATTTTGATTGAGAATGATGCAAGGAAAACTAGTTGACAACATAAAGAGAAAGGGACCCAGGAGCAGGTGGGTTAACAGTGGAATGGTAGAGTAAAGACTACTTGTAAAGTCCTGTTCCTCAGGCGCACAGAGAAGATTAGGAATTGCAAAGACCTTATAGTTTCTGGCCCTATGAGGTTGATTCTAGATGGTTCCTGCCATTTTGGGGGGTTCCCACATGTTTGAACTTTTATTACCAGCCCCCCTCATCTTACACTGTTTCAGGTAAATTGAAAAACAAAATCTCTATTTCTTACAAATGAATGAGTCTAACGAATTATAACCACTTATGTGGTAACAGTCTTCTGCATTCATGGTCATCTTTAAATCATTTTAGGCTATCAAATCTTTAAAAAGATGTTCACTTTCTATATCCTTAGATGTAGTGGTGAAGAACACAGACTTAGGAGCCAGACTGCCTGAATTCCAAGGCCAGCTCCTTCCCTTACCACCTATGTGATTTTGGGCAAGCGATTTAACCAGCCTTCCTCAGTTTCCACGTCTATAAAAAAGAGATAACAATATCTCTTGGAGTTGTTGAGACAATTCACTGTGTGAATATGGAAACCTCAGACAATACCTGGTATGTAGTAAAGACTCCGTAGACATCATGTCCTGATGACTAAATAAACCATTACACCTAGGTGATAAAAAATTACTCCAGGTGACTGCTATTGTGGGTGAGTTAACTGGTATTTGCCAAGACAGTGGTATTGACTATTACTTAGATGCTTTCAAATAGACAGTCTCTATAGTCTTTTGACACGTTTCAGTTAACAAACCTGTGTCAAATGCAGAAGGACAGTTCTCTATGGGAAAGGGAAACAGGCAGGCAGAACTTTTGATACCTGCTCTGTGCAGGAAGGAACTTGTGTTTGGTGCTGGGGAAAGTGAAACTGACTCTCAAGGAACTTAAAACTTACTCATGACTAGAGTCTATGAGAATTTAGAGGACTTTGCCTTTTTTTTTTCCTTTTATTGGTACCAGCATCTCAAATAAAGTAGCACTCAACCAGTACTTTTTGAATGAATGAATGAATGAGTGTTGAATAAATGAAAAGTAATCACAACGAAGGCATTTCAAAGTCAGGAGAGAGTTATAAATAAAGGGCTATAAAAACACAAAGGAAAGGTAATAAATTCTGACCAGGTTGTTGGACCATGTGTATAGGGATGGAAGATTTGACATCTGGATTGGACCTTGATAACCAAAGTTTTGATAAGTGGTCCAATGGGTTGGAGCTCAGAGGGAGACTGTTCCTACCAGAGGGATCAAAGGATCAAAGATATGCAAGTGAATATTCAATCTGGAGAACAGAAAGTGGTCTGGGGTGGTTGGAACTAAGGGTTGTCAAAGGGTATGACAAGAGGTTAGATGAAAAGGTTGTTTGGAACCAGAATGTAAAACGACCTCTTGTCTCATAGTTTGGATTTTATCATATAGGCATGAGATTAAAACAAACATAATTTCTATTGAATTATATACATACAGTTCACAATATTTAAATAATACCAAATATTTATTAGTACAACATAGACCTAATAATCTGGGATTTTTTTTAAGTTTATTTATTTATTTATTTTTCAGAGACAGAGAGAGAGAGAGAGTGCGAGCACCAGTGGGGGAGGGGCATAAAGAGAGAGAGAGAGAGACAGAGAGAGAGAGAGAGAGAAGGAAAATTCCAAGCAGGCTCCACACCACCAGCACGCAGCCTGATGTGGGGCTCAAACCCATGAACTGTGAGATCATGACCTGAGCCGAAGTCAGATGTTTAACCAATTGAGCCAATCAGAGGCCTCATTCTCTGAAATTTTGAAAGGTAATTCTCATGATACTGTGGACAGAGAATAGAGTAGGAAGAGACTAGATTTGGAGGGACAGTTGGTTACTGCCCTAAATCTTACGAGAGAAAAATGGTTTTAGGATTTCCAGAATTTCAACAAATAATGTTAACTCCATTAATCATTTTCAAATTCTGCCACAGCTTCTATAATTAATAGTGCTTTTGGACTCCTTTTCTTCATTAGAGAGTCAACTCAAGAAATACATGCTGTGGTCCTATTAGGCATTGTGTACTTTGGGGTAAGCAGAGCAGGACAGAAGAAGAAGTTCCCCGTCTAAGGGAAGACTGATTTTAGCCTCAGCCTTAAGGAGTGAGTTATCAAATGTTTAGATCTTTGATAATCTGATTGGTTTAAAAAAAAAAGATATTTCAGTGCAGTTTTAACTTCTTTTCTCTTTTTAAGAGGGTGGATGTCATTTCATATTTCTAAGGGCTGTTGTCTAAGAACTGTGTTCTAGGCTTTGTCCATTTTGTCCATTTGGATTGTTGATCTTTTCTCTTGGTTATACATTAGGGGGAGGAGTTGCTCATGTTATGAATTGTAACATTTCCCCCACTCTCTCATTTGCCTTTGTTTGTAGTTTTCTTATTCAGAATCTTTAAATATACTCAGATATACCCATTTTTTCCTTTTATGGCTTCTGAGTTTGGTATCTTATTTTGAGTGACATTTCACAGTTATAAAAATGCATCTGTGTTTTAGTATTTTTATAATTTCATTAACCCATTTAGAGTTTATTTTGGTTTACCTTGTATTTTTTTTTCCCCCAGTGGTGACTCAGTTATCTCAACACTGTTTATCAAATAATCTATAATCTATCTTTCCTGTACTGATCTGAAATTCCATCTTTGGCTTGGTTTAATTTGATCCCTGCATTACTGTATAATTCTAATAGTTTTTAATTTATGCTATTTGTAATATAAATTTTAATGAAAATTTCTCCCTCTTTACCTCTTACTTCCAATTTAATCCTCCAATTTTTCCCTGGTTTTATTAGTATCAACTGCGATTTTTTCCCTTGATGATTATTAATTTTTTTACATCATAGTTCCTCTCTTTTAAGAATCATTTTGGCATTTGCATTGTTTCACAACATTAACAGCATGTATTTTGGACTGAGTGCATATTTGATCTGGAGTGTGTGATTTCTCTGATCTTTTCTTCAATTCTCCTCCTTGTTCACCAGGCTCTAGCCATCCTACAAGCTTGTTTATATTTCCTTAACTTTTTTTTTAAGGTTTATTTTATTTTTGAGAGAGAGCACGAGCAGGGTAGGAGGAGATGCAGAATCTGAAGCATGCTCCAGGCTCTGAGCTGTCAGCACAAAGCCTGATGCAGGGCTTGAACCCATGAGCTGTGAGATCATGACCTGATCTGAAGTCAGACCCTTAACTGACTGAGCCACCCAGGTGCCCCGCAAGCTTGTTTCTATTTTAAGGGCCTTTGCATCTGCTGTTCCTGTTGCCGAGAGATTACTTTTCTCGATCTTTGCATGGTTTTGATTCCTTTTCATTACTCAGATGAGATGTCACTAGACACACAGGCCTTCCATGACCTCCTTGGCTAAAGTAACTCCCACCCAACCCATTCCTGTACCCAGGTATTTAATTTTATTTTTTCCATGGGCTTATTGCTATCTAATAGGATTCTATTTTATTCATGGTTTACTTGTTTATTTACTTTATTTTTTCACTAGAATATAAGTTTATGAAGGTAGATACCTTCTCTATTTTGCTCATAATTTTATCCCTAATGCTTAGAGCTGTGAGAGGCATGTTAGGCCACTAATATTTAGCAAATAAAGATTTGTTGAATGAATGAATGAATAAGGCCTTGCTTTTTTTTTTTTTTTTTTTAGAATGTTTCCTTATTCTTCTAAACTTCTTATTCAGCATGCTCTGGGCCAATCCTCCTTCTGCCTTTCTGTGTGGGGAATGGTGGTCATTGTTTCCTTCCTTTTAAGAACAGGCACAATTGGCCAAGAAGGCCAATCTGGGGTAAAAGGGCAGGAAAATCTAAGGGTAGAGGGTCCTTGGTCATACGGGCCAGCATACTTGCAAATGGAGTGGACCAATTCATTTATTTTGAAAATAATTTATTTTGAAAACTCAGGTTGTGGGATTGAGCCCTATGTCGGGCTCCATACTGAGCATGGAGTCTACTTAAGATTCTCTCTCTCTGTCTCTCTCTCTCTCTCTGTCTCTCTCTCTCTCTCTCTCGGGGCACCTGGGTGGCTCAGTCGGTTAAGCGTCCGACTTAGGCTCAGGTCATGATCTCATGGTTTGTGAGTTCGAGACCCACTTCGGGCTCTGTGCTAATAGCCTGGAGCCTGCTTTGGATTCTGTGTTTCCTTCTCTCTCTGCCTCTCCCCCACTTGTGCTCTGTCTCTGTCTATTGAAAATGAATGAATGTAAAAAAAAAAAAAAATCAAAAAAAAAAAAAGATTCTCTCTCTCTCTCCTGCCCCTCTCTCCTGCTCATGTTCTCTTTTTCTCTCTCTCTCAAAAAAAAAAAAAAAAAAAAAAAAAAGACAGATAAAACAGACAAGCAAATTCATAATTATTTCATTTGATAGTAAAAGTCTTGGAGAAAAATAAAGTAGGGTAAGGAAAAAGAAACTGAAAATGTTGGTAGGGCTACTTTATATAGGGTGTTAGGAAAGTTCCCTCTGGATATGTAACATTTGAATTTGAAAACAAGACGGGGTGGCCTTAGTTGTAGGTTTCTGGAGAAACTTATTTTATGACACATTAATGAGCCATGATGCATGGTCTGGAAAATTCTGATAAGACTTTGTTAACTTGGCAAGGTTTGAATTTATAGTAAATGAAGCAGGGAAGCATTAGAGGATTTCAAGCAGAAAAATAACATGATCTGACTTACATTTCAAAAGAATTGATGTTCTCTGGATAATAAATAGACTTGGTGGGTGGGTAGGTTGGGGGAATGTGGACGCTGGGAGACTTGTCCATTCAGTCCTTGCTGTAACTTTTTTTACTTATCACCATTATAATTCATCAAATTTCTTTTATCAGATATGCTAAAAATAGGCTAGTAATAGCCAGCTTTAAGTAGAAGTTTCAAAATGTGTGTTTTCAAATGAAACAACACAGGTAAAACCTGACAGAATTGGTGCTCAGTAAACTTCAATTTCCTATTTATCCTTCAGTCTTAATTGAATCTTCTCCTTGGCTGAACAAGGTTTATCTGGAACAGAGTCTAGTTTCTCTACAAATCTCATTTAGTTGTCCCATCTTGGTTGGCCTCAGGCAGTCTTCCTTTGATGCCACACTTATCTTCTGGGATCTCCACCTGCACAGCCAATGTCTTCTGACTCAGCTGGCATCTCCATGGTAGATCAGAGCCTTCTGTCCTTCATAAATGGCTCAAGGCACATGATAACTTTGCTGTTGCTGCTGATTGCAGAGAAGCTCTTAATTGTGTACATCTTGCCCTTTAACACAAGTAGCTAATGAACAGGAAACTGCTTTTTTTAAGGAGAAATTTCCTTTGCAAAGAACAGATAGTGAAAGCTCTTTTATCCCAGACTATGCTTGTTATTTCTTGTTTCTTTCTCCTTATTGGTTTTCCCTCCTTTGTCACTCTGCTTTGTGTCCTGGGAGGCTGACCTTTATGGACTACACCAAAGGCTCCGTCCCTCTCTGATTACAGGTTAGGTCTGGCAAACTGCAAACATCAGTGAGATCTGAAAATGGGAGGGAAATGGGTTTGGAGTATTTATTCTTCCAGCTTCCTTTATGCTGGGCTGCCACTGGTTGGGTTTGTCCCTCTACTAAATGTCACAATTCCTGAGGACTGCCCCTTTGTTACAACTACAGGCATACTTCAGAGATATTGTGGGTTTTGTTCCAGACCATTCCAATAAAGTGAGTCAAATGAAGTTTTTGGTTTCCCAGTGCATATAAAAGTTACATTTACACTATATTTTAGCCTATGAAGAGTTCATTATGTCTAAAAAAGCCATGTATATACCTTAGTTAAAACAAGTCATTATTGCTGGGATGCCTGGGTGGCTCAGTCGGTTAAGCATCTGGCTATTAGTTTTGGCTCAGGTCATGATCTCACGGTCCATGAGTTCAAGCCCCACATCAGGCTCCACACTGATGGTGCAGAAACTGCTTGGGATTCTCTCTTTCCTTCTCTCTCTGCCCCTCTCCTGCTCGTGTGCGCCCGCGCGCTCTCTCTCTCTCTCTCTCAAAATAAATAAATAAATAAATAAATAAATAAACTTTAAAAAACACATTTTATTGCTAATCAATGTTAGCCATCATCTAAATTTTCTAATCACAGCTCCCCATAACAAATATAGTAATAATGAAAAAGTTTGAACTATTGCGAGAATTATCAAAATGTGGCACAGAGATATGAAGTGAGCAGATGTTATTGGAAGAATGGCACCAAATGGTTCTGATAGACTTGTTCCACACAGGGCTGCCACAAACCTTCAAGTTGTAAAAAACCACAATATCTGCAAAGCACACTAAAGTGAGGAGCAATAAAAAGAAGTAGGTCTGTATAGCTTCTCTCTCTGTGTTCTAGTAGCTCTCTCTAACCCTTAAGACCAAGGGGTGGTAGTGGCTCCTCATAGGGTCTGCTACTGGGGAGCTTCACCGGCCTTTGTGGGTTTCTCTTACCACTGTCTACTCCTTCGTAAACAGATGGTTTATTTAATTCTTCAGTTGTCTTGTTTCCTGCTAGTCCCAGATGGAAACACAGAGGTTTCTCTGCAGGAGTAGCTGAGTGGAAAAGTATAAACTTCTGTACAGGGAAATACTTAAAACTATTCAAGTATCAGAGACAATTTTATCTTAAAGCAATAGAAAAAAAAGGGGACTTTTCAAATTAACCTATCAGTTTAGCCTATGGACATCAACATACGTATACTTTGGCTTGTATGTAGTCCATTCAAAGAAGAATTGGCATGGGGGTGCCTGGTTGGCTCACTGAGTGGAGTGTGCAAGTCTTGATCTAGGGGTCATGAGTTCTAGCTCCACACAGAGCTTACTAAAAACAAAGCAAAACAAAGAAGAGTTGGCAGAATTATTTTGAGGACTGAGTATTTTATATTAAGCATTAAACAGCTACTTGTATACTTTCAAGACCCACAAAGACTAGGCAGAAGGACAATTTCTTTATAAAAATTTTTTCAACTGGCAAAGAAAGTAATTGGATATGAATGAATAGGAGATTTCTAGCTGTGAGACAGAGTGAATACTGGTTCAGTGTGAATCATGAATATTCAGTGAGAAAGATTGTTGGTTAGAAGTAGCGTGGCATGGTATTTTAGAGCAAAGCTCCTGGAACTATCCTTTCTCAGTTCAAATCCTGCCTCTGCTATTTACTAGTTGGGAGGCTTTGGACAAGTTACTTAATATCTCTGTGCCTCAGTGTCCCATGTTAATGCAGGAAAAATAAGAGAACCTAACATAGTATTGTTATGAGGAATAAATGAGTTAATTTATGTAAAGCACTTACAATACTGCCTGGTGAGCAATATTTAATAATTCTGTGTATTTGTATTATCTTGAAAGTAGACATGAGTTGCTGGGATAGGGACAGATTATTACTTTTTTACAAAAATAACCTTTATTTATTGCGTTTCCCCCTAATTATCCCCCCTTATGGGATGATGCAGTGACACCCAATGGACAGGCCTATACATGGAAGTTTATGTTGTACTTAGGACAGGAACCCCCCACAAAAAGAGCTTGGAGCTTATATAGGGGAGGGATGGCCAAGACACTGTCCTTCCTACTGTAAACAAATTCTCCTTGGAAAGAGAGAGGGAAGGACCCTGGGTTTTTACTCTCTGGAATGTAAGTAAATGTCTCCTGGGGAAGATAAGACAAGTGTTTTTAGGTTTACGACCCTTGGAATGTCTCTATGGCTTGGGGTCTCATCTGTCCCTACAAGTGCAAACACATATCTCTGGGGACGTGAATTGTTATCTATTCAATAATCTTTTAGATTTCAAGGCTTTTCCTTTAACCTAAGTCCCAGTAAAATTTTTCCAGAAAGTCCTAACTGTTAGAAACATTAAAAATTTACTTCCTGACACCTGGCACATAGCACACTTATGTCAATGTCAGCTTTCAGGATCGTGTGAATGGTTAGAAGCCATGGAAGTTGTGTGGTAACTTGAGAGATTTACTCCTACTGAGAGTTGTTTGATAAGCTTATCAGCATTAATGTAGAAGTATAGAGAAAGCAGTAATGAAAGGCAAAACAAAAAATGTATAAAATCCAAGATCATTTTTAATCATAATAGTTATAAATGTAAGATGTCACATTTATTGAGTTAAAGCTAATCACGCTAAAAAAATGATCTCACTTAGGCCTGATGGCAATATTGTAAGATTCGTACTTAATACTTGCATTTTATGGAGTATAAAGCTCATGAATGGTAAACTCGCCCCAAAGTCATATAACATATAAAGTGGCAGAGCTATTCCCAATGCACGTTTTTTTTTTTTTTTATTTTTTTTTTTTTATTTTTTTTTTTTATTTATTTATTTTTTAATATATGAAATTTACTGTCAAATTGGTTTCCATACAACACCCAGTGCTCATCCCAAAAGGTGCCCTCCTCAATACCCATCACCCACCCTGCCCTCCCTCCCACCCCCCATCAACCCTCAGTTTGTTCTCAGTTTTTAACAGTCTCTTATGCTTTGGCTCTCTCCCACTCTAACCTCTTTTTTTTTTTTTTTTTCCCTTCCCCTCCCCCATGGGTTTCTGTTACGTTTCTCAGGATCCACATAAGAGTGAAACCATATGGTATCTGTCTTTCTCTGTATGGCTTATTTCACTTAGCATCACACTCTCCAGTTCCATCCACGTTGCTACAAAAGGCCATATTTCATTTTTTCTCATTGCCATGTAGTATTCCATTGTGTATATAAACCACAATTTCTTTATCCATTCATCAGTTGATGGACATTTAGGCTCTTTCCATAATTTGGCTATTGTTGAGAGTGCTGCTATAAACATTGGGGTACAAGTGCCTCTATGCATCAGTACTCCTGTATCCCTTGGATAAATTCCTAGCAGTGCTATTGCTGGGTCATAGGGTAGGTCTATTTTTAATTTTCTGAGGAACCTCCACACTGCTTTCCAGAGCGGCTGCACCAATTTGCATTCCCACCAACAGTGCAAGAGGGTTCCCGTCTCTCCACATCCTCTCCAGCATCTATAGTCTCCTGATTTCTTCATTTTGGCCACTCTGACTGGCGTGAGGTGGTATCTGAGTGTGGTTTTGATTTGTATTTCCCTGATGAGGAGCGACGTTGAACATCTTTTCATGTGCCTGTTGGCCATCCGGATGTCTTCTTTAGAGAAGTGTCTATTCATGTTTTCTGCCCATTTCTTCACTGG
This sequence comes from Neofelis nebulosa, assembly GCF_028018385.1. Classification (NCBI taxonomy): domain Eukaryota; kingdom Metazoa; phylum Chordata; class Mammalia; order Carnivora; family Felidae; genus Neofelis; species Neofelis nebulosa. The sequence continues at coordinate 60,822,304 of NC_080787.1, read as the reverse complement.
GTTATTTGTTTTTCGGGTGTGGAGTTTGATGAGCTCTTTATAGATTTTGGATACTAGCCCTTTGTCCGATGTGTCATTTGCAAATATCTTTTCCCATTCCGTTGGTTGCCTTTTAGTTTTGTTGGTTGTTTCCTTTGCTGTGCAGAAGCTTTTTATCTTCATAAGGTCCCAGTAATTCACTTTTGCTTTTAATTCCCTTGCCTTTGGGGATGTGCCGAGTAAGAGATTGCTACGGCTGAGGTCAGAGAGGTCTTTTCCTGCTTTCTCCTCTAAGGTTTTGATGGTTTCCTGTCTCACATTCAGGTCCTTTATCCATTTTGAGTTTATTTTTGTGAATGGTGTGAGAAAGTGGTCTAGTTTCAACCTTCTGCATGTTGCTGTCCAGTTCTCCCAGCACCATTTGTTAAAGAGACTGTCTTTTTTCCATTGGATGTTCTTTCCTGCTTTGTCAAAAATGAGTTGGCCATACGTTTGTGGGTCTAGTTCTGGGGTTTCTATTCGATTCCATTGGTCTATGTGTCTGTTTTTATGCCAATACCATGCTGTCTTGATGATGACAGCTTTGTAGTAGAGGCTAAAGTCTGGGATTGTGATGCCTCCTGCTTTGGTCTTCTTCTTCAAAATTACTTTGGCTATTCGGGGCCTTTTGTGGTTCCATATGAATTTTAGGATTGCTTGTTCTAGTTTCAAGAAGAATGCTGGTGCAATTTTGATTGGGATTGCATTGAATGTGTAGATAGCTTTGGGTAGTATTGACATTTTGACAATATTTATTCTTCCAATCCATGAGCAGGGAATGTCTTTCCATTTCTTTATATCTTCTTCAATTACCTGCATAAGCTTTCTATAGTTTTCAGCATACAGATCTTTTACATCTTTGGTTAGATTTATTCCTAGGTATTTTATGCTTCTTGGTGCAATTGTGAATGGGATCAGTTTCTTTATTTGTCTTTCTGTTGCTTCATTGTTAGTGTATAAGAATGCAACTGATTTCTGTACATTGATTTTGTATCCTGCAACTTTGCTGAATTCATGTATCAGTTCTAGCAGACTTTTGGTGGAGTCTATCGGATTTTCCATGTATAATATCATGTCATCTGCAAAAAGCGAAAGCTTGACTTCATCTTTGCCAATTTTGATGCCTTTGATTTCCTTTTGTTGTCTGATTGCTGATGCTAGAACTTCCAGCACTATATTAAACAACAGCGGTGAGAGTGGGCATCCCTGTCGTGTTCCTGATCTCAGGGAAAAAGCTCTCAGTTTTTCCCCATTGAGGATGATGTTAGCTGTGGGCTTTTCATAAATGGCTTTTATGATCTTTAAGTATGTTCCTTCTATCCCGACTTTCTCAAGGGTTTTTATTAAGAAAGGGTGCTGGATTTTGTCAAAGGCCTTTTCTGCATCGATTGACAGGATCATATGGTTCTTCTCTTTTTTTTTGTTAATGTGATGTATCACGTTGATCGATTTGCGAATGTTGAACCAGCCCTGCATCCCAGGAATGAATCCCACTTGATCATGGTGAATAATTCTTTTTATATGCTGTTGAATTCGATTTGCTAGTATCTTATTGAGAATTTTTGCATCCATATTCATCAGGGATATTGGCCTGTAGTTCTCTTTTTTTACTGGGTCTCTGTCTGGTTTAGGAATCAAAGTAATACTGGCTTCATAGAATGAGTCTGGAAGTTTTCCTTCCCTTTCTATTTCTTGGAATAGCTTGAGAAGGATAGGTATTATCTCTGCTTTAAACGTCTGGTAGAACTCCCCTGGGAAGCCATCTGGTCCTGGACTCTTATTTGTTGGGAGATTTTTGATAACCGATTCAATTTCTTCACTGGTTATGGGTCTGTTCAAGCTTTCTATTTCCTCCTGATTGAGTTTTGGAAGAGTGTGGGTGTTTAGGAATTTGTCCATTTCTTCCAGGTTGTCCAATTTGTTGGCATATAATTTTTCATAGTATTCCCTGATAATTGTTTGTATCTCTGAGGGATTGGTTGTAATAATTCCATTTTCATTCATGATTTTATCTATTTGGGTCATCTCCCTTTTCTTTTTGAGAAGCCTGGCTAGAGGTTTATCAATTTTGTTTATTTTTTCAAAAAACCAACTCTTGGTTTCGTTGATCTGCTCTACAGTTTTTTTAGATTCTATATTGTTTATTTCTGCTCTGATCTTTATGATTTCTCTTCTTCTGCTGGGTTTAGGCTGCCTTTGCTGTTCTGCTTCTATTTCCTTTAGGTGTGCTGTTAGATTTTGTATTTGGGATTTTTCTTGTTTCTTGAGATAGGCCTGGATTGCAATGTATTTTCCTCTCAGGACTGCCTTCACTGCGTCCCAAAGCGTTTGGATTGTTGTATTTTCATTTTCGTTTGTTTCCATATATTTTTTAATTTCTTCTCTAATTGCCTGGTTGACCCACTCATTCGTTAGTAGGGTGTTCTTTAACCTCCATGCTTTTGGAGGTTTTCCAGACTTTTTCCTGTGGTTGATTTCAAGCTTCATAGCATTGTGGTCTGAAAGTATGCATGGTATAATTTCAATTCTTGTAAACTTATGAAGGGCTGTTTTGTGACCTAGTATATGATCTATCTTGGAGAATGTTCCATGTGCACTCGAGAAGAAAGTATATTCTGTTGCTTTGGGATGCAGAGTTCTAAATATATCTGTCAAGTCCATCTGATCCAATGTATCATTCAGGGCCCTTGTTTCTTTATTGACTGTGTGTCTAGATGATCTATCCATTTCTGTAAGTGGGGTGTTAAAGTCCCCTGCAATGACCACATTCTTATCAATAAGGTTGCTTATGTTTATGAGTAACTGATTTATATATCTGGGGGCTCCGGTATTTGGCGCATAGACATTTATAATTGTTAGCTCTTCCTGATGGATAGACCCTGTAATTATTATATAATGCCCTTCTTCATCTCTTGTTACAGCCTTTAATTTAAAGTCTAGTTTGTCTGATATAAGTATGGCTACTCCAGCTTTCTTTTGGCTTCCAGTAGCATGATAAATAGTTCTCCATCCCCTCACTCTCAATCTAAAGGTGTCCTCAGATCTCAAATGAGTCTCTTGTAGACAGCAAATAGATGGGTCTTGTTTTTTTATCCATTCTGATACCCTATGTCTTTTGGTTGGCGCATTTAATCCATTTACATTCAGTGTTATTATAGAAAGATACGGGTTTAGAGTCATTGTGATGTCTGTATGTTTTATGCTTGTAGTGATGTCTCTGGTACTTTGTCTCACAGGATCCCCCTTAGGATCTCTTGTAGGGCTGGTTTCGTGGTGACAAATTCCTTCAGTTTTTGTTTGTTTGGGAAGACCTTTATCTCTCCTTCTATTCTAAATGACAGACTTGCTGGATAAAGGATTCTCGGCTGCATATTTTTTCTGTTTAGCACACTGAAGATATCGTGCCAAGCCTTTCTGGCCTGCCAAGTTTCAAAGGAGAGATCAGTCACGAGTCTTATAGGTCTCCCTTTATATGTGAGGGCACGTTTATCCCTTGCTGCTTTCAGAATTTTCTCTTTATCCTTGTATTTTGCCAGTTTCACTATGATATGTCGTGCAGAAGATCGATTCAAGTTACGTCTGAAGGGAGTTCTCTGTGCCTCTTGGATTTCAATGCCTTTTTCCTTCCCCAGATCAGGGAAGTTCTCAGCTATAATTTCTTCAAGTACCCCTTCAGCACCTTTCCCTCTCTCTTCCTCCTCTGGGATACCAATTATGCGTATATTATTTCTTTTTAGTGTATCACTTAGTTCTCTAATTTTCCCCTCATACTCCTGGATTTTTTTATCTCTCTTTCTTTCAGCTTCCTCTTTCTCCATAACTTTATCTTCTAGTTCACCTATTCTCTCCTCTGCCTCTTCAATCCGAGCCGTCGTGGTTTCCATTTTGTTTTGCATTTCGTTTAAAGCGTTTTTCAGCTCCTCGTGACTGTTCCTTAGTCCCTTGATCTCTGTAGCAAGAGATTCTCTGCTGTCCTGTATACTGTTTTCAAGCCCAGCGATTAATTTTATGACTATTATTCTAAATTCACTTTCTGTTATATTATTTAAATCCTTTTTGATCAGTTCATTAGCTGTTGTTATTTCCTGGAGATTCTTCTGAGGGGAATTCTTCCGTTTGGTCATTTTGGATAGTCCCTGGAGCGGTGAGGACCTGCAGGGCACTTCCCCTGTGCTGTGGTGTATAACTGGAGTTGGTGGGCAGGGCCGCAGACCGACCTGATGTCTGCCCCCAGCCCACCGCTGGGGCCACAGTCGACTGGTGAGTGCCTTCTCTTCCCCTCTCCTAGGGGCGGGATTCACTGTGGGGTGGCGTGGCCCGTCTGGGCTACTTGCACACTGCCAGGCTTGTGGTGCTGGGGATCTGGCGTATTAGCTGGGGTGGGTAGGCAAGGTGCACGGGGGCAGGAGGGGCAGGCTTAGCTCGCTTCTCCTTAGGTGATCCACTTCAGGAGGGGCCCTGTGGCAGCGGGAGGGAGTCAGATCCGCTGCCGGAGGTTTGGCTCCGCAGAAGCACAGAGTTGGGTGTTTGCGTGGAGCGAGCAAGTTCCCTGGCAGGAACTGGTTCTCTTTGGGATTTTGGCTGGGGGATGGGCGGGGGAGATGGCGCTGGCGAGCGCCTTTGTTCCCCGCCAAGCTGAGCTCTGCCGTCCGCCGGGGGCTCAGCAGCTCTCCCTCCCTTTGTCCTCCAGCCTTCCCGCTTTCTGAGCAGAGCTGTTAACTTCTGACCTCCCAGACGCTAAGTCGCGCTTGCTGTCGGAACACAGTCCGTCCGGCCCCTCCGCTTTTGCCAGCCCGACTCGGGGGCTCTGCTTGGCCGGCGAGCCGCCCCTCCGCCCCGGCTCCCTCCCGCCAGTCCGTGGAGCGCGCACCGCCTCGCCGCCCTTCCTACCCTCTTCCGTGGGCCTCTCGTCTGCGCTTGGCTCCGGAGACTCCGTTCTGCTAATCCTCTGGCGGTTTTCTGGGTTCTTTAGGCATGTGTAGGTGGAATCTAAGTGATTAGCAGGACGCGCGGTGAGCCCAGCGTCCTCCTACGCCGCCATCTTCCCCAATGCACGTTTATACGACTTCAGAACTCATGCTCTTTACTGATTCCGTCGGAAGCAGCATCTGTGTTTTTCAAGGTAAACTGAGTCCTCCATTTTCTCTGCTGGCCCACATCTGAGAATCAGAGAAGCTGTGGAAGACATTGCTCTTTCTCTTCTGCACTGCCTCACCCAACATCTGGATTTAGGTGATGTGCCCTAAACCCGCAGCCATACATACTGACTAGGGTTTAGTTTCGGCACCCTGATTTTGGAATTAAAAGAAAGCAGACTTTGCTTTCGAATTCCGCCACTTACTAATTGTGCGACCCAAGGCAAAATGGTTCTTCTCTCTGAACTTCTGATACTTCATATATAAAATGGGGATAAAAATGCCTGTCTTGTTTTACTCACAGGATTATTTATGCGGATCAAATGGGATAATATACATGAAGGCACATTGTAGACTGCAAAGCTTTCTGGAAGAATAAAATATTATTATTTACTCACTAGCAGACATGTATTTTGTCAGATACTGAGTTAGTTGAAGGCAATACAAAATTGAAAAAGATACTATTACTCGAGTTGCTTTTTAAAGTATCTCTAATCGTAAATCATGTATTGTAGGCAATGTTAGGCACCTATTAAATTGCCGTATCCCTACTTTTTTTTTTTTTTTTTTGGTTAACTTACTTAAACATTTGTCTGGAGAGGCATGTGCCTGATCCCAGCTGCTTTTCCAGCCTCCTTTGCAGGTAAAGGTCAATGAACCTCACTTGGAGTCCTGGTTTGGAACAGAATTTTACTCAGATGGCCGATTAAAACTATTTTAATAACAAGTCCATTTACAGAGCTGTAGGTGGGGTTAAAGCTATTAGTAAGGCACCCAGATATCAGCTACGGTGAAAGGCTGTTATGACTCTAAGGCCTGAAAAGTCAAGAAGTGAAGTGTGTTGCCAGAGTGCAGAGACAGCTGGAGCCATGGAGGCATGTGCCCAGAAGGCACTGTAGTTATGGGAAGATATGGCCACTGACAGAACTGCAGTGCTGAAAAGGGACAGGGGGAGGAATAGGGAAGGAATTCCCTGACCTCTCTCAAATTTCACCCTCCAATCTTTGCTCATATCACTTACTTGCCCAAACCTCATCAGGAACCAGAAGACAAAGAAGCTCATCGTGTGACTTCATTCTGTTCAGTAAGATGTAAGAGGAAGTCTGTTGTAGTCATTTCTGGGAAAATTTGGCCTTCCTGATAGGAAGGGGTCAGGCATGGATGGCAGTTTTCCCTTATTCTTCCTTTCTTTCCTTGAATGAAGACATGATGGCCAGAGGGCAGCAATCATCTCGCAGTCAGTCATGAGGCAACAGGCATGATGGTGAAGGACAATAGGCTCAGGGTAGGAGCGGAATGATAGGAGGGGACTGGGTCTCTGGTAGCATTGTTAGGCAGTCGAATAAGCTTCTGTAATCACTGCCTTCAGGCTTCTTTTGTAAATAATTTTTGAGTCTCTTTACTTTTATCTGGTCTGAGTCCTACACGATATAGTGTATACTTTTCATAGTCAGTCTGAGGAGATACAATAAAATCTGTCCTATTAAAAAACAGCCCAAAGTAGTGAGGATAAAGGATGCTCGTGATTTAGGAAGTAAAAATATGGCATCTGGGTTCGTACAGTCCCAAAACATAAAAAGTGAAGCTTGTGTTCAAAAGCACATTTTTCCCACTACAACGTTTTGGTCACACTTTTCCCACTTGTAATACCTGCTTGATAATTGCCTTTGATTGGACTGCAGGCTCTGTGCTGTTGGGACCATGCCTGTCTGCCTATTCCTGGAGCCTCATGCAGTTTGCCTAACAAAGTGTATGTTCCCCATAGCTAGTTATGGACTTAAACCCAAAGTGTCAGAGCCATTAAAGTCAAACGTTGACTTTTCTCTGCTTCCCTTGACCTTTGCTGAGGTCAAGAACTTGCTATAATTTTCTCAGATTAAAAACTTTCTGAGTCACAGCTTCTCAGGCAAAATTTTATCTTGTAAGAGCTGAAACATCAGAGACTCTGATATTTCTACCGGTCATTAATATTTGAGGATCTTCCTTTGACTGTGAGTGACTGAATAGGGACAGAAATGTACAGATAGTTCTGGGTCACAAGATCAAGCATCTAGAGTTTGTGCTGGCTGTGTTGGAATGTCCTGCTTATTTAAAGGAATTATGCCCCTCTTCGTTTGTTTGTCCAACCCTGTAGACAAATATCTCATATCCCAGCCACAAAACTAAATGCAGATTTACTTAAGGAGGAGGATGAAAACTTGAACACAAGCAACATTTTACTGGAGAAGAAGGTGGGTGGGTGACCTGCTTTATTGTGAAAACATTTTATTTTTATATTGAGGTGTTATTAATAGTAGAGTTTGGTTACAGAAAAAAAACACCTAGTGCAACTGGAATGTTGGTCTAAGCATGGGGAAGAGTCGCATAAATAACTTTTATTTTTCTAATGGCTTACTTTGTTATGAAAACAACATAATCTAAATGCTATAATTTATGTTCTGTCATATGGATGCAATTACATGTGGAGTTGGAAATGATTACACTAGCATTTATTGTGCTGTCTTGTGAAATAGTAGAGATATAGAGATAATTAGGTACATGTTATGGCTTTTCAAATCAATAACTTGAAGAAAATGGATCTCCATTGTAGGTTACAATTTATTTGAACTGACTGGTATAAATTTTATCTGCTCATTATATCTCAGGTTGATTTTAGGTGGGAGCAGAATTTTGAGGGAGCAAGAGTATTTTTAACATTTAGGTAATTTGATTATTGGTTAACAGTTCTCCATCATCTGGTCACAAGAAGACAGTGTCCCTTTTCATAATCTTATTTTAACCGAGCTATCCACAAAGAGAAAAACAAATTTATAATAATTTAGTAACTAAAAAAACTCTGAGTTGCTAGGAAAAGGGTTAGAGAGTATATAATTGAAGGGAACCAATTTGACTGGCAAACTACTATGAACTGTTTTCATGCTCTGCGTGTTTAGTTTCCAGACATTTCAGATTAGCACATTAAAGAATTGAGAATCTGTGTTGAGGTACTTTACATTGTGAAGGCACATCAAAAATAGCTTATTTTCCTTCCTATACTCTTTCTCTACTTATAGTTTTAGTTTTCTACACCTGGGGTGAGTAAAAAAAATACAAATTTGCAACAGAACAATGGCATTAGTATTTGTTATCTTGGGGGGGGGGGGAAGGAAAAGAAGTAACTGCAATAAAAAGGGAAGGTCTGTAAATTCCCAAGTGCCAGTCTTTTTTAGGTAACTGTGAGGAGCTTTGGGCTCCTCATCTGAATACAAAAGGACAGTGTCTAAAAACTATGAAAGATGGAAAAACGTAGCATGTCGTTTCATGAGCTGTTCTATGCTGTAGTTATTTAGAAAGTCAAGGTAATGGTTTTTCTTGACTTATACTTAATGGAGGGAAATTTAAAACCAATACCTTTATGCAGCTGATGGTGACCCGGAATACACTCCTGGCACATGCATACAAGAAAAGCACCGTGTGTATGCTTGTGTGTGTGTGTGTGTGTGTGTGTGTGTGTGTGTGTGTAGTGTGTGTGAAGGAGGTGGAGGGTGGGAAGGGGTTGTGGGTTGAATAGTTAGATCTAATATCAATTTTACAACATCTCCTTATGACTATAATTGCTTTTATGGGGTTTATCAACTCCCATCTGGATCAGCTTAAATTTAATTTGTATTAGAATTCCAAAATTTGGTAAGGGAAACCAAATCCCTGTGGATCATAAAAAATTGGATGCTAGGGAGGTAATATGTCTTATAAAATACAATGTGAAATGACCACTCTGTATTTTGAGAAAAAGTGGGATATCATGGTCCATGACCTGAAGGAACTGTACCTTCTTTCCGAGAATTTTCTTGCCATGTCAACTGGCTGAGAACTGTGGTCTTTTTCCTTGCATTAAAAAAAAAAAAAAATTAAAATGTTTAAAATGTTTGATTTTGGGTAATTGTAGATTTACATGTAGTTGTAAGGAATAATAGAGAGATCTTTCTTACCCTTTACCCAGTTTTCTCCCATGGTAACATCATGCAAAACTATAGTACACATCACAGTCGAGATATTGACATAGAGAGAGTGACAGAACATTTCTATCACCACCAGGATCCCTCATGTTGCCTTTTATAGCTACATCTACTTCCCTCCTACACTCTATCTCCTCTTTAACTTCTGATAACTACTAATCTGTTCTCTGTCTCTATAATTTTATCATTTTAAGAATGTTATATAAATGGAGTCAGTATGTAACATTTTAGGATTGGCTTTTTTCCCCACTAAGTATTATAATCTGGACATTTATCCAAATTGTGGCATGTATCAAAGGTCCATGTATTTTTATTATGGAGCTGTATTCCATGATACAGATATGCCACAGTTTGTCTTATCATTTACTCACTGATAGATAGCTGAGCTGTTTCCAGTTTTTGGCTATTATGAATAAAGTTGCTATAAACATTCATATGTAGGTTTTTGCGAGAATACAGTCTTCATTTCTCTGGGATAAATGCCTAGGAGTGCAATTGCTGGGTTGTGTAGTAATTGCAAGCTTAGCTTTTCAAGAAACTGCCAATCTGCTTCCCAGAGTGGCTGTACCATTTTATATTTATACCAGCAGTCAAGTTTCTCCACATCCTTGCTAACATTTATTTTTTGTCACTATATTTCATTTAGCCATTCTGGTAGGTATGTAGTGGTACCTCGCTGTGGTTTTCATTTGCAAGTCCCTGATTGCTAATCATGTTGAACATCTTTTTATGTGCTTATTGCCATCAGTAAAAGGTCTCTTCATATCTTTTGCCAATTTTCTTCTTGGATCGTTTATTAGTTTTTTTACTAGTGAGTTTTAAGAGTTATTTTTATGTTTTAGATACTAGTCCTTTAGATACTAGTCCTTGGGGGCACCTGGGGCTCAGTTGGTTAAGTGTCTGACTCTTGATTTTGGCTCAGGTTGTAATCTCACAGTTTGTGGGATAGAGCCCATGTCAGGCTCTGCACTGACAGCATGGAGCCTGCTTGGAATTCTCTCTTCCTCTTTCTCTCTGCCTCTCTCCTGCTCGTGTGCTTTCTGTCCCTCAAAATTAAATAAATTAAAAAAAAATAGATACAAGTCCTTTGTTGCATATGTGGTCTGCAAATAGTTTTTTTTTTTTTTTTTTCTTTTAGCTTTCTTTTTTTATACAATATGTCTGGTGTTGGTATCTGGGCAAAACCAGCTTTATAAAATGAATTGGGAAGTGTTCCTTGCTCTGCTCCTTTCTGGAAGATGTTTGATAGAATTAGTGTTAATTCTTTAAATGTTTGGTAAAATTCTCCAGTGAAGCCATCTGGCCTGGAGATTTCTTTTTTGAGACTTAAAATTATGAATTCAATTTCTTTGATGGTTATGAGGATATTCAGGTGATCCATTTCATACTGGGTGAGTTATGGTAGTTTGTGGTTTTGTTTTGTTTGGGAATTGGTCCACTTTATCTAGGTTTTCAAATGTATGTGTACAGACCTATTCTAGTAATCTCTATTACTCTTTTGATGTCTTCAGGGTCTATAGTGATATACCCTTGTTGACCTAAAAAGAAGTAAACCAAGGCAAGCTCAAAATTGTCAAGAAGATGAGTTTATTTGGGAATAACAGAAAAATTGTAATTCGGCAAACACAAACTGTAGTAAGTTACAGGTGAGCCCATTGAGGGTTTGAGGTAGGTTGTATTTATGGGCAGGGAATGTAAAGAGGAGAAAGTTCAGTGAGGATCTGTGAAAATCAAAAACAAATGGAGACCAGCTTTGAAAATTCCCCAAGTAAGCAAAACTAGTCCAGTCATACAATTAAGCTTAATTTAACTTATTTAGTGAGATCAACTTGACCTGGGTCATTTCTTGTTCATGTCTCTAGAAACCGTAAGTAAAAATTTCCCAAAAGTTGATATGAGGTAGCTCCCAGCCAACTCCCTGACATTTAAGAAAATTTCAACATTATCAGTTTTCTATAAATCAGGCATTTGTGGAAAATCATTCTCTCAGTCCTTAAGTTTTGTTTTTCGGAGAGCACATGTGTAAGATTTTCTATTTTGTATCCTCCAGTTTCATTTTAGATTGAAGTTCTTTTGCATTCCTATTTTATTTCTGATATTGGTAATATTGGTAATTTGTATCTTCTTTCTCTCTCTCTCTCTTTTTTTTTTTTTTTTTTGGTCAGTCTTGCTAGAGGTTTGTCAATTTTATTCAATTTTTCAAAGAGCAAGCTCTTTGTTTCATTGATTTTTTTTCTATTGTTTTTCTCTTTTCAATTTCCTTAATATTTGCTTTTATTTTTGTGATTTACTTCTTTCTGCTTTCTTTGGGTTTATCTTGTTCTTCTTTTTCTAGTCTCTTGAAATGAGAAATTATATGATTGATTTAAGACTTTTCCTCTTTTTAAATATATGCATTTCGTGCTATAAATTTCCTGCTCCGCACTGCTCTTACTGTAGACCACATATATTTGGTATGTTGGATATTCATTTTCATTCCGTTCAAAGCATTTAAAAAATTCCCTTTGAGACATCCTCTCTGACCCATGGATTACTTAGAAGTGTACTATTCAGTGTCCAAATGCACAGAGATTTTCTTAAAATTGTTATTGATTTCTAGTCTGATTCCATTGTAGTTGGAAACACACCAAATATAATTTTACTTCTTTTAAATCTGTAGAAATTTATTTATTTATTTATTTATTAAAAATTTTTCTTTCAGGGTGCCTGGGTGGCTCAGTTGGTTAAACGTCCGTCTTTGGCTCGGGTCATGATCTTGTGGTTTGTGAGTTTGAGCCCCCCATCGGGCTCTGTGCTGACAGCTCGGAGCCTGGAGCCTTCTTGGGATTCTGCGTCTACCTCTCTTTCTGCCCCTCCCCCACTCACTTTCTCTCACTCTTTCTCTCTCTTTCTCTCTCTCTCAAAAATAAATAAAACATAAAAAAATAAACAACAACATGACAAAATAAAATAACAGTCAAGCTTTTAGTCATTTAGTGTGATAATGTAAACAAAAGGCTAAACTGGAGAAAGTGTTGGGTCCTCCCTTTTCTGTTTTACCCCATGGAATGGGGAACCAGTTGAGGGTCAGATAGATCAACACAGATGTGGGGGGTCTGGATATAATCTTACTGTTGAGGATTGCTGAAGAAAAGGCTACTACTGTTTTAAGGATCCAAGGGTCAGGAGGAAGGAGAAGGCAAAGGACTAGGAATAGAAAAGTACTCAGTCCTGAGTCTGAGTAGAGAATTGTCTTCAGGTTTCCAAAGTAAGAAGACGTCCAAATGGATGCACCTGGGCTAAGGATGCAGCTATGTGTAAGAGCAAGACCAGCCAGGTGGGCCTGAATTCTTGAGTCCCTTTAGAGTCTGCAGTGCATTGACTGTGTACCAAGTCTGGTGTGGGGAGGGAAGATTTCCCTGCTGAGGCTTGCTAGGCAAAGCATTGTAATTTCCTGTGATCAGGTCTGAAAAATCACAGATTTTCTCCTGGAGCCAGCATCCTCAGTGCCTTTCTAATGTTCTCTATGTAGCTTCCACAGATATCCTTAGGTGGGTGGGTGGGGGGAGTTCTCATTATCTCTGCCTGGTGGTGAAAATCCGAATTCTTCACTAGACATCCTCTGGTACCACCCCAGTGGGGAAGAGGAAGGGTGCTTCATTTTTGCTGGGCTGTGGTGAAAGTACAGATCCCCCAGGCGGTCTCCACTCACACTGTGAGCATGGAGGTTGAGCTTCTGTTGCTGGCATGGGTGGGGGGTAGGGCATAGCGTTTTCTGTTGTGTTTGGCTGGAGAAGAGCAGCTATTGTCTATAACTTCTCTGTCTTGGTAGGTTGACGCTTTCCTGATTCTCTGGGTAGAAAGAGCAGACTTGCTGGGGCTTTTTAGTTTGTGCTCATTGATGTTTTCCTAGTTGCTGGCTTCTTCACTTCTATGTCTGGAATATAGGAGGTGGAAAGAAAACCCAGGGATCTCATCAGTGTGCTATTCCTTGGGTCCTAACTTTCCTAGCCAGTCTACCTTCTTCCCTCCATCTTCTAGAGCTTTGTTTTATGTTTGTTTTAAATATCTTCAGGGTTTTTCATTGTAATTAGTGGGAGGACTTGGGAAAAGTATTTTTCTCCGTTATTGCAAAAGTGAAAGTCCCTTTCCTTGCATTTTTTAAAATGTAAATTTGAATAAATTAATACAATACTAAAAATTGAATGGAAACACTTACGGGAAAGACGAGTATCCTTTGTCCTTTGTCCTGCTACTGCATGTCTCCACTAAGGACCCTCATAGATAAACACTTTCATCATTTGTTTCTAATTTTTTGAGGTTCATCTTTATATAGGTAAATGATGTGCTTATTCTATTCCTTTTTTTTTTTTTAATGTTTATTTATTTTTAGAGAGACAGAGCATGAGCAGGGGAGGGACAGAGAGAGAGGGAGACACAGAATCTGAGGGAGGCTCCAGGCTCCAAGTTGTCAGCACAGAGCCTGATGTGGGGCTTGAATCCATGAATCATGAGATCATGACCTGAGCCAAGTTGGACGCTTAACCGACTGAGCCACTCAGATGATAAATTAAAGCCTAGAGATGATAAATTAAAAAGTAATAGAACTGACAACTTGGAACCTGGAGCCTGATTCAGATTTGTGTCTCCTGCTCTCTCTGTCCCTCCCCCACTCATGCTCTGTCTCTCTCTTTCAAAAATAAATAAACATTAAGGGTGCCTGAATGCTCAGTCGGTTAAGCGTCAGACTTCGGCTCAGGTTATGATCTCCCGGTTCATGAGTTCGAGCCCTCGTGGGGCTCTGTGCTAATGGTTTGGAGCCTGGAGCCTGGAGCCTACTTCGGATTCTGGGTCTCCCTCTCCATCTGCCCCTCCTCCTCTCACACTCTGTCTGTCTCTCTCTCTCAAAAGTAAATAAACATTAAAACAATTAGAAAAAAAATAAACATTAAAAAATTTAAAAAATATATCATCTCTAAACATCATCCTACTCTAAACATCATCCTGTTATAATGTAATTTGCTTACACTCGATCTTCCTTATGTCCTGTCTTCATTTTGTTGTCCTATGTCATTTTTCCTACTTCTACAGGTCACCTATGCACTTCACTTCAAATTATATTCAGACTTCTGTTACTGCAGCTAGATGGACAGTATTTCTTGTCTTACCTCTTTGTAAGAAGAAATATTAGCCCTCTCTTCCTTTTCTTTATCATTTTTCTCCTCCACTCCATCTTACAAACTCTGACAATTACACATTTATTTTACCTTTTTTCCTGGCCCATTTTAACATACATTTTATTTTAAAACAATCTCAGTGTAGTCAGTTTATATGCTACCACTCTGTATGTGTTAAGTTGTATATCAGTCACGGTCCAGACAGGGGACAGAAATCATTCCTGCCATCTCAATAGAGAGAATTTGAAGAGTTGTTAACTAAATATAAATTTGTTAACCAGGTAGCTGAAAGGGTAAAAGGTGAGTTCTAGTTATCAAGTAGGTGACAGCTATCAGGTGGCAACTACTCATAGGACTGAGAGAACAAAGAAGGCTCTAGAATTAGAATAACTCAGAAACTCAGAGGACAGGTCCTGCAGAGCTGAAACTCAGACTTCTGCTGCTCAGCTGGTGCAGATGCCTTGAGGCGGAAGGTGTGGGTGTGCTGGGCTGGTTCTGTGAATGTTGGTAAAACTGCAAACCAGATCCAGTGACAGCCATGGGAAGGGACTGCTGTTCCCAAGGTGAAGAAGCATGAAAGGGGTGAGGCTCACAGGAATGGGAAACAAACAGGAAGAAGCACATCTCTCTTCTTCCTCCTGCCTTGTAGGCTCTCTCTACTGCCTCCAAGAATCAGTTGAAAAAGCAGATGCATGGTCTTCAAAGTCCCAGATTCAGCATTGCAAAGCAGCATCCAGAGGGTGGTTTGGAGCCAACAGACAGGAACTTAATAACTGGCACTAGCTGTGCTTGGTAATCCTTTTAGTGTTGTTTGATGTAAGTTTTTGACAAAGACTCTGTTCTTTATTTTTCTTCTTTGAGTTCAACATTCCTTTAATGTATGTATTCATTTCATCGCTTCTTGGCCTTTTGGTTAAGATCAAGTGTAAAGTATATATTCACTTCATTTGTTATGGGTACAAAATACTGAAACCACTAATTTATAAGCAGACTTAGTTCACTTGAAACCATATTCAGCTATTAGAAATTTTTTCGAAAAAAAATTCATTTGTTAGTGGCAGCCTGAAGGGAGTAAGGAGAGATATAAAGCAGGACTGAGTGACTTGAGAGAGGACAGGATTTGGTACGTCAAAAATATATATTCATCATTTCTCATTTTGGCCCTCAATGTCATCTTGTAGGTTTCCTTGGGCCACTGACTGTTCACCTGTTCTCTAGGGAATGCTAAATTCTTCTAATATAAACATGTATTCCAGTGTTGGCAGAAGTTCTCTATCTTGGGAGCCCTTGAGACAGTGGTAATGAATCATGCTACCTCTCAGTAATTTTTTTTAGAGAGGAGGCATGGAAGACAACTCTAGCTAAACCCTACTCTGTTTTCTTCTTCTTTTTTAAAAATTTGTTTGTTTGTTTGTTTGTTTATTGGTAGTATGACGAGGGAGGGGCAGAGAGAGAGGGAAATAGAATCCTAAGCAGGCTCCTTACTGTCAGTACAGAGCCTCAAGATGGCTTGATCCCATGAATCAAGAGATCATGACCGGAGTCAAAACCAAAAGTCAGTTGCTCAATCAACTGTGGCATCCAGGTGCCCCTTTTCTCCTCCTCCTCCTTCTCCTCCTCTTCCTCCTCCTCCTCCTTCTTCATGTTTGTTTATTTATGTATTTATTTATTTATTTATTTATTTATTTATTTTTAAGAGAGACACAGAGAGAGAGAGCATGATCAGGGAAGGGGCAGAGAGACAGGGAGACAGAGAATCCCAACCAGGCTCCACACTGTCAGTGCAGAGCCCGACACAGGGCTTGAACCCACAAACCATGAGATCATGACTAGAGCCCAAATCAAGATTTGGGTGCTCAATCGACTGAGCCACTTAGAGCCCTTTTTCTTCTTTTTTAAATTGCATCATCTTTGGAAATGGAAGAGGAAGATGAAATGTGAGATAAAAATAAAAGGACCTAGGTACATAAGCTTTCTTCTTCCCTCAGTGGCTAAGAAAATAGGAAATGAGGAAAAATTTTGTCTCACCTTTTAGATCAAATAAATGGCCTCACCCCAACATACGCATTCTCCATGTATCTGACAAAATTAGATGAAAAAATAATAAATGCCCATGTGAACCTAAAGAAAGTTCATACAACACCACTTATCCAACATCTGTGGTAGAAAGTAAAATCCATGTGGAAAATAAAACCCTTCAACAGGGCACCTGCGTGGCTCAGTCAGTTGAGTGTCGGACTTTGGCTCAGGTCATGGGCTCGCAGTTCATGAGTTCAAGTCCCACATCGGACTCGCTGCTGTCATGCAGAGCCCACTTTGGATCTTCTGTCTGCCTCCCTCTGTCCCTCCCCCACTTTCTCGTTCTTTCTCTCTCAAACATAAATTAAAAAAACATTCAAAAAGCTAAAAGTTAAAAAAATCCATCAGCAATTTAGAACTTCATGAAGTAATGGTATATTAGGAAGGCTCTTTTGACTTCTAGGTGCAGGAGTCACTCTAGCTATCTCAAGAAATTGGGAGATAGTTTCATGGTATATATGGCAATAAAAGGATCAAGTTCTGATAGAATTTCTTGAAAGACTATAAAACTGGACGTTTTTGAACACCTGATGTGCATCAGGTGCCAGTTTACATCCACAAACTCACTTAACCTTTCTAAAAGAGAACAAAACAAAACCAAGATAGTATTATTTTCCTCATTTCCTCTAGGCTAGGGATGTTGTAACTTGACCATGGCCACCAAACAGCACACTGCAAAAGCAGTGCAGGCTTTATGATTCCAGTGCCACTGGTCTTGACTGCCCCCCTTATACTTATTACAGCCACCAAGACTAATAATAGCCACAAGACTAGTGAATCCCCTTACCTCTAACATTTAAGATAATTGTGATCATTTAGCCGAATATAAATGGATTGTATATACATGCGTGAAAGCTACTATATATTTTTATAAGAATTACTAACTTTAAATAATAATCAAAACTCTATTCTTTTTGAGATTATGATCTTATCTTATGAAAGCCAAATCATTACAAGTTATTAGATATGGCATTAATGTAGAAATAATTTTATGATATTTTACTTTTATTTGGAATAACTCATATTTATATAAAGAAAGATAGTAATTTAACAGCTCTTATGCAATACATCCTGTAGATGGAAAATGACATTTTAGTTTTGATTATGATGATTTGAGATTCTTGCTGAGAAGGTTGCCTAAGGTCACAGAACTACTAAGAGCTAGAAATATAGCACAGGAATCTCTATTTCTAGTCCAGTGATCCACTTAGTTAAAACAGGGCTCAGTCTATTCATAAAGCAATGTTATTTGTCACAGATAAATCGGTTAAGTAAGAAGAGAGTAAAAATTAGATGTTAGGATAAACAATCATTTATGTAATAAATGCCAACCAATCTTTTATTGAACTAATTTTATAATATCATCTATCCATTTCTTAGAAAAAAGGTTTTATAGATTTAGGAGAAGTATTTAACTATTCTTATTATCATTTGCCCTTCTTGAGATGCAGAAGTTGTATTCAGGGTTCATTTTGTAGAGACTCAAGGATGTCTTGCAGGATTAGATGCCAAATAATTAAAGATTAGTATTAAATTACAGATCGTTCTGCTAATGAATAACCTCTGTAATATATGTTTCTACTTTATATTTTATTAATTGGGGTGTTCAACATTGGTACTTTAATTCAGAAATTGTCTTTTTCAAAATTTATGTAATGATTTATGGGGATTATAATGCCCTCTAAAATTTTCTATTCTCACCCAGTATACTTAAACCAGGAAATAACTTTCTAATCAATACCTTTTGCTCCTAATTTGCCCTCATTTATTAAGTACCTAAAAACAATCCTCAAAAATCACTATTTTTAGTTTTTCTCTTGGCCCTTACTGTTAGGTTATAATAAAAACTCATTTTATTCTTATTTGTTTTGTTTGTTTATCTTACCTGTGTTTCTACATAAAATATTTTCTTTTGGAGTTTTTAATTGCCAAATATTCATTGAGTGCTAGATTGTTTAATAATGCCTGAAAAGTATTTTAATCCAATATTGGGGACCTCATAAAGCCTCAATAAAAAATCATTTTATTATTCTTAGAACCATTAGTAGTACAAAAGCAGTGCAATAGAACTGTAGATCAAAGGTTCTGTACTCAAGAACAGATCCTGAAATTCAGTAATGAAGGAGAGAGATACAGCATTTAGAAAGCAGGTAACACACAAGACAAGCTATGTCCTGGTGTGTCTTATCTCGGATGCCCTTGCCTACTTTCCCTTTACTTTCTATCCCCTTACTTCATACCTAACTTGGAACTGAAAACTGAAAACAATGGGGAGAGTGCTGTGTCCAGGTGTTAGCACAGATCATAATTCCTCGTGCTTGGGGAAATTCTCAATCACAGACTTTAACCAAGATAATTTTGGAGATCTTTGGGGCAGTCAATATTATTCCTTAGAGAGCTAGTCAGATTTTTTGGTAAATTTCAGGAAGGAGTCCTTGTTGTCTTGAGGCCATTCAGAGATGGACTATCATTGTGCATCCTGAGAAATACTCAGGAATGCATGAGGTAATAGCTGCTTGCTAGCATATGGGGCCACTCTAAGATTTCCTTAGATCCTTTTGTACACCCAATCCTAACAATATTTACTCAATGTTCACTTAAGTGGCCAATACTGAACTAAATGTTTGGTTAAGATATATTTCATAAAGTTCTTGTCCTCGAGTGGCTTACAGTTTCAAAGGAGGGAGTTTTAAGCCGTGTTTATTGCACTTTATGGTTCACTATGGGGTTGATACAATTTTAGAACTGTACCTGGCACATACTAGATGCCCACTAAATTCAGCCTTGTGGGCTTATCATTCTATGAAGGAACTTCCCTTTTATTTGCTTTATATACTTGAGATTATCTATCTATCTATCTAGTCTTCTAAGAAGACTTTTGTTTGGAAAAAAGGTCTACTGCTGAATACAGTTTAAAAAACTAATGGTCAGAGTGCCTGGGTGGCTCAGTTGGTTGAGTGTCCAACTTCAGCTCAGGTCATGATCTGGTGGTTAGTGAGTTCAAGCCCCCACATTGGGATTGCTGCCGTCTGCCTATCGGCACAGAGCTTGCTTCAAATCTTCTGTCTCCCTCTCTCTGCCCCTACCCCTGCTTGTGCTTTCTCAAAAGTAAACATTAAAAAAAAAAAAAACCCTAATGGTTTCAGGTATCTCATATTTCAAGGTCATATTAAATATTCACATATTCATTCCAACAAAGCTACTCAATTTTATAGTATAAATCCTACTTTTGATTAAATGGCTGCCTAGAAAAAATAAAAACATGTGACAAATATGTATTATTTACTGAGTTTTGAAATGGTCCAATTATAGATAATAGTAAAAAATAGTTACAGCCAGCAACATTATGAAACCTTGTACGTGTATATGAGCCTTTTCCAACATTACGGAGGCTGACATTTATTGCATGCTGAGTACTAATATAAATCATTTTATACATTTTATGTCACTTAATCTTTTTTGGAAAATTTGTTATTGAAGTATAGTTGACACACAGTGTTATTTTAGTTTCAGGTGTGCAATTAAGGCATTCAATCTTCATAGCCACATTATGAGGTAGGTATTTTTATTATCCTATTTTACAGATGAGGTAATACTGAAGACCAGAAATATTATTTAACATGCCCCAACTCATATAGTAAGAGAGTGGCGGAACTCACACAGAAATACTGTTTGCCAGAACCATTAAGTACTATTATCCCCGTTTTATAAGTCAGGAAATTAAGGTACAAAATATTAGAATTTTTGTCTTAGGTTATACAACTATTAACTGTCATGCTAGAATTCAAAATAAGGTCATCTGACCTCAAAGTCAGTGGATAAGAACTACCATAATAATTGGAAATAGTTCAAACTTAGCAAAAGATAAGTTGTTTGTTTCCGACAGTGATGTAAAATGAATACATGATCATGAAGTTTAGACGCATATAAAACAATCTTAAAGAGCTTGAGAAGACTGAGCGGATAACATTGGATGGCCATTAATGTTCTCTAATGAAAGATTTTATCAGTCTAGACAGACATTTAATATCTTTTTGTCAGATATACCTACCCTAAGTATTTAATATTTTTCATATTATAAAAGATGCCCTTAAGAATTCCAGTTCCTGATTATTTGTTGCAAGTATATAGAAATGCAATAGATTCTTTGTATACTGATCATATATCCTGAAATCTTGCTAAGCTTGCATATTAGTTCTAGAATCTTCTTTGTCGATTCCATATATTATCTATTTCTTCTTGGGAGAGATGGGGTAAATTATATTTTTCAAAGAAATTGTCAATTTTGTCTAAGTTATCAAATGCATGAGTATAAATTCACTCAGTTCTATTCATTATCTATTGCTATGTAACAAATTACCACAAACTTAGTGACTTAAAAGACACATTTAATATCTCACAGTTTCTCAAGACTGGGAGCCTGGACCTTTTGCAGGGTTCTCTGCTTAGGGTCTATGAGGCTGTAGTCAAGTTGCAGACCTGGGCTGGGTTCTCATCAGAGGCTTGGCCAGGGAATGCTTTGCGTCCAAGCTTTATCAGGTTGTTGGCAGAATTTACTTCCTTGTGGTTGTAGAATCCATGGCAGCTTGTTTCTTAAAAGCCAGCAATGAAGAAAGAGACACTTCAGCAAGATAGTCGTGATCCTCTGTAATCATATCTATATAATCATGCACATCCCATTGCCTTCTCTACATTCCTTTGGTTAAAAGCAAATCACATAAACTTCTTTTATGTTAGCGAAAGGGGGAAGCAAGAAGGGGTTTGAGTCAAAAGGTGACTGACATCTGTAGACATCTGAGGGTCTACATCTAAAGGTTGTCTAAGTTCCTTGTCTTTGGTCAGTTGATCTTTGTGTCCAGGAGTTTGGTCATGTTGTTCCTGTAAATCTTAAACATAGCATAATCATTTGTGTACACATTGCCTTATCTCCTTGGGTGAGGTAGATTTTAGGTAAAAAGTATTTTTTGCAAGGCTGTCTACGTGCAAGGCTAAGTAGAAGTTTCTAAGCTATAGATCACAACATCAAGGGAAATAGGAGCGATATATAGTAGCCACACTAAGTTTCTCCCTGTTACAATGTCAACTCCCTCATTCCAGATATGGCTTTCTTTCTTTTCCTCCAATCAGTCTGGCTACAGTTTTATTAATTTTATTGATCTTCCCAATCAGCTTTGGTGTGGTGTTATAAACCTTCCTTATTGTTTTCGTTTTCTATGTAATCAATTGATGCTTTGATTTTATTATTTTCTTTTTATTCTTACTTTGGATTTCATTAGATCTTTTATTTTTCTAATTTCTTAAAATTTTTTTCATGTTTATTTATTTATTTATTTATTTTGAGAGAGAGAAAATGCAAGTGGAGGCGGGGCAGAGAGAGAGAAAGAGAAAATCCCAAGCAAGTTCCATGCTGTCAGCACAGAGCCTGATGCAGGGCTCAGTCTCACAACTGTGAGATCATGACCTGAATCAAAATCAAGAGTCCAACACTTTAACTAAGCCACTCAGGCGCCCCATATTTTTCTGGTGAAAGCTGACATCATTATTTTGAGACCTTTATTATTTTTTAATTTAGGCATTTAGTGCTCTAAGTTTCCCCCTAAATTCTTCTATGTCATCTCGCAGATTTGAGATATAGTATATATCCTTGTAACTTTTTCTGTTTCAGAAGTAGTCTGTATTGCATCCTTAATATTGCATCCACCTGACCTCAGCCCTACATTCCCAGGTACTTCATGACTGCCAGCCCACAAAGGCAAACAGTTTTTTAAGGTTAACATCCATTTAAAAAGATTTTTTTTTAGTGTTTATTTGATTTTAGGAGAGAGAGAGACAGAGTGCAAATGGGGGAGGAGCAGAGAGAGAGAGAGAGAGAGAGACACACACAGAATCCAAAGCAGGCTCTAGGCTCTGGGCTGTGAGCACAGAGCCCAATGTGGGGCTTGAACTCACAAACCGTGAGATCATGACCTGAGCCAAAGTTGAACTCTTAACTGACTGAACCACCCAGCCACCCCTGGTTAACTCCATTTTGATTACCTGTATTAGTCAGCATTCTCTAAAGAAACAAAACAAACAGGACTTGTAGAGACATATACACACATACACATAGAATTAATAGAATGAATATATGTATAAATCCTAATAGTAGAACTAATAATAAATCCTAATAGAACTAATAGGACGTTTCTGTGTAAAAAATGTGTAAGATCCTATAAATCCTAAAAATCCTATAGCTAGAGAATGCAAACAACTCTGAGTGTATGATTAGGACATTGTTATAGGCCAGTTTATTGAACTTACCTGTGACCAGGTTGGTATAAACATTCAATTTGCATCGGGGCACCTGGGTGGCTCAGTTGGTTAAGCGTCCGACTTCAGCTCAGGTCATGATCTCGTGGTCCGTGAGTTCGAGCCCCGCGTTGGGCTCTGGGCTGATGGCTCAGAGCCTGGAGCCTGCTTCCGATTCTGTGTCTCCCTCTCTCTCTGCCCCTCCCCCGTTCATGCTGTGTCTCTGTCTCAAAAATAAATAAACGTTAAAAAAACATTCAATTTGCATAGTCACATAACTGTGTGCATTTTAATTATGGCATTGGCAAATATTTATTAATATTGAATTTGTGTTTTATTTCACATACTGATAATTTTTCAGGATTGGAAGACCAATAATGCCAGTGTAATGGAATCTCCATATGAAATTCCCCAGGATACAATGTCATTCTCTAAAAGGTTACTGGAAAAATATGCATTTGCATTATAACATTTACAGAAACTACATTTGTAAGAATAGGAATATGTTCATGTAGGACAGCTGACTGTATTTCATCTTACATTAAGATAGAAGGATGTCTTTTCTTGTTTAACCAGGTATCTTGGTTATTAAAGGTCCTGGATGTCCATTTTATTCACCTTTTGGTGTAGCCTCTGATATACTCCCGCTCTTTCTGCCCCTCCCCCATTCTTAGAATCCTGAAGAAGTTAACAGCTTATAAGGAAATGTTCTTGTCTCTCTGTTAACAGTGCCCCTGCCAATGGACTTGATGCCTGGGACTCCTGCCTCTGCCGAGCAGGTTTTCTCACTTTTCAGGCTTGAAGCTAAGCCCTCCTTAGAAAATCAACCCAAGCATTTTTGTCATTATTGATTTGTTTCAGAGATTGAATTTGAATGACTTTTATTTAACATTTTTCATATGCCAGGCACTCTGCAAGATGCTGTGTATTAGGAAGTAAACAAAACAAGGGTAATTTTTGGAATGAATATGAGATCTATATCAAAATTATGTAGGAATATATTAACAGAGAATTAGGTATATGTTGACAGCAGGAAATCCTGAAAATAATTAAGTAATCACAACTTTTGTGTTAGGGAATAAAACCAGCATTGTTGTTTTTAAAAATTTTTAAACTTTAATATTATCAAAATATTATCTTTACTATTATTAAACTTTAAATAATATTATTTAATATTATCAACTTTAATATTATCTTTAATATTGTAGAAAACTGGAGAGAAGACCATGCTGTCCTGTGTGTCAACAACCCAAGGTCCACTTCTGCAAGGTCTCCATGTTCATAAGCCTCATTTTGTGGAAAAAAAAAAAAAAAAGAACAAACAGCCAACTCATCAGACCATCATGCTTTTTTGTCACTTGACTCCTGCTATTATGGGTCAGTTGACTTAGTTGAAAGGATTAACCTTTGAAACAATATGGAGAACTAAAGCCCTGGCCATTAGCCCATGGAGTAGCCTGTTACTAAGCTGTACTCAATAAGGGTGGTCAATATTGGGTGGTGACTAGTTCTCCTTGGAGAAAAAACTCATAGAGCAGAAGCCAAGAGACCCACCGAGTCTTCAAGAAGTCAGAGGGTAGTAAAAGCCTTATGACAGGTACCCTGAGGTGAGAGAGGACAAGTGGAGAGACTATGGGCAGACAGAAATAGTAGAATCAGAGATTAAGATCAGCCCACTCTCAAGTTGGGAGAGGGTCCTCGTCAGAGGAAGCAACAGAAGCTTACTGCTGAACAGACTTCTGCAGGTATTCCTGTTGCTCTTACAAGAGCTGCTCTCAGTCCTCCAAGGATGTTGTATGTCCTGAGTGAACTACAGTCCCAGCTGCCTGGCTGAGTAGTTGCTGGGATACAATTCCTTGGTCCTTCTTCCCTTGTGAATCTTTCAACCTACACCAACTAAGATAACTTGAAAATGCCATGGTTTTTGAAACCCAAATAGGATTGACCACTCAGAGCATCTATATGTTGCAAATATATCATGTAAAGCAATTAAGTCTGACAATATTTAGTAATGCTATTTGTTTAACTGAGGCTATCAAATTATTTCAAATGATCTCCAATCAAAAAAAAAAAAAAAGGAAAAGTAGTGCATATTCTCCAACTCACATTGTTATAATTCAAAAAACTGAAAGCGAACTAAGAAAGTTAAGGGATATTATCTGAACTCATTCAATTCTGATTTTCAATTTGTCTGTAATATGTTCCTTATGTAACAAAAAAGTAAGTGACATTGATGTGGCAAATTTGGCAGTAAATCATGTATCTTAAGGAGGTAACAGTTAAATCAAATTTATGGAATTTTTTTTCTTCCTTTTTTCAACTATTCTAAATAAAGGTGTTTTGTTTTGTTTTTAATTTTAGATTTTTCTGCTTCTCTTTTAAAAGAACCCACCTGCAGCAAACACACTCTGGAGCTCAATAAATAATATGTAGCAAATTCTAAAGATGCTTATTCACAAAGAAGGGGCCCAAATCCCTCAGCTTTAGAATTATTCTTTATCTTTATTCAGTTTCTGAGACCCTTAGGGTCTTTTGCCTTCCTTTTCCCACAGTCTCCCTACTTAGCATTCATTGAAGGTACCTATCCT
Organism: Neofelis nebulosa; assembly: GCF_028018385.1. Lineage (NCBI taxonomy): Eukaryota > Metazoa > Chordata > Mammalia > Carnivora > Felidae > Neofelis > Neofelis nebulosa. Next base: position 60,797,045 of record NC_080787.1, on the reverse strand, counting down.
TCAGGCAAGATTAATTTCAACATAAAAAAATTTCTCTCTCTCTCTCTCTCTTTTTTTTTTTTTTTTTTTGGCCGGGTTGGGAGATGGAAAAAGGAGTTAAACTTTGAAGCATGTATGTATCACTAATGCACTTTATTTCCTGAGAGCCCTGATCAAATTTTTTTTTATTGCCAAAAATAATTTTAAAATAATTGCACTTTGTGATCATGACAATTTATTTCTGTATGCACCACCTTTGAGTAGTCCTGTATTGAAATGATAGTACTGACACAATCTTTTCCAATAATAAAGGTAGATTCACAAAATAGTGTTGTTTATTAACTGGTTTACATACTTACTATTGAAATGCAACCATGTAGCGGTTTCACAGAACATAGTAGCAAGCAAGAGTTCTGTACACAAATAAGATTGGAGGGAATCACAAAGAATCATTGTTCAAAACATAAGCCATGCTTTCATGGAAGTTAAACCACACAGTTCATTCAAATTTTCCTATTCCTTTCTCTTCCTCTATTATATCAAATTGTATTTATTTTGTAATGGGGTCAAGGGTAGAAGCAAAAGAAGACAATGGGTTGTTTTGCTGGAATAAGCCTGGTATTTTCTAAACTGAACCTGTGTTACGTTTGCTTATTTAAAGATGAACACAGAGAAATACAAAAAGATAAGCAATGAATCAACCAATATCCTTCCCTTTCTATCTGAAAATGTAAAATAAGATAAAGTTCCTTTGTATTCTTTTAGTAACAAATTGTAAGAGTAGTAGTAGAAAATAGAGGGGTTTTTTAAATTTTATTTTTATTTTTTTTGTGATTTTTTTTCTTATGGATCTATTATTTATTCCAGCTCTTCTAATTACTGTGTGACTCTAGGCAATTTACTTAATCTCTGTGATTCAGTTTCCCCCTTTGCAAAGTGGGGACAATAATGTTAAATGTAGTTACTCCTAAAGGTGGTTCTAGAAATTGAGTTAACACAGATAAGGTTTAACCCTTTGCCATCCCTGCTGCCTCTTCCTCTTTCTTTTTCATTCTATTTGTATTTCATCCTTGCAGACTAAGCAAGAGTTACTACTTCCTGAGCATTGTGCTTAAATATGTGCTTCCCAAGATGACTTCTGAGTGAATATACAAGATAAGAACATCTTCTATTCTGCTTTCAACTTATTGCCATATGCTAGTCAATGATTTGATAGCTTTTTTTGTCTGTTAGGACCACATTAGACTGACCATATGTTCTCTCTCGTTTTCCTGAACCCGTTATTCCTGGACCATTATTTATACTATGTATGTGTAACTCTAAACCTGTATTAGTTTGCAGGGGCTGCCATAACAAATGCCACAGACTGGATAGCTTGCATCTGAAATGCGATTTCTCACATTTGGGAGGGTCCAGTCAGCAGGCTTGGTTTCTTCTGATATCCCTGTCCTCAGCTTGTAGGTGGGTGTCTGCTCCCTGTGTGTTCACATGGTCTTCCTCTTGTACATGTCTGTGTCCTAATTTTCTCTTCTTATAAGGAGGACACTAGGCACCCTGTATGGCCTCATTTTAAGTTACTTACCACTTTAAAGACCCCATCTCCAGATACAGTCACATTCTGAGGTACTGGGGCTAGGGTTTCACCATATGAATTTTGGGAGGATGTAATTTAGCTCATAACAGAACCTTTACCTTACTTACTAAGAAGCTCATATCTTAATTTTCTGGCCAACTTTCCAGCTTGTGAAATATCTTAAACTTTCCCCTTACCTTTATAACTCAAGCCCCAGAAGAATAATTTTCAAATTATACTTTGCACTCCTATTTCTAAAATGGTTGATTAAAATTAATAACAATGCTGATGTTTGTGGCATATCCCCCATTAGTTGTATTTCTCTATTTTTATGCTCTAATTTTTGATAGTATCTAATTTTTTTCTTTATCTGTGATGAAATATTTTCTGTGAATATATTCCAGTACTGTAGATGACCTTTAAGATCACCTCTGATTGAAAGGACTCGGCGTCCCTATTCATCTATTAATTTACCATGTTATTTATTTATTTATTAAGGTTTATTTATTTATTTTCATAGAAAGAGAGAGAGAGAGCACACCCATGCAAGCAGGGAAGGGGCAGAGAGAGAGAGAGAGAGAGAGAATCCCATGCAGTGACATCATGATCTGAGCCAAAATCCAGAGTCAGACACCCAACTGACTGATCTACCCAGGTGCTCCTTAATTTACCCTTTTAAAGAATCCTAGTAGAGAAATATGAGAGCCCTTACAGAAATCACATTACCTTTCTTTCAATAGATTACAACTGACCCTTGAACAAGATAGGTTTGAACAAGATGGGTCCACTTATACATGAATATTTTTCGATAAATGCAGTACAATGCTGTGAATGTATTTTCTCTTCTTTGTGATTTTCTTTTTTTTCCTTGTGATTTTCTTAATAATATTTTTTTTCTAGCTTACTTTATGTAATACAGTATATAATGCATATTCCTTGCAAAATATGTGTCAATTGACTATATTATCGACAAAGCTTTCTGTCAACAATAGGCCATTAGTAGTTAAGTTTTGGGGGAGTCGAAAGCTATACATGCATTTTTTATTGCATTGGAGGTTGGCACTCCTAAACCTCACGTTATTCAAGGGTCAACTGTACTCTCTCTCTTTCTTTTTTTTTTTTTTCAACTGTACTCTCTTTAAATACTTTTTGAGTCATGGAAAGGAATTGGGATTCTTTTTCTGAACTTCAGGGCTGTGTTTATAGTCAAGGTATCATACAGCATCAAAACCCTTAAAATTGAATTATTAGGTGTACAGAATTTTTTTTTAATAGAAGCTCCTTATTTTTTTTTTTAACTTTATTTATTTATTTTGAGAAAGAGAAAGAGCATGGGGGCGGGACAGAGAGAGGAAGAGCAGAATCCCAAGCAGGCTCCATACTGTCAGTGCAGAGCCTGACATGGGGCTTGAACTTACCAACTGTGAGATCATGACCTGAGACGAGATCAAGAGTCGGACGTTCAATCTACTGAGACACCCAGGCACCCCAGGTATACAGAATTTTTAAGAATGACATTTAGGCTAACTGGTTATGATTAGAAACAGAGGAATCAATATCTTGTGGAAAGTGGATGCAAAAATCAGAAAATGGGTTTGGAAATATGTAAAGATGTTGCCAAAGTAGAGTCAAGAAAGAAGATGAGGAGAGTTAGTCAAAACATACAAATAAAAGCAAAATACAAAACCTTCTGGAAGTCACTGGTTTTCATTCCCAATGGCTAGCTTAGAGTAAATTTGTTTGCCACCTAAGCTACATAAAGGAAAAAGTTTACCTATGATGTATCTTTGCCCACTTAATTTTGGCTTTAGATTAAGCTGCATGTGTCCAATATTCCCATATTTACAAGGAATCTGTCATAGAGGCTTTTTAAGATTCTGTCAAACTGCCAACTAAGGAAGTAGGAGTCTATAATTCCAACATGTCTTTTAATAATTCCTTAAACTTCTGGCTATTTGTAAAATTGATTAGAAATTTTATGTATCTCTATAATTTCACCTTTTCATTCTTTCACAAGTGTTGAGTGAATGCTATCTGGTCCCAACATATGAACATCTTATTCATTCATTCATTCATTCATTCACTCATTCATAGAATAATGGAGATAATAAAGTATTTAGTAGTTGAGAGAAGCTGGTGTATGGAATAAGATCTTCATGGAAAACCAGTGATAGAAATGAGGTAAAGAGAGTTTGAAAGAGTGACTCAAGAAATAGTTTATGCAAATCTTGACTTTTAGGACAGGTAGGATATTGTGCCCAAGTGAGTTATTTACCCTCTTAGAACTTTACTTATTTGTAAAGCGGAGACAGTAAAGTCAACTATTTCAGAGATTTGGAGGATTAAATAAGGCAACTTAGGTGAGAGGAATTATAAACCATGAAGTACCATACAGGTATTAGAAGTTATGTTAATGCATAATCACAATGCTTATTCAGTTCTTTTGACTTGTCTGGGCCCAGCACAGTTTGAGAGAAGAGCTTAGTTTAGTGGAGATTTAGCAGAATTAATATAATCTGTGATATGCCTCATTTTTATTCATGAGGACATAATTTGCACTGCATTCATCAGATAGTGTGGGATATCTGGATTAAAAAAAAAAGCCTTGTTCAAATGTTTATCTCTAAGTTTTAGTCTAATCTCTTCTGGTGGGTACTTATCCCTGGTGAATATGTACTTGTCACTCTGGGTACATGCATGTGTGCGTGTGTGTGTGTGTTAAGCAAGGTATATGTTCCTTTTTTTCTGGGTATGAACCTAGGAGTTGGTTGATTCCTCTCCTGCGTTCTGGAGAAGGAGTTTAAAAAAAAATCTCTCCTTTTTTTAATTAAATTTTTTTTTTTTAAATTTGAGTATAGCTGACACAGTGTTACATTAGTTTCAGGTATACACCAATGATTCAAGTTTTCTATATGGTCTTATGCTCACTACAAGTGTAGGTACCACCTGTCCCCATACAGCACTATTGCACTATCATTGACTATGTTTCCAATGATGTGGCTTTTATGTCCATGACTTATTCATTCCATAACTGGAAGCATTTATCTCCTGCTCCCTTTTACCCATGTTGCCCATTCCTTACCTCCACCTTTCTGGCAACCATCAGTTTATTCTCTGTATTTGTAAGTCTGATTCTGCAAAGAAATCCATCTTTTTAAAGATACTTAAAATTTTAATTCTAAAGCAAACAAAAGTGGGAAAAGTTAAGCAGTCGTTCAAACTTGAAATACATATGCTTGTAACTTTCATTGATTAGAATGTGGGTCTTACACTAACGCATGAAGATCATTGACTCAAACAATCTCTTCTGTTTGTTCAAAGCTAATGATGGTAATGATGTTGATTTTTGCCCACCCTGGCACTGTACAAACCTAACAGTATATGACTATTGTAATTCCTATATATAATTGTATGCTCTAGCGTTATATCTTAGTTTGGGTCCCAGGAAGCAGAACTTGAGACAAAGACTTGTTTTCAAACACTTCATTCAGGAATATGAACCCAAGGACCAAAGATGAATGATAGATGGAGCAAAGCAGGAAATGAGAGGGTTGCAAAATGAGAATCTATTGTCAAGTAGATGTCTCCACAGACAACTAGCTGCTCAATTATTTCAGTCATGTGAAATATGTCCTATTTGACCTGCTGTCAGTCAAATAATTGGCCTTGCCTTCTGGATAGCACATGCATAGATGCAAAGCATGCTTCTGTTGCATCCCACACAGTGGCATCAGTGGAGAACACCTGGGCAGAAGGCAAGAAGTTTCTGGGACTGGTCTGAGGCAAGGCACTCTCAAGGGACACATGCCCTGAAGCGTTTGAAGGCATGTGCACTGATTGCTTCACCCATGGACGGAATAAAAGAGAGGTGACTTGAGAAGAATCTGAAAGGGTGTATAAGACATATCCAATACACTGTGTATGTGTGTGTGTTTGTGTGTGCATACGTGCAAATAATCTTGGATAACTAAGGTTTTTTTTTTAATATCAAAAATTACATGCTCTTCTGACTGAGCCAGTCAGATTTCCCTTGGATAACTAAAGTTTTATTATTTCTGGTAAGTATTTAGAGTGAAGAGATATCTTACATGCATGTATTTAGAAATATGAAGCTCTCCACAACGTGGATGGCCTTCTATGTATTTTAAAGTGCTTATCTATCTAATTTAATATATTTTGCAGAGGAAATAAAATACTCATGGGTCTCATTTTATGCTTTCCATTTCTTCTTGAAAATTAAGAGAAATAGTAATAATTGAAAAAAGAGTGGCATTTGGGGAATTGCCCTTATTTTTAAGTTATCAGACAATTTAACGTATGTGCTGGTAGGTCCACCATGAGAGCAAAAATATGATGTAATATTTAAAAGCTGTCATGTAGTGAGAGAAAAACATCTTTTTTGGAATTGAAGAGGCAATATTATCCCTTAGTGACTCTTTGTTAACATTCGATTAATGGCAGAGAGATATATTTCTGTTTCCCTAGATGACACTTATGCTTTCAGGTATAATGACATATTCTGGGGGCAATGTCTGAGGTCCACTGCTTGCTTGTCTAGGTTTGGACAAGATGGACTAAAATGCAGTCACCTACATTTTAATATGATTTCTTACTGTAATTAAAGTTATCATGGCTATATATTGACATAACGTAAAATTTTTCCAGGTGAATGGGTTGCTTTGCAAATCCATGGTGATGGGATAAGCTGTAGTAACCTTTGTTTTTTAGGCACAACAATTCCAAATATCATCAAAAGTTGTATTGAAAAACCTTCCCTTTGGGTGAATTTCCTGAGAAAAAGCTGGTTTGTTTGATATTACTTATCTGGAGAAGTTATTTCCCAGATGAGTGGGGTCTGGAGAAGAAAGCAAAGTTTGTCTTTGTATAAACGTCTTCTTTCAGTGCCAAGGTCAAATACCTAATGGTGTAATTTAAGGGTAGTGGTTACATTTTGAACAGAGGAGAGTATTTTCCTAGCCAGAACAGTATAGTGTGTTGTGACCACCTACTTACTACCATAAACTCTGATCCAAACTATTTCCCTAGGATACTGGCACACAGATTACCAGTGAGTTTAAACTAATGCACATCTACCTGTTTATTTTCCATTATAAACTTTTTTTCTTAAGTTGCAAATAATCTCCATTTTACCCTCTCATACAACTGTATGGCATATTTCCGTCTGCTGCAGTTACTAAAGGGCACACATTTAAAGAAGGCCAACTTACTTGCTTTATTATAATTAGTACATGCATTTTAAATGATAGAAGTGATCTTACAGAAACTTTAGGAAATAGAAAAAAGACTTAATCATCTATCAACGTGCAACACTGCTAAAGTCCCTGTCACCCTTTTGGGTGTTTCCTTCCAGGAATTTTCCCGATATACAGTTTACATGGAGTGATTGAAAGCATATTGTTCACATATTTGTTAACTCTTCTCTTTTCCACCTAAGGAAATGTGTACCTGCTCTGCTGGTGTGAGTGAAACATGTTATTTTCTAAAGAGAATATTGATAATATGTAACAGAAGACTTAATATGTTCATACTTTTTGGTTTAGCACTACCATGCCTAGAAAAATTTTGAAGGAGACCAAAGATGTTATCATCTTCATACAAGAATATTTGCCAGTGTCTTATAATACTGACATTTGAGCATTAACATAGTGGTCCAAAAATACAAGATTTGTTAAATAAATTGTGAGATGACTTTTACCTATTAAAATTATGCTGTTGAAGTGAGTATATTGATTAGGGAAAATGTTTATGTTCTATAGCTAAGGGAAGATTCAGGCTAAAAACCCAGTATATTCTATACCATTCTATTAAAAATATAAATATGCATATATATGTATACACACATACACACACATAAATATATATACACACACACAGATATAACTATAAAGAGAGACAATGAAAAGTTAATAGTGATTGCCTCTGGTTGATGAGATTATCATTAAAACAATTTGGGTTCAGTTGCAGGTGACAAAAGATTTTCTAGAAAGGAAATTAATCAGAAAATTATGTGTTTACAAAATCATTGGAAGAGCTAGAGAAGCAGGTTCTTGACTGAGCTTCCAGAAATGAGTCCTAGACTTGCCAAGTTGGCCACTTTCTCTGTTGTGATCTGGAAGCTGCTGCCATGATCATTGGCTCCAGGACTAGATAAACTCAGCTGAGAGCTGCACCAGCAAAATGGTGTAGCCACTAAGCCAGGGAACAGACACCGCTATCTCTCTTACCACTGTGGCAGAAAAATATTGCCAGCAGGACTGTGCTTGACAGCAAGATGTGGAAGTGTAGACACAACCTTTTTCTGTCTTCCCAAGCTGTGTGGGTATATCTGCTTGGTGGAAGGTAGGGCATACAGGGACACCAAGCTCCATGAATATCTTAGTCTTCAGCTCTTCATCATACAAAATGCCACAGGGGATTGGAGTCAAATTGTGAACCAATATACCATGGTAGACCTAAAAACTGATTTCAACTTCATCCTTTCTGATTTGATGTTTTCTAAGGTTTTCAGCATTGGGCATATATTTGTGACTGGAAATAAATAATAAAATTTTATGTTAGGAAGTTTCACTGTTAGTGCACAGTTTTAATACCCATCACATTTTTTTGTTTGTTTGTTTGTTTTAGGTAGGTTTCACCCCCAGTGCCAAGCCCAATCCAGGGCCTGAGATAAAGACCTGAGCTGAGATCACGTCAGACACAACCAACTGAGCCACCCAACGCACCCCAATAACTATCACTTCAAAAAAATTTTTTCAATGTTTATTTATTTTTGAGAGACAGAGAGACAGAGTGTGAGCAGGAGAGGGGCAGAGAGAGGGGGAGACACAGAATTCGAAGCAGACTCCAGGCTCTGAGCTGTTAGCACAGCTCACAAACTCACGAACTATGAGATCATGACCTGAGCCAAAGTCGGATGCTTAACCGACTGAGCCACCCAGGTGTCCCCCAATAACAATCACTTTTAATAGCTACTTGCTTGGTTCTCAACTGAAAAAAGAAATTCCCATGCTTTCCTTCTGCAGAGTGAGGTCCAGTTCTAAATAGTTTCTGTGTTGACATAAAGTTACAGAAAGTATTCAAACCTGTATGAAATGCAAAGCAAAAAACAGACTCATAGAAGACAAAACCTTGTGACATGTAGAATGAGCATAAAGGGCACACATGTATTTAGGGGAAAAAAAGCAAACAACTGTTTTTCATCTTGATGCAACAGTGACACAATTCTACCTTGTTGGCCAACTTACAACATGACAAATAAAAATGCTTCCTCATAACTTTCCTATGAAGACTAAAAAAAAAATGTATCTAGAAAGTGAATCCTTTCGAGTCAATCATGTAAGATTCTGCCTGTCAAACACGGCAGATTTAGGTTGGAAATGCTTGTGGTGTCTCTACCAAGAGAGACCAGCTTGAACATATAAATAGTTTTGTGCTCTAGGGAGGAATGTTATTTCTTTCCTTGTGATCTGCATCTGCAGACTCATCTATATCCAGAATACCAATTCTTTTTTATTTTATTGCCTTCTATTCTGTATTTTTGAGATGTCTGCTGGGTGCCAACCAATGTGCAATGTGACACAAATTCAACAGTAGGATTCGGGTCTCTGGTTCTTGGAAAACTTTTTTTTTAGGACAATGAGTGGAGATACCCACATTTAAATAATGTGAAAAACTGCAAAATACTAAAATTTATAGTTGGTCTTTAGATAGAAAATAATTTCATGGTGGATTGCTCCTTCATTTTCATTTCATCTTCCAAGCCTGGCAAATTAAAAAAAAAATACGGCTCCATGAGTCTTACTCTGAGAATCTGATTCAGTAAAATGAGTATGTGACCAAGGAGTTTGTATTTTTAAAAAGCTTTTGTGGAGCTTTTGCTAATCATCTAGATATTGACCACTGGACAACAGGACGCAAATGAGACCTGATGTCATCTGCTTTGACACACCTGCATCACACAAATCTCTTAATATCAGTCATTGAGAAAAACTACAGAGGCAATTTTATTGGTAATATAGATAAAGAAAGAAATGACATCAACTGCCCATGGGTTTTCTCTCCTATTTTTCCTCCCATATGCAAATATTCACCCCCAAAGGGGCTGTGACCAACTCTGAATGCTATGCAAAAGCCCTTCTTTCATTGTGATCTGATGGCACTGGATGTCTACTGAGGCTTGTGTCTAGAGGGAAGGCATGGACTTTTCAGTCACGGTAGTTGCTCCTCATGTTCAGAGCTCAGGACTCATGGTGCCTCCTTTATTTACTTCTATTTACCAAAGCATATCCGTGTGTGATCGGTCCATCTTCCCCAGGACTGCTGCATCGTAAGTAGGGGCTCAGTTTTTATTGAGGCATTCATTGTATGCAGCACTCGAATAAGCATATGTCTTGTTTTGTTTTTTTAATTTAAAAAAATGTTAAATATTTATTTATATTTGAAAGAGAGAGAGAGAGTGGGGGAGGGGTAGTGAGAGAGGGAAACACAGAATCAGAAGCAGGCTCCAGGCTTCGAGCTGTCAGCACAAAGCCCAGTGCAGGGCTCAGACCCATGAACCATGAGATCATGACCTGAGTCAAAGTTGGATGCTCAGCCGACTGAGCCACCCAGGTGCCCTGAAGCACATGGTTTTAATTGAGGGATAGAGGGGGCAATCATTCTCCTGTTTATCTTCACCATTTCTCATTCTCATTACTTCCATGGCTTCTCCTCTGAACAACACCTATCCCATTGGAGGTGAGCAGGCCAATGGGGCAAACCCCCAGCAGTGTTACAAAAAGAGATAAGAATCTGATCCTTTAATTATCTTAAAATTATCCACTGGCTCCTCCTTTCCCTCAGAATGAAGCACAGACTACTTTAACATGGCTTACAAAGACCATCCATATCATGCCTACACGGAGAGACAGCAATACACATTAAATATTCCACCTGCTCCCCTACATCTCTATTTCCTTGCAGTCACTGGGGCAGGAGACATGTAACCAGTGCTAGCCAATGAGCCTTGGGTGTATGTGATGTGTGTCTCTTCTAGGTTGAAATATATAAAAGACACTCATATGTCTCCTTCCCTGTGGGGGGACGAAGAAAGACAGATATTCCTAGTACTGCAGCCACATGATGACATGTCCATCATCCTAGATCCATCCCTAAGTGACTGTGTGCACTGGACCACACCACTCCCAGCCTGCCTCCAACTTACACTGCAAAGATATCTCTCATGAGGCCTGACTATCATTGTATCAAATCACTGATATTTTGGTATTTATTTGTTACTTGAGTGTAACCTGGATAATCCAGGCTAATACACATATCTTGCCTACCCTTCTCATTTCATTTTTTTGCTATCTTTCTTATACTCATAGCTGCAGCCAGACTGAATTTCAAGTTCCCTGAACCTGCCTACCTCTGATCCTTTTTGGTACATGATGTTCCATTTCTAGGTTGCTTTTCCAGTTCTTCTCATTTGTCTAAATTTCATCCTCTTTTTCTCAATCAGGACATCACCTCCTGCAGGAAACTTTTTTTGATCTTTCAAGTCTGCATTAGATGCCCTTTCTATAGCAACTTAAATTTCCTTTCTGCTTATCACACCATGAAGTAATTCTTTGCTTATTCTTTTTTTTTTTTTTTTTTTTTTTCTTTGAGAGAGAGGCCTCAAGTGAGCAATGTGCAGAGAGAAAGAGAGAATCCCATGACGGGCAGAGAGAGTGAAACAGAGAGGGAGAGAGAGAAGTGGGGCTCACCCAAAGCAGGGCTTGTGTTTTACCTAAAGTGGGGCTCAAGCTCACACCAAGTGGGCCTGGAGCTCGCCTGGTGTGGGTCTCAAATTCACGAACCATGAGATCATGACCTGGGCCAAAGTCAGGTGCTTAATGACTGGGCCACAGAGGCAGCCATTGCTTAGTTATTCTTATGTTCCATATCTAACCATATATTTCTTGACCATTAATATATTCCCAACAGGAAGAATAGTTGTGGACACATGGTGAGTTCTCAATAAATATTTGTTGAATGAATGATTGCATGAACAAACGCACCCAGGCTGAGTTCAGAGAGCTAGGGCAAAAAGCAGAGTGAGGGAGGCAGCTTAGCAGCAATCGTAAGACTGCTGAACACTTGCCTTTGGGGCACACAGATGATGGTTATCCATCTCTGCCCTACTGCCTGCTCGATTGCTGGGACTATTGCATCCGTCCTGACGCTGCTCTCTCCCTGTTGGCTTGCCACAGTTTATCAAAGATCTGCTAGTGTCTATTGCCAAAGATTAAAAAAATCCAACTGGCTCCTGAATACCAAGTGGCAAATGTTTACTATAAGCCAGATGAAGACAGGCTGTTCCCTTAGCAGTATTTAGCTTCTATGTGAGAGGAAAATTAGTCTAAAATTTGATTGCTGTAATGTCAAAGAGGATCAGTGCATATGTGTCTGCTTCGTTTTGAAGTAGCCCTTGCAATCCCAGTAATTTTGTTAAAATGGAAGCAGTCTATCCCAGATTAGAAAAGCTGAAGGCAGGCACCCTACATAGTATGTTTTTCTTTTGTTTCTGTTTTCTTCTGGGTTTGGCAACAGGAACACCACTTCTTCCTGCTGCGTGATGTTAGGGTAAAAATAATGGCCATTTGTGAATGTATACCATTGTTAATATGCACCCTGTATGTTTTAATGAAAGTTATTCACTGAGAAATCTTATTCCAGCTAGCAAACTGATTCAAACGTGGAGAGTGGATGACCTGAGGCAAATAAAATACCAATCTCCCACTTTCCTCTTCATTTTAAGCCTATTTGCTAATTTTCCTTTCTCATATTTACAATTCTACTGGGCTCAAGTAAAAGGCAGTCAGATAATTAGAAAAGAAATTAAAGAGAAATGCGATGGATGAATGTTTTTTAGAAGCTCAGAAAAGGCTGAGTGTATCCTTTGCCATTTGCTTGGGTCTATTAGGGAGTTATAGTGCAGAATATTGAATCCAAGCATTGTGATTTTTCTAGATGTCGGCATTAGTAGCCAGAGGGCTTGCTCTTCATCAAGACAATCTTCACCCTTCATAAACTTGGGCCTGAATAAATAGAAAGTATTGATTAAGAGAAGTGAGGGTGCGGAATATTTTTGATGTTTCTTCGGTTTCAAATAGTACTCTTGGGTGTTTGTTATTTGCATTGCTGTCTGCTGAGAGCCCCAAGGGTGTCTCTCAGAAATGCTCTGTGGTCTGCCTTTAGTAGTAAGCCCTTTGGGTAAGTAAAACAGAAAGAGAAAGCTTCTTCCCTGCCTTTGAGAAGTGTATCAATGGTCAGAGAGACAATACACAGAAAATTCAAGCGTAATTAGAAAGCAGCAAGGGAATATGGGCCAGATAAACTGGCACAAAGTAGAGTCTGTGGAATAAGGAATCATACATTGTGGGGAGAGAACATGGGATCTGGACTGCTTGGGTTCAAATCCCTTCAGTGCTATTTGTATTTAATGTGTGACTTTAGGGAAGTCACTTAACCTCTGGGCAAAATAAGGATACAATGTTCACCTCATTTGGTTCTCAAGATGAAGTGAGACATAACAGAGGACTCTTATTCACAGTATCTCTTTTGCATGATAAATGTAACAGGAGTAGTAACATAATCAGAGACTTTCAGTCACAAAATTGCCTCATCATCTGTATGAGTTATGTACACATAATTCCTAAAGTCAACAACTCAAGGAAGATGCAGGTTGGAGAGGATCCTGCAGACGTCAATGACCATAAGCATAGATTAAAGGGCTTCACCCTGAAAATGAAGACATTTGGGAATACTGTGTTTCTTCGGCAAAGGAAAGACTAAGGGGAAGATGTGTTTGGTGCTGTAAAAATATGAACTAGGAATAAGCAGTACTTTAACCACACTACTCTCAGGGTCTCTACTTTTCTCCTACCACTACCACCCTGGACACGAGAAATTACCTTGCCCAATTATAAGGCTTAATAAGACCAAGTGTCATTAGCATTGTCTCAGCAATCCAAATAATTCCATATTTGGCTAATATGTCTTTAGACTCATAAAACATGTATTGTTTTGGGTGCTGGTTCTCATTTATAGGTGCATGTAGGAAAAAAAAAATGTTGGTGACTACTTTGGCAGCTGCAGTGAACAGAGAACAATTACTTCCTTCTCTCCTTGGCTCTTTTGAGTTCTCAGGAGGTACAGCAGAAAAATCAACACCAGATGGCTCTAAAGAAGATTGTATTGATTTTTCATCTATGTCCTATTTCTAAAAAAGAAGTTAAGGTAGCTCAAAGTCTCAAATCATTTGCAGAGCAGAAACTTCTTATTATTCTGATGTAAGTCTCCCTAGAGGAAAATGTCATTTTCATTGATTTACAAAGCAAATCTTGTGGCCCAGTGGTTTAGAGATGTTTAGTTCTTGCATGATGAAGTCCTATGAGTTTAATTGCTGTGGCAGGGACCCAACTTAGTCCTGTTGCAAAGCACCTAGAAAATAGAAATTATTAGGAGAAAAGCATCCAAAATATGTTCTAGATTATGCTCTAAGTTCTTAGAAAAATCTTAGATAGAGACATGCCCACCAATAGTTAACAACGTGCATCGTACAAAGGGAACGACACGTTGACAAGGATGAAGACAACCAACAAGGAGAAGTTTGCTAGGCTTTCCACTCTGACAGAGCCAGTCTATTTGCCTCATGTTTTCTTTCTGATGTATGCACAAGAGCTATGTATGATAAAAATCTATGTCTCACAAGTAGGGGCAGCTATATTATTTGCAGGGCCCAATGTGAAATGGAAATGTGGGCTTCTTGTTCAAAAAGCAAGAAAAACAGGGGCACCTGGGGGGCTCAGTCGGTTAAGCATCCGACTTCAGCTCAGGCCATGATCTCATGGTTTGTGAGTCCAAGCCCCACGTCGGGCTCTGTGCTGACAGCTTGGAACCTGGAACCTGCTTTGGATTCTGTGTCTTCCTCTCTGCCCTCCCCTGTTGCATTTTTTCTCTCTTAAAAAATAAATGAACATTAAAAAAAGTTAAAAAAAAAAAAGCAAGGAAAACACTTTTCCTTCTTTTCCAAGGTTTCTTTCTCTACCTGTCAAAGCTATTTGGAAACTTGCTCCCCCTGGCATGAAGTTACTTGCAGGGCAAGTGTAGACCCTCAGAGGAGCTCAAGGCCCTGCTCTGTGACTTGGCAGGCAAGGCATTTACATCTGAATCCAAGCCATTCCCAGGCTCAGGTGCGGGTGGGAGGCCACAGTGGTTGCTCGTGGGTGAGGAGAGCATCCTTGAGAACTCTTCCTGGAGAGATGGGTAGGTAGGGCCCTATGTGATCCCACTGCCAAGCCTCTAGTGGCTACTCTGTTGTCCCATAAGACTTCACTTACCAAAGTCAAAATCAAAGACAAAATTATCAAAAGTTTCAAGACAGTGACCACAAAGCAATAAAATTGCAAACAAAAGGCCCATCTGAGTGTGGGACCCTTGGAGACTACTGGTCACATGGCCTATTCACAAGTCTTTCTGAGGCAGGTTTTGTTATCTTTATTTGGTAGATAAAGAAGTTAAACTCTGAATGTTCACACCTGCTAAACGACAGAATTGGGCATTAAACCCAGGTTGGTTTGACTTCTATGCCTGTGCCTGGGACACCATGCAAGTAAATCTTGTTGTTACTCTCTTCTGGGGTCTACCTTAGGGCACTCACAGCAGTTTGATCCAACTTTGCAATGCGATTTCTTACTTGAGGCAATGTCACAAACTATTCAAATATCTTTATCATAAACTGAAATTATTGTATTCCACTATCATAAATGATAATGCCTATAAATCTCCCTGTTGTAAATACCTCGAAGAGAAATGTGGCCTTTGCCTCTTTTTCTTGACCCTTTTTGAAGACCCTATTCCTATTAGTACAGTGTGCTTCTGGGGACAATTGTGTAAACTCAATATACAAGTCTAACAATTTCCTTGGTCATTTCCCAGAGAATAGTTCTTTACTGCATTGACTCTACCTGCACGTTAGAATCACCTTGGAAGCGTAAGAAAACACTTGGTCCTACCCTTCACTATTTATTTTTTTTTAATTTTTTTAATGTTTATTTATTTTTGAGACAGAGAGAGACAGAGCATGAACAGGGGAGGGGCAGAGACAGAGGGAGACACAGAATCAGAAACAGGCTCCAGGCTCTGAGCTATCAGCCCAGAGCCTGACGCGGGGCTCGAACTCACAGACCATGAGATCATGGCCTGAGCCGAAGTCAGACGCTTAACCGACTGAGCCACCCAGGTGCCCCTACCCTTCGCTATTTAAAACAGAATGTCTAGGGGTGAGGATTAGGCATCTGTGCTTGCAAATCTTCCCAGGTGATTCTAGTTTGCAAATAGGGTCAAGAATCCACTGCTCTGCTTATAACCCTAAGCAGCCTGATATGAACTACGTTCTTTTACTCTGGGAGTCTTTTCATTATCAGAATAAATTTCAAGTCACCTAGCATCATTTCCACTTCTTATGTAACATATATCTACATATGAATATGGCCAAGCTAATGCCAAATTGTTTCTCCCAGAGGTACTTACTAATCGTAATGGACCTCTATTTATATTTTAAGAAGCAGCACGTATGTGTGCAAGTCACACGACTTATTCCATCTACAGATCATGCTGGATGTTTGGTGAAATTACTGGTGGAACTCCCTGAGCCAACCTCTCCAAGTTTTATCCGTGTATGAATTCGTTCAGTATAAAATAGTGTACTTGAGCTGAGCTTCCGTTCCTTATTGAGATTTAAAGACACATCCTTGCCTTTTATGAAGACAAATATGAGCAACACCAAATTGAGGGAATGTCTTTGAATTTCCCACAACTATAATTAAAGATAGTGCTCCGTGTTAATTCAGATGTGGCCCACCTGGGACAAGCTGTCAACACTCCCTTAGCACAAATAGAGGGGCTGCTAATTGTGAGTTTAAATGATCATTCTTCAAACATTCATTTTGCAGTTATTCTGTGCAAGGCATGCTTCTCACTCTAGAGGACACTGCAGTAAATAAAAAAGATACAAATTTCTGCTTTTATGAATTTTACATTCCAACAGTAGGAAACAGACAATAAACAAAATAAATGAGTTAAAAAAAAAGAGGTGATGCTATGAGATTTGGAGAAAAATAATGCAAAGAAAGGGAACAAGGACACTGGGGTGGGAACATGGTGCCCATGAGAAGGTGACATTTTCATAAATATTTGAAGGAGCTAAAGCAGCCAGCCAAGAATGTATCTGGAGAACAGCAAGTGTAGTGCCTGGTGTTTTCCAGGAAAAGCAGCAATACTGCATCGTTGGAGTAGAGGGAGTGAGGGCCAGAGAAATTCTAGTAGATGGTGAAGTTGGAGGTTTTGTGAATGTTGTTAAAGGTGTTGACGCACAAGTTAGTGCCTAAATTAAGGACAGTCTTATAAAAGATTCACTATCAGATGAATACTTGGACCAGATAACTTTTATGGGTTCCAATGAGCTCTTACAACTGTTGATTTCCACAAAGATGCACTTTATTCTTATAGGGCAGGTTTCTTCAAATTCCAAACCAGTGGTGGAGGGAGGATGAAAAGTCAAATTCAGTTTTGCTTTTATTGAAATGTAAACTCATTGAAGGCAAAGAGTTGTACAATTTTATTTACTGCTTTGTCCCCAGGCACAAGAAATGTGTAAAATGAATATTTAGGGTAAAATAAATATCTGTTTAAAGAATAATAATTTAAGTTTACAATCAATCAGTATCCCCACTATTCTTGCTAAAGATAAGTTAACTGAAAAACATCAACTTGTTCAGAGTTAAAAAGAATGATTTGTGGTTGTAATATTCATAGACCTTTCTTTTACAATCATGAAAATCTTTTAAAGAACGAAGATGAGGGCCACTTAAAGTTCTTATTTTCAGGAGCAGATATCTCTTCTTTCATTTACCTGCATGCTCCGATTTCTCAATTCTTTGTTCAAATCTCATTTTATTCAAATGTCATTTTCTGTGACCACCTTACCTAAACATGCCTTCCCCCCACCTTTGCCACCTTCAATTTATTTTGTTCTGTTTCTTTTCTTTTTTTTTTTCATTGTATAGGTTATGAGTTGAATTGTGTCCCCACCAACAGGTGTGCTGAGGCACTAACTCCCAACACCTCAGATTGTGACCTTATTTATATATAGGGTCTTTGTAGATGTAGCCAAGTTAAAATGAGGTTGTTTAGGTGAGTCTTAGTCCAATATGACTGTTGTCCTTATAAAAAGGGGACATTTGGGCATAGACATAGACATGTATGGGAAGAAGGGTATATGAAGAGACACGAGGAGAGTACCATGTGAACACAGAGAATGGAAGTGATGTATCTACAAGCCAAGGAACGACAAAGATCAATGGACAACCACCAAAAGCTAGGGAAACAGCAAAGAAGATTGCAGAGAGACATGGCCCTACAGATAACTTGATTTTGGATTTCTATTCTCCAGAACTGTGAGACAATAGATTTCTGTTGTTTTAACTCATATTACTTGTAGCATGTTGTTGTAGCAGCTCTAGGAAATGAATATACCACTCAACATTCACCATTTATTTACCTTCTGTCTGCTCCTGGCAGATTCCAAGTTCCATGAGGAAAGAGGCATGGTGTATTTTGTTTATTACGTACCCCACGTACTTAGAACAGTCCCTGGCACTCAATAAATATTTGCCAAGTGTAGGGATAAGAAATTTTATTTTTTCCTATTCTTTTCTTTGCTACTATTTAGTCTTTCTTATCTTATAAATCCAGGTCCAGGATTGGAGAGGTAGGAAAAAATGTCAATAACTGTAGAGGATTATAGAGGAAAAAACTTTACTTCATATTCTATTATGGTTCCCTAAAAAATACTCTGTTGTAGGAATTGATTCTCTGGTAGGGAGAGTCTTAAATATCTCTGAGGATGTCCAGGAAGGGGCTATGACCAAGATGGAGACACCGTCTGCCCAGGAGACTCTGTTGGGTACTTAGGATTAGGATATCCTGTGTGTTGTCAGCCTCTTGCCTGTTGTGCAACTCAAAGAAAGTGACAGCAAGTTCTGGCAGGATTGCTCCATTTCCCTTCCCCTTTGCTGTCACTGACTTCTGCTGATGCAAAGCAGCGCCTTCTGCTCACCTTCAAGAGCTGCGTTTTTATTGTCCACCAGGAAAACATTCAGTAACAAATCTCATCCTTCTGGAAAATAAAAATAACCCCAGGCGTCAAAGGCCACAGTGACTTCCACCACTTATCTCCTAAAATGGCTTCTGAGGTTTGGAAACTTGTCTGTGAGAACTGCACACAGGGTCACAGGTCTTCAACCTTCAGTGTTACGAGAGAGTAAAGAGAAAAGGAAACGTGATGCAGCTTCCGCCTTCCCTTGACCACTAGATGTGCCTCCTGCAGCAACTTGCTGCAAACTCTAGTTACTGAGGTGACGCTATGGCTTTTTTTTAAAAACATGAAATAAAGAGTCCATGCTTCCATTAATCCTCACTCTTTTCTAATTCTACCACCTCATCTGGCCAACTCATGGGAGGAAAAAAAAAATTCTATCCCTTTATTTAGATGAACAATCTAATAAGCCTCACAAAGAAAACATTAAGATTAATGATCTCAGTGAAGTCCTTCTGATAAGGCAGCAGCATGATATTCTAAAATAGAAAGAATAAAAACAAAGAATACGTTCATGCATAAACATCCCTCTTAATACATGAGTTTTGGAAAGTCCCATATTTCATGAATCATTAGCCTGTTTTATCTCCGTGTTATACAATCATTTCCAAAACAAGACTGTGGTGATGTTGCCACCTACTGTTTGCCTGGAAATATACTAGTATAATTCACTTTATATAACCATACTCTTTCCTCTAACTGCATTTCTCTTTCTGCAAAGACCATTTTTATCTCAATTCCTTCTTCTTTTAAAATTGTTTATTTAATCACTTACTGTTAAGTACTCTACAAAGTTATCACAAGAAATTCTTCCACTGATATACTAGGAAATCCGGAGGAAGTGGCCTAATTTTCCTTAAATCTTCTGCAATATATTGAAATAATTTTTAGGTTCGAAAAGATATATAGTATGTGTAATTGAAACCCCATTTTATTTATTTATTTATTATTATTTTTTGATCTTTTAAATATTTATTTTTGAGAGAGAGAGAGAGAGAGAGAGATTGAGAGAGACAGGGAGCATGAGTAGGGCAGGGGCAGAGAGAGAGAGAGAGATTGGGAGACACAGAATCTGAAGCAGGCTCTAGGCTCCGAGCTGTCAGCACAGAGTCCAATGTGGGCTGGAACCCATGAACTGTGAGATCATGACCTGAGCCAATGTCAGACGCTTAACTGAGCCAACCAGTTTCCTCTGAAACACCATTTAAAAAATACATTAGTCTCCAATCTAATTCAAAGGAGTTAAGATTACTGGATTGCTGTTAGTTTTAAGATTCAAATCGAAGATATTTATAAGGCAAATATCTGCTTTCCCCCTCCCGTAAATATATTTAGATGTCAGTGATTGTCCATTCTTTTTATTAGGATAAAATAGCAATTCTTCTAACCAATGTCTACTTTGTAGTTCCTACTACCTTGTAGTAGGTGCGTGTAGCTATTTTAAGTAGGATGTTGATTCAAACTGGAAATAAAGTGAAAATTTTTAAATCTTCTCAACCCTATTTCAGGCTAATTTAAATGCACTGAGATAATCTGTGGCTTACAGACAAATAACTATTCTAGACCTAGTAATAATCTTAATTAAAATCTGTGAACTGTTTTACAGTATGTAATTTTTTGTATATTTTAGCAAATTTGGTCCTAGTAACAATACTGTAGAGTAATTAGTGCAGTAATTGTTTCCATATTACAGATAAAGGAAGTAAGACTGGAAGAAATCAAGGTACCCGTTGAATACTGCATGGCCCAAATAACTACAAATCCAATTCTCTTAACTCCTGAGCTTATTCACTTATTATTTGTTATAAGTAGGTTTAATTAATTTACATGATAGGTACTCAACACCTTTTCAACTTTTGCTTGTTGAGTAATTAATTTTAAAGTATTTGCAAAAATCACGTAATTCACCTCCAAATCTTTGGGCAAGTCTCTAACTAATAACTGAAATTTACTGAAATGTATTCTTGTCCTATGAAGCTGACCTGGACAAGCAGGTCCGTAAACACTGCCTTCCCCAAGTATGTGCTGAAATCTTGGTTTAGTAAAGAGCAGATCTTTTAAAATGGTAGAAAGTACTATATTTCATTACTTGTGCTATTTCTATTGCTGCTAGCAAATTACCACAAACTTAGAGGCTTAAAATAACACAAATATGTGATATCACCACTTCTGTAGGTCAGACGTCTTGGCATGAGGTGAGTGAATTTTAGGCTGAAGGTATCACAAGGCTGAACGCAAGGTATTGGCCAGGCTGAGTTTTTGTGTGGAGACTCTAGGGAATGAGCCACTTCCAAACTTATTCAAATTGTGGACAGAATTCAGTTCCTTTTGTTGTGAGACTGAAGTCCCCATTTTCTTGCTGGCTGTTGACCAGGAGCCAACTCCTGGTCGCTCCCAGAGGTCACTGACCTTCCTTGCCATAAAGAGCCTCCTCCGTCTTCAAAGCCAGTAATGGAAACATTTTCCCTTGTTGAGCTCCTCTCATGCTTTGGCTCTTTCTAACTTCCCTGTCTCTGGCCTCGAGACACACATATAATGAAGGGACTTGTGATTAGGTCAGGCATTCCTGGATGATTTGTCTTTTTAAATTTTTAAAATTTTTAATTTTTTTAATCTTTATTTATTCTTGAGAGGGAGACAGAGTGTGAGCAGGGGAGGAGCGTAGAGAGAGGGAGACACAGAATCGGAAGCAGGCTCCGGGCTCCGAGCTCTCAGCACAGAGCCTGACACGGGGCCTGAAACCACAAACCGTGAGATCATGACCTGAGCCAAAGTCGGTCCCTCAACTGACTGAGCCACCCAGGCACCCCTGATTTCTTTGTTAAGGTCAGCTGATTTGGGACCTTAATTACATCCCCAAATCCATTCACAGCAACACCTCGATTAATATTTTGCTGAATAACTGGGAGAAGGTGTGCATATTACCAAGGGCTGTGAATTTTGAGGGTCTTTTTAGAATTTTACTGACCATGCTTGTCATCTGTGCAGCTACAAACATTTTCTAATTTGGCTTTTAATCTTCAGTCCCTGACTTAATACTCCCATAAATTCACATTACAAAATAGGACCCTCAATGAATCTTGCTTAAATTGATAATAAAACGACCCTCACTTTGAAGGTCCCTCATTGTAAGTAAGGGCACTGAAAATCAAGATCTGTGTCACCTGTTTCTCTCTACTTTCCTTCACGCATCATTAAATCGAGAATTCACCCTGTGTGTCCAGTATATGGCAAGCTCAGTGCTTTGACTTCTCCCTCTTTTCCTTGCCCTCATCTTTACAAATCTTAAATGTTGTTTCAAGGCAACATTCCAATGCTAACTCCTTCAAAGAGCTTTGCATTAACCTTTTCTCCTTTGAATGCTTTTGTTTTATTTTTTTGAAGTTTATATCTCTAGTGTAGCGAGGGCTCCACCTTGGGTTAGGGTAAGTAACAAACTGTAAGGAATAATTGCTCCTACTGAATGGAGAATTCTTCCAGGCCAGATCTGGATTTGGTTCATCTTTGTCTCTCTCTCTAAAACACCTGGTAGTACCTTGTAGAGATTTTATGTTGCCTAATGGTTGTTGAGCCATTAACTCAAAATAAAAATAGAAACCAGAGTGGGTCAAGAATTCATAGATCTTCTGGGACGCCTGGGTGGCTCAGTCGGTTAAGTGTTGGATTCTTGACTTCCGGCACAGATCATGATCTCATAGTTTTTGAGTTCCAGCTCCACATCAGGCTCTGCACTAACAGCATGGAGCCTGCTTGGGATTCTGTCTCCTTCTCTCTTTACCCCTCCCCTGACTGTGCTCTCTCTCAAAATAAATAAAAATAAACTTAAAAAAAAAAAAAGAGAGAATTCATAGATCTTCACTGTGAATGCTTAATTACATTTCCACATCTTTGGCAGTTCAGGCTGATAGTCTGTTCTTTTGTGGCAACTATTTTTCAACGTCATTGACTCCAGAGCTGTGGTTTCTCAGTTAGACTATATTCTTCAAATGCCTACCTAATATTGAATGGTCAACTCATTTGTGTTTTCAATTATTATAAATAAATGTTTTTGATATACTGGATAAAAATGTTTTTCTGTTGAAATTTAAGAAAACTTTCAAGAGCTAGAGAGAGACTTAGTCTTCTACCTTATTATCTCATTCACAGAATTTACTGTTTTTTAATATTAGTAATATTTCTTTACAAGTCATTCCTTGACTAGTGGACTCTGTTATATGAGTCATGCATGACTCAGCGATTATTTTGGATTTTAAATGAGTTACCATTTATTTAAGCAGGCTTCACAAACATGATTAGTCATTCTGTGATTCAGCTTGCACAGTTCCAGTTATGATTAATTAAAAATAAGAACAGAACAGATATTTACTTGGTAACTTTTCTGAATTTTCAAAGGACTTTGGCATTAATTATTTAATTTTATTTCATAAAGCATGTATGTAATCATCAGCTGTGAAAAATAGTACCTTGCCTTAGAGATCCCTTTTAGAACATACTGAAATAAGTGATTTTGGAAAAAAAAATGAATTAACTTATGAATGGATAAAGTGAATGAACTTATGGAAAAATGACAGATTACAAAATAAATGGAAGCAGAGAAAAATGGACTTTAAGTTGCACATTTGAGAAAATAATCAAAACCTTACAACTTAACTAAAGAACACAAAAAAGACCTAAATAAATAATCATGTCATTGTAATAACAACACTGTTAATAAATACGTCAATTTTCTTCAAATATTCTACAATTGATGTGAATCCAAAGTATCAAATGGATTTTTTTTCTTGTGATTCATCTGTAATGGAAAATGCACACAACTATTAAAATTTTGAAAAGGGAACAATGAAGGAAGATTTGCCCTGCTGCATATGTTTTATTTAATATAATTTATCGTCACATTGGCTTCCATGCAACACCCAGTTCTCATCCCAGTAAGTGCCCTCCTCAAAGCCCATCACCCATTTTCCCTTTCTCCCATGCCCCCATCCACCCTTAGTTTGTTCTCTGTATTTAAGAGTCTCTTATGGTTTGCCTCCCTCCCTCTCTGTAGCCCCACTGCATATCTAAAGTATACTTTAAATTTGTTGTAAGTAAAACAGTGCAGAATTAGTGTAAGAATCAACAAATAGGTCGCATACTGTAATATGGCATTCAGAAACATACCATTTAGTTCTGGAAATTGAAGTGGGGCCAGAGATTGCTAGTTGGTCCATTCTTCTCTGCTACTTTCATTATAGAACCCATGATTTCCAGCTCAGAATATGGCTGCCCACAGTAAAGACCATACTTTCTGGCCTCCCTTCCTGTAGGGTGGCTATGTGATTAATTCCAGATTGATGGGCAATGGGCTGGAAGCATGAAGGTTGTACTGTGATCTCAAAGTAAAAGGCATAGGCACCTTTGCCTTTCACCCTTCCTGCTGGTTGAAACAAGCACAATATCTGATATCTTTTTTTTATGGTTATTTATTTTTGAGAGAGAGAGAGAGAGCGAGCAGGGGAGGGGCAGAGAGAGAGGGAGACAGAATCCGAAGTAGGCTCCAGGCTCTGAGCTCTCAGTACAGAGCCCGGCACCGGGCTGGAACTAGCCAACCCTGAGATCATGACCTGAGCTGAAGTCAGACCCTTAATGGACTGAGCCACCCAGGCTCACCTATCTGCTATCTTAAAACAGTCTTGGCCCATGTGGAAAAAGCCATGCCTGTAGTTGGCAGAGAAATAAGATAGAGGGAACAGGGATCCATGACACTACAAGTGCTGGCTCACCTATCTTTAAATCTTATTTTTGGAGGAATATACAATTCTATTTTGTTTGTGCCTCTCTTATTTTGGGTTTCCTGTTATCTCTAGATGAACCCTATTCTATCTGTCACAGATATAAGACTATTGATTACACATTTAAGAAATAAATTTAAAGTTTACAAAAAAGTGGAAAAAAAGAAGAAATAAAAAAGAAACCGCCTTACTAAAACATGTTAAAGAGAAAAGAAAGAATCCTCAAGCCCAAGGCACATATTTCTGAGCCTAGGTTTTATCTCTCTATTGCTAATGTAATGATTCTTTAAAGGGGTGTCTTTATTTTTGTGGGATAATGGTGTCTGTTCCAAAAGTTCATTTGTAAGTTTCTTGATTAGGATTTGGAATATATTTTCTCATAGAAGTAAAGTTATGGATGATGGTTGGGTTCCCTATGAACCGGTGCCACAGAGGACAATAGCGGGTTCTGATAAAGACACGGGGACTTGAATCAATATTGATAGTAGTACGTATTTCCAGTCTTCTGTCTTTCTAATATAATCACATCGTTAAGTTTACAGTATTTTGTGTGTTTATATTATCATGAATAGAAATGTTGTGGATGGCTCAGCCAAATATTATACTATGATCATTTTTCCTTTACTTCAACTCTTTGTTTTCCTAGGGATTAATTACAGTTTATTTTCTTCATTTGCTTATGTCTCTATGAACTATCAGTTTGACCCTAAACTCTCAATCAATAGTCTAAACCTCTTCTTAATACATTCAGACCCACCAGGTATTCTTATGGCTCTTCAGATGTGCTTCCATCCGGAAGAGTTTCCCTTAGAGCCTTGGACTCTGAGCTTTGGATTGAGAATCCTGGTAGCTCTGCCTGACTGGCTGGGCAGAGGACAAATATCTTTTCCTAGATGAGGTGCATACATGTTAATTGTAGGGGTAGAAATGTGAGAATCTGATATTTTCACCCTCTGTAGTGAGAGCTGACTATTGCTTCCACCAAGACTCTCAACATAGGTACTTTTTTCCCCCAAACGCAGGAAGGGTTTTAGATTTTAGGCAGTAAACAACACAAAATAGCACCAGTATCCATAAGGGCTATGAGTAAACAATGTTCACTATTAATCTAATTGAATTGATAAAGCAAGTAGCAAATTGAATAGCTGCACTTTTAACATTCACTGATAATAACATTTAAATGTCCCAGTTTTCAGGGGCCTCTGTGGCTCAGTGTGTTAAGTGTCTGACTCTTGATTTCAGCTCAGGTCATGACCTCAGGGTCCCGAAATCAGCCCCTCGGCAGGCTCCACACTGAGTGTGGATTCTCTTTCTCCCTCTCCCTCTACCCCTCCCCCCTCTCAAAATAAATAAACATTATAAAAATAAATTTCCCAGTTTTAATCAGTTTTCTAAAAATTAAATTCCTATATGGGATCTTGAATCATGTTCTGAGATATCTGGGCTACTTCCCTTCAAAATCTTTTGGGTTCTTAAAAAATGATTAGGAGACAGCGAGGGCCTGAGGAGCAGAGTTGCTATGGAGGGATCTGAAGGGCGGCTCTGCCCCTCTCCCCATCAGCTCTGTCACAGTGATATAACAGTGCCCTCAATGCCACCTTATGTTTTGAGATGATTTAAACTTACAGAAGAGTTCCAAAAATAGTACAGAGTTCTAGTATGCTCTTTTTCAAGCTTCCTCTTATGTTTGCATCTTACATAACCACAGAACATTTACCAAAACCAAGAAAACTAAGAAATTAATCTTGGCACAGTACTACTAATTAGAGAATGTATTTGTATTTCACCAGTTTTTCCAAAAATGTCCTTTATTTATTTCAAATCCCCTTTTGCCCTTAGAAACGCCATAGCTTTATTTTTATTTTATTTAATTTATTATGTCAGATAACTCTACACATAGAAATTTTACAGTTCTTCCCTGGCCTAGTCATGCTAGGTGCTTAGTTGGAATTAATTTCCTTGTTTTATTTTAATTTTTTTAACGTTTATTTAATTTTGAGAGAGACAGAGTGTGAGTGGGGAAGGGACAGAGACAGGGGGACACAGAATCTGAAGCAGGCTTCAGGCCCTGAGCCGTCAGTACAGAGGCTGACACTGGGCTCGAACCTATGATCCGCGAGATCGTGACCTGAGCCAAACTGGGATGCTTAACTGACTGAGCCACGCAGGCTTCAACTCCCAGTTGGAGTTAATTTCTAAGATCTGTTTCCTATTATGACAATTACAGCATGGACGTGAAGAGGTTACATTAAACTTGGAATACGCCACAAGGAGCATAAATAAGTGTAGGGGACCATGAATGGGTCTCTGGTTCTTTAATATTTTACAGAATTACAGAATATTAGAGTTGGGAAGAACCTGAGAGATCATCTTACCCCAATCCTCATTTTGCAAAGGAACCAAGATCTAGAAAACTAAGTGATGTGCCTTCAAGGCTTCATCTGGAACTCGGGTCTTTAATCTGCTGGCTCTTCCCCACTGCAGTAGCAGTTCTCTGTGTGGTCCAGGGACCCCTAGGGATCCCCACACCTTGTGAGGTGATTATGACATCAAAATTATTTCCATAATAAGATGTTATTTGCCTTTTTCACTCTTATTCTCTCACGAGCGTACAGTGGAATTGTCCAGGGGCTGCCTGGCATGTGGTGATGCAATAGAATGCAGAAGCAGATGTGAGATTCTAGCGATTTTCAATTTCTAGATACTAACAAGAGTTGCAAAAATATGAAATGGTGTCAAGCCTCTATTACTTTTTTGCATTTTGGAGAATATGGTTATTTTTCTTTGAAATATATTATTTGTGTTAACATGTACTCTGTTCATTACTATTTTATTTTGAAATATGGTAAATATTGATTGACATAATCTACATAAATGAAAGGTTTTGGAATTCTCAATAATTTTTAAGCACTGTCCCAGTGTTTGGAAGGATGTCCTTAGTAAGAGAAGAAAACATGGACTGGACAACATTCACTATCAAATTTGTTAAATTAATGGTGCTATAAAAATGTTTTCTGTGACACTCCCCTTCTTTCTCTAAATAGGGCTCTGGCTGTTTGGGAGTAATTTTTTTACTCATTATATGTGATAGCAAGCTCCTTGGAACTAAGATTTCAGGCTTCTACATTCATGATTGACTTTATTTAACTTTATGGAGTTTGGCTAAATATATGAATAATGATTGAAAATATTGTATTAAAATGGTTTTGAACTAGTTTTTCATTTTATCAAATCTGCATAATTGTCACCTACTTTTTTCAGGGAGTTGCATTATTTTGTACTTCTTGCCTCATTGACTTTACAGAAGGGGAAGATGACAGGAGAAATTCCCTTTCCAGAGCAAGTGAAGAGGGCAACAACAACAGCAAAATCCTCACATTCCCTGCCAATGTGTGTTTCTTCTCATTCATGAAATCACTAAGCCTCTACACAGCCCCACCCAAACTACTTTTCTTAGTGATGCGTTTAAAATCTCAATCCTGTAAACAGATCTACTGTTTCCTTAGGAAATGAAATGTTTCTAGGCAGAACTGGGGAGAGGCGGGGGCTGGGTAGGTGGAGGGGACTACTGGAAGCTGTTGTAATCAGGAGTTCCAGAACTCCTGAGAGAGCCCAAATATTACTCTTCACAAGGCTTGGCCATATTCTCTTTAGTTAAGGGTGTCGATGGCAGTTTTCTGGTAGTCTGTCAAAACTAGACACATATGAAAGAGGAGCAAACCCATGCAGCTTCTAGAACACAAATCTGGAGAAAGAGAAAGTGCAAGTATCCTTCTGTCACTGTGGTCATGGCCTCGCACTGATCCTAAACTATGGTTTTGTGATTGATGGAAGTGGTAAGAAAGACTATTCTCTCCTTTGCACTTATCTATTATTCTCACAAATCAGTTAGGCCCTTAGCTCCATTGGGCATGTTCTATCCTATTTCTTCAGCAGTTAGTGTTGGGGAGGCAAGAACTTTGTGTCTTATACATTGTTTTGTAACATGCATACATAAGTGTGAAGTAAAACCAGAATTCTTGTGGTTTCATTTTCTTCCACTGTTTCTTGTACAATGAAAGAATAGGTTTAATCTTGTACTTAATTTGCATCCTTTGCTCCTCTAGTCCTGTTAAATAATTCAACAGAAGGCAGTAACTTAGTGGTAAACAACACACTGTTTCCCCTGGTTGGTACTTAGTAAACTTTAGCTCCTGCAATCTGTTCTCAGAGAATGAATCCCATCATTCCGTTAATCATTTTAGTCACTCCTCTCTGGATCCACTCAATTAGAGTACATCTTTTTGGCAAGAGAAGTACTCGAGTTGAACAGTCTTCCCATATGTTGTCTCAGAAGAGTGGTAGGGGAAAGACTTGAATCTTACGTTCATGGCTCAATGACTCTAATCATTTGGCTGATGTAGTCCCTGAATATAGTAGGTATTGAACAAATGCTTATGAATGAGCAGTATTGACTATGGACTTATGACAATTCACTGTTTTTTCCCATCTATCCCTTAAACATTTTACTAACATTTGGTTTCCTGAAAACTGATTTTATAACAGTAAGACTTTTAATGTATCTTGTGCTACTATCACAGATTTGGTTATTTCCATGTATCCACGCACACAAATGATTATGGTAGCTGCATGCATGGTTAGCCTATTTGCCATCCATTGCTGGACTGCAGCAGTATCAATGAAAAGATGAATAAGTGGAATAGCAAATAACCAGGAATTTTCCAAAAGGATGTTAAATATATACACATAAATATGTATAAGTGAAATAATTGACTTTATCATTCATCCAATTTGTTTTTCCTTTAATAGAATTTAGTTCAAGAGTGAAGTTTAACATTTTATAAATTCTTTTCTTCATAGATTTTATTTTATTTTATTTTATTTTATTTTATTTTTATTTTAGAGAGAGAGAGTGAGCATAAGCAGGGGAGAGGAGCAGAGGGAGAGAGAATCTTAAGCAGGCTCCACGCTCAGCAAGGAGTCTGAGGTGGGGCTTGATCTCAGGACTCTGGGATTGTGACCTGAGTCAAAATCAAGAGTCAGATGCTTAACCAACTAAGCCACCCAGATGCCCCTATAAATTCTTTTTGTTTTTTTTTTTAATGTTTATTTATTTTGAGAAAGAGTGTGAATGCACAAGAGGGGAGGGGCAGAGAGAGAGCAGGGGAGAGAGAGAATCCCAAGCAGGCACTGTGCTGATTGAGCCCAATGCAGGGCTCAGTCTCATAAACCCTGTGATCGTGACCTGAGCTGAATTAAAAATTAGTCACTTAACTGACTGAGCCACCCAGACACCCCTATAAATTCCTCATATAATAAAATTCCCTGGGTAAAATTACAACTGGTCTTGAAAATTGACTTGATGTCTTGGACTTTAAATAACATATTTTTCAATCAACATTTTAAGGAACAAATCATAAATCATACTAAGGAGGGGTGCCTAGGTGGCTTAGTCAGTTGAGCATCCAACTTTGGCTCAGGTCATGATCTTGTGGTTCATAAGTTTGAGCCCTGCATTGGGCTCACTGCTGTCAGTGTAGAGACCTCTTTGGATCCTCTGTCCCCCTCTTTCTCTGCCCTTTCCCTGCTCACTCTCTCTCTCTCAAAAATAAAAAATAAGCACTAAAAAAAAAAATCACACTGAGGAAAAAAATGTATATACCTCATAAAAAGACACAAAGCATATAGGAAGAAGGGAAATTATAGTAAGCAAATAGTGCTTATATTTACTTTTGCTGACCCTAAACAGAATATGAGGCAATGTGCTGAATAAGAATTCTTCCAGAAAATCAGACACTGATGAAAGGAGTTTTTAAAAGCAAAAATGTTTGTTCCTGTGTCTTATTAAATGTTTTAAGTTTACTTTCAAAATGATATGTGATATATAGAATATATTATTACATATTTTTATTTAAAAGAATGAAAACAGAAAGTCTCTTGAGAGATCACAAAGTATAAATGTGTACATTTGTCGATCAAATTCTCTGTCAGGGGTTGGCAAACTGGCAATATATTGTCTATGGCTGTTGTCATCCTACAGAAGCACAACAATGACCTACAAAGCTTAAAATATTTATTATTTGGATTATGGAAAAAAAGTTTGTTGATCCCCGTTCATGGTTAAATACCCAAATTTATTCCTTAAAGTTTATTTATTTAGTTTGAGAGAGAGAGATGTGGGAGGGGCAGAGAGAGAGGGAGAGACAAAGAATCCGAAGTAGGCTCCACACGGATGCAGGGCTCGAACTCACGAACTGTGAGATCATGACCTGAGCAGAAAGTGAGTCCAACATTTAACTCATTGAGCCACCCAGGTGCCCCGCCCTGATTTATCCTTTAAAGTCATCTGTGCATGTTAAATATCTTTCAACAGTTTCTTTTAAACATTCCTTTCCCTACAAGGATTTTCCTTTCTCTGAAAAATTGAGGGAAAAAAAAAATCAAATTAGCAGAAAGGAGAGACAAAAATAATGTGAAAGACCAAATGTGGTCTCAAATTCTGTGCAAATGCTATTCTAAAATTTTGCCTCTTTCCTCAGCTTTCAACTATCATACTTTCTACAGATGGAATGGCCTTCTTCTACCTATGCAGCTTTCCATCTGAAGTCTTCAGTATTTAGGAATGTTAAATATATTATATTAAACCTCACTCCCACAAAGTAAAAAGTACCTGTGCCCTCCTAAAATAGATTGACAATTTAATTTTTGCTGCAAGTAGTTCAATGAGTTCCTACTCACATCAGTCAGTTTTAGAGATCAAAAAATGACGCCAGAGGTGCCTGTGTGGCACGGTCAGTTGAGCGTCCGACTTCAGCTCAGGTCATGATCTCACTGCTCATGGTTTTGAGCCCCACATTGGGCTCTGTGCTGACAGCTCAGAGACTTGAGCCTGCTTCAGATTCTGTCTCCATCTCTCTGCTCATGCTCTGTCTCTCTCACTCTCTCTCTCAAATATAAAATAAAACATTAGAAAAAATTTAAAAAATGACACCAGCAGAGTTTCCTTTAACCTGTATGGGTCCTGATAGGCTCTTATAAATGCAAAGGGGCAAGGGTTATTGAGTTTCCTGACTTTAGATTTATGCATATGTTTATGCTTTCTTAGGTGCTATGTTCTTTTAAGCCTGAGTCCTCTCCTGTGTTGCCTTCATGGCTGAGATTGTGGAGTCTGGGCGAGGCTATTAGAGTTCAGATCCTGGTTGTGCCACTTAAGCTGTGGGGCTTCCAAAAGATACATAAAGTTTCTGTGCCTCAGTTACTCCATCTGTAAAATGGTGGTAATAATAGCAGTACCTCATTAATTTTGGGGGAGGTTAAATGAGTTCGTATCTGTAAAGCACTTAGACATTCATCTGTACACACTAAGAACTAGGTACGTGTATCTTATTTTATCTATTACAATAATGTAGCAGTGTTAAATATTTGCAAAATTGCTAAAGCTTTTGTCATAATTACAAACTTCTCAAATGGAGTGGAGGAAGCAGTGTCAACACTCCAGCTTCATCTCGGTCACAGTTCCAAAGTAAAGAGATTGAAGCACACGATATAGGCACAAGGGCGTTCAGTGAAGAAGCTCAATCAGTGAGCCAAAGAAAGAGATCTTCCTGGACGTTTTTTTTCTCATTTGCTTCCTTTTCTAAAGCATGTTTGCTTAATTAAAGACCCATCACTTTAAAACTTATGATGCCATCAGAAACGTATTTATTTGTAGTCTAATGTAAAGTATACCAAACAGACATGAAACATATACCATTAGTTTATTACCTACCATCTTTTACAGCACCCAGCATACAATGGGAATCAAATTTTTCAGATGAGTGTGGGCCCTATTGTTTTAGAGTCTAATATCTTTATGTTTTTAAAATATTTTGTGTACAGATGACAATTCTATTTTTTAGAAAAAATTGTTCATTAATCATTTAAATTCAAGCAGAAGATACAGCTTATCTTTCTAGGTGGTAAGAATATTGTGTTCGGTTTGCGAATCATTCTTTTTAAAAAATTTTTGAAAATATTTATTTATTTTTGAGAGAGAGCGAGAGAGAGAAAGAGAGTGCGCGAGCGAGCATGAGCTGGAGAGGGGCAGAGAGAGAGGGAGACACAGAATCTGAAGCAGGCTCCAGGCTCTGAGCTGTCAGCACAGAGCCAAATGGGGAGCTCGAACTCACCAACTGTGACATTGTGACCTGAGCCAAAGTCGGATGCTTAACTGACTGAGCCACCCAAGCACCCCTGAATCATTTTTTTAAAAAAAAATTTATTTTTATTTTTATTTTTTAAAAATGTTTATTTATTTTTGAGAGAGACAGACAGAGTGCAAGTGGGGAAGGGGCAGAGAGAGAGAGGGAGACACAGAATCCGAAGCAGGCTCCAGCCTCTGAGCTGTCAGCACAGAGTCCAATGCCGGGCTGGAACTCACAAACTGCGAGATCATTACCTGCGCCGGAGTTGGAGGCTTAACTGACTGAGTGAACCAAGTGCCCCAAAAATCATTCTTAATTGAACAATCTTAGAAAGATTTTCAAGAAACCTGAAATAGTAGTAAATAATATACAGTATTTTCTAAAGCAGCAACCTGGTCAGAGAACACTCAAATGTTTGGTATATAAATTATATGAAGGGCTCTGACTTTACCTAAAAAGTAATCATGAATACAAATTGTCACTTCTGGGTGAAGATGTCTGACAGTAGATGTTTTCAGTCCTTTGTCTAATAGAAAGAAAGCACTCATGATAACTTCAGTGGCTATGGTGAGTGACTGCAGCATAGAGGCTATATCACTTGAAACTAGGTCATCATAAAAATTTGATTTAGAATGGCATAAGAGACTATTTGTTTTTTGGCAATATATACTTAATTCTCATAATAGAAGTGTGCCATATTTTTCCTAGATAATAAATTCAGTTTTTCTCATACATCATTCATTCATTTAACAAAAGTATATTGATCTTTTATGAGATAGGCAGTATTCCAGGTACTTGAGTTACAAAATAGAGTCCAAACTCTCTAGGAATTCACAGCTTTGGTGGGAGATATAGAGACAGATAAAATACGCTATGATATGGTAAACACTATATTAAGTTATATAAAAGGATTAAGTGGCTAACTGTACATAAAGAAATTACATAAGACCACTTACCAAAAAAAGAAAGAAACAGAGATCAAGTAAACACAATTGAATGAACTGCTTTTTGAAGAGAGAAATCAACATTTCAACCATCCCCACCCCCACTAACTTTTGCGTTTATTAAAGATATATATGCCCATGGTTTAAAGAGGCAAACAGTTCCTCACTCCCCTTCTGTTTCCTCTCCCAAGACATCTAGTCTCAATTTCTTTAGCTGAATCTTTTTGTTTTGACTCAATTATCTCTAAAAATTGTACTTACATTACTATTTATTCATCTTTAAGTTTTTGGCATTAACTATTGACTTCTCACTTTGGATAAATGAGGATTTAGCTATCTTTCCTTGCTGAATATACATGTACACTTTCAATTCCCACAGTTATTCTAATAAAGCATTGTAATGTTATCAGGATCAAAACTTAGCATTTACATTATTATATAAAGCTATTCACAGTTGAGCTGTGTAGTATTATTACATGATTCTTTTTCCTGACCCTCATCATTTTTTTCTTTTCCATGATGTTAGCAATTGTCTTTTTTTCCCAGTTGCTTATGTATAAGTATCCTATGTAAATTAGAAATTCAGTCTCGGGGCGCCTGGGTGGCTCAGTCGGTTAAGCGTCCGACTTCAGCTCAGGTCACTATCTCGCGGTCCGTGAGTTCGAGCCCCGCGTTGGGCTCTGGGCTGATGGCTCAGAGCCTGGAGCCTGCTTCCGATTCTGTGTCTCCCTCTCTCTCTGCCCCTCCCCTGTTCATGCTCTGTCTCTCTGTCTCAAAAATAAATAAACGTTAAAAAAAAAAAATTAAAAAAAAAAAAGAAATTCAGTCTCAGTTATTCCCCCAAAATTTAGACACAAGAGATGTTTTATTAATTTATTCTTTTTGAAAGTTATTTCTTGAGACTTTGCTCTGAAAATATCTGACAATACTTTACTTTTGCTATTCAGCCGTCATTCTGAGATTTCACCTTATCAGTTTCCTGCTGCTTCTCTTTACTCTCCCCCATGTGGATCTCCTGTTACTTGGGCCTGTGGTTTTCTTCTATTTTGGTTTCCTACATTGGAAACCATATCCTTCATTAGTTTTCTGAGAAAGGGTACATGAGTGGTATGTGAAACATGTCATTAGTTTGTTCATTTGATTGTTAGTTTTGACTCAGTATAGAATAATGGGTTAGGTATTTTTCCACAGAACTTTGAAACCTTTTCTCCATTGTTTTCTATTAAGAAGTCTGGGTTCTTTTGGATTCTTCATACATTGTATATGTTAGTGTTCTGAAATTTTATAATAGTGAGACTAGATATGTATAAATTTTATTCCATTTAGCTAGTTATTCAGTGTAACCTTTCATTCTGAAAACTCATGGCCTTCAATTCTGGGAAATGACTATTTTTGAAGATACCTTCCCCTTTATTTTTCTCTATTATATTTTTCTGAGGCTCTTATTATTCATATATCAAACCTCCTAGATTGGTCATCTTTTTCTTTTTTAGTCTCTTTGATCTTATTTTTTTTACTTTTTGCTTTTTTCTCTTATTTCTGGAAAGTTCTACAGTGCACGCTGTATTGTTTCTTGACTTTTCTCACTGATTACTTAGGATTAGCTTACTGTGGTTTGTTAAAAGTTTGCTACAATTTTTCAACATGCTTTCTACCATCCAAATCTTTTTTCTGTTGTCCTCATTTCCATTTTTTTTTCCTTTTTCACTTATGCCTTTTAGTTCAATTTTTTTGAAACCAGCAAAAGTAAATGTGTATATTATATCTGACACCTGTCTCCAAAAAGCCTCATCCACTTTTTTTAAAGAAAAGTTTATAAAAATAAAGGAGGTCTTTCATCTTAAACGATCAAATAAATAATATTTGGTTAATCAAAGAAATCAGCTAAAATAAAGTACCATAAGGCATACTTATTTAAAAAAAAAATATATATATATATTAACTTAAGTCATCTAATTATACACTTATTAGCCAATATATTGATTTTGGATCAATGCCTTGTTTTGAGTATACATCCATTGATTTGAATCTTATATTGGCTCTCTTGCATAAACCATTATCATAGTGCTTCATGTAAGAATAATATAAAATTGTTTATTTTAGTTAGTGTTGTAAGATCTTAAAGATGATCACAAGGCAATCCAAAAGAAAATTCTATACTCTAATAAATTATCTTTATTTTCTACAGGCATATTACCTGAACAGTATTTAGCAACAAGTATTATTAGACATATACTGCTATTTACTGAGTCCCTTGTGAATGAGATTAGTGCCCTTATAAAAGGGACTCCAGAAAGCTCTATGTGAGGAAACAGTGAGAAGACTGCCATTTATGAACCAGGAAGGGGGTCCTCACAAGGCATTGAATCTGCTGGTGTCTTGGTCTTGAACTTCCTAGCCTCCAGAATTGTAAGAAATACATTTTTAACATTTGTATACTACCTAGTCAATGGTATTTTGTTAAGCATAGCAGACTAAGACTTGTATCATTTTTAAATCTTTCTAAAACATTCACCTTAGCTTTGAAGCAATGTTAAATATCTTTCTTTTTATTAGTTTACACAATATTTAATTAAACTGCGTATTTGCAAGAACCAGTGCAGTTAGGATAAGCAATTTTGGAAAGAACTACAATTAATTTTTAGTAAGTATACAACTAGAATGGTGGAAGAAGTGGTGGAAGGGACTTGTTAAAGTAGCTGATCTCGAGGGTTAGAGTAAGGAGGGTCAAAGATAATTTGATTGGGAGGTGAGAGATGATGGGGTACAGGCTAGTGAGTACAACAGAATTGGACAGATGCTCAGGATAGGTTGTTACTGGAAATCGGAATCTCTGAATTAAGATCTCTCTGACTTACAATGTATGGCTTGTGTCACTATTGCAGATAATACTCCTCTGCATGTGACAGGAAAACTCATATATGAATAATTAAGATGTTTTAACAGCCTGGTAAGATTTAATTGTTTATCTGATTTACTCTTCAGAAATGTATCAACTCCCTGTTTCATAATACAACAATATTTTCATTTTATTTTGTTATTAGAATTAGAATTAATGGTTAATTTGGAGGGTTAAAGAAAGAGGATGAAAACTTCAGCTATAATTTTTTTACTCTGCCTCTATTTAAAATTTTTTTTTAAAGTTTATTGATTAATTTTGAGAAAGAGCAAGAAGGGATGGGGCAGAGAAAGGAGAGGGAGAATCGCAAGCAGGCTCTGTGCTGTGAATGTGGAGACTGAAATGGGGCTTGATCTCGAGAACTGTGAGATCATGACCTGAGCTTAAACAAGAGTTAGATGCTTAACCAACTGAGCCACCCAGGCACCCCATGATTTATTAAAATTTCCAAAGAAAATCAGCATTTGGCTTTGGATTAAATTATGAAAAATCAACCAAAAGTAATTAGGCAAATAGGTCCAGTTTGATTTTTTTAAGTTTTAAGAGAGAAGTGAAAAACTTCTTAGATATTAAGTTTTGTAATTAAGAACAGAGAACAAAATTTGTCAGCAATATAGAAACTATTATAAACAATGTGTTTGAATTTTATATTATGGTTTGGTTAGAAGTAGACACAGAGGGTAAACTGAGAAGACCTTGAAGTTTATACGGTAGACAAGGAACACAAGGGAGACAGGTGGAAAGATGAGCAAAGAAGCAAAGGAAAAAATAGAGTTGATTACAACAAACATAAAACAATATGCAGTTATGGAAATAGAACAAAAGAGTCAGGCCTGGCTGATGGGCTGGGGTGTTGGCTTGGGCTTCCTCAGGCCAGAGTCCAGAACAGAAGTGATCAGCTATGGAGACTGTACACTCATACATGGAAAATGCTTAGAGAGGATTTGATTTGATTCAGAACACTTCCCTCCTCTCCCCCACCAACATGAAGTCACAATTGAAGGCAACAAAAGCATAATTTCAAACTCTCTTTGAGAAAGCATTCCCTATTCCTCTGACTGAGTTAGGATTGTTTCTGGACCATGTGGGGGCAACCTGTAGATCATTCTATGTTCCTTGTGGCCAGCTGGGAAGGGCGGGGTTTTGTCAGAGAGTGACATTTGTAAAATTAGAAAGGCTAAATAAAGAAAAATGGTTGTGGCTATATAGCAAAGGACCAGAATTAATTTAGAAGCTAGAAAGGACCCTAGAAAACAAAAGGAGAGGAAAGGAAAGGAAAGGAAAGGAAAGGAAAGGGAAGGGAAGGGAAGAGAAGAGAAGAGAAGAGAAGAGAAGAGAAGAGAAGAGAAGAGAAGAGAAGAAAAAAATGGGAATTACAAATGAGTGGATCTTTGCCATTGGTATAAATCTGGGTCACTTACAACTGTATTTTTCCATTTGTGTTTTGTCTGTGGACTGTGATTGCATAGTTGTCTAATAAATGTTTCATCATCTGAGTCTAACAATAGAGTTCATTCTAGAATACAATTGTTATATAACAAAATTCAGTATGTTGGAGAAAAAGTCAATCAACACAGTTTTAAGCTCTGCAATGTCCTTTGTTTGTAGGGAGTCAGGCATAAATGAGCATTTGTCATTCGACTCTTCTAGTGCATTTCCAGCATACTGTGCCTTGGGCATGACACATCAGAGTCTGGTGTTTATCTTTTATTACCTGCCAGACCCCTCTGGAAAAGAGCCTCAATGGAATTCATCATCTGCCGTGTTTGTTTCAGGTATACATATAAATACGTGTTGAACGCATTTGTTGGGGATTGTGGTTTCCAAAGTGGACTTAAATAAAAAAGTGTGAGATGGATGATGAAGGGGACCTTCTACAGGAGGTATGAAGTTAATGGTTAAAATGTTGTTTACCAAAATACTGACAGCAAAGCTTTTTATTATTCTATGTGAACTATTTGAGTGCCAGTATGAATAAGGGCAGCATGATTATACTTGTTTTATGTCTGCTTCAGAGAAGTTGGTGAAGACACTCTCTCCTCTACTACACATTGAGTTTATAAATATAATCAAAACTAAATTCAGAATTTGCATTAGAAAAGCTCATTTAGTTTGAATAATCATTGAAAATAACTTCACTAGGCACTGCATTTAGGAAGCGTAAGGATGATGTAGAATTCTTTTATGCATATTTTGGTTGTTTTTAAGAGCACAATCTTTGTTTTTCTCAAAGCTTTTGTCTCATAATAAAAATGCTTTGAGGTTAAGTGGCTAAAGGTGAGAACCCATTTTCAAATTATAATTGAAATGCATGGCATTTAAATAGTGATAGCCTCTCATCTGCTCTAGAATATATTAAAATACTCAGTTGTCAACATGTAGCACTTCTGACTAGTTTTTAATGGGTATGTATCCAACTTTTACTCTTGTATTTCTGACAGACCATTCTGGAAGACTGAAAGGTAGACTGGGAGGTGCATTGTGGTCGAATCTTGGAGAATGTGGGTTTTCTTTAGATGGATTTAAGAAAATAAAATACAAGAAGCACATCTACTAAGTGCAAAGCATAGTGGTAGGACGATGCACTGTGTTTGAAATAGAGGCATAGAGAAAATAGACCTGATCCCCCCTCCTCCATCTAGTGGAGAAGACAGCTTGAAGGCTAAGGAAGAGTGGGGTCACTGCTACGTAGAATGAGTGTGAGCTGTGTGCTTTGGGATGGAGACAACAAATGCACTTTCCACAAGGAAACTGGGTAACAGTAGGTGAAGAAGGGATTCACTGAGGAGTAGCTGTGGCTCATCACACAGTGTCCTGTCATTGTCAGAGGTGTCAAATGATGGACACATTTAATAGAATGATTTTATCTGAAAGTAAATTTGGAGCTGAGAATAAATGATGACTTCGGGAAAGTATTTAGAATGCACATCATTACCTTTTTAAAAAATTTCTTTTAAGTTTTATTTGTTTATTTTGAGAGAGAAAGAGAGCATGAGCAGGGGAAGGGGCAGAGAGACAAGGAGGGAGAGAATCCCAAACAGGTTCTGCACTGTCAGTGTGGAGCCCAATTCAGGGCTCAAACCCAAGAACTGTGAGATCATGACCTGAGCAGAAATCAGGAGTCAGATGCTTAACCAACTGAGCCACACAGGTAACTCACCTTTTCAATTATTGGCGTCTAACTATTCAACTTCTTCTTGTTCTAGGTTTTATTACACCTGAGCCTATGACAAAACTGTATTTCCCACCCCCAGCTGTATTCCCAGGTGCCCCAGCTTTTGTGAAAATCTTTAAGTGTCATAGTCTCCCAAGACCAGTCTAGACCAAATGTTGAGTATTCATTCACTCTTAGGAGAATAGAAAAACTAGCAATATGATTTTGAAGTACACAGTTTTCATGGCAAGAGACAAACCCTGTGTCTTGGGAAAAAGTTCTTTGATAACTGGGATAGAACATTATATTTACCCAACTCTCCTCTGAATAACCCCTGTGTTACCCTGTGTAGGGTCATATTCTCAGGAAGAGAAAGAATATGGAAGGTGGGAGGGAGATGGTGTGTGACATTCCATTTCTACTTAACTAATGTCTGGAAAAGGACAATGATTTTGTTCCATACCAGATGTTTTGGTAACGTGAGCTGCAGCAGCATGAGGTTAACTGCAAAAAACACAGCAGCTGAACAAAGACTCGATGAATCAAAAGGGCAGATTGTGCGTGTGAAGAAACTCTCCCAGGTGGTTACTTCCCCAGCCTGAACAAATTCTTTGGTAGAATCTTCAGTGAAAATGAACAGTTATTAATCTTAGATTTGGTATTTCCCTAAGGAATATTTTACTGAGATTCTCTATTCAAAACAATGTCATAAAGTCGTGTGTTCAGCCAAATTCTCAGCAGCAGTGAACAGACAATAGATCAAAAACACATTCTTATTTCTGAAAGTAGACCCTATGGGTGTGTGAAGTTGCAAATTGATGGAAATGGCAGGACATCATAATAATTAAAAGCTATTTATCAAAACCTTGCGTGTGGTCCTGAGCTGGGTGATACGCCAAGCGAGTTGGGTAAGATCTGTTCTCTGCCCTGTAAATTATGCATCTGTGAGGTAGACACAGAGGAAAACACCTGCACAGGTAGACACAAAGGGGTGATGCTTCCAGATTGCAGGACGAATGGACCCTATCTGGGTGAGACCAGAGGTTCATCCTACTCTGCAGCCTGTATTGTGTGTGTGTGTGTGTGTGTGTGTGTGTGTGTGTGTGTTGGGGCATTAAGTGCAGCTCCGTGGGAAGCTATGACTGACTTTCTAGAAGTAGGACTCAAGGCTAGAGATTTCCCTACTCCAACTTACCCTCTTTTCCCTGCTTTATGCTTGTCTGGGCAACTCTGTATAGACTTTCTGATTCTATTTTTATATTTTAAATATGTTTTGTCTCTTAAACATTCAGTTTTGTTT
This sequence comes from Neofelis nebulosa, assembly GCF_028018385.1. Classification (NCBI taxonomy): domain Eukaryota; kingdom Metazoa; phylum Chordata; class Mammalia; order Carnivora; family Felidae; genus Neofelis; species Neofelis nebulosa. Next base: position 60,756,039 of record NC_080787.1, on the reverse strand, counting down.
TTAGATTTCAAGGTTTTTAGTTCATGTTTATTTTTATTTACCTTGAATCTACCTCCCTTTCAGTACCTCTCTTGATGTTAAAAATTAGGTTTGTGTTTCACATACCTAATACACTCCCCGAAACCGGAATGCCTGTGTTTTCATCTTGGCTGTACTACCTACTAGCTGGGTGAGCTGGGACAAAGTATTGGATTTTTCTGTGCTTCATTTGGACATTAATAGTACTGACTGGAAGAGATTTTGTGAGAAATTAAATGAGTTAATACAAGTCCAGGGCTTAGAATAGTGCTCAGAACTACTGAATAACAGGAGTTATTCATCATATGCACTTTACTATGTTGTAGATGACCAGCAGTGTTTCCCCTAAGTTTTCATTTTTATAGCCTTGAGGAGTTTTGCACTTTTTCTTTTACATGGTAGAACTTTATTTACCTTTTTTGGTAAACGTTTGTTTGTTTGTTTGTTTGTTTATGAGAGAGAGTGGGGGAGGGGCAGAGAGAGGGAGAAAGAGAATCCCAAGCAGGCTCCACACTATCAGCACAGAGCCCAACCTGGGGCTCCATCTCATGAACCGTGAGACCATGACCTGAACTGAAATCAAGAGTTGGACACTTAACCTGGTGAGCCACCCAGGTGCCCCTATTTGCCTTTCTATGTGATAATGATGACAATACATGTGGCATACATTTATATAAATAAACACATATTGATCCACTTCTAGCCCATTAATGTTTTTCCAGGGGCAGTGACTAGAACTATATTTAGTATTCTAGCCGTAAACACATCACATTGTTTTTAAAAGATGGAACTCCTCCTGTCACATTGAAAATATTCTTTTTTGATGAGGCCCAATATTTTTATCTGCAGCGGCCTATTAGCTGATATCTTTGCTGACAGTTCTATAATGTTCTTGGATCTTATTTCACTCTATATTATAGAACTCATTACCATAAATATATATTATATACTACATGTATATTTAAATTTTTCTACAAATCTTCTCTCACCTTTGAAACATATTTGTTTTTATGCCCATCACAGAGTCTGCAAAAATTACTTTGATCCTATTTACACGGATATTTTTAGAGACAAAATCTTCATTTCTCAGGTAAATATGGAAATTTATTTTTCAGTAAAAAAAGAAGGCCAGTACTAGCATCAAGCTCAGGAAATTGACCAAACTTTTTGTCCTTTATTATTTTAGCTTCATTTGTTTTTTAGCTTCATATTGTGAAAATAACATGGTGTTAGATGTTTATAAAATCATTTTTCCCCTCTCTGAAACTATTGACTCTGCACACTTTTCTCATATTGAATGCTGTGTTCAAGATTTTACCTGCAGAGGAGAGATTGGCTGTAGGCTTGGTTCTGCTATTGCATATTTTGCCATCTTGTTGGGAATGGAAGTGAGATGCCGAGCACTTCACATCATTTACAGCGTAGGGGCAGCCAATAATTAACGTTGTGGCCCTTCTTTCACATAGAGGCTCTTTACAATGATAGTTTCTCTATAATTTTTGGGCGGAGATGGATATATAGGTGGAACAGGGTTCCATCTAACCTACCAACTTGGATCTAGGTTATTTTACTGCAAAAGTGGTGAGGACTGGAAACTATCTGGGTCATCCCTGACAATTGACTATCCAACCCCACCACAAATGTGCTGGAGGATGACAAACCTGACATGTTTCCAAATAGCTCATCCTATTTTTAGCCCATTATAGTTAAGTAAAATTCTGATTCTCTGTAACTTCCAAGGAATGTATCTGTAGTTACCTTTACCTTAGGTTTACCTCAAAAGACAGGGATGCTACTGAACTCGGTGTTAAAATGTGAAGTTAAAAAAAATCAACTTGAATTTCCTGCTGCCTTTTATATAAAACTGCTCAGTGTTTAGCATTCTTAAAGGCAACATTTTTAGTTTTCAATATTTTGTTGCTTGAGGGCACCTGGTGCTCATTTGGTTGAGCATCTCTTTAAAAAATTTTTTTTAATGTTTATTTATTTTTGAGAGAGAGAGAGAGAGAGAGAGAGAGAGAGTGAACGAGTGGGGGGAGGGGCAGAGAGCGGGAGATACAGAATCTGAAGCATGCTCCAGGCTCCAAGCTGTCAGCCCAGAGCCCAGTGCAGGGCTCAGACTCAGGAATGGTAAGATCATGACCTGAGCTGAAGTCAGATGCTTAACCAACTGAGCCACCCAGGTTCCCCATCCAACCCCTGACTCTTGATTTAGCTCAGGTCATGATCTCTTGGTTCGTGGGTTTTTGAGCCCCACAATTGGCTCTGTGTTGATAGCACAGAGCCTGCTTGGGATTCTGTCTCCCTCTATCTTTGCCCACCACCCCCACTTCTCAGCCCCTGGCTTACTCTCTATCTCGCTCTCTCAAAACAACAACAACAACAACAACAACTCATTATTTTGTTGTCTGTAAAGTTTGTAAATAAGAAGAAAAAATGAAAGAAGAATTTCAAACCACACGTTTGGATTCTGCTATTTTCTAGGTGTGAAGTCAGGGGGGGTAGTTACTATAACTTTCAAAGACTCAGCTGTTGCATCAGCAAGATGGTTCTAGGGGCACCTTCCTCATTCATATAATATACTTACACCACTTTCTATCATGTATTATATTTATGTTCCATGGAACAAGTAGCTCATCTTTATTTTCCTATGGCATCCAAACAAGTGACTGGCCTCTTCTAGATATTCACTAAGTACTTGTTGAGTAAATGAATGAATTTCATACAAAGAGGGTGGCTCCAGTAAGTCTCCTGTCAACAGGTGTATAAATGTACTATATCTATTCTTTTCAGTTTCTATTTTTGATATATTTCAAAATGTGCATAGTCTCAATCAGTACTGACACATTAAATCATTACTAGAAACAATTATTAAAGAACTTATATTAGAAGATGAGCCATTATAAGAGTTATTTGGAGTGGTAAGAAATGACTTTCCAAAAATATTTGCTTGTCAAAAAATTTAAAGTTTAGAGGAGAACAGAGGACTCTTACTGTTTTTAAAATTTTCCATTTTATTTCATGAGCTTCTGACCTTTGAGTTTTTGCAATGAGGATTATTGCATTTGTAATAAAGAACATTGTAACAAAAGTCTCCAGAGATCCATGTATTCAGATGGAACCTCCTAAAATGCAATACAGCTTAAGGGTTAAAATTATTTTAAAAATATATAGATGAAGAATTAGCGTTAGAAATAAGTAGATCTGTGGGTAATGTCTCCTTAAGAATGTCTCATTTTCTTTAAGTTGGGAAATGGTGGTCATTTGGGTCTTTGTCCTTAATGATATCAGGGACTCTAATTTAGGGTAAGACTACAGTGACTTTGCAGAAACAGCTTGGTTGAAGGAGTGAATCACTTAGTAGACCATAAAGAAGTGTTCTAGGTTTCCAAATAAGTTTCCAAAGGATGCTTATTTATCTGGTTGGTAAGTCAGAGAACTAAAAAGGCATATACTTTGGACAGGTCTTGAGTAAGACAGGGAACAGATCAGAACTGAAGAAAATATATCTAATGACCAAGACAATAGAAAGCATGTGTTTTATAATTTTCTTTCTTTTTTCTTTTCTTTTTTATTGTTCCTTAATGTTTAGAAAATTCTTTTGAAATATCAGCATGTTTAGTTATGCTATGAGGAAAAATAGGAAATAAGATTTTGTGTATGTCTTAAAGTACATAATCATAACCTTGAAGATAAGGTGTGGCTTTGAGGATAAATACAGTGAGGGAAACCCTAAAGGAAAGGTGGAATTAATGGGGTGAAGGGACAGAGTCACTGCAGAGGCTCCCCAGCAGGGATTCTTTTCTCTTAGCTCACCTTGAGAAAACTGAGGGAATCCAGTAACATTTTATCTAGGAAAAGTGTTTTGATTACATCAACCCATTCATTCTATTGGATATCCAAAGATTTCATTTTAAATCACTTATGAAGGAGAGATCTGAGTTGAAGTTCCCTTCTGGCCTTATATTCCAACAAAGTAGGCCTTGGTTGCCATTCACTGATTAGAAAATATTTACTCAATTCCTATTTTATTCTAGTCAATATATTCAGCACAAGGATACATATAAAATGCCACTTTCTAAGACTCTCCAGTCCTTGGACTAGGTTCCCCTTGTCGGTCTTTCCTGGTTTCATTTCCCATTTCATCTCTCTTGGATTCCATATCTCATTATTTTAGTCTTTCTTGCCAGTATCCTTAACTTATTTTTGTTATTGTCTTCCTAAGTTTGTATCTTCACAAAACCTCAATCCTGGAAGAATTTGCTGGAGGAAAAATAATTTACCTGTACAGATTGATGCCACTATAACTTAAAAATCTCCCATTTCTGTGGGGCACTCGGCACTTTTGTTTCCTGAGTTGGCTTTTTTGAATTCTCTGCTATGGCAATGTCAACCATTTCCATTTTTCTTAAACCTCTAGTCTTGCATTCTAATACTGTCTGTGCATCTCCCACCCAGAGAAGAAAATTGGAAGCTTCATAACTGGCTACCTTTCTTATCCAGAATAGACAAGAAAGAACAATGTTTAAAATTAGTTTTGCATCCAGATTCTGCCATTTCCTGGGTGAACTTAATTGTCATGAGGCACAATTATGTCACCTGAATAGCCCTCATTAGATGTTGACAATTCCCTTCTTCCCCTCCTCCTCCTAATTTCCCTTTCCTCCTTAATTTTTTTTTCTTCTCTCTTCCTTCTAACATTCTATCTTCCTTTCTTCCTCTTATAGAGGAAGGTATATTAAAGTTAAACCTTTCATTTCAACTCTAGTTTCCATATTTTCTGCCCTTTCAGGGGCCTTGCTTTATTCTTCTTCTCCCTTCAACATCTTCTTTATTAACTCCTTTCATTAAGCATTTAAATATGTGTAAGCCGTTCTTCATAAAAGCAACATAAGCTTTTCTTAGACCCTTCGGCACTTCTCCAGTGGTCAAAGTCTCTGTCTCTTTCTCTTGTTATTTTTGAGGTGTATTTTCTGACCGTCTCCACTTGATAGTAGAGAATATTTCTGTTGTGTTTGTAGTGTGTGGACCTTGGACTAAGCATCTCTCATTCCCTCCTCAACTCTTTGATGTCTACCTTCTTCCATTGAACCTGCCTTTACCAATGCCTCTAGTGACTCGAGTTGTAAAATGCAATGGACTAGCCTTTTTTCCTTTTTTTCTTGTTTTTGATAATGTGGAAGATGTATTTTTATACAACGTATGTTTTTTTTAAATACAATTTATTGTTAAATCGGCTTATGTACAACACCCAGTGCTCATCCCAACAAATGCCCTCCTCAATGCCCATCACACATTTTCCCCTTTCTCCCACCCCCCCATCCACCCTCAGTTTGTTCTCTGTATTTAAGAGTCTCTTGTGGTTTGCCTCCCTCTCCGTTTGAAACTTTTTTTCCCACCTACCCTTCCCCCATGGACTTCTGTTAAGTTTCTCAAGATCCACATATGAGTAAAAATATATGATATCTGTCCTCTGACTGACTTATTTCACTCAGCATAATACCTTCCAGTTCCATCCACATTGTTGCAAATGGCATGATTTTATTCTTTCTCAACAATGGACTAGTCTTAATATCAACCTTATTTATCATTTCAGTAGTAGGCCTACTGGTACTCCCTTCTTTTAATACAGCTTTTATTTCTTGCTATCAATGAAACCACTCTGTCCCAACTTTTTCTTTCACCGTCTTGTCATTTTTTTTTCTCTGATTACTTTTTGGGATTCTCTTTCTTTGTTTACTTATTAAGTATTGTCCTTTTTCAGTTCTAGCTTAGTCCTCTTATTTTCTCAGTCTCTGTTCTTTCTCTTAATGGTTTAGCCACTTTCAGGGCTATGCTCTTTACTTCCATTTTATCTCTCGAATTCTGACCCCTGCTTGCTGGAGGCCTTCAGAAGACACAGTCATCATAGGGTCCATATGTTCACAAAACAACCCAGCAAATCCTGTCTCAGGTCTCCTCCTCATCCTGGGATCCCTAGTCAGAAACCTATCACCTTTGACCCTCTGTCTCTTGCACCTCCTATATCAAGTCAATCACCAAATTGCCAAGTCTACCTCCCAAATATATCTGTAGTATGTTCATTTTCCCCATCCCTACAGCCATTGCCATAGTCAGATCAACATAATCTCTACCCTAGTTTGCCCAAGTGGATATTGGGGCTATAAGTACTTCCTTCGTTTATAGTGGCAGTAGTTCTTAATTCTAGAAGGGATGCCTAAATATATCCTTGGCACTTAAGGAACCCCAAAAACTAATTGTTGCCTTGTGGTTTGGAGAAAAAAGTATACAAATGGAAGGAAGCTACTTAAACGATACTGAGAATTATTTTACAAAGCACTAAGCGAGATTTTTAAGAGAAGGCTAAACATTTTACCAGTTGTGATGAAGAAGACAATAATTGATTACGAAATTTGATAAGGGAGATGCTTTCACTGGGGATTTAAAAAAAATCAGCCATCTTTGAATGGAGTGGCTACAGCAAATTGTCCAGGGGGTTAATTTTGAGCTGTGACCAGAAGAGTAGATTACATTTCCTTAGGACAGGCTAGAAAACCAATGAGCATAGGAAAAAAGAAATCAGTGTGGGACAGAGGAATGATAAAATTAGTTTTGAATGGGTGGAGATAAGGTTTGTGTGTAAAAATGGCCAGCTATGGAGTCTGGAGGCATTGGTGAGACTGGCCTCTGCAGGGCCTCAGAGAATACTAGTCTGAATTTTTCTTAAAGGTGGGGGAAAACTGGATGCAACCTAAGCAGAGAAATAGTAATACCAACATTGTGATTTAAAGAAGGACCATGGGCCATAGTGTGGAGGATGGGTAGAAATGGAGAATGCAGGGAGGACATTTTGGTAAGTGTTGTGGTAATCCAGGCGACAAAGATAGGAAATGGAGGCACTCATTTTAAATGGTGAACTCACTGAACGGAATAACCACAATCTGTTCCACTCTTCCTACTTCACTGTGCTCTGCTTTCAAGTGTTTGCTATTATAAAAAAAGTGACCCTGGACATCCATGACTTTATATTTTGTATTATTTTCTTAGAACAAATTGTTAGAAGTAGAACTAGTAGTTAATGGGTATGGATGGTTTTAGATTCATTGATGTAAGTTTGTGATGTGCCCTTCGAAGTATCTCTTCTGTAAATATTTTGAATACATTTTCCTCCCTTTTTCTTTGAAGAGCACACTTTAAGGAAACTGAAGGCATACTCTTTTCTCCCTGACATATTCTTTTAAATTTGATAATCATTGATACTTTTTTCTCCTTTTTTCTTTTCTTCTAAATTATTTTAACATTTAATTATTTTTGAAAGAGAGAGAGAGAGAGAGAGAGAAAGAGTGTGAGTGGGGAAGGGGCAGAGAGAGACACACACACAGAATCTGAAGCAGGCTCCAGGCTTCAAAGCTGTCAGTGCAGAGACCTATGTGGGGCTCGAACTCACAAAATGTGAGATCATGACCTGAGCTGAAGTCAGATGCTTAACTGACTGAGCCACCCGGCACCCCTCATTATTTCTTAAAAAAAAAAAAATGTTTATTTATTTTTGAGAGAGAGAGAGAGAGCAAGGAGGGGAGGGGCAGAGAGAAAGAGGGAGACAGAATCCCAAACAGGCTCTGCATTGTCAGTGCAGAGCTGGCCGTGGGGCTTGAACCCACCAACTGTAAGATCACATCCTGAGCGGAAACCAAGAATCAGACGCTTAACCGACTGAGCCACTCCAGTGCCTCTCCCGTTATTTCTCACAGAGGTTAAAACTTGAGATTTTTTTTTGGCTTGCTTTCTTTTTCTTGCACTCCATCATTAATGAAGTCAGAGTGTTTGGTAAATGCATTCGTGATTATACCTCAGACTCTAGCCAGTATACAGGAGACAAAACAATGATTTTTAGAGTATTGATATTAAAAAAGTAGCTGTTAGAGAAAATTGAAAGTAAATGAATAAAATCAGTGATATTTAGAATCTAAATAACACTGGTTAATACATTGAAGGGAAACTTATTAGGTCAAATTAGGGTCTAAATTTAATGCTTGGCACAATCCCTTTAGCTTAAGCCTCTTTTAGTTAATTTGATCAAGCCACTGGGTTGAAATGCAAAATGACAAACTTATATTAAGCCATAAAACAACTTTCAAAAGCAACAATGTGATGAGAGAAACATGAATTATGAAAATTCTTGTAATATGAAACCTTCTTTGAGGCCAGTCCCATGTATGAGACAAAGGAGTCCTCTAATGGAATGACAGCAGAAACATTTCTGAAGTGGGAAAAGCCTCTCTGTTGGGAATGTCAAATCAAGTCAGTATCAACCTACTGTAGTGGAATTTTGAGACTGTCTAAGCTAAGCATGAATTGGATTTGCATATTTATGTCATGTGATCAAAATTAAATTGTGTATCTGTGCTTGTGTTCCTGGTTCTTCTAACCTGCCTTACCTCACCTCTCTCAATCTTCAGCGTATGTATCCCTTCTTCTTTTTAAGCTTAGCCTAGTTTCCCTGGCTGTGTGGAGACTGTTTATAAAATATTCTTCCCATTTAATAATAGTAGTACTATAGAGTCCAGGCATGAGTATATTCTCGGAACCCTTCCTGAGAATCCTCAGACTGCTTGGCATACCCTCACCTCTCTGAGAAGTTCCCCTAGTTTATTGTTCAGAATCTAGAGCTGTTCAGATAAAGGATTAGGGCCTGACTCAGTGAGAGCCACCTCCCAAGAGCCAGGGGCCCAGGAAGTAACTTAGAATGGGGTATCTTTCCCACAGACAACCCCAGTAATGCAGGGTGCCTAGGGAATAATAATAAGGATTAATGTCTGTTTCAGTGCTTACTACATACATCAGGCACTGCTTGTCCAACATAATGGTGCAACCAGGAGATCTGTAAATTGGAACTATATTGCTGAATGTCTGACAGATCAAGAAAAGTTTCTAAACTAGTTGGTAAACAGGTGCTGATAAGAGTCCCTTAAGGCTCCCCCAACCCTCCTAACTTCTGTAGCTAACCTACTATTCTTCTTGGGCTTTTGGAACTTTCATGATCCATCAGCTAAAGAGTTAACATCTCACCCTGCAGGGGCCCTCTAGAACCAGCAATGATGCTTCCCAGCATCCCAGCAATGATGCAGGGGTATTCTGGTGGTGTTCATTAAGGATGCATTAAGTATTTGTAATCTGGAGTCAATGTCTGGGTTCAAACCTTAGCTTTACCAATTATGAGAAATGTGATTTTGAGCTAGTTAATTAGTATTCCTTTGACTCAGTTGATAATATATTTATTGCAAGGGGTTGTTTTGAGACTAAATGAATTAATACGTGCAAAGCATTTAGAAGAGATGTGACATATAGTAGGTACAATAAAAGTATTTTTTATTTTTTATTAGCTGTAATAACAGTTAGATGTTTTGACCATCATGTCTCAGGACCACATTAAATACCAACGTTAGGGAAGAGATACGCCATCACCGCTGCTCTCATTGTGCTGGGGGCCTCCAGAACTGCATATTCTGAGCAGCATTCCAGTCTTTTTGAGACCTGGCTGTGTAGTAGTTGAGAAACTTCCTTTTCTTCTTTACTTCCTACCTTGTACTTTAAATTAATTGCCAACATTTAAAAAGCATAAAATTTCACAGGTGACTCTTATTAAAATGAACTTTCTCTAAACGGGCGTCTCTGGCATTTGGGAAACAGAATGGCATTTTGGCAATCGGAAGATGTGTTTGTAAACTACATCTCTCACTCCCTCTTGAGGCCTTGGCAAATTATTCTGGGTCTCACTTTTCTCATTTGTAAAATGGAGATTCTATTACTGTGAGGCTTATGCTGAGAAATGTGCCTGACAAAGGGCTCGATTTTAGCACACTGCTATTCAATTGCAGGTTACAGTTTAAAGCTGAAGGAAATCTTAAAGTCTATCTCATTTGATTCCTTCTATCTGTATATGAGGGATACCTAATGGGTCAACTAACACAAATGTTAGTCTGCTCAATTTTCTTTCATATTTACATACCTGACCAAGTATTTCCTTGTCTAAACAAGACTTCTTAATAAAGCTAGTCATGTATTTATAGAAACATTTACCAAAAGTACAATTATATGATGTATATTTCTGGCAATGCAATTTTAGAAATGTTGAATACGTACAATAAAATCAGGATATCACTGTCAGAATTCTTTCACAAGTGTATTGGAAAATATGTAAATAAAGTGATAAACTGCTAGGAAAAATTAAACTCGTATATCTCACAATAAGTATCACATCATTCAAATATAAAATTGTCTGGAGGGAGTAGAGGGGACCACAATTTTCTAAGATGTGAAATTTTACTTTTATTTTATTTTATTTTATTTTATTTATTTTTTAAAAAATGTTTATTTATTTTTGAGAGAGCGCAAGTGGAGGAGGGACAGAGGATCCGAAGCAGGCTCCCCGCTGACAGCAGGGAGCCCCATGTGGGGGAACTCATGAACCTAGAGATCAGGACATGAGCTGAAGTCGGATGATGCTCAACCAACTGATCCACCCAGGCGCCCCTAAGATGTGAAATTTTAAAATGACAAAAAAAGATTGCATCCTATGAAATATACCTTTTAAAACGTAGTAACAATAATAACAATGTGTCCTGATTACATATAAACACCAACAGGTTGAATTCTGTTTTCTTCTTTTAGCTTTTGGAGACTGAACTGGTCTTATTGACAAATGTGTACAGCTGTTTCCCAGATAACTTGCTCCAGATATAGAATCTTTCAGAATCTGCTCTTCAAAAAGACAATAGCTCAAAACATTTTAGACTATAGTTTTTGACCCTGACCCTGCCACTTATTTCTCCCTTCACACTACAATGAGGAGTTTGTAAAAAAAAAAAAACAAAAAAAAAAAACAAAAAAAACAAAAAAAAACATAAAAAATACTAATGTCTGCTTTTTTTTCTTATTTTTTTTTAATGTTAGCTTTCATGTCCTGGGACTACAGGGGTGATTCTGCCCACTGTTGGCGCAGAGATGCCCGAGCTCTTTCCCCTTCAGCCCCTGCTTCACTGCCCAGCTCCTTGCTGGGAATAGCTCTTGACAGGTCTATTGAAGAATTCTGTCAAGGATTAGAACTTCATTGTAAAAGTGAAGTTATTTTGTTTTAAAATATTTTTCTTTACATTTTCCCAAGCTATAAAACTGTTTTGAGTATAACATTTGTTTTACCCATAGAAACTAATATGTACAAATGCAACTGCATTTTTTATTTTATTTTTTATATTTTAATTTACTTTTGAAGTAAAGTAAATATTGATGCAGTAAGGTTGAGGGTAAGAGAAAAGAAAGAATAGAATCAAATTCCTCGGGTACTTGTGCTTTTGGTCAAAAGGTTAGAGATCCAAAAAAAGATAGAAATCATAAAAAGAGGATTTTACGCTTAAATGGGTTTAGGCATGGATAATATAAAATATCCCAGAGTAAAAAATAAAGATTTAAAATCTTGACTAGTTGGACAAAATCCCAATTTATTTAATTATATTTCTGTGCCAGGTATAAAAGGAGTACAGAATATCCAGCCTGTAAACAGAATATTGGGCTTGTTAATTTTGAACTATTCAAGTGACAGAAGTGACAAAATTTACCTCATTATAAAAGTCTCTTACATTCACTTTAAAACTTAAGTATCCAGTCATCCAGATTTCCTGACATCCAGATTTAGTTGTGTGCACGATCTGTTATCTGGTTTTTGTTTATTAATTATTACAGGACACGAGAGATGAAGGTAATGAGACTGAAGCCAACAGGATGAGTAAATTAAGAAGAACAAGAAAAAAAGTTACTAAACAACATCTATTTTCAACTGAAGTAGGAGAAATGGATATATCCAACTCAAAAGGTAACTTAGTTACTCTTATCCCTTAGGAATATGATGTCAATTGCAATCTCTATTTAGTTCTCCTTTTTACAAAACCTTTTCTTTTCATCGAAGGGAGAAACAAAAACAAAGAAATGAAATTTAGTTCTACATAGGCAACACAAAAGATAGCAAATATAAGGGTATAACGTAACTATATAAAAATAACCAATCAAAATATTTAGAATGTAAAGGGAGCAGAACTAGGTTGATAGGGGGGCAAAAAGAGAGAAGACAACAGAGAGAACATATGCATAAGCAGGGAAGCACATTTCTGCTCTGAGATTGATTGCAAAGATCATTGCCAAGGATTTGGGAGGCCACAATAAAGATGTAGAACAAGTTTTCATACCACATGCTGGAATTTCAACCAAACTCAATAGATCTGAAACAGTGCTGAAACTAGGAGTTAATCTGAACAAGAGATGCAATCCAGGAACAGTGGTGTTCCAAGGCAGGGGCACAGGGATGGCTGGTACATGGTAACAATAAAAAGCAAGCAGGGTGCTCATCGATTTTATTATTGCTTTAAAATTTTCTGCAGACCATGTACCCCCTTATGGCCTGCAACGGGTGCAGACCTTTCCCATTGCTCCTCATTCGGTATGTCACTGCCCAGGAATAAATTATTTTCTCAAAGATTCCTCTCCATATCATGTTAAAAGGCGGTTGAAAACCAAGGCAGTGTGTGTTTTAACATTTTTCTTTATTATTAAAGAAAGGATCAGATACCAAATGGTGTGCCACAAATTGGGGGATATCAGCAAACCAGTTGTGGGACCTGGCTCTGCAGACTCTCATTTGCCACAAGATGACAAGGACTCTGAGAATCAGACAACAGTGATGAAACCCTTCCGCCTCAAAACATCAGCCAGTGCTCCTTGTAGCGAATTTAACACAAACTCCAGCCATTCTGGTAAGGACTGGGAAACAAACTCACGTGTCATTCTAGCCACTGCCCCCAAATTTGTATTTGAAATAGAAATAATGTGGCCTTCAACAGGCACATGAAAAGATGCTCAACGTCGCTCCTCATCAGGGAAATACAAATCAAAACCACACTCAGATATCACCTCACACCAGTCAGAGTGGCCAAAATGAACAAATCAGGAGACTATAGATGCTGGAGAGGATGCGGAGAAACGGGAACCCTCTTGCACTGTTGGTGGGAATGCAAATTGGTGCAGCCGCTCTGGAAAGCAGTGTGGAGGTTCCTCAGAAAATTAAAAATAGACCTACCCTATGACCCAGCAATAGCACTGCTAGGGATTTACCCAAGGGATACAGGAGTACTGATGCATAGGGGCACTTGTACCCCAATGTTTATAGCAGCACTCTCAACAATAGCCAAATTATGGAAAGAGCCTAAATGTCCATCAACTGCTGAATGGATAAAGAAATTGTGTTTTATATACATAATGGAGTACCACGTGGCAATGAGAAAGAATTAAATATGGCCCTTTGTAGCAACGTGGATGGAACTGGAGAGTGTGATGCTAAGTGAAATAAGCCATACAGAGAAAGACAGATACCATATTGTTTCACTTTTATGTGGATCCTGAGAAACATAACAGAAACCCCTGGGGGAGGGGAAGAAAAAAAAAAAAAGAGGTTAGAGTGGGAGAGAGCCAAAGCATAAGAGACTGTTAAAAACAGAACAAACTGAGGGTTGATGGGGGGTGGGAGGGAGGGGAGGGCGGGTGATGGGTATTGAGCAGGGCACCTGTTGGGATGAGCACTGGGTGTTGTATCGAAACCAATTTGGCAATAAATTTCATATATTTGAAAAAAAAAAGATTTGGCCAATTTGGTACATCTCAATCAATCTATAACTAACTATAACTAACAAAACTAAAAGGCAACCAACGGAATGGGAAAAGATATTTGCAAATGACATATTGGACAAAGGGCTAGTATCCAAAATCTATAAAGAGCTCACCAAACTCCACACCCGAAAAACAAATAACCCAGTGAAGAAATGGGCAGAAAACATGAATAGACAATTCTCTAAAGAAGACATCCGGATGGCCAACAGGCACATGAAAAGATGTTCAACATCGCTCCTTATCAGGGAAATACAAATCAAAACCACACTCAGATATCACCTCACGCCAGTCAGAGTGGCCAAAATGAAGAAATCAGGAGACCTTTTGGGATGAGCACTGGGTGTTGTATGGAAACCAATTTTACAATAAATTTCATATACTGAAAAAAAAAAAAAAGAAATAATGTGGCCTTGATTGAGGAACGCTAGTCTCGGAGTCATCGAAGAATTTATATACCTATCATTTATAAAAGACCTCATAGTTTTCTTTAACCACTAGGCTGCTCATCAAGAAAATGGCGGGGTTGCAATGGATGATCTTTCTAGTCTTTTTTTTAAAGTGAAATTCTTTTAAGTTTCTGGCTTATTAATTGCTATATAAGTATTTTGGTCTATCTGTGTATGGGTTAAAAATCTCTGGGATCCAAGTGACAGAAAACAGTTAAAATGAAATATTGGGGCACCTGGGTGGCTCAGTCGGTTGAGTGTCCGACTTTGGCTCAGGTCATGATCTGACAGTCTGTGAGTTCGAGCCCACGTTGGACTCTGTGCTGACAGCTTAGAGCCTGGAGCCTGCTTCAGATTCTGTGTCTCCTTCTCTCTCTGTCCCTCCCCCTACCTCATGCTCTGTCTCTCTCTGTCTCTGAAAAATGAATAATCCTTAAACAAATTTTAAAAAGTGAAATATGTATTCCATAAGGGAATCCCTGATAAGAGGGTTGAACAAATAAGGTTTGAAAAGACAGAAATATGACAGGGTGTGAAGTTAGGTGTCCACCGTCGTTACTGACACCAATTGCAAGTTTGAGAATTCCCCAAGACTAATCCTAGTTTTGATAATTTGCTATAAGGACTCACAGAACTCATTGAAAACTATTATACTCAAGAATACAGTGAAAGAATACAGATTAAAATCAGCCAAGGGAAGAGACCCAGCAGGGGGAGTCCAGGAAAGTTCGAAGCATGGTGCCTCCACTTGTCTTCTCCCAGTGGAGTCATGGACAGAACCACTCTTCTGACAATGATGTGTGACAATATGCATGGAGTATTGCCAACCAGGGAAGCCTACCTGAGTCTTGGTCTCCAGAGTCTTTACTGGAGCTCCATAGCGGGGTTCCATGTGGCAGACCTCAGTCTCCAGCTTCTCTGGGGGGTCAAGCTGATACAACATGACTCAAAGCTCCCATGAAAAATGACATTATTAGATTTTCTAGTGTGGCCCAGAGATCACAAACAAAGACACTCTCGTTAGTTAGGATGTTCCAAAGTCTTAGAGATTATCTTCCAGGAGCCAAGGGTAAGGAGGTCTCCTTTGGGAAGGTTAAATTCTTTACTACACACAGGTCCTAAGGAGGAACTAGAGCCCGAGAAGTGAATGCTATCAGGACTCCATGTGTATTAGTTTTCCATTGCCACCATAACGGATTACCAAAAATTTAGTAACTTAAAAGAATACAATTCATTACCTTATAGTTCTGTGTGCCAGAGGTCAGGGTTGTCTCAGCTGGTTTCTCTGATTCAGATTTTGCAAGGTTGAAGTCAAGGTGTTGTCCATCTGGATTCTTATCCAGCGATTCTAGGGAGTTCATTCAGATGGTTGGGAGAATCCATTTCCTTGGGGTTGTAGGATTGAGGTTTATGTGTCCTTGCTGGCTGTCACCTGGAGTGGCCCTTGCCTTCTGGAAGCCTCTGTGTGGTCCTGTGTCTCGGGACCAAGACAATCAGTCAAATCTTTCTCACTTTTGGAACCTCTCCAAATTCTGCTTCTTCTACATCTCTTTTCTCCTTACAGCTGGAGAAAGTTCCCTGCTTTTAAGAACTCACTTGGATAATCCAAGACAATATCCCAATTTTAAGGTTTATAGCCTTAATTGCCTGCAGTTTAACATATCCTTTAGGTTTCAGGACTTAGGATGTGAACATATTTGTGAGGCAGCTCTGCCCACCGTGGCATTTCTCATCTCTGCATTTCTTTGTGCGTTGGCTTTGTGAGTTTCTCCATGAGATGCAGGTGAGCGCTGACAGTCTAGCCTCAGGAACTATTGATGCTAATGCCACAGGGGCCAGGTAAATAATACAAATGAGTAAGGTGGGCTTGTATAAAGAAACAGTGATGCTGGCTGTGAGGAACTAGAGCAGAGGTTGACACACTGTGGCCCACAGGACAAATTCAGCCTGCTGGCCATGTTTTGTAAGTAAGGTTTATGTATTGTCTATGGCTGCTTTTGTGTTACGGCGGCATAGTTGAGCGGTTGCGAGAGCAGATACCATACGGTCTGCCAAGCTGCAAATATTTACTCTTTGGCCCTTTACAGAAAGCATTTGCCAACCCATGGATTAGAGGATGTGTGGCCCATTTCAGGCCACCTCAGAGCTCCAGCCAGTGGTTGCTATGGAGAAATAATTACCCAGTGGTACCAAATTTAATTTCTTCAAGAGAAGCTTGAACTGAAAATTTTTCTTTGCAATTTTCAGATTTTCAAGTGTCAACTATTTTAAATGTTTCCAAACACCGTGAGGCAACCAGTGAGAAAACATCTGCTAGCCACATTGGCTCTTCCATGAACAGTTTGTGACCCTTGTTTTATATAGTCTCAGCCATAAAATTGAGATGAAATTTACCATTTCTTCGTCTTACATCAAAAAAATCTGTGGAAGGAATTTGTGCCATGAGCTCTCTGCACCAACCGACTATGACTAGGATTATGGGTATCATTATTAACTCAGTTTGGTTCATTCGGAAGTTCCCTCTTTGGCCCCAGGCAAGATTAATTTTTTTATAGGCCCAGAGCACCAAAAAGTTTATAGCTTGCAACAAACCACCACTACAGAATTTAAAGATATGTATGAAAAATCCATCCCCTAATAAATGCTAGAAATTTTAACATGGTGTTTTCTTCTCTGTGATACCACCCTGACTCTAAAAAAAGTGTTTTTTTTAAAGTTTATTTATTTATTCTGAGAGAGAGAGAGGGCACACACAAGCAGTGGGAGGGGCAGAGAGAGGGAGAGAGAGAGGGAGAGAGAGAAATCCCAAGCAGACTCTGTACTGACAGTGCATATAGCCTGATGCCTGGGGCTCGAACTCATGAGCCTATGAGATCATAACCTGAGCCGAGATCAAGAGGCCAACACTTAACTGCTTAGCCGACTGAGTCACCCATGTGCCCCACCACTCTGACTTAAAAAAAAATATTTTTTTCAAAGAAAGCCCCCCCTCCAGACTTTTTTTATTGCTTTTGTTTTTGTTGCTGCTTTGTACTTGGTTATTCTGCCACCTGGGCTCACATGATACTTCTGGAGAGTGGGGTCACATTTGCTCTAAGAGGGTGTCTGTCAGAGAAGCCATGTGGAGGAAGGAGGGCAGGCCCTGGGAACGGAGTGTGGCACATCATCCAAGGCATATTCCATAAGCTAAATGTGTTGCACAGTACTCTTTGGTGCACTTTTCCCTTTTTAAATTGACATTTCTGAAAGCTCAAACACCTATTCAATCTGCCTTTTATAAGTGACCACAGCTTGTTCTCTATAGCTGAAATATGTCCTCATCGTCACTGAACACAGACAACATTTCTCCAAGGCATTTTAGTTGCTATAGAGCTTTGAAGTTTTATTTTAATTTTAATTTTAATTTTTTTTGTAGTGTTGTCTTATCTCCCCCCCACCCCCCCAAACACTCACAGCAGGAAAACTTCCTCTGTAAAAGCAGATTGATTTAATTTATTAGTCCTCTGAGGGGATAGGAAAGGAGAACATCTCCCAGGAACCATACTGTAAGAAAAACAAATGAGTCCCCGAACTAGCAATTATCTGCCTGCTATTCATCATGTACATCTGGGAAGTCCTGACCAAAAGGTTTAATTGTAACTAACAAGTATGATTTATTTGAAGAAGAGAAATTCAGACAATGATACAGTAAGATTAGTTGATTCCTTGAAAATGAAATTAGATTGCATGGAATTCTCATATTTGATGGAAGAATTAAACTTTTAAATAAAAAAAAAAAAGATATCAAATTACCAAAACATGTGATGCCAATTTCTACTTCTTAATTAGATGAGGTCAAATCATGCAGGGTTTATTAATTAATTAATTTATTCACACACCCCTTTATGGAAGGATTAAAGGAGTGGTCATTGAGCATCTCTGATATGCTCGTACTGCTGCAGGTACCCGGGATACAGCAGCAAGTAAAGTGTTCTCCTGGAACTGACATGCAAGTGGGGAAAGACAGAAAGTAAACATGTGATTATACAATATGGTGGGTAGTGATAGGGACTCAAGAAAATGGAAATGAGATGATATATTGTTAGGGGTTGAATTATGTCTGCCCCAAATTCGTGGGTGGTTGGAATCCTATCCCCTCATACCTCACATTGTAACTGTATTTGGAGATAGGGTTTTAAAAGGAGTAATGAATGTTACTCTTCTTATGAGAAGAGAAGATTAGGACACCCAAGGAGGGAAGATCATGTGAAGACAGCCATTTACGAGCCAACGAGGGAGGGCTCTCAGAACAGACCAACTCTGGTTGACACTTTGAACTTAGACTTCTACCCTCTGGAAGTGTAAGAAAATAAATTTGTACGTAAGTCACCTGGTCTGTGGAATTTGTCTTGGCACCCCTAGCAAATGAATACATCTACTTATTGTCCAGCCACAGGGCAACTTGGCAATCTTGGAATGAATCAGGGGTTAGACCTGTCCGTACTGTGATCAGATCTCATAGAATTATTACTCCAGGTGATTATATTTTATTTATTTTCAGCACTTTTAACCATGGTAAAGTATACCGCCTTTGCACTCAATGGCATATGTATTGTCTATCACTCCCCCATTCAATAATATAAAGCTGTATGAGGGCAGGGCTTTTTCTGGCTTCTTCCTAGGTGTATGTCCAATAAATAATAATAATAAATAAATAATACATGGTAACTAAACAACATATTTTGAGTGGATACATACTTTTCTTATTTTAAAAGAATGCATATTTATTGTAGAAATGTTAGAAGCTACATGTAAGGCAAAGAACTAATAAGATTGTCTGTGATTATATTACGGATGAACTAATAAAATGACCTTCCTTCTTTGATAGGAGATGAATACTGATTTTTTTATGTTGTTAAAATATTTATAGCTTATATATTAATTGCTTATTATTTTTAGAATACTGCTTGTCTGAAATTTTCCATATTTTATAATTTTTTAATGTTTATTCATTTTTCAGAGAGAGAGAGAGAGAGAGCAGGGGAGGGGCAGAGGGAGAGGGAGACAGAATCTGAAGCAGGCTCCAGGTGTCAGCACAGAGCCCAATGCAGGCCTCCAACTCACAAACCGTGAGATCATGACCTAAGCTGAGGTCAGCCCTTAACTGGCCCCAGAAGTTTTCCATATTTTAAAATGCTTATCAGTTTTATTTTCTGTAAAGAGAATTGTTCAACCTGGACAGAACACCCAATACTTCAGGATAGGTTGGGAAGACAGCAACTGCTAATTTAGCATGAAACATTGTAATTGCTACAGCTTAATTGTTTGTGTTAAATGGAAGGTAGTTATAAAGCCTCAGGAGTCTCAGAGTAGCCAAATGTATCAGTGACAGGACATTATCTCTAATATATTTGTAGAGGTGGAACCAGTAATTTGTTTTCCTCATGCTTCACATACTTAAATCTGCTTAATCTGTGTTTTTAAACTGTCAATCTTTATGCATATTTTTAAAGCCAATTATATATCAAAAAGGGATATTCAGGTATCACGTTAAAATTATAGCTGCTCAACATCAGTGATGTGACAGATTGATGAGTATTCAGATTCAGACATGATCATGGTACCATTACTAGGGTTAGAGTAATTGTGTTCACTTTATGCGTTTCAGAAGCACTTATATGATGCTTAATGTCTGCCAGGGATTGTTAAATAACTTGTTTAATCATCACAGCAAGCCTATGAAGAGGGTAATATTGTATCAGTGAGAGAGCCCAGGCACAGAGAGGATGAAAAAAGTGTCTAGGGCACAGGCAGGATTCCGAGGGAGGCAGACAGGCTTCAGTGTGTGTGTTGAATCATCATGGTCTGCTACCTCTCCTCAAAGTTTGGACAGTAGCTAACATGTATGATGTGTATTATGTGCCAGATCCTTTAGATCTATGTGCTTTATATATATTCATTCACTTTATGGTAACAAGTCACCAACTGGGAGTTAAGAGGTCTGGTTTCTAGTTTCAATTTCAGCACTGGACTGAGAGCATGATTTGGACTACCTTACTGTACCTCTCTGGGACTCAAGCTAGACAGTTGAATTAGGTGATTTATCTCCAAACTCTCTTCTAGCTCTGAAGTTTTAGAATTTGCAGTCTACCTTAAATGCCTTGAAAATATATACATACCTACCTACACACGCACACACACATAGACACACACACACACACACACACATTTGGGGTTAGGTTTCTGGTTTTAAAATTGAATACTCACTCTAGATTTTTCCTCTCTTACACTCTCATCCTTGAAGAACCCTTTTGTTTGCTCACTCACACTGATTTTAAAGTTTAAATCTGACAGAGACATGTAGATGTCTTAGATTTAGATGCCATTATAAAATCCTTTTGGCAAACAAAACAAAAAACACAAAATGGAAACCCACAGACAATACACAAAAACCAAACACTTTTGCCTTTAATCATACAGGAACTTCTAATGAAGGCATTACTAGTTAGTTCAAGAAGCTCAGTCTTTTCTTTTTTTTTTTTTTTTTTTCCTTCAACATTTTTAATTTATTTTGGGACAGAGAGAGACAGAGCATGAACGGGGGAGGGGCAGAGAGAGAGGGAGACACAGAATCGGAAACAGGCTCCAGGCTCCGAGCCATCAGCCCAGAGCCTGACGCGGGGCTCGAACTCACGGACCGTGAGATCGTGACCTGGCTGAAGTCGGACGCTTAACCGACTGCGCCACCCAGGCGCCCCTTAGAAGCTCAGTCTTTTCAATGATAGTCATCTGTATGCAGACTTGTGTGGTGCCTTATTCACATAAGGTTATCTTTCACCTACCCCCAAGTGCTAAACAGTCTCTAAGGCTGTTTAGAGACCATGTTCTTGGGAATATGGTAAAGGCAGGGAAAGAAAGGTAAGATCCCCAATTCTAAGCCAATAACATGAGTATATGATGCTTTTGTTAACAATCATGGTGACGAAGCCACTACTGTGTAGCTTCCTTTTGCTTGTCAGTTCATCGTGATCTAACTACTTAGGGCCATTCTCTATTTTACAGATGACACCAGAGATGGCACTCAGCTTCCGACCACACCCCATATCTCCTCTAGAATGAAGCACATTAAGCAAGAGATGGTCAAAAATCACCTACAGTTTGTGCGATTTGAAGCAACAGACCTCCATGGTGTGTCCAGATCTAAGAGTATCCCTGCACACTTTTTCCAAGTGAGTTTTACAGGTGGAGTTAAGATTAAATGTAATTTCACGACCATGAGCAAGCAAATGGTCCTAACTAATCTTTCTTATTTTCTTGTAATCTATACAGTAATTAAAGCTGAAAACCAATAATTTATTTTCTTTCTTGCTTGTCCCTCCCCAAACACATTATTGCTCCCTAAGGAGCTGAACATATACTTTCAAGGCCCAAGTAGCAATTCCTTTACCCGATAGAAATACAAAACTAATTAAGACTGGTAATTTTAGTTTTTCTGCCTTGAATAGTTTCCCTCTATAGAATTATCTTTTCTCTCGTGCTGCAATTATGAAGATTATATTTTGTTTGACATGAGAAAATTGCAACAGAAGACCCAAGAGCAAATATCAAATGAAAAAAAAAGATTAAATGGTAAGAATTTGCTAGATAAAAAGAACATCCCTTTCAGCTTCTAATTATGATAAGAAAATACCTTATTGTTGTTGGATGACTTAATGAATATGATTAAATTCTTGAAAATAGTGACATTAAGAAATATTGTAGTTTTGGATATGTTTTGAGACTTTTTGAGATTTTTTTTCCAGTTTATGTCATGTATTTTTTTAATGACTGATTTATTGCATCACTGAAACATTTCTTAGAAGGAAGGGATGTTAGTATTATATATGAAAGTGTAAAAGTTAAGTATCCTTGAAGTTTATTTTTAAGAGATATCTTACTTTTATCACTTTAATATTAAATTGTAATTTTATCATTTGTTTTATTTTGGGAAAAACCGAGCATCCCCAAAACACTTTTTTTTTTTACAAGAATTCCAACAGGTTCAAATTTGTTTCTTAAAAATTTTCAACATCACTCATCATCAGGGAAATGCAAGTCAAAACCACAATAAGATATAATCTCACACCTGTCAGAATGGCTGGTACCCAAAAGACAAGAAATAACAAGTGTTAAAAAAAAAAAAAAAAAGAAATAACAAGTGTTGGCAAAGGTGTGGAGAAAAGGGAGCCCTTGTGCACAGTTGACGGGAATGTAAATTGGTGCAACCACTGTGGAAAACCACAGTATAGAGATTCCTTAAAATATTAAAAGTAGAAATGCCATACCATTCAGTAATTCCACTACTGGCTATTTACCCTCCAAAAATGAAAATACAAATTTGGAAAGACATAATACCCCTACGTTTATTGTAGCATTATTTACAATA
This sequence comes from Neofelis nebulosa, assembly GCF_028018385.1. Classification (NCBI taxonomy): domain Eukaryota; kingdom Metazoa; phylum Chordata; class Mammalia; order Carnivora; family Felidae; genus Neofelis; species Neofelis nebulosa. The sequence goes on along the minus strand of NC_080787.1, from coordinate 60,733,458 downwards.
GCTAAGATACGGAAACAATCTAAGTGTCCATTGATAAATGAATAAAGATGTGGAACACATATACAGTGGAATATTTCTCAGCCACAAAAAGGATGAGATCTTGCCACTTGTGACAACATAGATGGATCTAGAGGGTATTATGCTAAGTGAAATAAGTCAGATAAAGAAAGAAATACCATATGATTCCATCTACATGTGGAATCTCAAAAAAAGAAAACAAAGGAGCAAACAAACAAACAAGCTGAAACGGATTCATTGAGAACAAACTGATAGTTGCCAGGGAGTATGGGGTAGGGGATGGGTGAAATAGGTGAAGGCAATGACAAAGTACAAAACTTCCAGTTATAAATATACCATGTGGATGAAAAATGCAGCAAAGGGAATATAGTCAATAATATTGTGATACCGTTGTATGGTGACAGACGGTGGACTTTGGTGGACTTTGTTGTGATCCAAATTTCAGTTATTATAGAGATTTAAGCTATTTTGCAAGAATTAGTATTGAATTCCTGGTGATCTATATTGGGGTGTGAAGTTGTTCTAGTGCTTTATATATATACAAGGTAACTTAATTTGTGGTCATGAACATGACATGTTTGTATATATTTATATATTTCCCCCTACTAATAGAGTAGTTTGAATCAGAATGTCCAGAAACGAAAAAAGAAAATGATAGTGTTAACAAAGACTGCTCGGAAAAATAGAGATTAAATCGTTTGAAGAATACAGTGTGACTTTTTACTATTCTTTAAATTTGTGAAGGCCTAGTGGAATGAAATGGTAACAAGCCGTTCTTTATTGTTCACAATCAAGTGAGTACAAACAGATTTAAATTGCAGGAACTCTTGGAAGTCTCATGAGTAAAATAATATTACTCCTCATGTTAGATACATACGAAATGACAGATTTTCAAATGAAGAAATTGAAAAGTAGGGAAATAATATTATTTCTTACAGTAAAAATTCAAATGAAAGGATTTTATATTAAAGTACTCTAAAATTCCACAATATGTATGTGTGTATACAGGTCCTTGAGGGAGTTGAAAAATTAAGCAGGCGCTGAATAACTGAATAGTGCTTGACTTTCTCTACTTTATTACTGGCAAAAGCAGATTTGGATCAGCTAAGCCAAATGGCATTTGAAAACATGTGTATAGATGGTGGAAAGTGAAGGAGACAGTGACTTAAGGTCAAAGGCAGAAGAGGGACCAGTAGATTGCCTCTACTAGCTTTGGCCCCTTTTTGGTACCCATGCTCTTTGGGATTGGAGGTAATATAAGAAACAATTTGGCTCACAGAATGTTAGTATGTTTTATTAACCTCATGATGCACACTGACATTATGGGAACCAGACTTTATATTTAGCTTTCTCTACCATCAGTGTAACCTTCAACACATGAAGCCTTGTTATACTGCTATGACACTATTTCTAGAAATTGTTTTATGTGTCTGCTCAACTTTATAACCTCATCATGTCCCTGTTGTCTGGCACATAGCAAAAGTTAAATAAATGACCAAATCTATTGACCCCAAGAGGTATATAGCTAGAAAGTGTCTTAGCAATCATCTAGTCTAACACTTTTGTTTCACAGACACGGAAGCCGATGGCACATAGTCCAGTGATTTGCCTAACATCGCATAGGTAATTGGTGAAACACCTAGGGCTAGAAGTCAGATTTGGTAACATCCAGTTCATGGCTGACTTGAAGGCTATAACATTTTGGAACTCTAGCTCACGGGCAAAGTTTCTGGGACTGTGAGGCTGCGAGGCAGTCATTCTTAGTGGGCTATAAAAATGACTGAAGACAGAAGTGCAGCTTTCAGTAGACCCGGTTCCTCTGGTGTTAGGATGTCTGTCATGTGTGTCCTAGAATAGGATAATTGTCATGTGTGTCCCAGGATTGACCCATACTAGTCTCTCTGGGAAGAACTGAGGATTCTCAGTTAACTGTGTGGATTACAATAGAATAAGCCAAAATAAAATTTTATCTGAAGTATTAGCAACTATGCCATAAAATAAAAAGTGCTTTGAAAAGGGCTAGGTTATAATCATTTCGAATAATTTCATATGGCTTTACCTTTGTTGTTTGTGATAAAGACATTTTATCATTGTACCTTTTATTTAGGATTGTTACTTTCAGATCCAACAACATATAAAGCCTTGAAGGCTAAAAAGGTTAACAGTTGCTTATAAAAGTAACGTTGGGGTTTTATTTTTAAAATATTTGAAATTTACTTGATACTAAGCTAATGTTACCCAGCAGACATTAGACACAGTTTTTTTTTCCTCATCAGCAGTGTCTCACCCCCACCTCCACCCTTTTGTTTGTTTTCAAGTTTCAAAGCCTGATTGCTGTGTCTACTTTCTTTAGGAAAAAGTGATCCATGGCGTTTGCATGCCTCGAGGTTATCTTGAATTGATACCGAATCCTAAGGACGACGAAGTGGATCACATAAGAGCAACATGTTTTAATAGTGACATAGTCCTGATGCCAGAGCTCTCAACCTTTCGAGTGTTGCCATGGGCTGAGAGAACGGCAAGAGTGATATGTGACACATTCACTGTGACCGGTGAACCTCTTCTGACTTCCCCAAGGTACATTGCCAAGAGGCAACTGAGCCAGCTACAAGATTCTGGCTTTTCCTTGCTCTCTGCCTTCATCTATGATTTTTGCATTTTTGCTGTGCCTGAAATTATCAATTCAAAGACCATATCTTTTCCTGCTTCAACGTTGCTAAATAATCATGACCAGCCTTTCATCCAGGAACTCGTTGATGGTTTGTATCACACAGGAGCCAATGTTGAGAGCTTTTCCTCCTCTACCAGGCCTGGTCAGATGGAAATCTGTTTTTTGCCCGAATTTGGCATCAGTGCAGCTGATAATGCATTTACCCTCAGAACAGGTGTCAAAGAAGTGGCAAGGAAATATAACTACATCGCCAGCTTTTTCATTGAGACTGGATTCTGCAATTCAGGAATTTTGTCTCACAGTCTCTGGGATGTCGATGGGAAGGAAAACATGTTCTGCAGCAGTTCTGGGATTGAGGAGCTCACGATCACTGGGAAAAAATGGTTGGCAGGACTCTTGAAGCATTCCGCTGCTCTCAGCTGCTTGATGGCTCCCGCTGTTAGCTGCCGAAAGCGTTATTCTAAGGAGAGTAAAGACCTCAAGGACAGTGTGCCTACAACGTGGGGATACAATGATAACAGCTGTGCTTTTAATATCAAGTGTCATGGTGAGAAAGGCACCCGGATAGAGAACAAACTGGGCTCAGCCACTGCGAATCCTTACCTGGTGTTGGCTGCTACTGTTGCTGCAGGCTTGGATGGACTTCAAAGCAGCGATGGTGTCCTGGTTGGTCCAGATGACAGCACGGACCTCTATCAGTCAAAACCTTCCGAGATTCCTTTGAAACTGGAAGATGCTCTTGTGGCACTGGAGGAAGATCAATGCCTGAGACAGGCTCTCGGGGAAACTTTTATTCGCTATTTTGTTGCCATGAAAAAATATGAGTTGGAAAATGAAGAAACAGATGCAGAGAGAAACAAATTCTTAGAATATTTTATTTAGAATAGCACCCTTAACTATTCTTTCAGAGATGTGATTTTTACTTAAGTAGTTGATCTCCCAGAAAGAAAAGATTGGATTTTTATAATTAACAACAAAAAGACTACAAATGCTTTCGCTCTTTTTTGTCCCCATGGAGTATTTGACAGATATGAAGTGGGACTGCTGAGAGATTCTGACAGTAGAAACAAACAATAAAGTTGTGGTGCGGCTGTATTATGCAAATTTACCAGGTCTTGTCAGTCAGTCATCATTTCCTCCGTGTATGTTGACCTACATAGAAATATGCAGTTATTTTGGGCAACAGATACATTCACACAATAAAAGAAGTCTTAAGAATTACAAAACAGAATTTAAATGACTAAAAAACCCAAAGGATTTCAATTAATTTCAATTATACACATAGGTTGTGACTGCCAGAAAGACAAAAATGCTTACTAATACAATCTCACTAATCAAGACCTCTGGAGGACAGGTGCTCTGTTTCCTGCCCTTTCCCCACCCTTCTGCCATTACCCTTCCTGTTGGCCAACCTGCAGGTGATGTGGCGAGGGTGACACTCCTGGGAATGGAGCCCGCACAAGATGGAGTAACAACGTGGAAGCTGTTTTGTGAAGCAAATTTTGCAAGCATCATTGTGATCTTTCTAAA